>NC_134109.1:61272500-61914000 GCF_040939455.1 Microcebus murinus
CAGTTATAGTTTTTGAGTTTGGTGGATCCCATCTCCTCTCACTTAGTAGGTGGCATTTGGGCAAGTTACTTAATCCCTTTTAACCTCAGTTTCCTCACATGAAAATGGGCAAAATAAAAATATCTACTTCACTCCATGCTTGGGAAAACTAAAACAGGTAATTGTGTTAGCGTGCTTAGTCCAGAACTTGCACATAGAGAGAACACAATACTCCTAAATGCCAAAGTTAGCAAACCCATTGTAGGGTAGAATATTTTTATAAACTACAGATTGAAAATGGGGAACTGCAGATTTCATTCAAAATGTGTCTTACACTGTGATTCTTTAAGACTTTCACTGTGATGCTTCAATTATTATAGATAAGCTATGTTCCTAATAGACTTTTGTTTCATGATAATCTATCATCTCCAATGGTGATTTCATTAATATAACATTTATCAAAATACATTTTCCCAGTAAACGAATTTTTTTGTCATTAGTAATAATGTGTTAACTTCTAGGCCCCTCCCATTTACAAGGAGGGGAGAGTGAAGTCACAGCGAGACAGATCAGGAGCCCGGGCAGAGGATGAGCCACTGAGGGCACAAGGTCCTCCAGAGGAAAGACCCAGGGCAGATCACTGTGCTTCAAACATTTGAAATGTGGTCTTGGAGAAGATACCTATCTTTTATGAGCCCATAGAGAGGACTTGGGTCCAACTCGTTGAAGACATAATAAGACAGATTCCAGCTTAAAATAAAGAAAAATTCCTAATGGCCAAATCTAGTCAGGGATGAAATGAGTGAGTTCCCTGTCACTGGAGTGATTCAAACCAGCTTGAACACCCACTTGACCAGGTTCCGGAACAGAGGGACTCAGCACCAAACTGCTGTTTGGAAGAGCTGACTTTTAACAAGACCTAAGAGTCTGTTTCCAATTAGACTTTTACCCCTAGATTGTAACATACCTACAGAACTCCCTCGGTACTAAACAGAGTATTCCTGCAGTTCCTATTAATTGTGGAAAGCTAACAAGACTTACATGATAATAAACCTTAAGGTTAAAGCAAACAAAAAACCTAAGAAGGTAACTTGGAATGTATTCCTGCAATTATGCTCCAATCAGACACCACAGAAGTTACTAGAAGGGCCTCTCTTTCTATTCCTCTGTCTTCTTACCTCCCTGATGTTTGGGGGTCCCAGCATTGGTTCATTTGCTGGGAGGTATGTCTAAGGCATGCTGAGGAGCCCAAGCTTTGAAACCAGACAGACATCAATGCAGATTGGAGCTCTGCCACATACTAGCCGTGTGACACTGAGAAGGGGACACTGTCTCTCTGAACCTGTAGCGACAACGATAAACGTTATTTCCTGCAGATTAGAGATGACCATATAAAAGCACTTATTACAGTATCCGGAACAACATAAAGGGTTGTAACCATCCTAACTATTAATTCATTAACTCAACAAACATTTACTGAGAGTTATCTCTGTTAGTCATGGTGCAGGTGTGACAGGGAGTGCTGGCTAAACTCCACAGTTGTGGACCTATGAAGCCCCCAGACACCATTGCTAACTAGAATGATAAATTGTGATTTCAGTGGATATGGAAGATTTCTAATCACAGAAAAGGGAGCACAAGACTAGCTTTGATCTATATTTTGTAAGTCCTGTAAAAGAAGATCAGTTCCTTGAAACTTTTGATGGAGTTCCCTCCATCAAAAGCTTCCCTTCCCAACTATGTACACATACATCATTTTCTTTCATGCTGGATGTTGTGTGCACTCTTGGCAAATGAGAGCAAGAGTGCGAACCTGTACTTGGAACTTGCATCCAGTAAGTGTTAAAACACCACATGGTAAAACCTCTTAGCCACTGAGAGTTCTCAGTCCCATTCTGAGATGAATGCGCTCAGCAAAACAGGCTATTTACCATTGTGAACTCTCTTTCTCCATTAATTTTGAGTTCTGGGAAATAGTTCTGAAACATAATGGAGATGAAATTATGTCACTGCCATACCTGGAACTTGACAAAGAAACAAAAGACATTAAAATGCAAGTTCTACATGGCTCGAGGCACTGTCCTGTTAATGGTGGTGGAAGGGTGGATAGAGATCGGCAGAGGAATAGGGATTGGTGGGATTCCTCCCAAGGTCAGAGCAGCTCAGGAGGCTGAACCAAAAACTGCAGGAACAATGGCTGGGAAGAAAGCTCTGCCTGAAGGCACCCCGTGACTTCAGGGATCTGAAGAGAAGAGAAGGGAAGAACAATTTCCAACGTAAATTAAACCCCAACACTAAAAGAATTATGTGGGTACATATTATGTTAGGATGACCAGTCTTCAAGCAAAGATAACTTACATTTTTATAATACCTGACAGCCTTCAAAATGATCTGCATGGTAGCCATGCACTTTTATTAATATTTTAGTTTTTAAATAAAGAAACTAAGACTTACAGCATTTTAGCCACACAATTGAAAAATGAATAGAGTCTAGTTTCCAGATCAGCTTTTGTGATCCCAAGTCCAGACTTCTTTATCCAAACAGCCAACTCTCTGAAAAGGACTATTCATTCTCACAGAAAATTCTGCTATAAGAGCAATCCACTTGCAATGCAAATAATCATCCCTAAATTATCTGTTCATCCCTAAATTATCATACTTCATAATCTTTTTTTTTTTTTTTTTCCATTAAAGCAGTGAACCCAGGGCCAGCCATGGCGGCTCATGCCTATAACGCTAGCTCTCTGGAAGGATTACTTGAGCTCAGGAGATCGAGACCAGCCTGAGCAAGAGCCAGACCCCATCTCTATTAAAAATAGAAAAAAATTAGGCAGGCCTGGTCCCACATGCCTGTAGTCCCAGCTACTTGGGAGGCGGAGGCAGGAGGATCACTTGAGCCAGGAGTTTGAGGTTGCTGTGAGCTATGATGATGTCACTGCACTCTAGCTGGTGCAACAGAGCAAGACTCTGTCTCAAAAAAATAATAATCAGAGTGCCCTATAGAGTAAATCCCAGAGCTAGAAGAAAAACCTAGCACACACTGTCCTTTCATTGAAGAAACTGAAACTCAGGCAGGTCAAGAGGCATGCAGATTGCACCCAAAGAAATAGTAACAGAGCTGAAAAGTTCTAGGGCAACATCCTGTACATTTACACTACCAAAAACTCAACAAAACCGATAACTTATCAACACCTAAGTGGTCATATAGGAATAACATTTATCAGGTGTTGGGCAGATGGGAGGGGGGAGGAGGGGGTGGGTATATACATACATAATGAGTGCGATGGGCACCATCTGCGGGATGGACACACTTGAAGCTCTGACTCGAGGGGGAAGGGGGGACAAGGGCAATATAGGTAACCTTAACATTTGTACCCCCATAATATGCTGAAATAATAAAAAAAAGAAACCTCAGCATTCATGTTGGGCGATTTTCCTGATCACCTCTACTGGGTCTGTCTACATTCTTCAATATCTGTTTTGAAATGGTTGGAAACTTGTGTTCCTATCTACCAATGTTTCTTTCTGCTTTTTACCTTGAGAATAATCATGTGTTCAAATGTCATTAGAAACAGGTGCAAATCATTAAACAGCTCCAAACATATACATTAAGATTCACCCACATTCTATTCCCTGATATTAGGCCCTCTGGTCACCATCTGATTTCTTTACAGCTCTCGTCCTGAGTAGAAAAGGACAGCAGCAGGCACTGTGGGGATATGCGTTTCAGGGGGGTGTGCATCACATTTCAATTATCTTATTGGTTACTCACTCACTTTATCATTGCTGATTAACCTTGCATACGCTTGAAGAAGTATTTTTGAAATTGCTTGGATTATTAAAACTATAAAAGTATCAATGGAATGTACACCTGTCCCTAATAGTTACTTAAGGATTATTTTAACTAATAACCTACTGGGATAATTTTAAACTTTTGGCTCCAAATTTTATCTATGTGCTAATGACTCCCAATCCTCTATCCTCAGCTCTCATCTTAATCTCAAACCTAAGGCCTGTATATTGATCCATCTATTAGACATTTCTACTCAGAACTTCCACATGATGTTTTAACAAGGGAACCCACCACCTTTTTCCGCAACTGGTTCTTATATCTCCTGTTGGAATTATGTCAGAGATCAGCCTCACACCTTCTCCCAACATAACATCCAGAACTGGCCCTTGAGTCTCCTCTCTCCTCATCCTCCCTGACAAGCAGTCACCAAGCCCTTTTGCATGTGTTCATTCATGGTGTCCCATTCTCAGTAGAGGTAGATGACCTCATCTGGATCACTATATCGTCCTCCAAGTTCTCGTGATTGAGATTCACCTCCTTGAACTCCATCAGTTACACCCTGTCAGACATGGGTTTCCAAATGCAAGTCTGATTAGATAGATCACTGTCCTGAAGATTCTCCCCAGAACCATAGCTTGGCAATACAAGACTTATCTCAACCTGGCCCGTCTGCCTCTGCAGCTTCACCCATCACCATTTCCCATACCTACACTTTGTGCATCACTAACCCACATTACCTGCAGCTTCCAAGCCCTACATGCCTACGTGCCTTTGAACATGCCATTTTCTCTCCTACAATAGAGTAGGAGAATCTCACTTCCTTGGCTGACCTGCAAGTGCCTTCTCAGGACTGATTTGGCCCATGACTTTTATTTGACCAACCTCAGAAATAAGAGCACATCTTTTATCTGCTACAAATATCTCTCTAGTAAAGCCTTTGTGTTTTGTTTTATTATTCTTAAAGTGTGAACTCTAGTTGAAAATATACTTTACATTTTAAAATTTCAATTCTAAAAACTGTTGTAAAACCATCAAGGCCAGTGAGTATGTACAGGGACATGGTTCTGTGCTGATATCATTATAGTGCAGATGCTCTACATATAAAACATCCTCAGAAAAGGCTCAGGAGAGGATTGAAGCAAACCGTGCTTACAGGCTATGAACATCCATCCCAATTCAGCCCAGTTTCCCTCTTGTTTAGTCTGAAGATTCTGGAAATAAATGTACCTTCCCTATAAGGCAATTACTCTAACCATTTTCTACACAGTCTTAAGACCTAATTAGAGGCTGATTGTTAAGTCTTATCCCAAACTATTTTTAGCTGACAAAAATACCATCAACTCCAATAAGAACTCATCCTAAGACTCTTCTCTGCAGCCCTCTTGCCCTAGTGTACTAAGCTTAACAGTTCTCCTGACTAGGACAAAAATGAAAACCTGAGAGTAAAGTGGACCAGGCTCAACCATGCAAGATGTCAGCACACCCTAAGGCAACAGTATATATCCTACCATTAGCAGGAATAGTTGTCTGCTGTCTGACTTGATTAAGATGCACATGGTAGGCTTTTGGCCACTTGCTAGCTAACTGAATTAAATAAATTTGTGATAGTAACCAAAAATAAAATAAGAAATGTAAAGGCATCTGAAAAAAACTAAAATAAAGGAAAACACTTCACAGCAGGTCACAACTTAGAGTTTAAGATTTAAAAGGTGGGTGGGTGGGGCTACAAAACATTAAGATTATGCCAGCATATCTGAGAAGTGAAGACACACATGAAAAATAGCAATTTTCAATGTCCTTTTCCTAATTCAGGTTGGCATATGGGGTCCTGGGCGATCTGGCCTCTGTGTCCTGACAGCTATAATAAGACTGCTGTGCCTAGATCCCCACCTGCCTTGCAGTTGGGTGTAGCCATATGACTATGTCTGCAACAACAGAAGCAGAAAGAAGTGACGAACACCACTTCCAGGTCTGGGTCTTAAAATATTGGGTATGTTCTCCTCCACACCTTTTCTTTCCCTCAAGCTGTATCAAAGTAACTACAGTCCAGCTTTGACCACACAGACAAGAAAAATGCTGAAGGTAAAGCAGCAGAAGAGAAAGCCCCCGAATGTACCTGTGGAACAGAGCCACCCCTTCAACGGGGCCACTCATCTGAGGCTGTTAAATGAAAGAGAGATAAACTCCAAGATTCTTTTAGCTAGTCTATTTTACAGTCTCTCTGTTACAACCTCTTAGCTTTTACCTGACTATACACCTATCCAACTTTTTCCACTCATCCTCATCCTTCAAACAACTAGCTCTTCTATGGAGTCTTTCTGAGATTTCCATAGCACATCTACCCCTCTTCTGAGTCCCCATGGGCTGTTCTCAGCGCTATTATAGCACTCACTCACCACAGTTCATTTCATTGGTTTGCTACCCATCTGCCTCCCTAAAGACCTAACTCTTAGAATCCTAAAGACAGAAATTCATCACATGCTATGTCTTGCACAATGCTTGGCACAAGTCCGTGGCTTAATGAATCCTAAGTGAATAAATCAAGTTAGAAACCACACAGACTCTCCTAAATTGACTGAAAATAAGCAAGCGTTGTTGCTATACACATCCATCAGCCGACACTCAACAGTAATCATGCTACATTAAGCACTGGAAGAAATGTTCAGGTCTTCCAAGGGGCATGGCCTTTCTCTTGAATAGAAATATGAGTAAAGTATAATGGTTGCCTCATCTAAAAACTATGGTTCAAATGTATAAGACTAATGAATATTGAAAAATAACAACAAAAAGGCCAGGCACGGTGGCTCACGCCTGTAATCCTAGCACTCTGGGAGGCCGAGGCGGGCAGATTGCCCAAGGTCAGGAGTTCGAAAAATAACAACAATTGAGTGGAGGAAAAGAAATGGCAAAAAAAATGACCTTTGATAAATTACTCTAAATTAGCAACGGTTATTTAATGTTGACCTTGTTATAAAAATTAATATGACTATTCATGGCAATGGGTTATAATATCTTTGACCTCCTCCACAATAAATTATCTTTTCAGTTCTTAAAATAAATGGCAAAAAAGAAATAATATGAACTCTGTCTGACCTCTGGCATGATGCAAGTGATACTAATATCAGTTTGATCCAAGTGCTACACTGGATTTCATTATCTATAAAAAATATTGCATAAAAGTCAAATATAAGAAATATATCATGTTTGCATATATGTGAAAGAAAGGAAATTATACTTGAGATAATGTGACTAAATATAATGTAGTAGAGTATTAGATGATATTCCTTTGGATATGCAAATGTTTTTACCTGAATATTTTGTCTTATTGACAGACAAATATTTAGGAAGTTTTTTTTTTAATTTCCATTAGTCTATTTTATTGTGGTATAACAGAATATTTTTAAATTTGAACTGCTCTGAGATTATTAACTGGAATTGGGCCTTTAAAATTAGTTTATGTTTCATGATTATGTACTGTGTTAAGTGCTTTTTTTTCCTCCTCAAACTCCAGTAAAAGTTAACGGCCTTTGTCATGTTGCTCTTTCTGTCTTAGGAAGAGAAGTAAACAAGGAAAATCTCAAGTAATCTTGACACATGTATTCTATTCATTATAACAATTAAATTTACAGAGTTAGGCAAATGCTCTGGAGAATCTGCTTCCTCAAGTTTGATTTGGGTTGAAGCCAAAACACTTCTGCTTTGGTACTCAGGAGTATTATTTAGAAGATAAATTGCCTGATAACAAATTTTGGAAAAGGTAGAATTACCATCAAGTCTTGTTACACAACAATTCATTGGAGGAAACATACCCTGTATTATTCAGTTTTGCTTATCATAGAAAAGGATTACTACTAAGGAGAATTTAATTGGAATAAAGTATCGCTGAATTATAGTTTAGTGTAGTATTCCAATAATAAATAGACCACCTCCTTCTTCTGAAGAAAATGTTTTATTTTGAGGTTTTACTGTATCACTGGTGTGTAATATATATCTAGAAATGTGTTCTTATCATAAATCTTTTAACACTAAAGTAGACTGTACCAACTAATAGGAGAGCTTCAGTATTGATCTTCCACTTCTTTTGAATGACAAAAACGGTTTCAACTTTCAGAGTGGCAATTTCTCAAAAATAAATTTGAGTGGAGGAGATTACATTCAACTAAAACTACATTATGAAGCAGCACAGCAAGGTAATATAAAGTACTTTTCTTGGGTATATTTGAGATCTGTACACATTTTCAGTTTCTTTCAAGGTCTTGATTCAACAAGATTTATTAGCACTGTCTTCTTTAAAGGAAAAAAATGGCTCTCTATAAAAGTTTGTATTTTTCTGTCTCAAGAAACCACATTTCTGTACTCAACTGTCTCAAAATAACCACTGTGAATAAAAGGCTTTTCTTAACTTGGTTAAGCTGAATTACCATTGAATTGTAGCCAAGATTTACTCTTTTCATGGAAAAACTCTTCATAGAAATAGCACACTTTCAAATTGGGACTAAAATTGAAATGCTAAAGTGTGATCAAGGATAATATTAATGCTGAGTGCAGGTTCACAATGGTTTTGTGAAGTGGCCTGTTGAAGAGTGAACATAATGATGCATATAATTATATAGGTTGGGGAGGAGAACAAGAAATATGTCTCAACTGTATTGTTATTTTGGCAAAGGTTTTATTTTGGCAGGGGTTTTCTACATCAACTTGAATAGATAAAATTGAGTAAAAGTTAATTTAATAAAAATGTCACAAAATAATCTGAAAGTTCCTTATATGCCTGGTGGGTGGGCAAGTCCTCGTTGAACATATTTGTCCTCCACGTCATGAAACATATTCATGCATCCACAGGTGTTTTGAAATGCAGGATTCAACAGCTAGGATGCAAACATCTGTTTCATTACCCCTCTTTTCCTTGCCTGTGTGATTTCTAATTACTTAGGTGAGCCACCTAGTCAGCACACCCCACAGGTGAAATGAAGAAGCTTTAATACATCAGGAATTGTCCTTCATGGAGGAATAATGGGAAGTTCCCATAGTCAAAATTTTTCCAGGACACAGTACCCAAACTTTTACCTGTAAAGGATGTGGAAATATATAATAATGCATGTTTTATATGATATTTCCTCCTTTTTGGCTGATATATGGCCACAGGTATCTTGCCATTTTTTATTTATACTTTGAAAGGCACTTTTTATGTGCCCACAAGAAGAAAATATGACATATTTTGAAAAAGATTATGACAGTGTGTTGAGGGCTTTCAATTTGCTAATTCAAATGATTCAAGTTAAATCCCTCTGTGAAGAAATCATCACCACTATCTCAAAATCCCTGGGTCTTAGAAGAATGTTAGTCACACTTTGACTGTATGTCACTATATTCATAAATATCTCCCTTCATTCGCTATGAGTATATTGAGGTATACATATGTTCATGCATTTATAAATATAATTTATTTTATAAATACCTGACCTGGGGTTGTCCTGAGACAGCATATTATTTTCAATAGATATACAGAACAATGAACAAATCACTAGAGAACATTAATGTGTATCAAATGTTAAAGATATTACCTTATTTGAGCAATTTTAAATGGAATCTATGATAGCAAATCCCTACCTTTCAAGTTCTGATATTGTAAGAGATCATCCCCTCCCACCCTCCACCCCAATAAGCTCTGGAGTAGCAGTCAGTTGACTCAGTTTTAGTTTCAGTTCTTCCACTTAACTAGCAATGTAACCTTGACAAACTCACTTAACTACCCTGCATCATGGTTTCCTATTCAAGAAATTAGCAACAGTAACAAGCCCTAGCTGCCTGACATGGTCTTTGAGGTCAGATGTTTTCAGGAAAAAAACAAAATCACTAGAGAATCTAAGTTCTGTGCAAATATAAAGGGTTATTATTAGTGTTATAATTACCTAAGTCTGCAACTGCAAAGGATGTTATAGATAATCTCATTCACTAACCACATTTTATACATAAGAAAAACCAAAGTGATGAGAAGTTAGAAGACTTGGGTAAAGTCACATACCTGTTAGAGGCAGGCTGGGTTAAGAATAGTGCGGTGGGGATGGGGGGCAGGGGCAAGAGATGTAACCCTAACAATATTTGTACCCACTGAATTTGAGATAATAAAAACAATTAAAAAAAAAAGAATAGGGCTCTAACACTTTAGGGCTCTAACACTCCTTTCTCCATGATTTCACTTAACTGAGAATATAATAAAGTTCAATATGTATTACAGTTTCCTATTATGTAGATGTGTGTGTATAGTGTTAAAATATCACTGATTATGTAATTGCCATCCTATGGACTATTTTAAGGAGCATATATGTTCTTCCTTATTAAACAAATTTCAAGTACTAACCAAATACATGTAAGAATGACACTCTCTCTCTCTCTCTCTCTCTATATATATATATATGTATATATATATATGATTATTTTACAAAACCCCCAAAATCTGTTCTGATCTTTATTTCCTATCAAGATAATTTGGAAAAACTCCACTCCTACCCAGCACTTCAGTCATCTCTTTGATTTATAGTCTGGCAAAGATAAGTAAAGCAATCTAGCTAACTGCAGAGTTGTTTTCCTAGTATATATAAAAATGCTTATTATTTCCTTGAAACAACAAATTCCTCCATTCAATAGCCTCCTGAAAATGGCTAAATACCATCATAAGATACTTCTGTTTACCCCAATTCGGTTACAGAGTGATCAAAACGAGGAATTCCCACTGCAGTTACTGCCACTTCTAGTAAGTCAAAATCCTAACAGCCTAACTCTGGAATTTCATTAATAAAATCCACTTTAATTTTTTTAAAAAAGTATCTTTCGAATAGTCCTTTCTTGTGGAAGTCTTTATAATCTTGCATTCCAGATTATTTTTCTATAAGAAAAAAAACAGAGCCTCACATGGAAAAAATTTAATATATCACCAAACAGAATTCTACCACGAAAATGATTGAAATGTGTAAACATACCTTATGTCTCTTTCCCCTTCTCTATCAATTCAAATGTAGCCAGAGAAATTTAAAGGCCTGATTCCCAGGCTTCAGGCCCCTGCACGCAGCCTGCACATGTACTGTGCCTGCTATTGAAAGTGTTTAATAATAGAGGGGCTTGCACTTTCATGTAATTCATAATTAGAAGACGACTACAACTGCATTATTTAAAATCAAGCCTTTGTTATCAGCACCAGTTTTAGACAGAAGCTGAGAATCATTTGTGAGCTGTGGCAGACCCAGACTGTTCAAAGCAATTGCTGTTCAGCATGAAAGCTGCAATGGAGGTCACGAAACAGGTCAGGAGGAAAGATAGTGTATCGATTTCACACCAGGAATAGAGGCAAAGCGAGGGCCCACTGTTGCTGCATGTGATGTATTTCACTTCAGTTTAAGGCACATTTCATTCTAGTCCAAGAGGGGGTGGGGAGCAAAGGGCAGTGGATTTCACACTGAATCATGATGAATTCTGGACTTGTGGATTCCAGTAAATATCTCCTTCCTGGCATTAAGTATTTCTGTAGCAGAGTGAATATAATGGAAATTAGGCCTCTGTCGGTAGCAAGAATGTACCTTAAAAAAGGTAACTATATTATAGGAAGTTCATTTCCTCCTCCACTTATTAAAATGCAATAAAAGCAGACATGAATGTAAAGGCATAAAATGTATACAAGTGACAAGCTCTGCCGAATGACCTCGCAATGATGCTACAGATCACTCAATGAAAGGAGTTAATAGAAATAAACCTTTCAAAAAAGAATTCTTGGCCATCGCCTCATGGGTAAACCTTTGACGTAACATATGGGATACTGATGGCATTCAAATATGTCATTTTGTCTTGCCACGCTGCACATGGTCTCTCCTCTTCCTCATCTCCAAAAAGCCATTCTTAATAAAATCAAAGAATCAGTTTATACCAAACTTTATCCTGGTTCAAGTCGTCCTAAGATAACTGATTAACATTTGTGTCCGATAAATGTCATTAATTTACAACAATGACCTCGTACTCTCATTGACTGTGACCATCAACATTTTTCCGCCTTCAAAATTTAGATCAGCTGGGTGAGTTTAGGAAAATAAGATAGCTGACTGGATGTTTACAATTCTAAACAACTGGCAAACAGGGCAGCCTTGTTCTCTGTCTTCCCATTGGAGAAAACTGAATTTCTAGTGTGCATATTCAACATACAGTATAACTAACCCCAAATGCTACCCAAGTACCATGGAAAATAATTTGTTTTTTAATGATAATAGCATTATCCCTTTAAAAAATACTAATTTCAATACACATATCATTTACACACACACACACACATAAACATTTCTGAAACACTGGCTTTTCCTGTTTAAAAATAAACTTTTTTTTCAGAAAATCAAGATTATATTAGAAACAGCTCAGGAACATCCTCTTACTTAAATCCTTTCTCCACCTAATCATTATTTGTATTAAGCTGATCCTAGGCATCCATGTAGGCCTTCCCCTTCTTCATGTACACCTTTTATTTGCTATGTTATAAGTGAGGCTCAATTAGCTATCTGCACAGAAATAATAAGAGATGGCAATTAAGGGATATATCTTGATAGGTTTTTAAAAATCATTTCATTCATTCCCAAGCCTCCTTCCCTAAGGGGGAAAAAACTAAGAGGGAATTAGCACATTTCCTTTTTATCCTACAAAGGAAAACTAAAAAAAAAAAAAAAAATCTCAGACAGGTAAAAATGTTCAAACAAAAAAGAAGAAATAGATTCCTTCCCTGCCCCCACAAGGGAAGTTGACAAATAGGAAGAAACTGCACACAGGGGTAGGGGAAAGTTAGATGCAAATCATGTATCTATAGATGCTTCTATAGACCAAATGCCTCCACTCTGAACCCAAAGTACCAACAATACCAACATCAAAGTCCAAACATCTGCAGAAATCTATATGGATAATCAAGCCAATCAGTCATCTGGGAGGACAATCAATTTGTTTAACAGAGTAAAACAACTGAGGTAAAGAGTAATATAGAAACTTCTGTTAAGCTTTTTATGAAATTTGACTGACATTTCATCAACTCCTCAAATAATTCCAAGGCATCAATCCAACTTTCCTAAGCATTTTGCAAAAGCTTTTGTTATTTGGAAATAGACATGTTTAAAAAATCTTTACCATATTCAGTAGGACTCATTTCTCCCACAAATATTTTGGCTAGCATAGTAATTTTGAGAAGTTTGGCAAAGTCTCAACCATCTATCTTAATATACAATATGAATTTAGAAAGCATTAAACATGCTCCAATATGTATTAGAACTTACAAATATATATCAACATTTTTGAAAACCTAATTAAGGTAGCTAGTTCTTATACTCATTCCTGAGATGATAATTCTTGGCTTCTATTTTGATATTCTCCCCACTCTATTCAAGCCAACAGTACATGCTTTCAATCAAGAGCCATGCTATCTAAATGCATCCTAGCAAAAGCACAGCAGTTCAATCTCCATGTGAAAAACTACAAACCTAAAAGAGAATGCTAAGTCAGAAGTTTAGCCTTAAACTCCATCTCCAGTTCATAAGATGAACATGGCTTTTCTGCAACATAGTAGTTTTGATGCCTTGAGTCAGATTTGTGTGCAAGTAACTCTTTGATGGGTCTGAAACAGAACAAGTCTGTAGTGTATTCTCATGTAATTTGTTCAATTAGGTACCTGAAACCTGAACACATCTATTAATATTTTTTTGGCATTCTTCAAAGAGTATCTTCTTGATTGTCAGTAAAGGTCTGATTTTTTTTTTTTACTGGTTTTAATCTGGAAGTAGATAAAGTAATTACCTTCCACACTATATAATTATTAATCCTAGGAAAAAATTTGCTATATGGAGAGCTTTATTTAACTTTACAAATCATCAAGTTACCTTTAAGAAACTTTCTGCTTCAAGAGTCACTTACCACAGTAATAAATGCTACACCGTGCTTTATTCTGGTCTTGGCAAAATTATAGAGTCCAGGAATTTTGATGCTTGTACTGCTCTCATCCACTTTTTTTCTTACATTCCCTTCAGGTGTCCAGTGCCTTTTTTTTTTTTTTTTTTTTTTTTTGGCCAAAGGCCTTTAAGTACCAACCCTGTAGGACCCCAAACAGTAATATTGTTCCTTCTTCCTTATTGATGGACCTCCTTCTATCACTTTGATAGGTCCTCTGCGAGCACCTTGTTCTTATCAAGCTGACAGCAGTTATTATATACTTTAATAATACAACTCTCCCTCTTCAGGGAGCTGGCCCAGAACTCACAGCCCCTTGGCTCTCTACCATCACCGAGGCCATTGCTAGGAACTTAAGCAAGGGTCACAGCACCCTTCCCCCTACGCCCAGAATTCTGACACCTCTGCTTTCCAGAGCTCTTTGCCTTAGAAACGGACTTGGGAAAAGATGAAGAACATAAGGAAAGACCAACCAAAGGGCTATAGGTTCTGCAGAGGTTGAAAAGGAAGCAGCTTCCAGGGCAGTTTCAAAATAAGTTAGGAAAACACAAGGTGCTTTTGCTTTTGTTATTCTACATCTCTGTTCTTCCCTCAGACCAAGAAACTGGCCTCGCCAACAGCAATTCTATGAAAGCCACAAATCTACTAGGAAGGGACCAAAGAGCGATGACAACTCCTATATGGTAAAAGTGTCCCCTGTACCCAAAACCCAGGAGTGTAAGGATGCTGCTAAGGAGGGTAAAACACAAATGTAAAAAGAGAAGAGCTCGTGGCAATGAAAAGTCTGTTTATCCTTAAAGCCACATTGGTAGCCCAGACAATTCCAAAACATCCCTTGGCAATCCCTTTTGCAAAGTAATTGGAAAATGCTGCACCAAGTGATAAAAACATTTCAAGTTCCTGCCTAATATCTGTTATATATTTTCAAAGCCCTGAATGGCAAAAAAGAAAAAAAAAAACAGATTAAAACTAGTTCTGAAATAAACAACAAATATTTATTGAGCAGCAACTATGAGGCACTACTCTGCTGGAACTTCAGGGAATTTGAAGACATATAAGACTGAGCTTACAATTTAGTTGGGGAGATCAGACATGTGCACAGTAGAGGTTAAGCTCTAATACAACACAAAAATACTTGAAATGTCAAAAAACACCAGCAAGTGTTTCCATCTCAGGGTTGAAGCTGTTATTCTCCAAAGGCAAGTTCTTAGTCCCATCAAAATAGACAAAAATCGGCTCCCGGGTAATAATAGCACCGATAAAAACAAATCAAAGAGATCACTGTCAATTTAGAAAATGTCCTCTAAAAGGCCCTTGATTTTTGCTTGCTCATTTAGCGGATATTATGTATGTATTAAATAGATCATTTGCTAGGTTTAATTTATATGCAAAATTCACTAAATACATTCAGAAAATAAGACTAACTTTTTAAATGATGTCCTTTCATTAGGTGTCTGCAAAATATCAAAATAACTGATCAGTTCAGTCATTAAGTAAAAGAAAGTCATCGGATCTATGTGATTGGCATTATAGTTACATAAAGCAAGCAACCTGGTATTTTTTTCTATCAAATTGGCTTCTTACAACCTGACAGATGATCTTAAAAGAAAATAATAACTTGCTTTAACGAAACTTTTCTAAACAGCCAGAATTGTTGAGTTGGATTAGGGACAATGAGTAAAGTGTCCCAAGGTGGCTTATCACTGGTCCTATGGCCCCCTTGGTCAAGTCATGATCCCCTCCTTGCCTCAGTTTTCTCATTCATAAAATGAGATCATTGAGTAACATGCTCTCTGAGGGCCATATGATCTATAATTGCTCCAGGAAAGGAATATCTAGGTTTAGAAAATTAAATACAATTATTTTAGTGTTTACAGTCTAAAACTCTCCTTCAAAATATCCATACCAAGCCCTACAGTGCTTTTATTTTATTAACATATACATATATGTATATATATATACACATTGTAGAAAATGCAAATATAGATTTACATTTTAAATACCTAAAGCAGCAGCTATATATTAAGTCTATTAACATATTGTTTTACATATTAAAATTCTAACTCTACAGAATATTTCCTTATAGAATTAAGATCATTTTTATTCTTATTTTCCAGTTTAGTATATGCCAAGTTTACCACCAAGTATAGATGAAGTTAATACCATTTTAACAGAATGAGCATAAAAGACTCAAGGTTTTATTTACAATGTTACATAATCTTTTCTGAAATATTTTAAAATATAATGTTTTTACAAATTTAAACTGTTAATTTTACTTTTAAAACACTATTATAATTTCACCTCTGCATTCATGTAATAATGCATATTTTCATATCTAAATTCTGTAATAATATCTTTAAAATGAAAAAAAGCATATAAGAAGTAAATATTAACCTCACATAAAACAGGCCCTCATTCAAATTAGAAAAATCTCCATAAACTTAGCATACAAAGTATAGCAATTAAAAAACATTACATTTATGTATCCTCAAAGTGACTGATTATCGGACTTATATAATTTTTATCACTTCGATTTATAGTAAATTATTTTTGATGTTTTGTTTTCAAATAAGGCCTCTAAACATCATTAAATAAATGTAGTTTTATAGTATCCATAAGTTTCAAAGGCTAAGGGCCAGTGGACAACTGTGCCTATAACAGCAATTTTGTTCTTAATTTAACAAATTCACTGCTTGTTTTTAACATGTTAAAGAAATATCAATATACCAACTACAGGGACAAAGGAGTAAATATAAGCAAAGCTTGACACTTCGCAAGTGTTAGAATGTGATTGAGAGGTAACTGGTGTAGCTGAGCACTGTAAATATGGAAGGTATCATTACTATATGATGTATGGTAGCTCTTAGTGGGCCAGAGTGGTCATCAGTTAAACAAATGAACCATTGGGCACAGAATAGATGTGACACTGTGGGCATGATCTACTAATTTTCTATAGGCAATGGACATTAACTGGTTCACAGATTTAACGAGGACATATACAATATGTAGTACACATGCATGTACAAATAGGTCTATATATTTGAGTGATATGAAGATATTAACATATCACAGTTGAAGACTTAATTTATTTCTACTTTTCATCAAAATCTTCTGAAATCTACATTTTTCTGTCTGCGTAAAGAGATTGGGCCAAACCATTGCTTAGAGTTCCTATTTGATTTGACAGTCTGCCTTGGATATCTAGAGAAGATTATGGATAAGCCGAAACTATTTTTGGATCACAAGTGAAACAAATTATAATTTCTATTCTGAACCAAAGTTCGAACTTGGTGCCAGTGAAACTTCCAACTCAGAATGCCCCTATGTATGATATAAGCACACAAGATCAAATTGGAACTTTGAGTTTATCTTTGTTTAGGCTCCCCCAGAAGCAAACAGATCATGAGATAAAGATTTGAGATTTCCAAATACTTTTTTTGGAAGTGAAGGAAATGCTAGAAGGGAAGAGAAGGCAGTTAATAAAGATATGACATCAGGAAGGCCATTGTGGACCACTGGATCAATCCCACCAAGTAACTCTGGGAGCCAGTGTAAACTACATAGCAGGATTATCCCCTCCAAGGGGTGAAGAAGCTGGTATACTTACATACCATCTCCATCAGTCATTGGGGACTATGTTAATTCCCTGGCAAGGGCTTCATCAGCCAGAGAAAGTCCTGGAACAAGGATGCTAACAGTTGGAAGTCAACTTGTAGTCACTAATCACATGTGCGGTGGTATTCTAATGCACTCAAAAGTTTCACAAAGAAATAAAACACAAACATGCTGCCGCCCTCGTGGTGGCCTTCATTTTATTTTGCTTTGACTGTCATTATGACAGCACCTTCTCACTGGTCTTTCTCTCTCCATTTCAATCTCTCCTATTCACCACTGCCAAATTAATCTTTCAAAACTATGGTTCCAATCTGTCGTTGCCTTGCTCAGAACCTTCCAATGGTTTCTGTTTGTCTGCAGAATTAAATCAAAATGTTTCAGTATGGCTCTTTTCAGCCACATCATGCACTATTGTCCTGCATTTATCTTGTATTCTGGTCACCATGAACAGTCACTATTCACCTTAACACACTTTTGTCCTTGCTCTCAATTTCCTCTTCACTCAGGAAAATCTAGACTTTATCACAGTATGTTTCAAAGGGTGCCTCCAGTCATCTCAGAAGAGGAGTCTTCTTCATGTAGGTCTTCCTTACATGCGCCCCTTTGGTACTTTCACCTCTGATTTCCCTCTCTACTCTGACATGTATTTGGCTTGGGATTGTGTCTAATTATATGCAGTAATTTTCTTACTCTCCTTTGACATTCTGCTCTATGAAATCAAGATCATTATTTGAATCACTTTGTGTCACCTGTCATACCTAGAACAATTTGGGGCATGCAACAGATGCTCACAAAACACATGGTGAATTGAAACTATGCATGTAGGAAGGTGTCATGTGTCATAAAAAGAGGTCTGAATTTGGAGTCTGGGCATCTAAGCTGCAGTCAGAACTAGGCGTGTGACACTGGCATCCACTTAACCATTCAATGTCTCAGTCACCTCATCCATAAAACTGGGTAATAAACTGCCCTTTGGTACATATTTCACATAACTAACTTAAGAAAAATAAATTAACATCCATTAAGTTGCTTCAAATTTTGTAGTGACAAAACATCACAAGTCATTAGTGAGGTACTGTCCTCCAGCTGATGATGGAGGTGACACCAATCCACTGCTAAGATGCTGTCATTTCACCAGTAATTGTCCTGATTGTGGCTTCCTCAATTTTGGCTCTTGTTAAAATCAATGCCTGTGTGCACAAATTGACTAGCTGGAGAGCGGGATCAACATTCAAATTTAGTTCAGTACCAGGTTAACTAGCCTCATACAGAGATTGAATGAAGGACCTTGACTTCATTAACACCAGGCTGCAACCGACAGTCAAATAAGCATGTGTGCAGGCGTGCTCGCGTGTGTGTGCATGTATTCAATGAACAAAAAATTCTATTAAAACAAAGAAGAAATGTATAAGGCTCTCTTGTCCATAGTACACACATAGATTATTTTCGTAGGATATGCTTGGATACATGTTCAGATAAAATACACACCATGTCCTCATCCTCATCTTTTCTAAATGGCATACCCCAACTTTACAGTATACTCGGCATTGACACACCTTCTAAATATTACTAAAAGGCTGCCTTTCTACAGTGTATTAAGCAGCTGCTTGCATATGAGTATCTTGTTGTCCAGAGTGACAGCTGTATTTTCGCCTGTTTTGACATTGAGTCTGATCTGGGTGAATAGCTCATATCCATTAAAGTGCTATTACAACACTGAATGACTGCCAGAATACTTCCTGATCAATTTTAAAAGCCAGCTAGCTGTCATCATCTAATCGCAACAGCAAAAAACAAATCTTTGGGGAATAAAATGAGATTTTTAAACATTTTTAAAGTAGTGTATTAAATATAATCCCTAAAAACTATTTGAATAAGAATTATAAGGTACAGAAACGGGAAGGTGGAAATAATACTTTCTGCACTTTGAAAACCCTTATACTTGCATATTGGCAGGCAATCTAAAATACTCCTTAAATTTACCATTTCGGCAATCACTGAGTTTGAACTCCTGCCATTACATAACTTAATAAAGCAGCACTGAAAACAATCACCACAGAGTGCGATTGTGCTCACCATTAAATTTAGTTCAATAAAATTTAAGACTGAATTCAATCATCTTTCTGTCTTTGCTTCAATGGTTGAAATCCAAATGTTCAGGTTTACTTTTTACTTTCCTCAACAGCCAGACAATATGCATATTTTTAAAGCTACAATGCCAGCATTTTAGATTTGCATTTATTAAGCATTGCCAAAGGGAGGTAGAACTCACTGAGACAGTTAAGACCACTTGAATCAACAGTTTAATTGGGGAAGTCTGATTCAAAGTCGTAATTCTGCCACTATTATACCAACAATATCAACAAGTACATAATATATAAATTGGCATAATCCATTTGGAGGGCAAATATTTAAAGGATGTAGTTTGTCAATATAATTAATCTAGGATGGTTTTCTTAATGGGCAGGGCTCAGTTCTTCTCCTTTGATTTTGGCATTCAGTATTTTCACACAACTATTATGCCAATAATACAATTTGGAGCAGGCTGTCTCAACTGCAGAAATGAAAAGACCCAACTCCATTTGACAAGGAGGTTCACTGGACCTCAATTCCCTCCGAGATTATATGCCACAATGTCGAAGACTAGAAATGTTGACTTTCCAACTCATATTTTATACAGTGTGATAAATAGTGAATAATATATCATATTTTCAAAACCTTCAGAATATGAGTCTCCCTAATCAAAGAAAACTATTAATGGAAATACTGGGCTGATAAAAAAAAATCATTATTCATTTTTGGAGATTCAAGAGCTCTCCTAAGAAACTGGAATGTAGGCTACAAGTAGTCTTCTCCAGATTGTTAAATGATCCCCTTCACTTTTGACCAAAGTCTCCCTTCATTTTTACTTTAAAAAGACTCTCTTCACTTTTTGATCCATTTTTAAATATTAAAATCGATATTATTCTAAGAAACTGACTCTATCATCTTACTTCCACGCTTAAACAGTCAATGCTCCTGACTGCTACAGGAGAAAGTCCCAGTCACTTCGCTCAGATACCAGCCTTTCAAATGCTGCTGTGCCGAACACACCTTTGCCCTCTTGCTCCTGTGCTCCCTCTACCTAGCCCTGCCAAGCAGTTCCCTATTCTTCCATCCATCCAGGCCCTCCTTCAACTCTGACTTTGCACATGCTATTATGCTCCCTGGCTAAACAACCTCCTGATCACATCCACCTAATCAAATTCCTGCTCTGTCTTCAAAATATCTCCCCATCATTCACCTCCTCTGTACAGTCTTCTGTGATATTCCCAGGTAAATACATTTATTCTTTCCTTGGTGTTCCCATTGTACCTGCACACAACCACTCCAGGCCAGAATGTATATATAACTATTTTATTTATTTATCTATCTGTCTATGATAACTGCTATAGATACTAGGTTCAGGGAGGAATGAAATATATTCCACAGAGTCCCAAATAACAAAAATTATCTGAAAGCAAGACCCTAGCATGAAAACAAAAAGTAGCAGCAGAATGAGGTCTCTAGCACCGAGTTCACTTTTGTGTTCATTTTGTGGTGGCCTTTTACTCACTTGTTCTTTTTTATTTTATCATGCCCACCCTTGTGCAAGCTTTTCCCTTGTAAAGGAGAATTATCAAAACCCATCTATCACAGTTTTAAAATAGGGAATAGCTGGGGTTTAGTCACAAAACACAACCCAGAAATGACAAAGTAAATATGTCAAGGAATGACATGGAGGCTGAATTACAAAAAAATATTTCAATGTTTTTTCAAGTCCATTTGTTATTCTTAAAGGTAAAGCAGGCATAAGTATGAGGCTTAAGTGTATTTTGGAGGCAAAGACCAATTGTTCAAAAAACAAAGAGTAACTAAGATTCACTACAGAGATTAAAGTGAAACCCACATGAGGGTCCAGGGCATGAGGCACTAAGTTTACCCCAAATACACTTCTGAAATTCATTTTAAAAAGTGACATTTTATCAACAACTATGTGTTGAATGAAAGTAGCCTAGGTTATATTGGATCGAAAACTCACTACCACCACATATGTGATGTTTTTTCTTTTACAGGTCTGACTGTACTTTGGACACAGTATCATGTATAGCAAAGAAGGTAGGGGAAAAGGTCGTAACCGAGGTCAGCTGTTTGTGCCAATCCCCATTTCCGTTTCATCCAGTCTATTACTCTCAGCACAAGTTAGTTCAGCCTCCCCACGTACTGCTAAAAATATGTATATTGCTTCTGGGAGATCTACTGCCCCTTGTAAATTCACATATTAAAGGGTAGCATAGAAGGGAAAGGAATCTGTAATAGAGCCGTTTATAGCCAAGCACTAAATCATATAATACAGAAAACAAATGTAGATGACTTGGAGGGTGGGGGCAAATATATTACCTCTCCTCCATGAACATTCATAAAATAAAATGGGATCTCCAAGCTGCCAAAATTAAGTGGAAGCTGGGCTATAAGAAAATCAAAGAGAGAGGGAGGGAGGGGGTGGGGGGAGGGAGGAGAGGGAGAGAGAGGAGGCCAATTTAACCTAATCTGTGTAAGTAGTTAACCAGGTGTTAAGTAAATGAGCATTTTTAAAAATGAAATTCCTTTCTAACAATCATGAAACTCATTACACCAATACATATGGGGGTGGGGAGAGGAGGGGAGAAGGGAGAAGGGAGAAGGGAGAGAGGGATAGGCGAGAAAAGCTTTTTTAAAAAAGGCTGGAAAATCAGGATTAAAAAATGAACAGACTACAGCTTTTCCAATGATTCCTATTCCTCCTGACTCAGTGCCCAAACACGTCTTTCTCTGAACTGCCTTGTTATTTTGCCAAAAGAGAAAACTTATTTTCCATCTATGTAAACTCCTAGAAGAGGAGGGAGCAGGAAGACTACTCAATTCAGCCCAAGAAAAATAGAGCCCTTGTGTGTATCTCCAAGTGTCTGGCAGTGGCCCAATCCCTGCCAACGTTGGTGGTCCAGGCTGAAGGCTATGATCTGACCTAGGAATTAGAAGCGTTTTGCTAACCTCCCTTCACTGGGTCAACTGGAGAAAATGATACACTTACCGGGCAGGAAGGAAGGGCATGAAGCACATCACATTTAACACCACCGCTTTCCCTGAGCTGGCAGATCCTAGAGAGTCCCTGGAATTTAGCTACAAAGGATTAAGCCTTGCTAGACTCTGTAATGAGAGGAACAGCTTCAATGGTACAGGGAGAAAAATGAGAAAGGGAATGACCCGAAAAGCATGAGCAACTGAGTTCTGAATTCAAGAAGCCAAATCTATTTTTCTTTACAGGAAACGTTAATTAACAAAAGTAATCAAAAAGGTATAAAGGAGACTCAGAATATATTTAAACTAACTGTCTGATGAATGAGTATCCTACAGCTAAGAGGAAGATTGTGTAGCAGGAGTGAACAAATTGGAAGCAAGAGTATAAAGGCAGTAAATCCATTGTGAGGAAGAACTAAAATGGGGACAGGAAAGAGAGTATAGATTTTGATTCCTCTCTAACTCTCCATGAAATGTGAAAAACTAGCCAAAAGAGCACAGTGAACAAAGAGGAACAACAACAAAAAAAGGAAAATCATTTTGAGAGCCCATTGTTAGTGTGTGGACTCTGTTAACGTAGGAGTGACTTCTGCCTAAACAATTTAGAGGAACAGGTGTTTACTGAATAGCTACCACGGGTCAGAAACTGTGGTGAAGACAGCAGATAGCAGGAGAAACCATACAGAGTTCCTGTCCTCAGAAAGCTTAGGAGACTAATGAAAAAGGACAACTGATTTGCATGTCATTACAACTAAGCAAGATAAGAGGCACATAGAAGGGTCGTAACCAAACCCTAAGTATATGAGAAGACGTCAAGAAAGCGGCATCTAGGCTGAGGCCTGACCGCTGACTGTGAGCCAGCCAGAGGGCCAGTAGGGAGGAAATGTTCCGTGTTTGCATTAAATAACAGTCATCTGATATAAACAAATGATTAGAATTCGACATGAACTTCTGATTGATTTACATAAAATCAGCATGAGACCTGGAATCATGTTCCTTTGGGGGTAAGCAAGAGAATATCAGCAAGTCTAGGCTGATATTAGCAGAGAAAGCCTCAGTGAGGAAAAGGACAATGAGTTAAAACATCTTATTTTAAATAATCAAATTCCAAATATATTTTGTCCAATTTTGTCAGTTCTCTATGGAACCTACTTGGAAACTTTTATTGAGTCTAAAAGAGCTCCCAGGTGTTTCTCAGCCTGGCGGATTTGCTCTGACCAATTTTTCTTACAGGAACACCACACCAAGTTAATGCCTGTGCTGTATCTATGGTTGGGGCAGATTAGGCAGAAAGAACTAATGTTCACTGATACCTACTATGTACTTCATGCCTGGTATGTCACATGTATTATATATTCAATTCTGGCAACAACCCAGCAAGGTGCATCTTGATATTCTCATTTTTTAGGTGAGGACACAAGACTCAAAAACTTAAAGTGCTTTACCCCAGGTCTTACAGCCAGTCAGTGGCAAAGCCAAGACCCAAACCCAGCTCTGTCTGATCACTTTGCAAAATCTCAGTGATCACTACAGAGTTAGCAGCCTCCTCTATTCTCTGTCTCTCTCTGTCTCTATCTCTCTCTCTCTCTCTCTTTTTTTTTTTTGCTAAGTTTCTTATTTTAAAATCTATGAAGACATATGTGGTATTTTTATTAGTGGGCATGGAGTCCCATGTCAAGAGTGCCCTAACAAATTTAGAAATGCACCAATACGTTAAGAATGAAATAGTTCTGAAAGCATAACTATAGGAAGTATTTTAATGCCAAAATTATATGATATTTAATTTAGATATTAAAACCTTATTATATGGGTATTATGCTCTATAATATTGAAAAAAATAATTTTCTCCATGTTTGGTGTTCTCTGATTACAGAAGTGATACATGTTCAGTATGAAGAGTTTGAAAACTACAGGTAAGCATAAACAAAATAAAAATTACCCATAATCCCAATATTCATAGTTAGCCCATGTAAACATTTTGGTTGATGTATTTCTGTATTCTTAAGTGTGTGTATCAATATATGTGTATGTAACTTTCAGCTAAGATCAAGATTATAAATCATGTTTTATAATTGGATTTTTCATTTAATAGTATATGGTCAGCATTTCCCTATAACCCTATAGTATTGAAGAGCACAATTTTCAGTTAATGAAAGGTATTCTTATCCTACAAACCTGTGCTGTTCAATATGGCAACCACCAGCCACATGTGTCTATTTAAATATAAGGACTTGAATGTGTATTACTGTATTGTCCTGTCCAAAAGATGTGCCAAGTTACTCTTCTACCAAAAACAAATTAAAGTGTCTGTTTTTCCTGCAATTCATCTACACTGTAAACATCTAAGGGTACAACCAGTATGTTTTTAATCTTTGCACCCTTGCTTTAGTGACTGACACACAGTACATGTTGAAAAAATATTTGTTGAATGATCTGAATATATGCCTATGTGGGACCCACCGGATAATAAGGCAAGGCTATATATAGTGGATTTCTGTATACTCCATAAACATATGCATAATAAACAAATCTAAGCTATCAATTTTATTATAAGTAAACATAAAATAATATTCTAGACAAAAGCATTGTTTCTCATTATTTTATACCAAAACCAGAAAAAGATGTTTCCCTGAAACCCCAAAACTGCTAAAGTATTTCAATATCTAGTATGAAAAGGATATATTCTGAATACTCTTCCCATCCACTTTACGACTGCCACACTCAGGTTATTATAAAACTACAGAATCAATCCACCTTTATAATGCATTTTTAGAATGCATTAGGAATGACAATAATTGTTAACAGCCTACAGATCTATTTCCAGCAGCAGAAAGCATCAATACATGTATGAAAAACGGTGATTCTGACTCAAAGTCAAATTAGGAAATAAGATACATAGAAGAAATATGGAGATTAGGTCACACCTTCCAATGAAAAGAAATATTCATTCCAAAAGTGATGTCATGGGTCAGCTTTGAATCCAAGTGTAAGGTTAACATTTTGTCTCACTAGAAAAAAATGAATTTGACCTTGTAATATTTATATCACACAAAAACTACCACAGACAGATTTCTTTCTGAAAGCCTTCAGATTGCTTCTTGTCAAACCGTCTGTGTCAGAGATGTGAAATGTGATCTTAACTGGAGCCATATTTGATGGTGACAACCCAGAAGACAGGGCTGAGAAAGGTTTTAGTGTGGCCTCCTTTTTTTTTTTTTTTTTTTAACTTGTGTTTGCCACTATTTTTGTTATGTCTGCTTGGAAGAGTATAGATGCCTTTGAGGGCAGCCCTCAGGTACAATCGTTTCATTTTACCAAACTGTTAACAGTTTTGGATTAAAAATTTAAAGGCAGTGGATTTTGGCTGCACTCAGAAAGGCAAAGTCACACACCCCAACTTTTAACTAAAACATGGCAAATCACTACAAAACAACCATAGGACAAAAAATTCTGAACATAACACTGGCAAATAAAATAAGCTACCAGAAGCCTATTTTGATGAATGTTAATAATAGTAAAATATATTCCTTATCCCTTTAAAAACTGATAATGAATTAGGAGGAGAGCATTACAAAGTTTATAAATGTGCACTAATTAAACGAGTTTGCTTATATGAAAATAATATTTTTCAATCTCCCAAAATGTGTAATTTCTAACAACTTTAATGGAAATGCCTTGTAGGATGATATTTAAGAGGCTTATCTGTACTTTTGTTTCAAATTTCAAAGCATATGCTCCAATGTATTAAAGTTATTTTGTATTAACTCATAATCTCTATCTTCATTATTTTCTCATAGACATTAGAAAGTTATGCCTTGTATTTTGTAAACTAATGTAAATATACCTATTAAAAGTTAATCCCATGATTCCTCTGACATGCTTAAAAATGTGGTAGGTGACCAGGAGGCTAGAGAGGAGAGGCAGCCTGAGGAATGAGGACGGAAAAGTACAGAGTCTGGGGTCTGACAGACGTGGGTTTGAACGTGTGACTTCAGGCATATTACCCAACCTGTGCGAGTCTCCATGCAGTTTCCTCATCAGTGGACTAGGGGATGATGACTTCTACTGTGTGGTTTTATGAGATAGTCTTTATATGTGTAAAATATGTGTTCTTAATAAATGATAACAATTATTGTTCTATTACCATTCCTACTACAACTATTATATTGCCCTTTACTCTGAGAACCTAACTGGAGAAAGCATGTGACACAGTCAACAACACAAAATATTGTATTTTATCATATTTATTACATAATTTAATGTTAAATTGTGTGTAAAGACTAGAAGTGCTGAAGAAGCTCAGAAGAGAAAGGAACATTAGGGTGTAAATAATTAAGTATGACTTCAGTGAGAAGGGACTTGATCTTTGCGCTCGAAAAACTGGTAGGATTTGGAAGGTTAGAAGGGCGGGAGGGTAGGGGCACATGTGGGAAAGTCATTTTTCATGTGAAAATCCCTTATTATTAAAATCCTGTATGGCCCAAACCAAATATGTCTGTAAACTGGTTTGACCCTTGAGCTGCAATTCATGACTCATGATTCATTGTACAAGAAATGCACAGATTTGGAGAAAGCAAGGAAACTACTCAGGAACTTAGGTGAGGGTAACAGTAAAATAGCCACCACTTACCAAGCAACTGCTATATGCCAATTACCCTCTGTGCCTCAATTTCCTCTTCCATAAAATGGAGATAATTGTTCTTAATTCAGGGGAAACACTTAGAACATTGTCCAATCTTAGTAGGCACTCTAACACTGGCTTTGATTTTCATGCTGCTGCTGATGATGTAAAACCAAGCCCTGTGCAACGCACCTTCCTTAAGCAACAGCACCTGATCCTCACAATAACCCTGCAAGCCACACAGCAACAAATTGGAGAGAGTGGGTTGGATAGAAAAATGTTTGACCTGATATGCTAAAAGTAATCACTTATGAACAGTTTAGGCAGACCAATATTTTAAAAAGATTGCTCTGGCAGAAGCAGGACAGTTGATAAGTAAAATAAGCCACTGAGATCCTTACTGTCCAGCCAACAAGGGTCTGAAAGGTACTTTCAAGGTGCTAGAAATGGGGTGGTGAGAAAGGAATTCTGACAAAAAAAAATTTTAAAAGGGCATGATGTATGATGTATTGTCCTATAGCTCAACGCCACTTAGCGAGTATTTAAAATGTGCCAAGCCATGTGTTAAATGTTTTGATGCTAATGATTTCATTATCCTAGCATTACTGTGGGTAGTTACTGTTATCTGCATTTTGCAGATGAATAAACTGTAGCTAACATTTATATCACTTGCCCATGGAGATACAGCTGGCCAGCAGTGAGCCAGGATTTGAACCCTGATTCATCTGACCCCAAAACCAGTCTGCTTGGCCTTTAAACTACACCAGCTCTCACATGGTGATACTTAAGATGATAAATATGCTACTCAATTGTAAGAATTAATTGATATTGATTTCTTTATTCTTCAGAATGCATCTCTTTGGTATTTGCAGTTTTACTGTTTACTAGATGTTGTCAAGGCATATCCATTTTTAAACAAAGAATGCAAATTCCAATTGCCAATCATCAATATTTTGAAAAGTATAATGTTACAGACAAAACATTCTAAAAATCTGTCAAGATATATAAATAACATCTATGGTGGTTATTCACCACAGCTACTCACAAACATAATTATTGCTCCTTTCCACTGGGTCCAGGTTTGTTAGTGGACAGAAGAGAGACTCTTAATATAAAGGCAAAGAGTAAGAAGTTTCTATACAGCAAAATCAAAAAGTTAATTTCATGAAACCAGCTATTTCAAATGGGGTTGTTTTGAAGACATTGTTCATATGTATTCAAATAGACCCCAGCCCGACCAAAATGTTAATCTGTCACTCCTAACTGATCCTTTACAAAGCCTTAGACCACTGCTTACAAAAGGAATGTAGTTTATTACAGTTGTTGCACTCCAAATGAATATTGATTTCAATCTCAGAATGCTATGAAAGGACTTGCATCAATTACACAGTACATCAGAGTCATAATGCAAGTTACCTAGTTGCAATGATGCACACAGCAAATCAATCACTCACTTTCACACACCTTTGAAGAGACACCAGCCACCATGAGCTTCCTTTTTCTAAACCTTAAAATAAGCTGTGCAGTGCAAAGTGGTGATAGAAAAGGAAACCATCCCCAGTTTTTTAAAACCATAGGCTACTGTCAGAAAGCCATTATAATTACTCCCTTTCAAGTGGGCTGTGTGTTAATACAAATACAAATGAGGGGGTAAAAAAAAATGAAGGCTTAATGACAGCATTATGAGGGGAGGTTTCTCCTTTACATTATTTATTTATTCAATGGAAAATTATTTGGCAATTATGATAAAGCAACTAGAGGACAATGACTTTCCTTTGAATCACTAATTAAAATGCTGATTGCCTGTGGAGTGAGATGTGCAGTTATGGTCAAACAAGAACTTTCATTGTGCTAAACAGCTTGGGCTGGCCTGACACCTGGGTGGGGGGGGGGGTAGGAATCAGGCACACTTCTCTACTGAAATCAGACTCATTTTTATTCAGCAAAATTCTAACATAATGTTATGAATCTGGGCGAGATAATACTGCAGCCAGTAATCTTAAGAGATTAAAAAGAAAGAAAGAAAATCCAGGTTCTAAAATGAATAACCTTATGAAGTCTAAGAGTATATTTGATACATATCAAGTAGCTTTTCATGTGAAAGTTATTTTTTTATAAGTTTGCACTTCCTGTGTTCTTAGATTTCCCTACAAGTTACCTTTATGTGCACACAAACGTCAAAGAAATGTCACCTTCTTAACTCAACATAAATGCTCTTTAAACACAGACGATTTCTCTTCAATAATGGAAGAAATGTCTTACAATTAATTGCAAAGAGGAAATTGCCTTTCTTGTAATGAATTCAGTGCTTTGAATTTTACTAACTAAAATTATGGTTTTCCCAATAATACTAAATAGTCATCATTTTCTAAAATGAAAAATACATTTATTATATTTGCAACTTGTTTGTTTTTAAAAAAATTAAATTTATAAAATAAAGGAGAGTAGCTTTTAACCAGTAACACTCATCATTAAAAAATGCATTCTTGGCCGGGCGCGGTGGCTCACGCCTGTAATCCTAGCTCTCTGGGAGGCCGAGGCGGGCGGATTGCTCAAGGTCAGGAGTTCAAAACCAGCCTGAGCAAGAGCGAGACCCCGTCTCTACTATAAATAGAAAGAAACTAATTGGCCAACTGATATATATATATAAAAAATTAGCCGGGCATGGTGGCGCATGCCTGTAGTCCCAGCTACTCGGGAGGCTGAGACAGAAGGATCGCTCGAGCCCAGGAGTTTGAGGTTGCTGTGAGCTAGGCTGACGCCACGGCACTCACTCTAGCCTGGGCAACAAAGTGAGACTCTGTCTCAAAAAAAAAAAAAAAAAATGCATTCTTTTCAAAGATTCAGTCTCTCACAGAGTGATAAATTCTTAAACTGGGAAGAGAATGAGAGGTCATGTACCCCCAATCCAATTTGGAAACTCCCTCCACAGCATCTCTCAGAAAGTTATGTCTCTGCCATGACTTGGAGAAGATGATGTTTACCACTTTGAAAGGCAGACCATCCCACTTCTGAATGGTTCTGAAGGTCCAAAAAAATGTAAAGGTCAAACTGGACTTCCCAACACTTCTGCTACTAAAGTCCATTCTGCCACTGGAGCATCACGAGATAAACCCATCCTTTTCCAAATGACACCTTTCAGATGTTTTAAGACAGCACTCATGCTTCCTTCAAAATATCCACTTTCCCAAACTTATTAACTCCAGTTCTTCCAGCCAGTTCCTATGTGCCTTTGTGTCCCTCGTCCAGGGTCTGTTCCTCTTAATAAATGAGTGGACAAAAAGAAAAAGATACACATTCCAGATGTGGTCTAATTACTCAACTAAAATGGGACCAGTTTTGTTTGCTTTTTTCTATTTCTAATTTTTAAATCCATGACTTAACAACAAATCATATTCCTCTCATAGTCAACTAAAACATCTGTATTGATTTTATACAAATGAGTTGTTAATAAAAGTACATATTTTATGAACTTTAAATTTATTGTTCTCAGATTTTATTTTCTTAATGAAATACCATAAATAATTGTATTAGTCCTGATAAAACTCATTTCTATCCACCTGATGCTATTTAATCTCTCTAAGCCTTGGTTTCCTCATATATAAAATGCTTAGTATGGTAAATTTGAAACAGGTACTAGTTACCATTTATAGACTATTTGTCAAATGTCAGGCACTATGCAAAAAGGGCCCTTTGTGTACCTCACACAAGTAGGCACTATTATTAATATTTCCATATCACAAATGAAAAAAATTAAGGCACAGAGAGGTTCAGTAATTTGTTCAAGGTCACTCAGCTAGTAATAGTGCAAGGTTTTAAATTCAGGCCACCCTTAACCACCACACTATCAATGACCATTGCTCTTATTTTTCTGACTTACAAAGCATTAATAAAGGGGACTGTGAGAAACTATTGAACAGAACCAGATTAAAGCAGTGTCTCTTTAAAGACCGGCCTTTAGTTTGATTAATTTATCTTTGGAGGATCATTTGCTCAGAAACCTACGAATCCCCTACCACACAATAAATACATATCTTCAAAGAGACTACAATCATAACATAAGACACTTTCTCAAATGACTTGCATAAACTGAGATACACCATCCCTTGGGAATTTTTCAGTAATCATATTTTTTAAAAAAAGGAAATAAGCTTAGCTTGGCATCCTGGCTGGCATAATGACTACTGTCTTTTCTCAATGGCTGTCAATTCATCTATTTAGTAGTTCCCACCCCGAAACATGTCTAATTTTAATCATGCACTTTTTTTCAAAGTATCAGGAAATTGGCTCATGTCTCCACTTTCCTGGGTTTTCCAAAGATTTCCAAGAATGATTCCACAATCTCAACTGGAAATTCCTTTATTGCCATGGGATGAATGTTTAGTGGTTTAAAACAGCGAGGAGCTTATTTAGAATCTCTACAGCTACTTCAGGTTTTCAGGTTCTTTTAGTTATGGTTGTGCTGCCCTTTCTAATTTGAAAAACCATTATCCTTTACAGAGAAAACAGACGTTAAATAGAATTTAGTAGTGTTTCTCTCTCTATAGTCATCTTTTAACATTATACCATCTGTTCCAAACAATACAAATTGGTAAATATTTATGGAGCGCCTAGGATGTGCAAATATTTTTGATGAGAATGAAGATGACACAGCGTGCTTAAAAATCAGGAAGGAGATGGGGCAGAAGGCAGGAAGGGGAGTTACAGAGACAGAAATGGGTAAGCACAATACAAGAGAGAAATAAGAATGAGACGGAACTGCTACAGGATCCCATATAGGAGGGGCCAGTTAAGCAATCGGCTAGATCTTTCATTTTTCTCTTTTTCTGATTTAAAAATGTTAAATCATTAAATTTCAAAACTTAAAATCCCTTTACATGATTCTGTATCTTACATATGTACTTTGAAAACTTGGTGTGTGGTATTTTGGGAGCAACCACTCTCTTCTTGGTTGACATCATCACTTATTGTCAGAATTTTATTAGAGCCTCCCATACCAAGGCACCATTTCTACTCAATCATGTTTTCATTTTTCCATTCGTTCATTTCTTCATTCATTACACAAATATTCCTATGTCAACAAATACCCGGCAGTCCTTTAAAGTCTTAAGTCACTGAGTCACACCTATATATTTTTAGATTATCTACTACGGGCCAAGTGTTGTGGGGCCATTATCCCTGTATATAAAGAGCTAAAAGCTTTTTTATTTGGATTTTTAAAAAATTTGTTTCCTAAATTGTCAGGTTACAGATCTAGCTATCTATAGTCTTCCCTTGACTAACAAATTCTTCCTTAATTGAGAATTAAATTGAGAGTAGCCAATCACTTCACTGTTTCCTCAATCACTTGACAGCTTACTTTTTCAAAGACAAATAATAAACTTTTCAGAATCCTGGCAGACCATCTATAGAGATGAAACCCTCCAGCATTACTATACATACTCCAGTGGCAGGTTTAAAATCCCAACAATTAAAACATCATCTATTTCGAAAGGTTGCCAACAACTACTTCTGTTCAATCATTTCATCCACACCCAAATGCTTTCTACTCAGATGTGTGTTTTTATATTTATAGCATTTAAAAATATTACTTAAATACTATTTCTGCTATCAAAGTAATAGATGTTTACTGTTGAAGCATTTGAAAATAGAGAAAAGCAAAAAAACCAAAAACAATTACCCTAAATTTTACTGCTCAGAGGTGATTTCTTTAACATTTTTGGTATATTTCCTTCTGGGTATATCTAGGGCATGTATAAGAATACACAAATATGTGTCTATGTATGCATATATATCCTGTGCGTGTGTGTGTGTGTGTGAGTACTACATGCACACCTGTGTAATATAGATTGAGTCCTCCATATTTTTTTTAAATCTGTTTCTTCCAGAGGGAAAGTAAGTCCTTCCATTCTAAGTCCCTCCCCTCAGTCCTTGAGCCACAGTTTGTTTACACCCTTTATGCCGTAATTTAGTTTTCTGTTTAAAACCTATACTTTATACTCACCATATAGTATTTGACCATATTGACCCCATTCCCATTATTACTATGGTTTCAGAGTTGTTTTTATGTTTGTTTGTTTGTTTGTTTGTTTGTTTGTTTGTTTGTTTGTTTGTTTGTTTTGAGACAGGGTCTCACTCTGTTGCCCAGGCTAGAGTACAGTGGCTTCATCATAGCTCACAGCAACCTCAAACTCCTGGGCTCAAACGATCCTCCTGCCTCAACCTCCCAAGTAGCTGGGACTACAGGTATGCACCACCACACTGGCTACTTTTTCTATTTTTTGTAGAGACATGGTCTTGCTTTATTGCTCAGGCTGGTCTCCAACTCCTAGCCTCAAGCAATTCTCCTGTCTCAACCTCCCAAAGTGCTGAGATTATAGACATGAGCCACCATGCCCAGCTCCAGAGAATTTTCAGGGTCTCCATTTGCCCTTCTGTTTTATTAGTCAAATATTACTTTTCTGTTTTTTCTTATTGTTTTTTATTTTCTTCTTTATCAGCCCCAAATTTCAATTTAAAGCCCTCCTGGCCCTAACAAAACAATCCTCCTCTCAAATTCATTCTTCCCAGTCCTGAAAACTAGAAAAATAGTTTTGGGACACTAATTATGTCTCAAACCTTGTAAGTTAGAATCTAGAACATTAGAGATACACGTCCAGGCCCATCTAGCCTTATCATCTCTAAATCTATCAATCAGCAGAACCGGTATCAGCCTCTGCACTCAAAGAGATTTAACAGACCAGTCATCAATTCTAATTCCAAGAATGTGGTTTGTTTCTCGTAAAGCCATTTCCGGTCTACATACAGCTTCCTTCCACTTCTCCAGAGAAACCACTGCCAGTATCGAAGTGACTGTATAAGATTCCTTTACACAACTCAGCACCTGGGAATACTGCTTATTGTTTGGCCCAGAACATAACAGTGCTTCCTCAGAAGGCCTGACTCTTGCTCCCATGGAGTATGTCACATCTGCTGTGCGGCTCTGGTGGGGCAAAGTTCCCTCTTCTCTTTCCACATGGAATCAAGTTTCTATACTCACCAACCTCTTGTTGGTTTATTGCTCGCTGACACTCTTTTCTACTTAGAATATTTGTTCCATTCAATTTGCCTTAATCAAAAAATAACCTAAAAATGAGTGTTATTAACCAAGTACCCAGGTACCCTGGTATTAACCAGGGTACAAGCAACCCTTTTCTCCATAGTTTGACATGTTTATTTACTAAAAAGAACAAATAGGATTCATTATCTTAATACACTAAGCTTTCATTATGTGTCATCTGGTCATTTAAGATATGCCATATACCACATTAAAGAGACCATATTAATAATGATTTTTTTTTTTTTTTGAGATAGAGTCTCACTCTGTTGCCCAGGCTAGAGTGCTGTGGTGTCAGCCTAGCTCACAGCGACCTCAATCTCCTGGGTTCAAGGGATCCTCTTGCCCCAGCCTCTCTAGTAACTGGAATTACAGGTGTGTACCACCATGTCTAATTTTTTCTATTTTTAGTGGAGACAGGGTCTCACCCTCACTCAGGCTGGTCTTGAACTCCTGACTTCAAGCAATTCTCCCACCTCAGCCTCCCAGAGTGCTAGGATTGCAGACATGAGCCACTGTGCCCAGCCAGTAATGATTTTCCTATCAGTGATTATTTTTAAATAATGGTATACAATATTTGATTATAATTGTGGCATTTGAGTAGATTTTTTAAATTGAGGACACTAATTAAAAACATTCTCTAACAGGAACAAAGAGCAAATGTATATTTCTCTGCAACTATTATTTCTATTTTTACTGCTAAAAACATATTATGAAATATAGTCCTTAAACAAATAATACACTGTAGAAATAAACAGTACAATTCCCTTCTCCTTTATCTGTATCTCTGCCATAAAAATGTATCTTAGCATTTTCCCAAATAACATGACAGTATAACATTTTAATATTATCTAAAAACTAACATTTTCTTCTCTTTGCCTATTCTAAATAAATCATGGGGATAATTTTTTTTAAATATTGCTTTTCTGATTTCAGTGATATCTTACAGGAAGTTACATCAACTCTACTGATCCTGCACTGAAGATGTTTCACATTGATTTTTTTGTTCTTCACTTGGATGTATACAGAAAAGTAAAAATGGTTTTATTTCTTCTTTCAACTTATTGTGACATTTCCATGTTGTTACTGACATGAAAAGAAAATGACAAAAATTCTAAAGAACAGTTCAACAATAGTTATCCAAATTTAAATGCATATTCTACCTCTCTGAATTCATCTCAAGGAAATCTAGTAATTGGACAAATATGCACACAAATGCAAAAATATATCCATAACATTATTTATAAAAATAAAATATTGAAACCAGATTTAACATTCATTAAAAAGAAACTGCATACAGGAAATAATATGCAATTAATACTGTGAAACTATAGAAAATGTTGAAGTAAAGATCTACAATATATATTATTAATTTAAAAAGCATATTAAGATCAATGTGTACAGCAAAATATATTTTAAATATAGAGATGTATTAAAAAGTCTATACGATTATCACCAAATTTTTAAATGGTTATATTTCTGTGGGATGCAATCACAAAATAAATGGTTATGTTTCTGTGAGATGGGATCACAGGTAATTTTTTGTCTTTAAATTTCTATATAGCTTATGGCATACAATGACCATGTATTACATTCATAGTCAAAAAGGGAAGATAACAAAACTATCCAGAATGTAAAATTTGCCTTCAAACTCATTATCTTAAATCTAAACTAATTAAATGAGCCAAAATATATGATTTTGAATTTCCATTTGAGACTTTTAAAAATAGAAATGCTAAGTCTGGCTAATTTTAAAACATTTATAGGGAACCTACTATAAACATTTAATATCTAGAGAAATAGACAAGACAAGCTTCCAGGGATAAAGAGATCCATGTATTTATGATATAACAGCAAAAAACGTTCATTAATTCTATCAAGAAACCATCTAACCTGATATGCATGTATTCTTTAGATATGGAAAGTCTAAGTGAAGAAGACAATACTTTTTCTGACTTCTTTCACTCATTTAATCAGTATATCTTATTAGCAAGGGGATAAAGTCAAGTGGAGGAAACTGTTAGGATTTGCTATCCTGCAAGGGTATCGAACACTTTGAGTCCCAAAACCATTCACCCCCACTGCTTTCTCAGTCTCCAAGAACACTTAGATGGATACCACCACTTATGATGCTTATCAACAAATTTGGACTCTAAGTTCTGTTTCATGTTTTATCACTTTTTTTATTAATATATAAATGTTAATCAAAAGATATGACTATGAGGCTGAAAATAGTATACATTTTTTCCTGGTAAGAGTTTAAAAATTCTCATAGCATCTATATCTGAAAAGTGATACTCTCATTGAAAAGACAGATGTATATTATCTTCTAAAAAATATGGTTCCTACTATTTAGTGAGTTATGAGTTCTCTTTACACTCTAGTTACATTCCACCAATATATGACTTCATTGCAATAGTGACCCAATATTAGAAATTGAGTATTGGGAGTAGACAGCAACTAAAGACTTTGCTTCATGCAAGAAGAGGTCTCACTTCTCTTTCACGCTACACCCTACTAAAGTTCTACCTAAGAAGAGAAAAACCATTAAAACCTATAGCAGGTGTCATAAAACTCACAGTACCCCTGTATCATTAGTGAAATTACAAGGGACAGGGCAATGCTCTGCACCACCGTCCTGTGCAGAGGCCTGGATGCTGGCTGGAGGACTGCATGGAGAGAGGAAGGGAAGTAAAGGCAGGGATGTCCCTAGACCCCCACTCAACCTGAGCAGCACCATTCCTATCTGCTGTACGTCCTGGGCTCCTGCATGGGACTTCATTTGGAAGCAGGCCTATTGTGTGGTTAAAAAGGAGAGAAGAAAAAAGAGAGAAAAGGAAAAAACCTTTGAGGAGAAGCAGCACCTGATTCCTGGCCCTTCTAACCTAGAAGCCTAAATTCCTGATTCGTGTCTGTCACAAACCAAGAGTACTTCTTGGGCAGGCCACCTCACATCTCACGGCCTGCAATTATAGGTAACACTGATGTGGAGAAAAAGTACCAAAAACAAAAAAGAAGACTGGGAAGAAAGGAAAGGCATAACTGGTTTATAATTAAATTATTTTTCTGTGCATAAGCAGGACATAAAGATTCAAGGCTACTGGAAGAACAAGGAGGAAAAGCAAGACCCTGCTTTAGAAATTACTGATTTCTTGTAAATTACAGCAGGTCCTCAAACAACATCATTCTGTTCAGATTTGTTTCATTATAACATTGATGAGATAAAAAATCAATTCCCAGCCAGGATTACTGTCTGTATAGAGTTTGCACATCCTCCCCATGTCTGGGTGGGTTTTCTTGGCTATTCTGGTTTCCTCCCACACCCTAAATATGTACATTTTGGGTGAATGGGCACATCTCTACATGTCTCAGTGTGAGTGAGTGTGGGTGTGGGTGTGACTGTGCCCTGCCATGGAATGGCACCCTGTCCAGGGCTGGTTCCTGCCTGTCACCCTCAGCTGCCAGGATGGACTCCAGCCACTTGCAACCCTGAACTGGAATAAACTGATTGGAAATGAATGAATGAATGGATACAAATTATTGTCCAATAAAAATCTGTAAAGTATATGATATTCATACTAATGCACAACAAAAAACAATGTGGTACAAAAGCACTCAGCGAGCCCTCCACATCTGCTATTGTTTTGTTTTAAACTGCATGGTGGCAGGAGGTACTCCATACAATTTTTGCTGTGCAAACATTTATTTCTTGATTTAACCCACTGTGACTACTATCACTCTCTGATTCACTAAAAAATTGGGTAAATAATTATCTTGCTTTTATTAGCATTTCTTAAATGTGTATATAGCTCACATTTACTTCAATGGTTAGTATTAGAGTTGTTTTGGGTCTTTATTGAGAAGTTTGGTGATGTTTTTGTGACCAGAAATATGCCATAAAGAACTCAACTATAGTTTATATCAATTATCCTATGGCAAAATTGGTTCTGTTGCATGTTTCTCTTAAAATCAGTTTCCAAGAACCTAGGGATGATGCCAAGTGAGGACTTACTGTATTTATAAACATGAACCTTCTTACATAAACTGGTTCAAAGTGAGTCTGAAGAATTGGCTCACCCACTTCTCACTTTGGCTCCTGAAACTTATGGATGCTGTTACTTTTACAAAGCTACTGCCATTTAGCTGAATACAGTGCACATGCAGTTAAATTTCAACAAAGTTGTAAGGGGGTCTCTCACAAGATCTACCCTTTGGTTACGACCCACATCTTTAGGGCAGTTCTCCACCCTGAATGTAAATAGAGGGTCAGGCTAACCATGCAACATCTCCCTTATCCAGAGTTTAGGATGTATCCAGTAGAACAAATGTTGAGGCAATTAATTAAATTGGCTACTTTGTGACAAGATGGTGATAACGACATTTTATTTATTGGACTCTAAAATTTTATTGAGTGTTTACTATTTGCCTGACACTGTTTCATGCATTATCTCATTGTCTCATCTAATCCACACAGTACAATTATTAGCCCCAATTTCTGATGGAGTAACCGAATCATAGGATGAATGCAATGAATCTTAGAGACTACTTCACCCAGTGTCTTTATTTTACGAAAGAAAATGAGGCAGGGGTTACTTAATGTCAGAATCAGCACTAGACTACGGTTGTCTTCTGGGCCAGCCAGGACTTGGGAGGTTTGGGGCTTTGGAATTAGACAGCAAGTATTTACATACTGGCATCAGATACTCACAGATTTCACTTGAGAAGGTAGCATATCGCAAAATAAGTTTCCCTATAAAAATGTGACACAGCACAGGTGTAAATTCCTAAGGCCAAGCTCACTGTAACACTGACATACAGCTCATAAATTGCTGAACACAGTGGTCAGTCTATTACCTTTGCTAAGCTATTGAATTTCTCAAATTTCATAATGTCCAAAGATTTTTCTGAAGATCCAAGGCCTACGCAATAAATAAATCACATGCCTATTCTATTGGAGGTGGAATTCTTACCTAACATTCATTTCCTATATTTCTTATAAAACCCTCAAAATTATAAAGACTATAAATTTAATGTGCTACAATTTTAAACTTAAAAATTATAAATCCTCATTCTTTATACTGTTTCAGAATGCCAATGTCTGTCTAGTCTTTTTTTGGATGTCATTCTCCAATGTCATTTTCAAATTTGTGATTCATGTTCTATTTGACCTTTGACTAACACCTCTAAGCCCAGTCCCTGTCCAGAGATAATCACTGTTCTCAAGTTGGTATGTATTCCCCTAGAGCTTTTCTCTATAGATTCACAAACATATATTTTTATCCACAGAGAATATATAGTATTCTTATGTGACTTATTTATTTAGAATAAACAGTGTCATACTGTATATATCATTCTATAACTTGTTTTTTCATCCCTTAAGAAATGGTGCTGGGGAAAAATTTCATTGTCAGTAAAAAAAAAAAAAAAATACACATATTAACAGCTCATTCTTTTTAACTGTGCAGATTTCCACAATTTGTTTAACCAGTTCTCTATGAATGAACATTTGGGCTGTTTCCCTTTCTTGCTATTACAAATAATGTTGCAATAATAATCCCTGCTAGAGTTTCTCTATTCTTCTCTATAGCATTTTATTAGGAATTATTTTAATTAAGCATACATTCTAATTATCCACAATTCCCCAATAAACAAGGTGATATAAGGTATTTTTATTTATTGCTTAGCTTATTTATTGCTTAACTAGAAGAAATTTCAACTATGGCTTTCATCTCTGTTAATATTAAATTTAGTGGTCTATCCTCACACTAGAACAGAGCTCAGCAAACTATGACCCACAGGCCAATCCCACCCATTGTCTGTTTTTATAAATAAAATTTTATTGAAATACACTCATTCTTTTATGAATTTTCTATGACTGCTCTGATACTACAACAGCAAAGCTAATTAGTTGTGACAGAGACCATATGGCTCACAAAGCCAGAGATATTTACTATCTGTCCCTTTACCAAAAAATTTTACTACCCTCTGCACTAGAATATGAAACATTCTTCCTCTGGAAATTTTTTTCTATTTCTACAAAGTGTAAGTTAAAGGGCCACAAAGTGTAAGTTTAAGAGCCAGTATCTTTATGTTTTCAGTGTAAGACGTATAGTAGCACTTGCTTCTAAAAAACAAATAAAAAGTCCGTAACTGCTGAACAAAACAATATCTCTTTTGAATTCCACAACTGAAACTATCAAATATGAGGTCATATCTGCTTTGTATCCTTCATAACTTTTGAAGATATTGAGTGGATTAATTAAACTATGGATTTCCCTTAAAACAAATAGCAGGTTATCCCTCAGCCTAACTGGTAATTTAGGTTGCCATTTTGAAGAAAAATACAAATTTTTTAACTGGTTTACCTACGACCACTTTGTAGTATTTAATAATATTTGAGATATGGAACAAGATTATAGAATGAGGCAACTCGTAAGCCAAGCCAAGGGATTCACACTCTGGACTGCCCTGCACCCTTCAGCATCTGGGATGCTCACACTAGATGCTAGTAAGACCCTTCCCAGTCCTCACATTCTGTGGCATCTACAATCCACACTTAAAAGAAGATACTTATAATAAGAACTTCATTTATTTAATTTAATACTTAAAATTACCACAACATTTACTGATAAGTTACATTATTTTATGTTGCCACCGCCTGTGAAATTTACATTAAAGTTGGAAAATAGGTGCTAATGGCTAACAAAATCAGTCATAGCTTGAGCCTATATACTCTGTGCTCATGTAGAATGAACTGGTGTTTACAGAATTAATTGCTAACAGATTCTACCCTTATTTAAAATAACATAAGGAGATCCAAAGGAGATGAATTTGCTCTTGTTAGAATTATACATGTTTCACTGTTTGCAACTCAACTTGCCAGGTTGTGCTACATTTGTAGGAAGAGGGAAATAGTGCTTCCAGCCATTGTTTCATGTCAATGTTAAAGTTCTTTTCAGCATTTCTCATTATGAAACATTATAAAAGCTATAAATAGGGACCCAACAGTTGTACAAAGCACTGAATTCCCATTTTGTTCTCTCCTACAGAGAGAAAGAATAGAACAACAAGTCCACTGGTTTTGTTTGATCAAAAATAATAGTAATAATAATTACTTCTCAATTATTTGCTGATTGACAGTTGGCAGACTTTTCGGAGACCTCTTTGGTGACCAGATTGCTTAGTCTTTTAGACCGGACTATAGTAACCCACGGTTGCCCCTCCCCCTGCCAACCACTTACAAAAAAATCAACACATTGATTTGTTGGTGGTGCTGCTCTTGTGTGGGGAGAACAAAGAAGAGGGGTGGAGAAATAACTGCTTTTCTCTACCAAAGCGTTAGGTCCAGGGTGGACCCAGGACCCAGTTTGCCCAGGACAACCAGATTTATGCCACGTTGTCCTAGTGTAGTTATGAATAACCCCCTACGTTCCCCTGAAATGTCCCCGGCTGAACCCCGCAAACCGTACAGTCATGCTCATCAGGCCCCAGCCTTTTTCCCTTCATCTTTGCCTCTCCCAGGGTCTCCTCTGCAGCTTTTCTTTGAAAGCTCTGATTAGGAAGGTCCTAGAGGGAGAATGGGGAAGCACCAGATTGGAAAAGTCGATGGACGGAGTCAGAGACAAGCAGGGCTCTAGAGACCCTGAGAGCAAGAGGAGCTGAGGCGAGTGGCCAATGCTGCAGAGCCAGGGGTGATGTCCGAGGTCAATGTCAGCGCTCCCTGCCCTCTGGTCAGCCAAGCAGGTAGGGGGAGGGAGTCACACGCTTTCAAGTTTGGCAGTGGAGAGTTGAGAGGCAAGTGCCAGGGACGGAGTTTCTGTGGGAAGACTGTTGTCATAATCATAAGGACACAGGTCAGTACCATGAGAACAGGTTACAGGGAAAAACTGAAAGGAATATCCTTGTTCCAAAGGTCTAAAGACCTTTGAGAGTCAGGACTCTTCAGTGCTACCCTGGAAGCTGACATTTGAAAAAACTCTCTGAATCCTGAAGATTCAACAGCCAAGTAATGTCCAAGGAGCGGATGCTTTAAAAACTTTGAGAAGACTCGCACTGCCTATAAAGTTAGAACAACTCCCCCTTCAATCCTAGTCTGCCTGCCTCTCTCTAAATTAAAGGTTTCCTCTATTTTCCATCATAGATGATTTCAGAGTGAGTTTTCTCTTTAGGGGCACCTACCCTCGGCGGAAAATGTCATCTAGTTGGAGTTCCAACTTTCTCAGGGGCTGGGGACCCAACTCTCAAACCTACCTCTCATATTAATTGTCATCAGTTAAAATACTGGGCAGCTGAAGGACTGTGACACCATGTGACTTGTGCCCCCAGGAAACCACAATAGATGTACTAAGTGTTTGCAGAATAACAATACAGTCATGCAATGCATAATGATGTTTTGGTCCAAGAAACAGAACACATATGTGACAGTGGTCCCATAAGATTATAATGGAGCTGAAAAGTGCTATTGCCTAGTGACATGGCCATTGTAATGTTGCAGTGCAATGCATTACTCACGTGTTTATGGTGATGCAGGTATAAACAAACCTACTGTGCTAGCACACACGATTATGTATAGTACATAACATTTGATAAATATAACAAATGACTACATTATTGGTTTTCCTATATTATACTTTCTATCATTAGTTTAGAGTGTACTTACTCCTTCTACTTACAAAAAAAGTTAACTGTTAAATAGCCTCAGGCAGGTCCTTCAGGAGGTAGTTCAGAGGAAGACATTCTTATCACGGGACATGACAGCTGCAGGTGAGTTATTGCCCCTGAAGACTTCCCAGTGGGACGAGATGTAAAGGTGAAATTGGTGATCCTGACCCTGTGTAGGCCTAAGCTGATGTGTGTGTCTGTGGCTTAGTTTTTAACAAAAAAGTTTAAAAAATAAAAATAAAAAATTTTAGAAATAGAAAAAAGCTTATAGAATAAGGATATAAAGAAAAAATAGTTTTGCACAGCTGTACAATGTGTTTGTGTTTTAAGCTAAGTTTATTACAAAAGAATCAAAAAGTTAAAAAAAATTAAAAGTTTGTAAAGTAAAAAAGCTATAGTGAGCTAAAGTTAATTTATTATTGTAGAAAGAAAAACATATTTTTAAAAATTTAGTGTAGCATAAGTGAACAGTGTTTATATAGTGTACAATAATGATGTTCTACGCCTTCATATTCACTCACCACTCACTCACTCACTCACTCACCCAGAGCAACTTCTAGTCCCTCAAGCTCCATTCAAGTTAAGTGCCCTATACAGGTACACCACTTTTTATCTTTTATAGTGTATTTTTACTGTATCTTTTCTATATTTAGATATGTTTAGATACACAAATACTTACCATTGTGTTACAATTGCCTACAGTATTCAACACAGTAACAGTAACATGCTGTATGGGTTGCAGCCTAGGAGCAACAGGCTATACCACATAGCCTAGGTATGTAGCAGGCTATACCATCTAGGTTTGTGTGTAAGTACATTCTGTGACTTTTGTATAATGACACATTTCTCAGAACGTATCCCCATCATTAAGCAACGCATAACTGTACTAAAAATTTTATAGTTGTTGAATAGCTAACACTGAGTATTATCTACATTTCAGGCTCTATTCTGTTTCAAATTTATTAATTCATTTCATCTTGACACAACCCTAAGAATGACAATATTATTCCCATATTACATATTGGAAAACTGAGGTTAACTAATTTGCTGTGAGTCACATGTTAATAGGTGGCATAACCAGGATTCAGACCAAGATAATTAGCTCCATTCCCTACCAACACAGCCACTTAACTACAGTACCTTTCTTATACCAAATTTTTCTGAAATTCCAGGGTGGGTAAGGTCTTAGAACTAGTTTTGATGGTCAACTTTAAGAGACCACACATCAAACTGGCATAACCCAAAGTAATTCCAGTAAATCACACATACGCTATTTTTGAGTTTTTCTCTTAAAAATTAAAATTAAAATGTAAGGGACAATGCTTTGTACTTTCCATATTCCTATGAAGTAAATAATAATCTTAAATCTTTCAACTGTGCAAAGCTTACACTGTGAAATTCTTAGTTGTATTTCTTCTAAACCAAAATAACCTGCCAAAATATTCAGGGAAGAGAACTCATGATGGTGTTATATTCCTTTCTGAATGCTTCATTTAGACACCTACCAGAGATCCCTTCATGGACACAGAAAAATCTTAAACTGTCTCTATTTGATTGTGCTCGCCTAAGGCATTAAGTCCAATCCACCATGTCGCACCTCAGTAACTCAACACAGAGTAGAAAATTCTTACAGTCAGCTTCCCCAAGGGATTTGTTAAGTTTCACATGCATTTAGTTGTGCAGTTGGCCTGCTCAAATTGATAAACTTGTAGCTAAATTCTTTCTGCAGCAATGGGCTGTTGGGCTTATTTTTTTATCACCAAGAGAATAAATATTGCAAAAGAAGCTGTTACTCTGTGTTAGTGTTACCCATTAGTTTTTAGCATAATTGAGCTTACATTCCAATTTCTCAGTAACTGATAAGTATTTATTTTGTGGATGTGGTTAAAAGGTGAAAGGGATTAAAACGAACTAATACTGAAATATATTTATAGCAAAAAAAGGAAAGGAAATGTTGGTGTCTTAAAGTGAAGGAAAAAATGAAAGAAAAATTATGAATAAAATTATTATTTTTCTTAAAACCCTCCAGTTGCTACAATACATGCCTATACTGGGAACTCTTTCAATGATCTGCCCCAGGAAAATGCTCTAGCCTAACCCATGTATATTATATAGAGAGTTTGGATGACTTGTCTAAGGTCGTGAACCCCAATAACTGGTCAGGACTAGATATCACTGGTTCCCTAACTCTGCAATCAGAGCTATTTCACATGTATCATTCTGGCAATATACGCTAGAACATCTGCATCTGAAAGTCCCATTGCAACCTAAAACTGAACATGCATTAAATTAACACATTACAATCATTGCAATCATACTCATTCCCAATTTGTTACCATCAACATTACCCTACTATCAGAATTTGCAGGAACCACCTCTCTCCTTTGGCCTCCAGGTGTCAATATGTCCCATCATTTACTTTTATATCTGATGTGTCACAACTAAAAAACCTATTGGGAATCTTCTCTGACTTCAAACTTCCACCTTTTCCAGTCCTATAGGACATGGGGCCACTTCATAGTTTGCCCGAACAAACCAGGCTCTTCGCTTTAACTCCATCTCTAACATTTTCTATTTGTCTATTTGCAACTTGATAGGATCCTACAAACAACCATAAGTATCTCTTCCTTGAGTAATTTTTGATTCCTGTTCTCAAAGCCATCAATGGCTCCCAATTGCCTCTTGAATCAAATGAAAACTCCTATCCAAATGATTATCTGCACACCTAAGTGCTTTCATCTCCATTCAATAGGTTTATTCAGCAAGTATTTGTTGAATAATCATTTTGTGCCTAGTTATATGCTAGGCCCTGTGGGAAATTATAAGATATATGGCAGGGTCCCTCCTCTTATGGATCTTTTTTTTTTATTTCAAAGTATTACGGGGTACAAGTAATTTTGGTTACATGAATCACTTTTATAATGCTTGAGTCATAGTTATAAGGGTACCCGCCACCCAGATATTGTTAATTGTACCTGTTAGGTAGGTTTTTCACCAATCTAATCTTAACAATCGATGTGGAGAGGCAAAACATGCATACAGAAATTTTGTATAGCAACACAAGGCTCTCTATGACTAAGCACAGCGGTGAGTGCAACACACAAGTCAAAACTGCTAGGAGCCAATGTGTTTGTGTGTGCAGCGGCCTGGGTTACACCTGACATCAGTCGAGGCTTGCTCCAGAAAGGTGCAGAATGGCACATTCTCCAGGGGAAACTCATGGCTCCAGGGTAGGAATTTAGCATCCTCTAAAGCTGGAGGCCAATGGAATAGAGCCATCTTGCGATTAGTAGTCAAAAATGAGGCTGGTAAGGAGGTGGGAACAAGAGAACAATGATTCTTTAAGCACAAGCTGCAGAATTTAGAATTCCTCACACAAAGGGAAAGAAAAGATATTACTGAGAATGTAACAAGAAAGTAATTATTTGTCTTGCAGCAATATTCAGGATGAAATTCTAGGTAGGGAATTATTATACCAATGCAATCATTAGGAGATAAGGTCACTAACAAGAGTTTGCATATGTGGAAGAAGGAAAGAAGAGACTGAAGAGACATTCTAAAGAAACACTATTAAGTATGACTTGAAGTATCTTGCTAACATAATACAAGAATGAAGAAATTGTTGATTAAAAAATGGGTAATGGAGTATTACTTAGCCCTTAAAATGGTGAATTAATACCTCTTGTATTATCTTAGATGGAGCTGGAGCCCATTCTTCACAAAAATGGAAATATTAATATAAACGCCACATGTACTCAGCATTAAATGGTTACTAATCAATCAATAAGTATGTGCACATATGGAAGTAACATTCATTGGGGATTGGGCAGGTGGGAGCGGGGAGGAGAGAATGGGTAAATTCACACCTAATGGGTGTGATGCGTGCTCTCTGGGGTATAGGCACACTTTTGGCTTTGACTCGGGCAGTATAAAGGCAATTTATGTGACCAAACCATTTGTACCCCTGTAATATTCTGAAATAATAATTTAAAAAACAAATAAAATGCAGCCAGTAATCAGTCTAATAGAAAAGGCTCCTAGAAAATAGTTCTTATTTTATTTTATTTTATTTTATTTTATTTTAGAGACAAGGTTTCTGTCATGCAGGCTGGAGTCCAGTGGCACAATCATAGCTCACTATAACCTTGAACTCCTGAGGTCAAGCAATCCTCCTGCTTCAGCCTCTGGAGCAGCTGGGAGTACAGGTGTGTACCACCATGCCTGGCTATTTTTTTTTATTTTATTTTTTGTAGAGACAGGGTCTCACTACGTTACCCAGGCTTGTCTTAAACTCCTGGCCTCAAGTGATCCTTTTGCCTCAGTCTCCCAAAGTACTGGGATTACAGGTGAGCCACTGCACACAGCCCAGTCCTTATGTGATAGACCAGAAAAATAAAAAGGATGGTGTTTTCCTTGAAAATATTTTCATAACCACTACAAAGATTTCCAACATATTTCCATCATTGACAGAATAGAGGTCCAGCTCCTTGGCCTAGTTAATATTCTTGACCCATATCTACTGGGCTCCAAGTTATCTGTTATGGATGGAATTGTGTCCTCCTCCCAAATTCATACGTTGAAGCCCTACCCCCTGATGTAACTACATTTGGAGATAGAGCCTTTAGGGAGGTAATTAAGGTGAAATGACTTTGTGAGTGCGGGGCCCTAACCTGTTAGGACTAGGGTCCTTTGAAGTACAGGAAGAGACACCAGAGCTCGCTCTCTCTCCCTGCACACACAGAGACGAGGCCATGTGAGGAGGCAGAGAGAAGGCACCAGCTACAAGCTAGGAAGAGAAGCCTCACTAGAAACCAGCCCTAACAGCACCTTTACTCCAGTCACCAGAACTGTGAAAAAATAAAAGTCTTGTTGTTTCAATTTATTTTTTAAAAAATGGATAATGAAGCCAGGAAAGGAATGGGTGGTGAGCTTGAGATGAGGGCAGTACATCCAAGCTGAGTAGGAAGTTTAGGAGACTAACCTAAACTTCAGATGAAAAATAAGGATGTACTTTAGAGTCTTAAGACACTAGTGTAAAAGTGATAGCAAGAGACTGTGTGTTCCCCAAAGCCCATGCTTGTTTCCTCCTGGGCACCCACTTACATTACCTTTTCCCAGGACCTGATGTAGATGTGGAGCCACAAGAGTGAGTTCTGGTCAGTGGAATGTGGGTGGAGTTACCTGTGTTTCCCACCAGCTACCCTCCATTTGCTGTCTCTCTCACCAGCTGAATAAAAAAGGCTTTGAGAACTTACAGGAAGACTCCTAGGACTCAGAATTTAGACAGAAGAAACTTGGATTCCTGAATAATTGCATAGACTAGATACACACATGCAGATTGCTCTGTCAGCTGGGCTGGAGTACAGTGGCACGATCATAGCCAGCCTTGAGCTCTTGGACTCAAGCAATTGTCCTGCCTCAATCTCCCTAGTAGCTTGAACTACAGATACATGCCACCATATCCAGCTTATTTTTATTATTATTATTATTTTTAGATTTGGGTTCTCACTATGTTGCCCAGGCTGGTCTTAAACTCTTGGGCTCCAGCGATCTCACCTCAGCCTCCCAAGTAGCCTCCCAAGTAGCTGTGAGCTACTGCTCCCAGGTCAAAAGTAACCTTTGATTGTATTAAGTCACTCATACTTGAGATTACTTGTTATAGCAGTTACCCTCCTCTAATATGGTTGGTTTTCCAGAAGAAATTTGTGTTCTACCAAAACTCAGCTGATCAAGCAAGCCTTAATTGTCATCTACAAATAGCCTGCCTACTCCCTCTGTATTTTCATTTCATTCTTACTTCCTAGAATGATTTTTTCCTCATACTGATTCTTGTCCTTCCTGTCCTTAATATTTTTGCATAAGTTTTACATCCTGTATTAAAACAGTTCCTGACTTGCCCCAGCTGACAATAGTCACTGCAATCATTTTCCCAACTCCACAGCACTTGTGCAAATATCTCTATCCATCTGTAACTGGTTATGACTATGTTTTTATGTTTATTTTATCTGTTATCATGTCTCTCCATTTATATTTGTTCCATTAGATTATAAACTCAATATGAACAAAGATTGTGTTTCCTATTTCCTTTGTAATTTCCTACATGCCTCATATATTGCCCTACACTGTCAGTGCTTCATAAACCCAACTAATTGAAGTTCAAACTTCTACTCATATACTTGCACCAGATGCATAACAACTCACAAAATCTATGTGTATAACATAAATACATGCACAGTCTTGCAGCAGCACCCTACTTTATCCCGCGCATCAGGGAACAAGCTGGCCCACAGAGTTAATCTTGACAATCAAATATAATGCGGCACGGAGGAACACAGTGGCTACACAACCTAGAGCATTCAGTGGGCATCTATCTGAGCCTGAAATGCTCTCTAGTATGTCACACTTGGACAACAGTCATTAAAACAGGTGTGTCTATTAGACTTTTGATAGCAAACAAGTTCAAAATGATCAAAATTAGTTTATACTTATCTGACCTGGGCAACAACTGCTAAAAATATTTTAAGTTGACACTCTCCAGACAAGGTTAGATCCAGTTGCCAGCAACTCTTTCTCTACCACTCAACTCCAGAACACAGCACCACCTCTTCTTTCCCCCCAGCAGAGTGAGGGCTCCCTCCTTTGTGCTCTAGGTCATTTTGTATAAATTTATATTGCAGCATTCATCACACTTTGTGGTAACTGTGAGCCTTTCTCACCATTTATTCCCAAGCCACTGCAAACCCCCTTGGGGACGATGGCTGACTCTTACTCCTCTTCAAATCCCTAGAGCCCATGTAGCACTTGTAGCCTCCTAAGTTAAATTATTCAGGATTTTTCAAATTACAAGCAACAGAAGCCCAAGCTAAACAAGCTTAAGGAAAAAAGGGAACCACATAACAGTAAGGATAACTGGGTCTAGAAAAATATATCATTAACAGATTTTCCCCCACCCCTAACATGTAATTTTTGGAGCATCTTTACTAAAGGTAAAAAGCTTGGGTTAAAATTGTTTCCATCCAAAATAGCAAAGGAAATAATTAGAAAAAAATATACCTATAATTACTAAAACTAAAACTATTTCAAGAGGGAAATAGGCACTGGGTAATCACTTAGAAAATGCAACTGTATTAGACAAGAAAAATAACACTTATAATAATCCCACCTAATTCTTCACAGTTCTCCTATTGTAAGTCAAGACATAGAAAAGAAGTTTAGTTGGATTTTTTTTTTTTTACCACAGTCAATAAATGAAATTAAAGAAGCAAAAATTACTGTTTAAAAGCAAACTTTGAGTACCACCATGTTCCTTACACTGTGCTAGGCACAAGGAACAGAAACACAAACAGGATGGGGTTCGAAGGAGTGTGCATTGTAATGATGGGCAGAAGCAGGGACCCCACAGGCTGCAGGGCTTCCACCAGCCAGGGTGAGCGAGGGGGAACGAACGCTACAGCCTAGGGAAGCGCAGGAGTGGGGTTCATTTCACAGAGAGGCCAGGGCTTCTGTCTCCCTCACAGATGTCACTGGGCTTTACCAAGAAAGGAGGCGGGGAGAACAGCATAAGCCAAAGTAGAGAATGATAAAAGAATGCAAAGCGTTTTGGAAACAGTGGGGCACAGATCATGGGAGAAAAAACAGCAGGACAGGAAATGGGAAATTAGGTTGCAGCCAGATTTTCAAGGGTTTTATATAGGAAGCTGGGGAACCTAGAGCTTCATTCTGTACACAAGGGGGAGCCAGTGAAAGTCTGTTGGTTTTTTTAATTGAAGTTCACCTAAATATAATATTAATCATTTTAAAGTGAGCAATTCAGTATCATTTACTGAAGGAAGCATGCAGCCACGGCCTCTATGTAATTCAAAAAATATTTTCATCATCCCAAAAGGGAACCCCCAATCTGTGTTCTGTCTCTATGGATGTACCTACTCTGAATATTTCATATAAATGAAATCATAGAATATGTGACTTTTTGTGTCTGGCTTCTTTCACTTGGAATATGTTTCTGGGGTTCATCCACTTTGGTACATGTATCAGTATTTCATTCCTTTTTATGGCTGAATAATATTCCATTGCATATATATAGCACAACTTCTTTAGTCATCTGTGGATGGGTATTTGGCCTTTGGCCTCTTTTCACCTTTTGGTTCTTGTGAATAGTGCTACTGTGAACCTGTACTTGTTTGAGTAACCATTTTCAAAATCTTTCAGGTATATACCAAAGAGTGGGATTGCTGGGTCATAAGATAATTCTATGTTTAACTTTTTGACAAACCACAAAATTATCTCCCACAGTGGCTGAACCATTTTACACTGCCACCAGAGAAAGTTTTTAAAGAGGCCACTCTAGTTACCTAGATAAACGAACCCAGTGCCTGAGCTAGGACCACAGGAGCAGGAAACAGAGAAGGCCAGAGTGTAAACAGGAGGGAGAAATGCCATGGAAGTAGTCAGATGTGACTCCTAGGTTTTTAGCTTCAGTAACCAGATGGGTGGTTCAGACATTAACTAGGTTACAGAACAAGGAAGATAAAGCCCTAGTGAAGGAAGGGAGTGAGAAGGGCTGATTTAGAAGAGCTAAGTATGTCCCATGGGTCATTAGGAATTCCGGCCAAAGGAGGAGGCTTTGAACCTATATTCCATCTATTGTGTTGAGCTACCCCAGCTTCACTTTCCTACTAATACAGTCCTCTTTCTTTCCCAACTTCTTCATAACATTTCCCAAGAGTTATTTGTTTCTTTAGTAAAATAACAATTGTTCCAAAGAGAGAATCTTGATTGAACGAACTCAAAATGCTTAACTATTTAAAACATAGATAGTGGTATGACTAGCCTATTCAAATTGTTTGCATTTAAGGTCCCAATAGCAAGCAGTTATCTAACAAACTTTATCAAAGATTAGCTTTTCTTTATGTAAAATCATTTTTATTCATTTAAATTAACATTTGTCATGGAGGAAAAATATTTTGTGCTCTGATCTATAATTTGTAAGAAATTTAGTATATTTAGTTGTTGTAATTTTGATGTCTCGTATTTTGTCTTTTCTGAAAGAGAATTATGACTAGTATTAACCCATCTTAACTTTTGTCAACAGGATATTAATTTAATATACGGAAATTCAGTTTGCAAGTATCTAACAGACATAATAGTGAAGTACCATGTAATGCCAAAAGCATTTATAATTTTTCTCAATAGTATACATTAAGTACAAACATAAGTACTTGCATATTTACAGCATTCATGGAATTAATAATATGGTATTTCAAACAAAATAATAAATAACTTCCTTTCCCAGTCCATCACACACACACCCTTTTTCTCCCTCCCCTAGAACACATCAGCCTCTCTATCACCTCTTAACTTGCAAAACTCAAAGGAGACTATCTCTACAAACTTACTGGTTCCCTTTCCCTGGGGCAGAAGGTAATTAATTTGACTTAAAAATCCTCCTCTTCAAATTCCTTCTGGGCTATGATAAGCTAAGATCCTGTTTATGTAAACAAAAGTGCTTAATTAAACAGAGCACATGATAATGCCAAAAAGAAAAAAAGATTTTCATGCTACCATTTTATTAATCAAAACTTGACTATATCTGTGGAACCGTGAAGATACATCAATATTTGAAAAGGTAACAGTATTTTAATTTTCTAATGCCTTTATTACATTTTTTAAAACTAACATCATCTTCATTCAAAATTAAAATCAAGTTCCATAAAAATTCACTGGAGAAAATGATTAATTTACCATGGGAAATAAAAGCCACAATCTGTCAGTAAAGCCCAGCATTTCTGCCTGTTGAATGGAAAATAACCCTTAGTTGAACTAATATAAAAATAAAAAATAGTTAATAAATGGATCTTCTGTCATAACATGACACTGTCATCAAACTCAGTAGCCATTTTTAGGTAGAAAATCTTTTCACTTTGTGCATTTGCTTATAATTTCCTCTTAAATTTCTGACCATCTTAGATCTTCTGACCCTACACAAAGCCAGGAAGTTGATTGTATTTGATTACATTTTCTTCTAGAATTTCTCACCTTGGATTTTCTGACCCTGTTATTCATCTGCCTCCTTGAAAGTTAATTTTTTATTTACATCTTGGAGTTTCTTGTTATTCCGTCTCTCAAAGCTCTAAAACTGGTCAGTCCCAAACCTACATTTGTATCCCAGTCCTCTCATACAGCTCCAGTTCTTTCTTAAATGGTCTATGGGCATTTTTACTTTAACATAGTACTATTCACAATAGCTACAAAGAAAATCAAATACTTAGGAAAATATTTAACCAAGGAGGTGAAAGTTCTCTACAAGGAGAACTACAAAATACTGATGAAAGAAATCACAAATGACACAAACAAATGGAAAAACATCTCTTGTTCGTGGATTAGTAGAATCAACATTGTTAGAATGTCCATACTGAATTTATAGATTCAATGCAATCCCCATAAAAAATCTAGAAAAATAATTCTACACTTCATTTGGAACCAGAAAAGAGCCCAAACCACCAAAGCAATCTGAAGCAAAAAGAACACGTTTGGAGGCATCACATCACCAGACTTCAAGTTATACTACAAGGCTATCATAACCAAAACATCATGGCACTGGTATAAAAGTAGAGATATAGACCAATGGAATAGAATAGAGAACCCAGAAATAAAACCATCTACCTACAAACAACTGATCTTTGACAAAGCAGACAACATACACTGAGAAAAGGAAGCCCCACTAAATAAACGGTGCTGGGAAAACTGAATGGCCACATGCAGAAGAATGAAACAGGACCCCATCTCTCACCATAAACAAAAATTAATTCAAGATGGATAAAAGACTTAAACATAAGTCATGAAACCATAAAATTCTTCTTTAATATAGCAACATTAGTCAAATGCAGCATAGTCTCAAGAGAACCACCATTTTCCTTGACAAACCAGTTCCATATCACAATCTTCCTATTTTGATTATTGATAGCCACTATTCTTCTAGATATGCAAAAACTGGAGTCATCTTTGACTCATTCCTTCATTCTGAATTTAATCATGATTTTATGTGTATTTGATATAACTTTTTTCAATAAGGATAATTAATGTTTACTGCCTTCATATGAAGGTAACAAATAGCTTATGCCTTGATATTTACCTCAGAAGACATGGTCACTATAATCCCTGGTTCCTTAGTTGCTCCTTTCCTTCTAAAACATCAATAACTCCACGTGTAGTTTAAGAAAAAGAAAAAGAAAAAATATATAAAAATATTAATAATATTAAAAAATAAATAAATAAAACATCAATAACTACAGCAACTCACCTGCCTCATGCCAGGCTCGATGGCAGGTGTGGTTCCTAAGCCAGGGACAGGCAGTGAATCAGCCTTTGCTGCTCATCCCCTACCGACTCAGGTCCAGGCACCGTACCAGGAGCTAAGCAGTGCATACTCCAAACACCTGGAAATTAAACTGACCTATGAAATTTCTACCCTAGCACAACATACCAGAGCAGAAATAGGCAAAGTCTTCTTAAAGAAACAAAATGGTTTCTAAGCCATCAAGATTTTTTACCTGATGACCTAAAGAAAGAAGGTGACACAAAGAGATTCCTTAACCACAGGTTAGAAAATGACCACCACAGAGACAAATGCTGGATGTGCCCTTCCACACCACTGTTCATGGCAGAGCAGCCTCAGTTAATAGACTTTGAGGAGTCCAGTTTTACTGGCCAGTCCACGTGCAGATGGCGGCAGCAGGCTCTCAGAGTTTGATTCATCCAACTCCCCCATTCTGACTCCATGCTCGCTGGGCCCCTTCTGAGTGTGCTCTGGCTCTTCATTTTGAAAAAGAATGTCTGGGTCTTGCTAAGATGAGCATTCCATCTGTGTGATTGTATTTCTCATGGTAAACGAATAATTTGGCATCCTGGTTTTATTAGCCTCATGAATGTAGTTAATGTGAGTCCACCCCAGAGAGATGGATCTGCCCTCTGAGTGCTGACAACATCAGACTTCTGATCTGGCAAAGCTGAGTGACAGACCCTGCGCCAGATACAGTCACATCATCAAGGCAACAAACACCTCACTACGAGGCCCAGAGGGAGGTGCAATAGTATTTTTTTTAACTAACCCTGAATGAGATTTTGTAATGCTGAATGTATAGGGATAGCATTTACAATCCAAATTGCTTTAAACTAATCATGGGTTATGATCTGAATGATACAAATTAAGAGCTGGAAAATAAACTGTCATTGATATTTTTCTCCTCTAGTTATTAAATGAATGATGTGTGTTGTTTTTATGCCTTTAGAGAGCCAGAGGGAAGAATTCTACCCACGTTCAGACTCCACTGCCAGCACAAGGATATAAACAAGGGGTCCAGAACACCACTACTTTGTGCAGCCTCAAAGGAAGATATTACTAGTGTTATTAGGGAAATCAGGGCAAATAGAAAGCTAAAGACACCAACCAATGCTATGTTTTACCAAAGGGCCAGATAGATACTCTTTGATAATCTTCATTCTCCCACAGTGAAGACCTCCAAGGTAGTCTTAGAGGGGGAAATTCCCCTCATGTCCAGATTATGTCTTACATGGGATTTAATTCTGCTGGAATTAACTAGGTGAGTTTTCTGGAGAAGCATCAAGAACATCAACCCTTATCATGGAATGTTCACAAACATACCTCTATAGGGCCATATATAACTATTCTGTACCTATCTCATTGATCCAGACAAGCCTCCGGTAATAAACTTCACCAAGAAAAAACTTTGAATCCTAATGGATTAAAGCTCCAATGATTTTTTAAAAACTATACTCACTCATAGTTGTCAAGTTTTATATTGATCACTTCCCTTCAAATTATTTCCTCTGCTTACTGGATTTGCCCACTGGTAGCCTTCCATTGTTACTAAGACAATTCCAAAACTGGCAATGAGGGGAAGGAGAAGATGGTAGCACCCAGATCAATAAACTTTACAGGATTATATATAGTCACATTAACTTATTTAGAAATATTTAAGCAACGAAAGGAATTGTTTCTGCTACTTATTCTTCCACTTTTATAATAATTAGAATGTTTCTTGTGCTGTTTAGTTTTAAAATAATCATAGCAAGTCCGTAATAGTCATTTAAAATGTAACGAATTGAAGGCTAATCTACACATTCATTCAATCATTCAATAAGCATTTGCTTATCAAATATACTCAATTATTTTCATATTTTGGATTAGTCTGCAAATATTTGGGTTTCTGCCATTTTGCTTTCTAATGGAAAGCCTCAGTCTCAAAGCATCCAAAATGGTACTCATCATCTTCTGGCAAAAATCTGCTCCGTTTCCTATATTTCCTGTGTAGGGGAATAGAAACACAATCCACTGAGTCAGAAATCTTTGTTTATTGTGACTCCCTTTTTCTCCCTTTACCCTCACATCTATTCAGTAATTCATTTGCATAGATTTGCCTCCTATAATTTAACAAATCCATGCTTATTTGCACTGCTTTTGATGGGGGCACCATCTCTTGCCTGGAGGACTGCAGAAGCCTCACACTGGTGTCTCCTTCCTCAGATCTCCCCCCACCCTCTCTCCTCCACATCACCGCCAGAGTCATCTTTCTAAAATTCAAATCTAGCTAGCACACTCACAACTTGATCCTTTGTAGTTCTTTCAGTTTAATGCAATTCACAATCATTGTGACAGGAAGTAGGAAATAAAGGTCAAAATTCATTGGGTAAAACAGAAGTTTTAATGGCTTCTCAAAATATAGCTTTCTAGCCTCATTTCCTGTCATATGACTACATGTGTCCAGTCACAACCGCCTGTAGAAGTTTCCCTATGGCTTTTCTGTCTCTGTACCTGGAAAGTCCTTCTCCACTTTATCTACCTACCCAGTTCTCTCTCATCCTTCAAGACTTCTCTTGAGAGCCACTCCCGAGCCTTCACAATGAGTCTGGTGCCCCAACTCTATGCCACCAGAATACCCCATACCTGCCTCTTCCACAGCGTGCCTCACCCTAGTTGGAAGTGTTGCTTTGCACATGTCTATCTCCACTCCTGCCCTTCCCCACACTCAGACTGGGAGATCCTAGATGGAAGATACCATGTCTGGCTCACCTGTGAGCTCTAGCACCTTGTCCAGTGGCTATAGTTTAGTAGGCACTCAATAAATATGTGCTGAGTGACTAGACGACAGGAAAGATGTCTATAGGAGTGATACCATGGGTTACATAACTGGAGATACAGAAAAAATAAATCTAGAGGAAAATATAAATTGAAAAGTCTTCATGAGAGGTAAAAATTCTTAATAGGTAATATGAGAGACTAAGTAAACCATAGGGAAGTTTTGGAGAACACAAGTCAAGTAATATCAGTGGTATGACAGTAATGACAAGAAAAAGACACATGTCCAGTCTACTTAGTTGTCACTGTGTTGCCACTGTGATTGATGACACCCAAAGATGACACACGCTATTGGTGATAGAAAACCAGATTCAACCTTTTGTTAAGAAAGGTATCATGAAAAGGTTTTCTCATTCTTCTCATACAATAACAAGCCAATTGAAAGCTTGAATCCTAAACATGTTTATGTATTAATTAGGTTCCTATCCATTATTATATGTTAATCAATCACTGTCAAAGGATATGTCTCTTTCTGAACTACTGTGATATACCAAAAGGAATTACTTTTTATCAATTTTTTTATTAAACAATGAAAGATTTTTTTAAAACAGTCCTTTTGAGTCTTTTCTTTAACAAAAATCTGCTGTGGACATGCAGAAAAAGCCATCATATAAGGTAAAAATAATCATTTTCTCAGTTACACGATCACAGATTAACTGTCAAATTCTCATCTAGGAAGGCTTTAATCTGTTGTTCCCAAAGTATCCTATATGCTATAAACAACTACCAAATCCCCAAATCCTTTAAAATGTACCTATAAAAATTGCAAGCACATATTTGCCATAGAGAAATTAATTAGTAGAAAAATCTGTTAGAAAAAGTAAAGTCAAAGATGCAACAACTATTTGAGGAGTAAATGTCTGCAATACATAGTTCAACCGGAATATGTATTCAGAAATATATCAAAGTTATTTGGTTACCTTCTGCATCTATAAGCTTCCCCCATTTTGTTCTATTATTAAAGCCACTACGTTCTTGCCCCCAAGAAAAAGCCATTAGTGGGCATGTGCCCAAGACATGCAGCACAAGTGAGAGGTCTGTCCAGTCCCATCATTTTCTTGTCATTTCTAATGGCTCAGTTTCCAGAAAACATATATAAAAAGTAGACAGACCTTGCCTCCTGCAGCCTCTGTTGATTGTGAGCCTTCAAGGTCTAGTTAAGCGAGGAAACTTCCCTTTCCTGCTCACCAGGTGCTGACACTTCAAACTGCCATAGGACAGAGACGGGCACTCACTGGCCTCGCCCATGTTCAGCCTACATGGCCCAGCCCTCTCTTTTCTCAGTTTTTCCTTTTCTTAATGTTTAATGTTTTTCCTTTCCATGTAGGTAGAAATCCTTTGATCCATTAGTACTTTTTTATTATAAACAGCTTTATCATCTATTATATAATGATTCATAATTCAAGCCATAATTTAACAGAGAATTATAATACTCAGACATTATGATTCTTTAATATATAGGCAAAAACTCACCAAATGAATTCTTAAATCTTATTTGAATATTTTACATATTGGCATTTTGACATATTTTGTTGAAATTGTACTTGTTAAATTTTTTTCCAGAACTTCCATTTTTTTCCATTGATGTAGAACCAAAAGTGGAAATGAGTAACAATAATTAACTTTATCTATATGGATACTGGTGGTTAAAAGAAAAAAAAAGTGTGTTTCTTTTATATGTTGAACCGTGACAGAATGCTTAGTTGTTATTTTAATTAATACACACTTTATCCAACCACAAAAAATTTCATGAAAATGCTCCAAACTAAGTCATGGTAACACCTGAGGAGAGCAAAAACAAATCAAAAAGCATTTGTGACATACAATCATTTAATATAAGTTTTATAAATTCATAAAATCATACTGTCTAAAATCAAAGCAAAGATTTAGTTCTTAAAATTTGTAATTTCAAATATGTAATTTTTACAAAATCTAAAACTTTATGATGTTCTATCATTGTTACTGTCATCAGTTATTACCACCTGTTTAATAAAGACTATAGCACATTTTCTGTCTGAGAAAAAATGCTATATTATTAATGTTCAAAATCCAGTATCAATTTTGGTATGTTTCTAATCACTGGAAACAACAAATGCTTCTGTAAATATCTGAAACTAACTAACTGCTCTCAGAGATCATTCTTAATTTTTTAATCCATCCTGAAAAACATAACATTTTTTCAAGCAGCTGATGCTTTTAAACATGCTGGACCAGGCTGAGCATTCCTTCGTCCTGATGTCATGGGCCAGCATTTGTCTCAGAAGACATCTTTTGTAGTTGTAACCAAAAGGCAAAAGAAATCAGAGCTGTGAACGGGGGAGAGGGGGAGAGGAGGAAAACTGCTCTGATCAATTCACTAAAAAAAAAAAAAAAATTCTGACACAAACCTATATATTTTTAGTCACTCAACATGAATGTTTTAAAGTAAAGCCTTCCGACTTTTACAAGGTATTGTGCTTATTTTTCATACTACTGGTTTTAAAAATACTCTCTGCTTTATGGTAATGTGTCACAGGGAAGTTAGCTATAGTTTCATGAAAGACGTTTTCATCCCTGACTGGCATCTTCTCAATAGCTGGGGCCCAGGGACACCGCTCTCTTCCCGGCAAGGCTCTCTGCGCTGAAAACAGTGCAGCATTCATAACTTATTCTCAGCACTGCGGGGCAGCGCCACAGAAAAGCTTCTCCAGCCTAATGGGTTACATCACTGAAAAGTCTTCCATTTGGCCTAGGTGAAAAACATGAATGCATGCCTCATTCATTTCTCCACCTTAAAAAAAAATAAAGTAAAATCATATCCACCCTGCGCTAAAGACCTGCATTCCCACCGTCCGGCTCAATCAAAGCTACAACACTGCCCTTCACGGAATCTTACACAGTGGTACTGCTAACTTTCTTAACTAATACTAACCTTCAAAATCATTTTTACAACTTGTGCCACTATTAAAAACGTCCAATAATATACCTGAAATAGCTTCAGATTTTAATGGAAAAGTCTTTGATTGGTGCTAGCATTGCCTTTAGATTTAGGTCACATTTTAAAAATATACTTGACATATAGTAATGGAACCAAAAACCTCACTTTCCCCACTGACATCAACACATATAAACCAACGCACACAGAGGCTTCCCTTTCTCCTTTCTCCATCCTTTTCCTGATGGCCAAAGGAAATCAGCTGTGTACAACTCTTTCAGAACATGTGAAATAGCCATGATTCCTTGGAAGGTAGGCACCCAGTAGTCTATCCAAAATATTTTAAACTGAAGAGAACACACTTTACTTTCTTCTCACTAGAATATGCCTTTTAAGGCCAAACCATTATAAATGGCATGAGAACATTTCCACCTTTTTCTCCAAACACAGGTTCAAGTGTGAACACAAGTCACACTTTGGGGAGGAAAAAAAAAACATTTCTCATGTTTTCTCCTCTAATTCATAAAAATGAAAGAGAGCAATGCCACGCTGGAGCTCCAGCCATGATTTTTAAAATGATGCAAAACATCCAAAATCACAGCTGCACACAGACAGTCGGAGAGGCACCCAGTGTCCTGCACAGAGGGTTCAGAACCCTCCCAGCGGTGACCATGTGGCCTCTCAGGGCTGCTGTGACAATGGCAGCAGCTCTGTATCCTCACAGCCGTCAGTCTGGATGACAAGGGGAAGCCATGTCAATTATGAAGAATCATGAACCCTATGACAAACGACTCACTCAGAACCATTTATGTCCTTGATCATGTAAATCCATCCTCACTAACCAAGCCATGACATGACAGAACTTTATAGCTTCTTCTAAGCTATTTCCAAGCATTATGGAGAATCAGGCTGCTGCCATCCATGTTCAGAATCTGAGTCCTAAACATCCTTGTAAAATGCTCAAGGAAATTGACTGTTTCCATTCCTATAGGCCTGAGATCTTTTTTTCCTGCTTTCTTTTCCCTTCCTTGGTATATTCTTTTTTATGAGTCTGTTGGGGTTTTGGGGGGTTTTTTGTTTGGTTTTTTTCCAAACATAATCCCTAACTGATACACATGGAAAAAAAAAAATCTTCCCCAGAAAGTCTACACTAACAATTCCCAAAGCTGAATTCCTTTACTAAACATAACATATATTTTTGGCATTAGATAACTCTTTACAGAAAACAAGCATAAAGATTAATTCTTGAAACACTAAAAGTTCCAATTTTCATAGGAACAGCCTAATATCGACAAGGCAGATTCTTTTAATAACCAAAGGTCCTTCACTGTGTTATTTGTGTCATTTAGATTTTTGTGTCCTATAGATTTCTGACCTTTAAAACACATTCCATAGCCTTTCAACCATGTAGCTGCATCTCTGTCCTCCAAGATATATCACTCAAGCCCTACCTAAATTAAGTAAAAATGAGACACCAGCACACATTAAGACCACTATTACCAAGCCCATCTACAGGATTCCTTTCTTTGTTCCCCATTTTCTATATCAATATATATGAGTTGCTTGTTATCAGACTATAAGCATATCATGCTGAGACAGTATTCTGATGGCCCCCATAAATTTCAAGGAATAATCATCACCACAATTTAAAGAACTCTCATTATGAGATAACAGATATAATTTGGCCCTCAAATTATTTACATCGTTATACACACTGTACTCAGGACTTAATTGGTTTGCAAGGTAGGTGTCAAGTCAGAAAATCCCCCTTGATGCAATCATCCTTAGCAATTAAATCAGATTCTGAGCTATAGAACACAGGAATGACTAAATGGGAGCGGCAGACTTCGTGGCCACCCCTCCACAAACTCTTTTAGAAGACAGGGCAAAAATTCACAGAATATTCACATGACTTAGGATAATTAAAGTCAACCATTTCCACCCTACAAAAGAAAATGGAGCTTCTGTTAAGAATGAACAATAAAGACATTATTTTGGTTCCATTGTGTTTTTTGAGGGAGTTTCCATCTCTAAAAAGTACATGCAAACACAACAGTATTCCTGCCATCCCAATGTTACCCAATTCACTGACAATGCTGTTGGAAAGAATTCTGTGAATACTAGAAGAAAATTAAAAACTGCTTTAAAGATTATTTCCATTCAAAATACAGCATAAGAAAGACTTATAGAGAACTGAAGCATAAGTATTTAGATAGTAATTCAACTTAGATGGCCACCTCTACAAAGACTGATGAAATGAAATGTTGATGAAAGAATATCAGATCTCTGTTACAGTTCATCTCTTACCCTTTATGTATTTACTTAACCCTTTTTGAGCATTTTCACCCTCTATAATCACATTAGTCCAATCCATGTGGAAGATCCTTTAAGAGTAGTTATGAGGAAAAACCTTCCCCCTGCTTTAAACTCTATACAAAATTCTAAGATATTGCAAGATGAAAACCAAACAAAACTAATATTGAGCCATTATAACACAAGTCAGGGTTGCATCTAAACAATCTGCAGTTCACTTTCATGACATGGGGCAATATATGATGCAATGTGTTATATATGCTGAATCTAGTCAGTTAAGCTTCTTCCAAGCCACATTGTATTAAACAATTTCTTTTCTGAACGAATGAGTTTTTCTGTACAATACTTAATCATTGTATTTCATTCAATAAGTTTTATAAATTATATACATATAGCACAGCATCACTAATTTATAGCCATTATTGGAGAAGAAGGAAAGCCAGCACACATCATATAGCTTCAGCCAAAGGTTTAAATTTATAGTGTTTGGCAAAGACTTCTGGAATGAATACTGGTGTATATTATTTTTTCATTTTTAAAAGGACATGTTGCACTTAATAGTATTGTTAGCAGAACAAAAATAAGTATAAACCTACAATGTCAGATGAAAGTGTTCATCTCAAAAATAAATGATTTAATGCAAGTGAGTGGTCGGATCCCTGATTATTGGGAACATAACCAGTTCTTTTAATGTAATAAATCATTCCATCACTATAAAGCACACACACATGCACATGCACACACAATTTGATGAAGTAAGGAGTGAGGGAATTTCGCTAGTCTAAAAGAAAATACAAAATTTCACAAGGAAAATTTTTTCAGGTATATAAACCTGACAAAATACTATAAGAAAGACAGAACTTGAGGAATTTTTTTATTATCTTTGATGGAGAATATACTCACTACAGTTACTAGCTGAAAACAATAAAAATATCCCTCAACACCTTTGGGTAATGGCAATATGCTTCAAAAATATCTAAAGTTCTGTGGGTTGAAATATGTTTTTCCTTTCTAATTACACCTAAAAAGCTTTTTTTTTTCATTTTCACTTAAGATAACTTGTACTTGCACATCATGCTATAAACTGTTACAAACAGCCAAACCAGACACACATCATTTCTGATATAGCCTCAAACTTTTAAAATTATTCTTGTCACTACAGAACAATAAGAAAAAGCTGCAAGTTACCCACAAGCTTTATTTTAGCCAATAATTTTAATTCTGCCTCTACCATCTGAGTCATATTAGCAACTGGGAAATTAAGCAATGTGCATTTCACTTTCTTTCTGTTCCTTTATCCTACCGTTGGCAGTAAAATGCTCATTGACTGGTCCATACAATGTAGGTGACAGATAAGGGACCACACAGAAAATGAGTGTATAGAATTTAGGAACTAGTTGGATTTGAGAAGGAAGAGGTTGTCTCAAACACTTCCAAGTCTTGAGCATATATAACAGAAGTAAGAGTATGGAGGTAAGAGGCTAGTTATTCAAGGAGTACAGATAGATACATCACTTGAAGGCATATCCTATTTTGGAATTTGAGGTTGCCATGGTTTGAATGTGTCCCCCAAAAAGCATGTGTTGGAAACTTACCCTCAATGTAACGGTGTTGGGAGGTGGGAGGTGTATCAGCAATGAGGACTCCGTGAATGAATTAATGATGATTATAAAAGGTCTTGAGGCTAAAGTTTAATCTCTTGCTCTCTGGAGCTCTCTTGCCCTTCCACCACTGGATGACATAGCAAGAAGGCTCTCGCCAGATGCTGGCACCTTGATCTTCCCAGCCTCCAGAACTATGAGAAATAAATTTCTTTTCTTTATAAATCACCCAGTCACTGGTATTCTTTTATAGCAACACAAAACAGACTGAGACAGAGGTGCTGGTGAGATATCTTAAGAGAGGAGTTAATCAGGCAGTTAGAAAGATAAAGCAGAAAATGAGGCAAGACCCGGGAGAAAAACATGAAATGGAATGGGCCGTCAACATAGAGCTGGTATTTGATACCCTAAGAGTGATGAGATCATCTAGGGAGGAAGTGCAAAGGGAAGAGAAAATGGCCTTTTCTCTGGGATGATTTGCATTTGTGCAATTGAGAGTGGAGTGTGCACTGGTTCTGTCCATACAGACAGCATGCTGCTGGAGCCCTCACGCCCCCACCAGCACCCCCCGAAGATGGTGCAGTAGGACTCATACTGCTGGAAAAACACCTGAGAAACATCTATGTGTCACCTTAAGGGAATCCTTTTTGGCTTGATGAAAGAGCTCAACAGAGATTGATTTTTAAATAGTCAACTTTCTGAGTATTTTGCTGATCAAAAGAACATGGTATTTTTCAGTAAGAACAAAAATAAAGTCTGAAATTTTAAATATAAAATATAAGTTATAAAGTTCCTCCCCAAAACATTTTATTGCATAGGGACACAACTGTGTTTAATATGAATCCTGTTAAAAATAATTAAATGGCTGCCACATTTCACCCCAGAGGTGGATTCATTTCATTTCCATATTGGACTCAAAGATCACTTTCTATAAAGTAGTCTCAAGATGCATGTTCCGTTTACAAAAGCTCTTCAGATGAAAGATGTTTTTGCAAATGCAAAATATGAATTATTGTCATCATCATCATTTTTATTGTGCTAGGCATGTGAATAGATTTTGCATCTGGTGGCTCTAAGGTTTTACCACAGCAGGGTAGCTGGGTTAAAATCTAAATTCCTAAAGCAATACTGTAATACTTTGAACCACAGTGACATCCAGGAAGGATAATGGCTTTCTGATGAAGTGAGCAGCTCCTCCGTGGTAAGAGGAGAAATGCCAAACCTGGAACCTGGTGCAAACTCCCTGCTAACTCCTGGCCGAAAGTGGATAATAAATGGCTGCAGGCATTTCTTAGTTCTTCTGTGAGAGCTTCTAACAGCAAGAACCACTACAGGTCACAGTGCTGAGGAGTCTAACAATTTGAAAGATGTGTGTGTGTATGTGTGTGGGGGTGGGTGTGAGTGTGTGTGTACAGCTAAAAAATTAAATTGAAATATTATTTTCTAAATACCTTCCACAACATAAGTGGCCTGTATCGTCTTTCAAGACAGAGTATCAGTTTATTTCAAATTTAGAGATACTGGCCTCGATTCAAATTCATGGCAGTTATAGAAACCAATGTTCCGTGCCTTGATCCAGGTGGCAAGCATTAAATCTTTTTCCGGCTGTCATGCAACAACAACTTTAATACAAATTAGCACTGCCAAACTCAGTTTCCTGGACTCAGAGGTCCTTGATGCTACTCCGTGAATTTTATTCAGACTTTCACATGAACTGTGTGCTCTTCTGAAATGGTAGCATCTGAGAAGAAAAAACCTACACAAAATACAGTTTAATTATTCCCAATTCAGTATTCTAACTTACAACTCACTACAAAAAAATTAATATATCCCTTCTGTTATTTTTATTATTGTAAAACTTAATCATTATATCATATACAAATGCAAATTTCATTTCTATAACTGCAATTCTCCCTCCAAGCTATTTACATTGAATAGAGACCTGTCAATCAATATTAACTGAAAAATATAGTGCTTATGTTAGTATCTCATGGTTTCTGAGTCAAATCTTTCCAAAGCTCACAACCCTGGGAACAACAGACCAAAATAAGAGAACCACCTCTTTTCACTAGATAGAAAAACCTAATTAACTCTGAACCTGATACTCCAAACAACTTTGGGATGACTTCCAACAAGGGAAGATCTGTTAGAGGAACAATATTTGAAGCTAGGAAGTAATTCTTCTTTTTCTTAAATTTGTTTTTAATTAAGATACCTAAGGGAAAAACACAGTGATACAGTAGCTCGTTTTAGCTTCCAGGTCTCTGAATATGTGTTATGTTCAAAATCATGATCCTCTGGCAAAATTTCAATACTTGCAGAAACTCTAGCTACTTTAGAACTGACATAATAATTGGTCATTTCATTTCTTTTTTTAAAAAAAAAGGTTTTTGACAAATCAATTGTCATGATCTTAAAACTAAAGTGACCTCCTAGTTTAGTGGCTGCTTTTACTTAATAACCACTTCGAAACCCACAAAATGGGTAACACAAAAACATAATATCATTCCAAATTTTGAGCAAGTAGTTTTACCCTTTCTTGATCTGAGAAATCCAGGATTCAGCATTTTTAGACTGATCATTGTAAGAAAAAAAAAAGTCTGAAAATTTCAAAAGCAAAGAGAGGTTTTGGAAAATGTGATTATTTTAAATGTTCATTCCACCATGATGCATTTAAATCTCTAAACAGAGAAAATATGGATTATCCTTTATTGCAGTCACCAGGCCCAAAGAAAGAGATGCCACAATAATGGCCTACACACGTGTATGGTCCTTTTAAATGGCCCTAGAGATTATTATGTGCAGGACAGTGGCATCAGACAGACAGACACTTGCTATTACTACATATTTGACCTTAGATTGAGACCTTTACTCCTCCAAACATGAATTGTAAAATGAGAACAGTGCAACCTACCTCGAGGGATTTTTACACGGATTAAGTAAGATAATGTATCTAATTCAGTGACACATACAGTACACATACTAAATAATTATTAGTTCTCAATCTTATCTAAACTTCACGGCAATCAGTGAAGTGGGCATTAGTATCCCTATTTTACAGAATGCAGCTCAAAAAGCTAAGTTAGTTTGTTTGAGGGCACACAGGTTTTAAGTGGCAGAGGCAGGGGTTGCTTTTTACAGGAAAACAGCAACAAGTATTGATAGAATAATAACAACATCAATAGAAAACATTTATTGTGTGCCCATACTAAGCTCTTTAAAATGCTGTCAAATTTAATTCTCTTAAGAACCCTATAAGAATCACAGTATTATCCCCATTTTAAAGATAAAAATACTGGGGTGTGGACCAGTTGAGCAATTTTAAATTACTCAACAGGTATTTTTTGAGTCCTTATGATGTCCCAGGCATGGTGGATACAAACACAAGAGGACAGATAGGATTCCTGACCTCTTGACTCTACAAAAATCACACCTAAGCAATCTGGTAGAGTTGTCACCTTAGAGACTGAAGAAGATATCATCCTAAAACCGAAAGTAATCATCACCTGACACTTTGTCTTAAGAGGGAAAAAATAACAACCAACCACTTGAAGATCTTTCTTACTAATGATTACATCCACTGTTTTTCTAGTATGCAAAGCAATTATCATTTCTATTTTATAGGGTGTAAAGTGGGATATAGAAATATTAATAGTCTTGGATCTGTAGATTTAAAATAGGTTTCAAAGTGACAATAAAATGTTTCTAAGGGAATAGAACCTACATACCTAGTGAGCCTGAACAGTCTGCGTGGCCCTCCCTCCACCTAGCTTCCTAGCTTCAAATCCACAAAAAGCTGCTAAGATTTATGTACTTACTAACTCTATTACCCCTTTCCAACTTCTTGTGCTTGAGACAGAAGCTCTCAGACAGTACCACCATTTTGCAGAACTCTACGTGACTCCATCAAATTAAAATACAACTGAAATGAGGCTCTTTGAGTTGTATCTGACAAGGCCCTGCTCACAATAGTGTGTTCAGGCTTCTCCTTTAGGGTAGGGTAGGTTCTGCTTGTTCTCCCCAATGTGATCTGTACACATCCTGACTCCCAAACCCCCAGCCACGGTAGGTAGCCACACACTGAGAAGCAGAATACAAACACACTGCTAAAGAACAGAGCCTTTGGCATCTGAAGTCCAGCCTCTTCTTCCACTGAGTGACTCTAGGCAAGGTTTATTAGCTCCTCAAGTCTCCACTCCCTCATCTGTAAAATGGAATAGCAACAGAACCCACCTCACAAGGTTATTGTAAGAATTAAATGACATAGCAAAGAGCCCAGCACAGTGCCTGGCATATGTGGGTTCAATAAATATTATTAATAGTTATCAATACTTATTATCATTTTAACTCCAATTTTGTCAAGTCTCTCCTATTTACCCAGACCCATTCAATAATGCTGAGAAATATCAACAATAAATAGTGCTAAAATAAGAGATAAATTTTTTAAATGAGAAATTAAAATAAATTTCAGATCTTCAGACACTGTGCTACGTGGCTAGTAAAATACTGACAATATTTTACACTGACAAATCAGTGTTCTTAGTTGCTATAATCTCAAAATATCTTTTAAAACATGGCATGCAGTGAAAAGGGTGTGGGTTTCCTTTTTACTTTGACTAGATAGTACTTTACAGGAAAGGGTCCTCTGTGAACAGAAGAGAGGGAGTTAAATCAAGCTTTAAAGACAAAGAATGAGTGAGTAGTCGAGAAAATCCACTCTTGAGTCACTGAGTCACTGTGACTAGAGGGCAAGCTCTGCCAATGGCTGAAGTGAAAGCTAGAACCTGATAGATTAAAGTTATCTTGATTCTTTTCTTCTTATTTCTCAGTAGGGATTTGTTTCAATAAAGGTACAAAACCAGATAACTAACTTTAGTTCATGGATATTTCTAAATGACATAAATTGCAAAGCCCTTTCATTCTTCCAATCTTCTGCTATGCTCCATGTGTATGTATATACTAATAAAAGAAGCATTGGCTAATGTCAACATCTAAATGAAAAACAATTAAGGAACAATAAACTCTTGCATAGAGCTGGAAAGGGGTATGGATTCCAGCCTTGTAAATCATTTAAAGCAGTGATCTCCAAACTTCTTTGATCATGCACCATTACCAGTAAAACATTTTCTAGAACAGGCCTTTATAAAGTACATATGTACCACTCTATTTCTAAATTATAAATATTAACAACTGTACAAATATAGCATGTATGTTATGAAAAGGCAAAAGAGAATTAAGTTTTAAAGGGCAAAGTTAAAAAATGAATATAAATAGAAGTTTCATTATTTCCTTCCTGAACCAAAATTGGTCTTCCTACAAACCACCTAGAGTGTACACATCCCACCTTGGAGAACATTGATTTTAGAGATCAGGAGCAGGTGAGACACACAAAGGCCTAGTCTGAGATCTGTCTTCTTCACTACCCTCACCACCTCATTTACTGTCTGCATGAGTGTTTCTTAAAGTGGAGACCAGGGGCCACCTACATCAGAATAGTCCGCAATACCTTTACATTTCCTGTCTTCACTCTTGCTTGACTTAATAAATCATCAGGCCTATAAGTCTTCATGTTTATCAAGCTCCCTGAAGGATTTTTATGCACACTAATGTTTGAAAGCCACTGATGTATACCAATCACCGGGAGTTGATTCCCTTTGTTCCTTCTTAGTTGTGGTCCCCAAGGAGGCCAGAGGAAGAAAAAGTCTAAAGTTAGATTGGTACAGTCCAAGCGCACACACATCACCACCACCACCACCACCACAGTAACAAAATACAAAGGAAGAAAAGCACCATTAAGAGGTGGAGATGCTGTAAAATAAAATGCAGAAATGTTTTGATGAAGCAGAAGGCAGATGAAGAAATGTTGTTTTGTTTTATTAACTACCCCAGCTATCAACTCATGATCTGTTGCATTTTTAGTCTTCATTTTGTACAAAGGACTTCAAATTCCTCTACTATATTTTTTTCTTTTTTTATACTGTATTTTTTTCTTTTTTACTATTATGTGGGTACAAATGCTTTGGTTTCATGGATTGCTTTGGTACTACTTGAGTCAAAGTTATATGAGTGCTAATCACCCAGACAGTGTACATTATATCCATTAGGTATGATTTCATCTATGCCCCTCTTCCTCATCTGAATGATTTCTATTGAGTTTTACCCTCCATCTATGCATGTGAGTGCTGATCGGTTGGTTCCCATTTAATAGTGAGTACATGTGCTACTTGTTTTTCCATTCTTGTGACACTTCACTTAGAAGGATGGTCTCCAGTTCTATCCAGACTATTGCAAAAGCTATTAATTCATTTTTTATGGCTGAGTAGTACTCTATGGTGTATGTCTACCACATTTTATTAATCCATTCATGAATTGATGAGCACTTGGGTCAATTCCACATCTTTGTGATTGTGAATTGTGCTAAAATAAACAAGTTTCTTTTTGATAAAATGACCTTATTTTTTTTTTTTTACTTTGGGTAAATAACCAGCAGTAGGATTGCTGGATAAATGGTAGGTCTACTTTTACTTAACTGAGAAATCTCCATACTACTTTCCACAGAGGTTGCACTAGTTTGCAGTCCCACCAACAGTGTATAAGTGTTCCTTTATCTCTCTATCCACACCAGCCTGTTGTTTGGGGACTTTTTGATAACAGCCATTCTCACTGTGGTCAGGTGTTATCTCATTATGACTTTGATTTGAATTTCTCTGATAATTAGTGATGTTGAACATTTTTTCATATACTAACCAAAACAGCATGGTATAGGCACAAAAAATAGAGTGTAGACCAATGGAACAGAACAGAGAACCCAGATGTAAAACCATCCACATTGCCATCTTATCTTTGACAAAGTGGACAGCAATATACACTGGGGAAAAGAATCCCTATTCAATAAATGGTGCTGGGAAAATTGGATAGAAGATTGAAACAGGATCCATATCTCTCACCATTCATAAAAATTAATTCAAGATGGATCACAGAATTAAATCTAAGATATAAAACCATATGAATTCTAGAAGAGAATGTTGGAAAAACTCTTCTAAATATCGGCCTAGACAAAGAATTTATGAAGACCCCAAGGGCAACCACAGCAACAACAAAAATAAATAAATGGGACTTGATTAAATTAAAAACCTTCTGCACAGCCAAGAAAACAATCAACAGAGAAAATAGACAACCTACAGAAGGGGAGAAAATATTCCCATACTATACATCTGATAAACGGCTAATAACCAGAATCTACAAAGAACTCAAGAAAATCAACAAGAAAAAAATCAAACAACCCCATTTAAAAGACATGAACAAAAGCTTTTCAAAAGCTAGTGGGGTCTATAAACATATAAAACTTTTTAAAATTCAAACAACTGATAAAATACTAATATAACAGAAGTTCACACTGGTCTAATGATTTAGAAATAGCAAAGATGCTTCTTTATAAATCTCTTCTGTTGACAACATCAACAAAGGTGACCACAACTATTTGAAAGAAGTAGCAGAAACAAGTCCCTTCTAGAAAGTGAAAGAAAATAAAACACCATACATCTCAAAATGGAGCCAAGGAATCACCCAACTGTTAATACAAGTTCTCTAAGCTGGTGGTAGGATTCAAGTGGTTGTTGCACACTTTCATGTTCTAGTTTTGCTAATATAATACAGTGAAAAACTATTCTACCAATAGCATCCTCTAACATAGACAAATCTAAAGATCATGATTTATTACCTACTAAATTCTGACAGATTACTTTATTGATCAGATACTCTTTCTATATTCTCACTAGTAACAATAAAGAATATCTTCTTTCAGTTTGTGTGTGTGTGTATTTTTTGTTTTGTTTTTGCTGGGGATTGTTTTTTAAGACCTTCTAGGATAGTTTGGATGCTACCATGACAGTTAAAAGTGGACACATGGCTGTGTTTTAGCCAATGAGATGTAAGCAAGGGTCAGCTAGTCAGCGTGGGGCTTCTGGGAAGGCCTTTGCATTTCTTATAAAAAGCATGAAAGTGGCTGTCCCTCCACTTGCCCTCACCCTTTTTGCTTTGAGAGCAGGTGTGATGGACTGCGGTAACCACAGAGAAGAAGCCACAAGGATCAAGGGAGACACCAGCTCTGTCTTTGTTTGGATATTAAACCAAAGTCAATAGCCACCTACCTCTATACTTCTAATTATATGGGAAAAAGATTAACTAGTCTTGGTTTAAGCCACTTCAGGCCAATTTTTCTATTATCTACAGTGGAAGGCATCCTTTACTGGATGTACCTTCTTCTTCATCACATTTCCAAATTCAAATTCAAATACCACCAAACACTTGAATTATTCTTACTCTGGGGAACAACTTATACATTATCTGTGCCTTAGCTGTGGCTCACATCATGCTTTTGGTGTGTTATTATTGCCATCAGTTTTCCAATGGAAAAGTAAACTCCTTGAGTTTGGAGGTCCTGTTCCATTCATCTGGGTTTCCACTTGCACAGAGAATTGAGCACAGTGACCAGCAACCATAAGTTGCAAAGTGTTTCTTTTTTCCCCCTTTCCTACAGCAGTTCCACTGCAGACACAGCAAGGATTTTGGTAAGGGAGAGAAAAATGAGTAAGTAAGAGCAACCTGCTGGATTTATTATGGGTCATTTGAAATTTGGCAACTATCTGCACTTGCAGGGTTGAAGACTAATTAAAACAAAAATGTGATTATAATGAATTTATTTTTAACTGTTCTTTTATGCTGCAGACTTTAGCAAATGTCATTTGTGTACAGATGTGCATATGTGTTTTTAAGTGAGCAAACTTGGACTTTAGGAAACCTCAAAGATAGTAACAGGTATAAATTACTTTCAATGTTTTCAAAAAAAACCTATGTAAAGTTTTGCATTCATTCCTTAATAAGGCTTAGCAGGGTAACTAAAATATCAAGTTTCTTTGCCTTTAACTAGTTTTATACTGGCAGTGTTTTATTACACAGGATAACTTAAGCTGACCAAGAGTCCCACTGATAGATGTCTGTCACTAACTGAGAAATAAAGACAAGGTTTGAAGATATCTTGATAAATGCTATTTACAAGATTAAAAGATTTCAAAAGAACATGATAATTTGAGTCTTTAGTAATAAAAAGTTTGGAAACCATGATCATAAATTTTGTTATAATACAAACAAATTGAAGAAATAAAATACATTCCAGAAAAGTTTATATAGATATTAGTCATCAACTGAGAAGGCAGTATGCATAAAAAAAGTAAAAGGTGATCCAAAATGGAGCTTACAAAATATCACTTCTATTTCACCTACTGAAAGAAAGCTATTTTAAAGTTATTTATCTTTACTCATGAAAGTAGGCATTTTTAATAAATATTTTCCCAGAGAATTGAAGACAACATTATACATGACATATAATTTACAGTCCTGCTTTTTAAAGCTTACCTATTTCATTAAAAGAAGTCTTAAAAACTATCTTTATGTTATAGATGATGCACAAGCAGGAAGACTATAAAGAAAAATACGAAAATCATTTTCATAAAACTCCAATCTTTTTTTTTTTTTTTTTTGAGACATAGTTTTGCTCTGTCTCCCAGACTAGAGTGCAATGGCATCATCATAGCCCACAGCAACCTCAAATTCTTGGGCTCAAATGATCCTCCTGCCTCAGAGTCCTAAGTAGCTAGGACTACAGGCACACGCCACCACACTCCAGCTAATTTTCCTATTTTTTGTAGAAACGGGTCTCACTCTTGCTCAGGCTGGTCTCAAACTCCTGACTTCAAGCGATCCTCCCACATTGGTCTCCCAAAGTGCTAGGATTGTAGTTGTGAGCCACCCTACCCAGCCGGAAGTCCAATCTTGTTTACCACGTGGAGGAAGGAGAGCACACGCTTCCAGGTAGTCACTTCTGGAATGGTAATAATATCTAATAATATCTGTGTTACCCTGGGTATGTGTTATGGGCTGAACTGTGCCCTCCCCAAAAAGATATGTTAAAGTTCTAACCCCCCACACCTCTGACTGTGACCTTATTTGGACATGACCTTATTTGGGGTTTTTGCAGATATAGTCAAGATGAGGTTGTTAAGGTGAGCACTAATCCAATATGGCCAGTGTACTTATTTATAGGAGAAATCTGTGCAGACACACAAGGAAAACACCCTGTGACGATGAAGGCAGAGACTGGAGTGATTCATCGGCAAGCCAAAGAACACCAAAGACTGCCAAGAAAACTCCAGAAGCTGAGAGAGAGGCATGGAAGAGTTTCTCCCTCACAGCCTTTGGAAGAAAGGCTTTTGGAAGCCAACCCTGCTGACACCTTGATCTTGGACTTATATCCTCTAGAACGATGAGACAAGGAAACTATGTTGTTTAAACCACCCTGTTTGTGGTACTTTGTTACAACAGCCCTAAGACACAAATACAGGAATTATTTTTACAATTACTTTTAAACTGTACATATATGTTGTATAGACTTTTCTGAATATATATTTACATAAAAATAAAAAGTAAAAAGAAAAACCACGTCTTTTGCAGACGTATGAGAAAACCATGAAAGTCTGCATAAGAATCAAAATGGACATATTATGTTAGGTCTCTGGGTTGGAAAATTAATCAAGTCACAAAGAGCTTGAGGGTAATGAAAGCAACTGAAGGCAGCAACAACAAAACTGTGAAGACCAACATTTTGCCTTTTTTCAAAAATTGAGAATTTTCAGACATTAATTTGATCTATCTCTAACATAGGGTCAATTGATAGAAAAGAATCAAAATCAAGTTCAGTTTCTTTACTATAAAAACGTTTGATTCTTTTCATCCTATGTTTTGACATTTCCTTCATGGATTTATAAAATAATTTTTATTAATGTACAGATATCTCCATGTGTTTTAAAATTTTAGTCCCTACTATTGCAAATGCCTTAGCAGTTTTAATTTTATTTCCTTACTCAACCTATAAGCTAAGTGTCTCTTTGCTCTTCTCAGCCTCATCATATTGTTTTCAGTTACTACTATCATGTGTTTCCTTTTACTTATTTAGTTAGAAGAGGCAATCCTACCTGATAGTCTTTTCTGAATTATAGCAGAAGACTAAAAATTAATTAATTTTCAATGTGTGCTTTAAAAAAATGCTTCTGGGACAGGTGCAGTGGCTCATACCTATAATCCAGCACTTTGGGAGGCCATGGTGGGAAGATAGCCGGAGCCCAGGAGTTCAAAACCAGCCTGGGCAACAGAGTAAGACCTTGTCTCTATAAAAAAAATTTTAAAACTAGCCAGGTGTGGTGGTATGCCCCTGTAGTTCTAGCTACTTGGGAGGCAGAGGCAGGAGGATCACTGGAGCCCAGATATTCAAGGCTTTAGTGAGCTATGATTGTGCCACTACACTCCAGTCTAGGCACCAGAATGAGACACTATCTCTAAAAAAGAAACAAAAGAAACAAAAGAAAGGAAGAAAGGAGGAAGGGAAGAAAGAAAGGAGAGGGGAGGGGAGAGGAAGAGAAAGAAAGAAAATCCCACTACCTACCACTTATCTTTTATCACCAGGTCAGCATTTCTACAAAGTCTACAAAAGGATGATATATTAGTCTTATTATACAGACAGGAAAGCTGACATTCAGAAGTGACACAGTGGACACTGGAATCCAGCACCTACAATTCTTCTATCACAGAAAGTGATTTTTACTCTGATGTAACAAATGCCATCTAAACCTACAAATTCAATCTAACAAAGTCACCAAGTACTATCCACATGAAAGGTAGGAAAAGTATTTGGTTCAGACCATTTCTTAGAAAACTGTTAATTTTTATGTTACAATGTGGGCAATATTTTCTCATAAAAACTTTGGGACATTATTGGTACATTGTTTTCCTAATGAAATACTGGTCATGGTAATAGGTTTCCAGGATGGTTCCCAGTAGTCCCCACCTCATGGCACTCACACCCTTCAGTATTCCCACCTACACTATACCAGGGTTGGTCAGTGTAACCAAGACAACATGGTGTGACACCTCCAAGATTAGGTTCTAAAAGACTACAGCTTCTGTTTGGGGTTCTCTCTCTCATATCACTCACTTAATGGGAGTCAACTGCCATTTTGAGGACACTCAGGCAGCCTTTGGAGAGGCCTAGGAGGTGAGGAACTGAGACTACAAGGCAACAACCAGAAGAAACTGAGGCCTGTCAACAACCACATGGGTTGGGCCATCTTAGAAGCAGTGGGTACTCCAGCCTCAGCATTTGACTCCAACTTCATGGGAGACCCTAAGCCAGAACCACCCAGGTAAGGCACTCCCAGATTCTGAAATTGTGTTAGATAATAAATGTTGTTGCATAAGCTTATTAGTTATGAAAAGTAATGTGATTTAAAGCATGGAAATTTACCATTATTAAACCTTATTATTGGATTTAGAAAACATGTAATCCATAACTCCAAGTATAAAACCGATAAATTCACTGATATAATTAAATTTGTCTATAAGATGCCAACCTAGATCACCTTCAGAATTTTAATACCAGTAATTCAAATAAAAATATTTTATATACATTTACATTATATGGCAAGTACATTAAGGATTTTTAATAACTTTATTTTATTTTTGATTGACACATCATAATTGTAAGTGGCCGGGCGTGGTGGCTCACGCCTGTAATCCTAAGCACGCTGGGAGGCCAAGGCGGGAAGTTCACTCAAGGTCAGGAGTTTGAAACCAGCCTGAGCAAGAGCGAGACCCCGTCTCTACTAAAAATAGAAAGAAATTAATTGGCCAACTAAAAATATATAGAAAAAATTAGCTGGGCATGGTGGCACATGCCTGTAGTCCCAGCTATGCGGGAGGCTGAGGCAGGAAAATCACCTGAGCCCAGGAGTTTGAGGTTGCTGTGAGCTAGGCTGATGCCACAGCACTCTATCCCAGGCAAAAGAGTGAGACTCTGTCTCAAATAATAATAATAATAATAATAATAATAATAATAATAAATTGTGTTTATGGGGTATAGTGTGATGTCTCAATATATATACACATTGTGTAATAATCAAATCACGGTAATCAGCATATTCATCATCTCCAACACTTGTCATTTCTTTATGGTGAGAATTTCAAATTCCCCTCTTGTAGCTATTTTGAAGTATGTGATACATTATTGTGGACTGCAGTCACCTGACTGTGCAACAGAACACCAGAACTTACTCCTCCATCTAACTGTAACTTTGTACTCCACTGACCCGTTTCTCAGCATCCTCCTCTCTAGTCACCCCAGCCCCTGGTCAGCCCCACCCCAGCCCACTACTCTACTCTCCACTTCTATGAGACCGTGTGGTATTTGTCTTTCTGTGTTTGGCATATTTCATACAACATTATGTCCTCTAAGTTCATCCATGTTGTCAAAATGACAGGATTTCATTCTTTTTTATGCTAAATAGTATTACACTGATTCTGTATCTTGGCTATTATGAATAGTGCTGTAATAAACACAGAAGTGCAGATATCTCCTCGACATACTGATTTCATTTCCTTTCTATATACACTCAGTACTGGGATTGTTGGATCATATGGTTGTGCTATTTTTTTTTTTTTCTCCTTTTGAGACAGAGTCTTGCTCTGTCTCCCCGGCTAGTGTGCAGTGACATCATCATAGCTCACTGCAACCTCCAATTCCTGGGCTCAAGCAACCCTCCTGCGTCAGCCTCCTGAGTAGCTGGGACTACAGGCTATGCCTGGCCAGTTGTGTTATTTTTAATTTTTTGAGGAACTTTCATACTGTTGTCTACAATAGCTATACTAAATTTACATTCTTACCAAAAGTATATGAGTTCTCTTTCTCTACATCCTTGCCAGAATTTGTTATTTTTTGTCTGTTTGATAATAGTCATTTCTAACTAGGGTGAAATGATATCTCACTGTAAGTTTGATTTGCATTTTCCTGATAGTGATGTTGAGCATTGTTTCATATGCCTGTTAGCCATTTGCATGTCTTCTCTTGAGAAATGTCTATTCAGATGTTTTGTCCATTTTTTAATTGGATTTTTTTTGCTACTGAGTTGTTTGCATTCCTTAATACAGGTGACCCTTGAACAATATGGGGGTTAGGGGATCTGATCCCTCATACAGTAAAAAATTTGCCTAAAACGTAATAGTCTAGTGATGACTGGAAGCCTTACCAATAACATAAAGTTGATTAACACATATTTTGTATGTTATATATAACTGTATTCTTATAATAAAGTAAGCTAGAGAAAAGAAAATATTATTAAGAATATCATATGGAAGAAAAATATATTTATTATTCATTAAGTGGAAGTGGATCATCATAAAATTCTTCATCATTGTTGTCTCCATGTTGAGTAGCATATGGAGGAGGAGGAGGGGTTGGTCTTGCTGTCTCAGGGGTAGTAGAGGCAGAAGAAAACCCACACATAAGTGGATCCGTGCAGTTCAAACCTGTGTTGTCCAAGGGCCAAATCCCCTTGTCAGAAGCATAGTTTGGGACTATCTTCTCCAATTCTGTAGGTTGTCCCTTCCCTCTGTTGATTGTTTGCTGTGCAGAAGCTTTCAGTTTAATGGGATCTCATTGGTTTATTTTTGCTTTTTTTTGCCTGTGCTTTTGAGGCCTTAGTCAAAAAATTCTTGCCCAGTCCAATGTCATGAAGTGTTTCCCAGTAACTTCATAGTTTTGAGTCTTACATTTAAGTCTTTAATCCAATCTGAGTTGATTTTTGTAAGTGGGGAGAAATAGAGGTCTAGTTTCATTCTTCTGTATGTGAATATCCAATTTCCCAGCACCATTTATTAAAAAGATTGTCCTTTACTCAGTGTGTGTTCTTGGTGCCTTTGTTGAAAATCAGATGGCAACAAATGTGTGGATTTATTTCTTGGTTTATTATGTTGTTTCATTGCTCTACATGTCTGTTTTTATGCCCATTACTATGCTGTTTGGGTTACTATTGCTTTGTAGTGTATTTTGAAGTTGGGTAGTATGATGCCTCCAACTTTGTTCTTTTTTGCTCAAGATTGCTTTGGCTATTCAGAGACTTTTGTGGTTCCATATGAATTTTAGGATCATTTTTTCTATTTCTGTTAAGTATGTCATTGGTATTCTCAAAGGTATTGCACTGAATCTGTACTTTGAGTAATATGTATATTTTAACAATATTTCTTCCAATCCCTGAACACAAGATACCTTTCCATGTATTAGTGTCCTCTTCAATTTCTTTCATGAGTGTTTTATAGTTTTCATTGTAGAAGTCTCTCCCCTTTGGTTAAATTTATTCCTAGGTATTTTTTGTAGCTATTATAAATGATTGATTTCTTGATTTCTTTTTCAGATAGTTCACTGTTGGTGGATAGAAATGCTACCGATTTCTATATACTGATTTTGTATCCTGTAACTTTACTGAATTTGTTTATTATTTATAACAGGTTGTTTTTTTGTTGCAGTCTGTAGGATTTTCTATATATAAGAGCATGTCACCTGCAAACAAGAACAATTTGGGGCCGGGCGCTGTGGCTCACGCCTGTAATCCTAGCTCTTGGGAGGCCGAGGCGGGCGGATTGCTCAAGGTCAGGAGTTCAAAACCAGCCTGAGCAAGAGCGAGACCCCGTCTCTACTATAAATAGAAAGAAATTAATTGGCCAACTGATATATATATATAAAAAATTAGCTGGGCATGGTGGCGCATGCCTGTAGTCCCAGCTACCCGGGAGGCTGAGGCAGAAGGATCACTCGAGCCCAGGAGTTTGAGGTTGCTGTGAGCTAGGCTGACGCCACGGCACTCACTCTAGCCTGGGCAACAAAGCGAGACTCTGTCTCAAAAAAAAAAAAAAAAAAAAAAAAGAACAATTTGGCATCCTCTTTTCCAATTTGGAGGCCCTTTATTTCTTTCTCTTGCCTAATGGCTTTGGCTAAGACCTCCAGTAGTATGTTGAATAAAAGTGGTGAAAGTAGGATCCTTGCTTTTTTCCATATTTTAGAGAAAAAGTTTGCAACTTTTCTCCAAGTCAGTATGATGTTAGCTGTGGATATGTCAGGCCTGTCCTTTACTGTGTTGAGGTATAGTCCTTCTACAACTAATTTGTTTAGGGTTTTTATCATCAAGGGATAGTGAATTTCATCAAGTGATTTTTCTGCAGAGATAAACAAATGGTTTTTGTCCTTTATTCTGCTAATTTGATATACTGCATTTATTGATTTGTATGTGTTGAACCATCCTTGTATCTCTGAGATGCATCCTACGTGATCACAGTGAATGATCTTTTGGATGCTCTGTTGAATTCGGTTTGCTAGTATTCTGTCCATGAGTTTTACATCTATATTCTTCAGGGATATTAGCCTACAGTTTTCCCCTTTGGTTGTATTTTTATTTTTGGTATCAGGGTAATGCTAGCCTCACAGACTGAGTTTGGAAGAGCTCCCTCCACTTCAATTTGTCGGAATAGTTTGAAAAGAATTGGTATTAGTTTCTTAAGTGTTTAATAGCATTCGGCAGTGAATCCATCGGGTTCTGGGCTTTTCTCTGATGGGAGACTTTTTAATACTGATTCAAACTTGTCACTTGTTACTGGTTTGTTTAGGTTTTCTATTCATGATTCATTTCTTTGTCATGTTAGACTTTCAAAATGGTCATTTCTTTATACCTCTCTAATTATACCTTTTAAAATATACAAACCTTCTCTGGCAGAATAAATAGGCTCCCTGATATACAACAGATGTGTCCAATAAATCTTCAGAATTTCTTCTACTCATATGGAATTTTAAATGTCTTCATTGATACATTTCATTTTCTATAGCATATTGTGTGTGTATATGTAAATCTAATAAAATAAATAAATATTATATATAGAGAGAAAGAGACCATAAAACCACTGGATTTTCTTAAACAAAAAAGAAATGGTCAAAATAATGGGAGAGGGGAGTTCATCACATTTGACATAAATAATATGGCATGTCACACGAGTACCTGGGATCTGGAGTACAGGAATTCTAGGCTGGAATCTTGGTATAAAATCTGCTAGTTTTGTGTTCTTAGGCAATTTATTAATCTCTCTGTTCCTCAGCATTCTCATTTATAAAGTGGCTATAACACCTGCCCCTTAGGGTTGAATAAGAAATGAAGAACACATAAAACATTCTTAGCACAGAGTCTAGCATATAGTAAACACTAATTTAATTACTGTTCATCATTTCTTAGTGTAGTAAAAAGTAGAACTAAGAGCTAAAGAAAATTTCCCAGTTGGGAACAATATTGTTTTGAATATTATCAGTCATTCTGTCTGTATTCTGATCATTATTTTTATAAATGTGATCACACTGGATATTGCATTTTAGGAAAGTCAAAATAATTATTCTTCGAATAATATTTAAGGTATATCAAGAAAGAACAGTGAAAAACCAAATCTTCCATTAATTAATGGTGTCTCAGATCTCCCAAACCATAGCTTCTCCTCAGTCTATTTTTCTTTATTCTGTAACAACAACAACAGTCCTAACACTGAGGATCAGAGTTATTCATGCCATGTAATTATCATATTACTTATAGAGAAGTTCAGAATCTATGAAACATTTTCCCATGCATTATCTTATTGAATCATCTGCTAAGTTCTAATTGAATACAAAGTATTAATTTTAAATGTAAAATTAAACATTATAATGGAGGAATCCAATTCTGTCTAACTTCAAAGTCCATTATGGCACTAACGACTGCTTCTGTCTCTTGGGTTATTCTTCCAGGGGGAAGTAGGGGAGGAACTGGCTGGAAGCTGTGGACACCAGGTCAGTAAGTATGTGCAGAGACTGCAGTCTACCCTCTTCAGTGTCAACTACGAAAGTCATACCCACTCCTTCCCCTTCCCTCACAGCCAGCACTTTGTTGAGGTAAAAGAAGAACCTCTCTTTGAAAAAGCCAGAGAACTCAGTTTCAAAGTTTCTCTCTTCTTTTTTTTCCCCCATGAATTGGTTTGGAACAGCCTGATCCATTATCTTTCTTAGCAGCTCATTATTTTCATTTAATGTCCTTATCTGCTGTCTTCTTTCCACTTGGCAAAGCTCCTCTTATCAAATGTTACTCTGTATTTAAAATCTGAAAGATAGCTAATATGGGGCCTATTACAGCAAACACAGAAAAGACCCTATTTTGCCATTATTTATTTGCATTCAGAACTGCCTGCCTTCTCAAAGCAACATCTTTAGTCTCAGAAAGTATAGTTTTTATCATTAAATTTTATCTAGACTTTCTTTAGGATCATCAGCTATCACCACTATGAGAAAAGGCACTGGATAGTACCCATTTAAGTAATAAATAACTTTCAAAAAAAAGGAGATGAAGGTATTTTGAACGAGAAGGAAATATGTACTCTAAGACTTGGTATAAGCCAGGCACAGTGGCTCACGCCTGCAGGCCTCGCTACTCGGGAGGCTGAGGTGAGATGATCATCTGAGCCCAGGAGTTCAAGGCCAGCCTGGGCAACATAGGGAGGCTCCCCGTCTATTAAATAAATAAATAAGGAACAAAGCTGCAAACACAATTGTGGTATAAATTCATAAACGTTAGTATTTTCTTAGATTTCATATAATGCTATCTCTTATTAATACTCACATTTAAAAGTGTCATTTATAAACACAATCTCTTATTAAGACATTTTCTTCATCATTTATTAATAGTTTATTAAATGGTGTATCTAGTTCTACCTTTATGCTGATGTTATTACTTGTAGTTTTAAATAAACCAATAGTGCTTAATAGTTTCAAAATTCATTTTTAATAATAATATAAAATCCAGTTGTATGTTTTTCATTTTAAACCAATATTAACAAACCAACTTATTTTTTGGCATCCTCCTCTACAGGTTAGAGAAAATTCTTCACAATATCTTGTCACTCTCATGTCCTCTCCTTCCCTTTGATACACTAAGTCCCTAAACTCAAATACAAACAGTTTCTCACTAACATCAAGAAGCAACACACCACTGTACAAAAATATTTCTTAATTCAACTTCCTTCTGACTCTGTAACTGCAGATGAAAATTATTGGAGGAGTTTCATATGTGTCTTTAATTATTTACTTTCAGAGGATTTTAGCTTGTGTTACATTTAGCATGTCATATGCTATTCTGTATTTGAACTTCTGAGCCACTCTATTTACTCTTTTATCTTTTATTTACCACTAAAATGTAGCTTTCTAAAAAGAAGTTAAATAAGACCACAACTAATTAGCAGAGTTCTTAACTTCTAAAAGACTTAGTTCCTCATCTATAAAATGGGCTATATCTTCCGCAGAGGGTTACTGATTGAATTAAATGAGCCTATGTGTGTAGAGCTCCCAGCACAGTGACTGGGGCAGATATAGAGTCCAAGGCATGTTGCATTCATGATGACGATGATGAAGAACACAGAAGGTGTTTCCCTGTAGGGTTTCACGGTACTCACACTATCAATGACCAAGAGGCATCCTCAACTGCAGATATGGGGAATTCATCACAACATGTTATGCAGATTAAGTGTGAAAGAGCAGAACCAATGTATGATGGCAGCACCACAATCAAATAAAAACTCACATTTTTCAGAGAACTGTTATTAAGTTTCAAATTACTGGCCAAATATTACTCTGAGTTCTAAATATTTGTTTCTGTAATGGAAATAGTCACAAAATATTTTCAAGTTTTGAAATGTTTATTTCAAGAACCGCCATGAAATTACCATTTATGTGGGGAATTAAGCAGCACAAACATTTCTCTAAATACTTCCAGAGGTTGGTGAACATGTTTAAACACATATGCTGGTGAAAACAAAACAAACTCAATCACAAAACACTGCTGACAGAGTTCTTATGATTAAATAAAGCTGTCTTATTGCAAGTTTTCATCTCCTACTATTTCTTAAATGATCACTACTAGATTTCACATACGTTCTTTGCTTTTTCCTAATTTCATATTAAACACATTTATGTACCTAAGTATACATGTACTATGAATAAAATTCATGGAGAAGAAATTATTCTATAGTAAGAGACTCAAATAATGTTTAAAAATGCAAATAAATGTATGACTGTATTTGTCTAACTAATAGAGTAATTAGGAAAATCCGTTTTTGTTATTTCTGAATTAAAGAAAACTGTAATAGTATATAGAATAACTGCATTCCCCGCCCCCCCCCCAAAAAATGGTCTATAATTTGACATTCCATTGTGGTGTTCTTGGTGATTTTTCTGAGGCGCTATCTCAGCCAACTACCTTTAGGGAATATGTCTCTTTAGTTTCCATTTATATTTGAACTGATTCTTTTTATATTAAAGTCTGATTTTACTTTTACTCTTCTCCTGTTCCAAGAAATATTCAAGGATATAAACATATAATAAGACATGGCTTCTCTGTGGCCATTGTAATAAACATTATCTTTTATGCTTCTCTCCCAAACTCATTCTGTCAGTTTGGTAATGACTGTAAAGAATATTTAAGTCAATGAAAAAAACTATGTAAATACAAAAAAAAATAAAAAATAAAAGTAAGGAAACTCTCTTGGATGAGCTTCATTTCAAACTTCTTTCATATGTTTAATTACTATCTTATAACCAATATATTCCCCTTCTTTTCCAAAGCTCCCTGACAAATATTTGGAAGGATGGGGCAGAGCTACAGATTCCACCTAATTCAACAATTACTCGTCACTCACACACACACACACACACACCCAAACACACAAAAAGGTAAATGGAAATTCACATAAAACATTAGATATGGTGTACCTCTTATGTAGTATTCATAAAAATGTTTATGATACTTTACACAAGCTACCTGACTTCAAGTCAGCATATCCCCTTTGTGGAGTATAGTTGGGCTTGGAAAGAACATAGATATTATCGCTACGTGAATACTTACTACTTGATAAATTCAGCAAATAGGGTTTTCTCCTCAATAAACCTGAAAATACTCAGGATCTCCATACACAGTAGGGGTGCTCTTACTGAAGAAGTAAAGCATGTCTGATGCTTCTAAAGCCAGCCCTGTGTGCATATTCATGGAACTTACACTGAAAGGGTTTACTCTTTACTATCGTAGCCATAATTGAGTCTGTGTCCACCAGAAACTTGAACACAATTCATGCTAGCTGCAGAAGAGTTCATGAAAGAAAAGGAGTTCAAAAATGCCAAAATAACAATAGAATCAAAATACAGGAAGTATTTACTCACATAAATGTAAACACAGTTTTCTGAAGGGTTAGCTCATTTCAATTGTCTAATATTACTACACTCAAGGTCATTACTTATCTTTGTAATCTTTACTTGAACTACAGTTAAAATGTGCACACACATGTGTAGACGTGCATACACATGCACATACACACATTAAATACCAGGCAGCCCCCAACAAATACCAGGCTGGGTCTAGAATTAGAAGTTTTGTAGTTTTTATAAAAGAATTCAAAAATCAGTCAAAATAAGTAAATGGTATGTCTAAAAACCAAGAGGTCAAAAGAGAGATTAGAAAGATAGGACAAATTTCAGTGGCCAAGGCAGATAAGTTCTATGTCATGGTTTGGCAAAGCAAGATAACAGTATCACGATCAACACTTTGGCATGAGCCTGTTCTGGAGCTACTTCATCTTCTAGAGATTAGTATGTTTTCCTGGCCAGGTATTTATTTATTTACCCAGTCACTCATTTGATGTATAATATACTGAGCGTATACTAGGTGCCATGTACTGTATGATTCAGTTTTTGGTCCCCTTGAGTTTGAAGTGCCCATGGGACATATGGATGGCCACAGACAATACAATACACAGATGTGTATATGAATTTACAGACCAGGAAAGAAATATTGGTTGAAAATGAGCAACCTGCAGTGTTTTCAGCATCTTCATTGCCTTTTGAAGCCATGGGAATGAATGTCAAGTTCCTAGAGGGAGTACAGAATGGAATGAGTAGAAAACCAAGACAGAACTCTGAACAAAAAATAGAGAACTGGACAAAATACCAGAAAAGCCTGGCATCACAAAAGTCAAGAGAATAGAGTGTCTCAAAAAGAAAGGAGTGATCAATAGTGTCAAATGCTGCCAAGAGATATGGAAGATAAAGATTGAAGGTGTCCATTGGCCGTAGAGGACCTCAGGTTTAAAGGTATACAGGAAGCTGAATGTAGTTGGCTAAGGAAAGATAATGGTAGGTTCATGCAGTGAGAGGGAGGGTATTAACACTTCTGGAAGTATTCAGTTATTTGGGGAGAAGAAGCTTTCATTTGAAAGGAAGCGGAAAAAATCAGGGTAGAGAATAGGGGCCATGGGTTTAAAAAAAAAAAGAAAGAAAAAGAAATCTTTCAAAAGGTCCAACTTGAAGGGGAACTGACAAAGGATATTTAAGGAAATGCTGAGTGAGTCTGAGATAAAGGGGTATAGCAAAGAAATGTAAAAGCTAAACTGGAGCTTCTCTGTGCTGAGTTGGAGTAGGGGCCATGAATGCAACTGCAAAGAGTCAAAAGCTAGAGTTTCTACATTTATGCTACAAAATGTCCTAACCTATAAAACTCAGAGAAAATGAGAACTTTTATAAGACCATAATGCTTACTGTGATATTTTTTTAATTTTTATTTATTTATTTATTTTTTCCCAAATTCTGTGGGTACAAACATTGTTAGGGTTACATATCTTGCCCCTACCCCCCCTCCCCACCCCACTCTGCCAGAGTTTCAAGCATGTCCAATCTTCAAGTGGTGCATCCTGCACCCACCACGAAAGTGCATACCCTTCCCCTTCTCCCCCCTTCCACCTGTTCACCTCCCATTAACAAAATTTTTTTTTTTAGACATTTTGGTTACAGTGTGTTTCTTTGCCTCTCCCTAAAAAGGGATAGAGGTAATCCTTTCCCCCTACAATGCTTATCACATCCTTAAGATGTGGCCTTCCTCCCCCACCAGATCCCTGTTGAACACTACAATTATTTGAACACCATAGTTTTAGGCTGTCAGTACCAATTTGATGGCGAGTAGATGTGTAGCCCATTTTCCAGGTCTTGTGTTGTCTCGCTTTGTATTACAGGCTTAAGCTTAATCCACGATAGCATAAATGGTGCTAGTTCACTATCATTTCTTAGGATTGAGTAATATTCCATTGTGAGTATATACCACATTTTAGTTATCCATTCATGAATTGACGAGCACTTGGGTAGTTTCCATGACCGTGCAATAGTGAATTGTACTGCTATAAACATTCGGGTGTGCAGATATCTTTATAATAGAGTGACATGTGTTCTTTTGGATAGATGCCCAACAATGCAATCCTGGGTCAAATGGTATTTCTATTTCTAGTTGTTTGAGGTATCTCCAAATTCTTTTCCACAAAGGTTGCACTATTTGCAGTCCCACCAGCGTGTAAGAGTGTTCCTGTCTCTCCGCATCCTTGCCAGCATTTGTTGTTTTGAGATTTCTTGATACAGGCCATTCTCACTGGGGTTAGGTGGTATCTCATTGTGGTTTTGATTGCATTTCTCTAATGATTAGAGATGTTGAACATTTTTTTATATGTTTGCATGCCATTATTCTGTGTTCTTTGGAGAAGTTTCTGTTCATTTCCATTGCCCATTTCTTGATGGGGTTGTTTGATTTTTTCTTTATTCTTTTAAGTTCTAGATAGACTCTTGCTACTAGACCTTTATCGGAAGTGTAGAGAGCAAATATTTTCTCCCATTCTATGGGTTGTCTATTTGCTCTAATGATCGTTTCCTTGGCAGTGCAGACACTTTTTAATTTGATCAGATCCCATTTGTTTATTTTAGCTGTGGCGGTGATTGCCTTGGGGGTCTTCCTCATAAATTCTTTGCCTAGACCTATATCTGATAGGGTTTTCCCAACATCTTCTTCTAGAATTCTTAAAAGTTTCATGTCTTAGGTTTAGGTCTATTATCCATCATGAGTGAATTTTTGTGAGGAGTGAGAGGTTGGGGTCCTGATTTGCTCTTCTGCATACTGCTAACCAGTTTTCCCAGCACCATTTATTGAAGAGAGACTCTATTCCCCATAGTATATTTTTGTCTGTGTTATCAAAGATTAGGTTACCATATACAGATGGTTTGATCTCTGGAATCTCAGATCTATTCCAGATATCGGTGTTTCTGTTCTTGTGCCAGTACCAGGAAGATTTTACTATTATTGCCTTATAGTACAGCTTACAGTCAGGAAGACTGATCCCTCCCAGTTTGTTTTTCTTACTTAAGATTGCTTTGGCCATGCGTGGTTTTCTCTGGTTCCATACAAAGCAAAGAATTATTTTTTCTAGATCTGTAAAGAATGCTGGTGGTATTTTGATGGGATTGCATTGATTCTGTAGATCACCTTAGGTAATATTGACATTTTAACAATATTGATTCTTCCTAGCCATGAGCATGGTATATTTTTCCATCTGTTTAAATCATCTGCAATTTCTTTTTTTAGTTTTTCATAGTTCTCCTTATATCAATCTTTCGTATCTCTTGTTCGATATACTCCTAGATATTTAATTTTCTTTGGAGCTATAGTAAAGGGTATTGCATTTTTGATTTGAGTTTCTGCTTGATGGTTTTTGGCATATATGAAAGCTTCTGATTTGGGTATACTGATTTTATACCCTGAAACTTTACTGAATTCATTTATCAGATCTAGGAGTCTCTTGGATGAGTCCATAGGGTTTTCTAGATATAATATCATATCATCGGCAAAGAGTGAGAGTTTGATCTCTTCTGACCCAACTTGGATGCCCTTAATACCCCTCTCATGCCTGATTGCTACAGCTAAGACTTCAAGTACTATGTTGAATAGGAGGGGAGAAAGTGGGCATCCTTGTCTAGTTCCAGTTTGAAGCGGGAATGATTTCAATTTTTCCCCATTTAGAATGATGTTAGCTGTTGGTTTGTCATAGATGGATTTGATAAATTTAAGGTATGGGCCGTCTATGCCTATTTTGTTAAGGGTTTTTATCATAAAGGTATGTTGGACTTTATCAAATGCTTTTTCTGCATCTATTGACAGAATCATATGGTCTTTGTTCTTGGCTTTATTTATAAAGTGGATTGCATTTATAGACTTGCGTATGTTGAACCAGCCTTGCATGCCAGGAATAAACCCCACTTGGTCATGGTGAATTATTTTTTTGATGTGCTGCTGAATTCTATTTGCTAAAATTTTGTTTAGGATTTTTGCATCTATATTCATGAGGGATATTGGTCTATAATTTTCTTTTTTTGTTGTATCCTTTCCTGGCTTTGGTATTAAGGTGATATTGGCTTCGTAGAATTAGTTAGGATGGATACCATCCTTCTCTCAATAGTGTGGAATAGTTTCTCTAGTATAGGTATGAGTTCATCCTTGAATGTTTGGTAGAACTCTGGGGTGTAGCCATCTGGCCCGGGACTTTTCCGTTTGGGGAGGTTTTTAATTACTGCTTTAATTTCTGAGCTTGTGATTGGTCTGTTCAGGAACTCATTTTCCTCCTGGGTGAACTTAGGGAGGTTGTGTGATTCCAGGAATCTGTCCATTTCGTCTTCATTCTGTAGTTTTGGGGCATATAGATTTCTACAGTAGTCAAACATAATGTTTTGTATTTCTGTGGAGTCTGTTGTGATCTCTCCTTTTTCATTTCTTATTGAGGTTATTAGAGTCCTTTTCCTTTGAGTTCTTGTCAGCCTAGCCAGAGGGCTGTCAATTTTGTTGATCTTTTCAAAAAACCAGCTTCTAGTTTTGTTGATCTTCCATATAGTTCTCTTACTCTCCATTTCATTTAGTTGAGCTTTGATCTTAGATATTTCTTTCCTTCTGCCAGGATTGGAATTGGTTTGCTCTTCTTTTTCCAATGCCTTGAGTCTATTCATTAGGTTGTTGGTGTCTAATCTTTCTGTTTTTTGGATGTGAGCATTTATTGCTATTAGTTTTCCTCTCAGATATGCTTTTGCTGTATCCCAAAGAGCTTACTGTGATTTTGCCACCAAACTCAGAATTCAGAAGTGCATGGGCCCCGGACTGAGAAACAAGAGTCAGTCCAAAAGATAAGAGAGTAACTCAGTTCAATAAAACTAAAAATTTTTCAGCTTTCAAAATTTCTGAGAGACTATGCAAATGTAAAATAAAACCCTGGAATAGAAAATAAATGCTTATAATGAGCCATACTAAAAGATATCAGAAATGAGTTACAGATTTAAAAATCCAAATGTTTAGAAAGATAATGTGTTAAAGAGCTTATCACTATGTCTGACATATAGTAACAGTGCAAGAAATAGTAATTATTAAAATATTATTACTAAAAGTCTAAAACATAAGTGTTTGCACAGATTTTCCAGGTAGAAAGGCATAATGCAGAGATGGTGTATATTTTTCAGAGAGAGAGCAATCTTTCCATGTAGATATTGGACATGAGTTTTATCTGGAGCTGGGAAGCCGGAATGGAACTGGACAAATTAACTAAAACCATCATCATGCTAAGGCACCATGCTAAACGCCATCCATCGTTATATGGGTTTCTGGAACTCAGTGTTCTCAATGGGAAAATAGAAAGTTTTTTGTCCATTAGACTGAGTTTTTATTATTATCACTGAATAGAAAGTCTAACTGTGTTATAGGGCAGAACTCTGTTTATATTGGCATGGTATATACATGGGGTTATATTTTGGATGTGTATTCAGACATATTTGGGTACATACATAAACATGTCAGATGTAATTTTGGTTTCAAAAAACTGGATGTGTTTTTTTACCTGCACATTAATAAATTGGTAGTTAAATTTTATTCCAAAAAGTATTAAAGACATATGTCAATATGCTTGAACAAGTGCTAATATGCACTAAAGACAAAATTTAGTGTCTACAGTTATAAACTTTGAAGAAAGTAAGCAATGTCCAGAGTAAAGAGAGAAAGGAATAAGTATATTTGAACTACTGATCCACTCTTTCCCTAGAGTTATTAATTATTTCATTTCTTTTTATATATTAAGTTCAAGCCAGTTTATTAAGGTTTAGTCCTCCACTGATTTGTATAAAAGTAACAATGTTCACCACTATTAATCATGGTGAGGAGATAAATTTATCATTGCTATTTAGTGCATCCTTACATGAGATTTTCTGTGCAAGGATTTCTGTTATAGGTACTATGTACACAAGGCCATGTGATGGCTGAGCTATGCCACAAGAGGAGAAATCCCTAGAAAAATATCAGCTCTCTTTGTAACCTGTTCTATTTTACATGATTGAATTTTTCAATTTTGGTCTAATCAACTTAAATTATTATAGGTATAATTTTGTGAAATATAGAATTAGTGGAATTCAAGCTTTATGGAATTATAATTGACTATAAAATGGATTTAATATGATCCTAATTGGAAATAGTTCATTGTTCCAGAATTCATCTATTTGGTGGCATCATTTAGAGCTAAAAAAAAAAAAAAAAAAAGAAAAATCAATGGTATATTTGGTTGTAATTGATTTTCTTGATTCCTTCCTTAATAGAGAGTTGTGACACATCTTGAACCTAAAGTATTGTCTGCAGAGTTACAGGGGTACAATCTTCAGGGAATCTACAATAGACGATGTAAATAATACAGCTTTGAAACCCAGAATACACTGGGAATTACCAAGTATTTAGTAAAAGAAAATTGTATTAAAAAATGCTTATTTTTCTCTATTAATTCCTTTTTTAGATCTGAAATCATAGGATATTCCAAGGATGGTTGCATGTCTCTGATAAATATGGAGAATTCCTGAGATGAAATGTAAATATGAAATAGGCAGAATTAGGATTGGAAATTGTTCGTTCCTTTACTCACTAACTCTGTTCCAGAAATGTGTCTCGGTACTGAGCATACAAAATGAGACCAATGTGTTCCCTTCTAAAGAGGTTGCATCACAATTTATACACCAAGACAATTACAAAAGAAAACTATGATTTATTTCTTCATCATCCATCATTTCAGTTTATGGTCTTCTATATTGGTTATGGATATTTTGAGTTTTAACAATAGATTCTTATAGTAAACTATAATCTGCTTCTCAACATATAGACAATTTCTATACTGTAAAACATTGTCACCTCTTCATGAGCATCTTATAGTTTGGTATCTTATCATGATCTCCAGATATTTGACTGATATTTATGTAAGTAGTCCTATTGCAGAGGAAAATTGTGGAATGTGCCCAATAGAGAATGTTTGGGTCTGTTTGGTCTCAGTATTTATTAAACTATGCTTTGATAATTAATTTGCATTAAATTATATTAACGTATATTGTTACATTTTACTGAGATAAAAATTGGGCTAGAGGACTGGAAAGAGGAAAAGCAAATGCCAAATTATTGGGCCTTGATTGGAGATGAAAACCTAATTTTAATATTGGATCTTGGTTAACCAGATGCCACAGTTTATTTTAACCAAGCATTTTAAGTAAGCAATATCAACAAATTATGTTATGTACAAAATTTCAATGCTATGCAAAAGGTAGGAATATGTTATAGCCATAAGAGTTACCATATGCCACCATAACTCACAAAGTATGTCTATTTACAATTGAACAGGTTATATGAACTATGCAGGAAATGGAACTACACATTATAGCTTGCTAAACAAGATCATAATCTCCTCCTAACAATCTTTTAGTGTAAATACCTTAGCATTATTCTAGGTGTGATCAAACTTTTGATTGACCTATCTGTGCTGTAATTGCAATCATTAGCTTCATAGAAACAGTTACTATGAAATTAGAAGATATGGAAGGTGGTGGTTTGGTACAATTTGTGGGTGCAAAATGGTTCAATACCTACATGCCCATGGGAGATAGGAAAGGCAATATATTAATGTAAGAAGAGAGCTATAGCATCAGTGGGTCACACATTGGGGTGAGGAGCAGGGTATGGGGGGGAGGAAAACAGTATGATGCAGAAAAGTAATGTGGGAAAAGGGAGAAGCCCCAGAAGAAAGAATGAAGTATAAAATAACTCTACAAGAATCAGAAGGAAGCTAGTATGATTAAAAGGATGTCATCCTCATCAATACAGACTGAGGCTTAAGGCCAGTTTCAAATCCTTACTAGCTGTGACCTCATCTATAAAGTAGAAATATGAACAGAACCTACCTTATTCGGTTATCGAGAAATTTAAATGATATCAATACGATGCAAAGACACAAAGTGAATTTTTAAGATAAATAGAGCAAACCAGGAAGAGAGCATGCTTACAAAATAGGACAAATACCTACTATGATAAAATATGTCATAAGAACAGGAATATATTAATATCATAAGGACCTATCCACCACTTAATCAGCTAAACCTACACAACCTTGATGTACTACATCATATGATTCATGCTTAAGCAATTTGGGGAAGATTACATATTCAGAACCCTTGTCATTTTCTCTCCAAATCATTAACTACATGTTGCATTATGCTCAAAGCAGCTCTAAACTATAGGACTACTTCAATACTAGATTCTTTCATCCCTCTATAATAATCTCCTTTATGGTGATTCAAACTGTGAAGAATACAAGCCCTCAAGGGTCTCTTACATTTCTGCACATCTTGCAGGCAAAGTACTAACTGTCCTTTGTTATGGACTCTCTATTTAAGATTGTTTGTAAAGAACAGCCTTGGAGGATAGAGATAGTGTCTCCCTCTACAGCAAAGGAAAGACTTATTTGCTGACCATTCTAAGAGATTCAGGTTACCTAACTAAGCTCAGGGTTCCTCTTGTAATACAACCTACTACACTATTTCGTGTGTAGGTATCATTTGGCTCTCTTTCCATCACTCTGTGGGAATTGGGGCTCAGAGATTTGATTTAAATGCTGGTACACTGGCTACTGCTAACATTGTGAGTAATAAACTGTCCTTCTCTGACCTTGCATTAATTAAAGTGTGATAGGCTAACATTTTAGTTGCAAGAAGGGCAAAATTTCAAATTCCTCACAGTTCTTGACACATACTTTTAAGGAAAATAGGCCCTCTTGAGTGACTGAGAATATGGTATGACTATGCCATTTCAGGAGATGCTCAGATCCCTAACGCCCATTCACAGACTGCTGTAACACTGAGGGGCCGTGAGGCAGGAGAGGCTGCACTTATCAGGGCCTACTGAAAGTCTTTGTGACCACGTGTGAAACACATGCTACTGACAAGTGAATAACAGCAAAATATACTTAGATGTCTGTCCTTGGAAGAAAACTTGGTAAGTGAAAATAACTGCAGAAAGGGGAAAAGGGCTGGATCTGGTGAGGTCTAATGTGGTTTGGTTCAACCCAAGTCTAAACACTTGCTGTGGATTCCTTTCCACAAAGAACACTATAACCATCTATAAATCCAAAATTTACATTCTGTTTCAGCACTGAGTAGATACTTCCAACTTTGGTGTCACCACATACCACCCAATTCTAATTTTCTTTACTTGATGATAGATTTTTACCACAGTAAGAAACTTTTAACTAGAAAAAGTTAACTAGAAAAATGGTTACCAATGAAAATATGTACAATACATGTATTTAATTCAACTCATAATATTTGCCCATTTTTACATTCAATAGTTTGATAAAATTAAAATTTTTCTAACATAACATCACTATGAAACACTGTTTCCGGAAGAGGTACTTCAAAGCGCCGACTAGCATATCTTCTGGAAAGGGATATACATGTGTGGTATGGAAGACATACTAAATACTAAAGGTTCTTTACCTTCTATTAGTTGAAAACATGTGGGCTATGATAGGCTCCTTTTAAAAAATGAAATAAGGTCCACTTCTAACTATGAATTATTCTAATCAGATAATCTACTAATATCTAGGCAAATTTAGCTTTGGGAAAATAAGGTTTTGATAAAGAAAGAGAAAAAAAAAGGAGTTTCAGAAAACCAGTCCACATTATAACATTTTAAAAACTTTCCTAAGTGTTTTCATGATGGGAAAATGGAAAATTACCTTTTAAGGAAATGATTATTTCTTTAGGGAAGAATATTTCATTGGTGGTATTAAATTATTACTGACAAGAGCATAATATAGGTACGGGAATAAAATATCTTAAACTACATATAACATATAGGATAGATGTATAGATAACCTACACATAAACACATATATAGCAATTAGGCAGTAAAGTTAATTATCTTATAAAAATATACTTGCATTACCTATTAAGTACCATTAATTAGAAATTTTCAAGAAAACAATAAATGACACATCTATTTAAAAAGTCATTAATCTACTAGATGCAAGAAATCTTATCTAATCATAAATTTTTAAATCTGCCCACATGGCAAACAGTAAATCAGTTCACCTTTACAAGTAAGGGAGAAGAATTAGAATAAAGTTCTTTTGAAAAATAAGGTTAAAAAGAAATAACTGTTGTAGTTTGGGTAAATATCTCACTACAGAAGTTTATTCCTCTATAAATGTTTTAGGAATACACAAACTCTTCAGAGATTAGTCATTCCCCTAAGCACTTGCCTGTCTATCAAATATTACACTGTTAACCTCCTGCTTCATGGTATATCATCTAGTTTTCAAATATTTCCATAGTTCTACTGTCTCAATTAAATTAAACCAACAAATGTACTTATCTCTAAACATTTTTAGTATTTTTCTTTAGTGCTACATTGAGTCACATGCATAATATGTCACTTTAAAATATAACAAAGCATTCTATTGCTCCCATTGCAATGTCCTCTGGACATTCTTGCAAATTAATAAGTTTCTTTCAAAGATGTTTCACAGAAGAAAAATATCTAAATATGCTATATTTTATGAATCGAAACCTATATGGCAAGCACCATATTTGATCTAAAAAACTGATTTAATAGTTTTATAAATAAGAAATATGTGTAAATGTTAATGCCATTAGAAAAAAAATCAACCATATACAATACTTCAATTAATTATTTTATATTGTATACACACAGAATTCAAATCATGTCATCATAGATTACTGTAGCTGGAAGGGGGTGTTAGCAACTCAATATGCAAATGAAGAAAATGAGGCTCTAAAAGGTTGAAGGATCTTTGTAGAGTATAACTTCCTACAAAGATAATGGAAGACTGACACCAGTGACCAGGATTTATGCCATTCTATGCTGCTCTACTGGTTCCCAAGGAGCAAGTAACCAATGGTAATTCATAACGTATTGCCCTGACAATCTTGATATCCACGGGCTTCTGTCTTAAGTATACATTTATTATTGAATGATGGAACTCTTATTTTTTGCCTGCTCGCTGTTGTACACAAAGACTGACACCCTTCGACACATCTGGACTTTGAGGGTTCTCTGCTGACTTTTGCCCCAGTGTATTGTACTGGCAGTTAAAAATCCTGATTCAGCAATATTATAGCATTACTGTATGGCTATCTCTTAAAATGTACAAAACCACATTAGCTACAGGATGGTGCCACTATCATAAAAAGGGAATGATGTGCCCCAATCATTTGTTTCAGCTGCTATGCAGCCACATCAATACAGCACAAAATCAGGCCTCAGGAAATTCTTAACATTCTGAGGAGAAATACAAAGGGGAAAATGTGGGAAAATTCTTTTTGCTAAGAATGTTCTACATTCCTAGTAGTTGTATCACATCTGAAATAAATGCTAAAAGATGAACATACCTACGTTTGTTTTTACAGTTACAAGCTTCCTAACATTAATGGGAAGGCTTTCATTTTAGTTTTAAATAATTCTGATTTTCTTGTCCTAAGAACAAAAATAAATAAATAAATATACATACATATATGTATGCGTGTATGTGTGTATATATGTGTGTGTATATGTGTATATATACACATATACACACACACATTGTATGAGATTAAATCCTATGGATTAAACCACATGCAAGAGCAGTATAGGTTATGGAAAAATATGCCTTCATAATGTCTTCTACTATCTGTGTTGCTAACTATAACTCTTGCATATATAATTCCATTATACTTTTATAATTCAGGGTTTTGAAAATGCTTTTGAACCATTAATATATTTTCCTGGTTAAAATTCTTTGAGATGTTCTTAACAAGAGTCTTAGATAATGAATTTGGGCAAACTCTGGAACAGTCTTTACAGTATTATCATTCTCATTAATTTTCAGAACTACCCACTGTGTTGAGATGATTGTCATGGGCCTAAGACTTCAATTTGGCTAAATATTTTTGCATATATTTCAACATATAAGTAACTAACAGATGTTTAAATGTTAAGTTCATATGAAAGAAATGGTTAAATGTGTTTACTCTAATTTCGTGATTTCTTTGCCACACTAATTCTTATTTTACTATTTCTTTATGTGTTACATAATTTTCTCTATACTTGGGTCTACTAAGGACCAATAATTCAAAAATCCCTTCAAAGATAACAATCCATTAAAACATTCTGGAATTTAAGCCATTTGTGCATATTTAACATTTAGTATTTAACATACAGCATCCTTAATTTTTTAAAAAAGAATACCTTACATAAGTAGTAATATAAAACAATTATTTTTATAAAATATACAGAGTTTATATAAAACATAGGACTGCACTCTTTCTTTCTTCTTTTTCTATTTTTTAATATAGAAAGAGTGGTTTCCATTTATATTCTTATTTGGCTTTAGCAACCTGATATATGATACTGCCTTAACCTGCCAGAAAAAGATGGGTAGGAGGTTAAAAACCATATTACTTTAAGAGAGTTAATGCAGTACACAGTTCCATACTTTCATCCAGTTTATTCTTTTTTCTTTGCCTTTTTGGTTATCTCTGAAGGCTGCTTCTGTTTCCATTGTTTCATCCTTTAGCATTCACATATCACAGCAATAAGTATTTCATTACTGGTTTATCTGTCCAGAGGCTTGAGAAGCGGTAACAATTAACCCTCCCTTCACAGTGATTGATACAGGCTTTGCTTTCAATTTGTTCCACTACACAGATCATGAAATTCTGAATGCAATCATCCTCATTGACCTACACTTTCAAACACACAGCTACAATGAGACGAAAGTAATTATTAAAAGGAACACAGGACTACTGAGATCTGAAACAAAGTCTTTTAAAAATCTGTTAGATGACCTTCTGGTAAAATTGGCAAATTCTGATGCTAAGGAAAATGATAGCTTTGGATGATGACTTCCTGTCTGGAAATATTCACTGCAAGCTGATCAATGTATATTATGGTGATTGCACTGGCTACAGTATATACCTGGAAAATACAGAAAGCCAGGCTAGAACTGTTACAAACAAACGGAGTTAAACTGTTAACATTGTAGTTTACTCTGTCTAAAATTTTTTTCAAGGAAACTAAACTTCCTGATTTGTAAAATAAAAAACATCACCCACCATTCAACGAATCAAGATTTGAAATGCAATAGTTTACTAAGAAGAGTTGCATACCTGAGCCCTCTCCCCCTCCCTTTAGATGAAGATTCACAGTAAGAAATGAATACATTTTTCACAAAGTCTGAAAAATAGCTTCAAATAAATATTAATCTACTGCAATCGATATATATGAGGAATGGAGAGAGCTGGCAGGAGAGTGGTGACTACAGAACTATATTAAAACAAGGGTTGCAGTTAAAGAAAATCAGGGCGGAAAGCGAGGCAGCAGGCCTGAGGCTCTAATCACAGAACAGAGTGATGGAGATGAACCAATACTGCATGGATTAGCAATGAATTATTCTGAACTGTAATCATATGCCTGCACAGAAGAGAGGCAAAAACTAACCATTGCTCATAAACTGATCTGCTGATTTTGAGAGACAGAGAGAAGAGAGAGAGACAGAGAGAGAGAAAAGGGGTAGGGAGAGAATACTTTCATATGCTAAACTAATTCAGAATAGAAACCTAAAGATGTGGTTACACTTCAAGGAACATTTTTTTACTGTCTGCCACACACTACATAATATAGAGTGTTTAGAGTATAAACTGTAAAGTACTTGGATTCAAACAGGATTAAACCAACCATTTCTTCTAAGATTAGGATGTGATATATCTCCTCCACTCTCCATTCTTCCTTGTCCAATAAAACCATTTTTAGATAACTTTAACATCCCCCCCAATATAAATTTTTAAGCATTTAGTTATAAAGAAGAAACAGCATTCAAGAAATTAACTTCCTTTGGATAATCTGAAAAATTCATATGAAATGAAGGTACGATTGTTAGAACCAATTTTGTTAGGGAGGAAAAAAATCTAAACTGTTGTTAGCAAGAGATTCCTGAGATTCTTATGAACAGACTGTTTAAATGAAGAGCACTTTAATCAGTAGAGGAATCCTCACGTTTCTAATGTCTTGCTGTGCATTCTGCAGGTTATAGTAGCAGCTGGTAGAGGTCATATATCTTTTGTGAGCATCCCAAAAAGGCTCACTGCCAGACTGTTAAATTATGAATAAGCAATGAACAAAAGAATGCAGATACGGTGGTGACAAGATAATCCAAGCAAATTTATCTATGACAAATTTCACAGGATTAACAAATTACATTTACACAGAACAATAAAAATGTGCAAAAAAAATGATGAGCCTACTTTTCCTTACAGCATTAGGAAAACAAAAAAGTCACCAATCCACTGCATACATTTAAATTTAACTTGGTCTAAATAAGACATTTATAATTTGTTCATGATATATTTGTAACATTTTTCCATTTTAGGTAGACATACACAAGCATGGTATGTCTGATACATGTTTTATATATAATTTATGCTATTAACTATATATATGACACATAAAAGCTGTGTATACCATACACAAAAATCTTGTATAACAAAAATTTGCCCCATTCATATATATCAATTAAAATGTATATGTTTTTCAGAAGTAGATTCTGAGGAATAAATATTTGTGGGGGAAAATGCTTCCTCAATCAATGTAATATATACATTAGTTACTAAAATATCTTTATTCATTGAGATCTCCATTTTCTAGAATGAAAGAGATACATCCTGCAGTTTCAATCATTCCATTTGCCCCCACCAAAATACTGCAATGTTTCTGAATAGGTGCTTCTAGATGAAGTTTAGAACTAGCATCCTTTTCTGCACCGTTATAGTAGCAGAAAGGAAAATTCAGATATTTGGGGAAGAGAATACTATTTATAGCTACAGTCACATGCAGATTACCCCTAATCCAATATTAAATTTTTACTTATAATAAAATTATTTTATAAATCTTACAAATGGAAAAGGTCTAGTTTATCAGATGTTAATGAGATACTACTGAAATGACCTATGATTCCATAAAGTGGTCTTAAAATTCTGTTAAGTGTTACTTTACAAAATATGTGATAAAGATTTGTTAAGTTTTAATGTTTTTTACTAGGTTCCCAAGTCAGAGCACTTTAATTCTGCATTAGCATACTGGTAATAATATAATACTGTAATCAGATATAATTTCTTTTAAGATGATCTGATGGCTGCTTTAAAGTTTTAACTTGTTTTTCTCTTATACTTCCTATTGACTTTTGCTTTTCATCCTCAACATTTAGTAAAACATCTCTGTAAATGAGTCCCTTCCAACATTTTATAAGGTAACCTATTCTTTACATAAACAAAAAATTTGCTGAATGTCAAAGTGAATATTTAAGATACACAAGCAAAATACTTATCTTTGCAGCCACAAATACTCAAGCACTGCTTATCTAGTCCTTTCAAGCACTAAAATTTCTACTATATATTTTATTTTTTTAAAGAAACTATTTGGTTGACAGTATTACATCCAAAATGTAACCATTAATGTGGCATGTTTTTCTACTACCCAAAGTCTAGCATACTTTCCACAATAAACAGTGATAGAGTCAGATGCTACAAAGTTTCCTGAAGTATAGTTTTTGTTAAAGAACTGTTATATACTGGACCAACCCTCTAGGGCTCCTGGCATAGAGAAATGAAAATGTTACCAAAGACTGACTTTCCCTTCTTGAAGGTGCTAGGGGTGGGGGTGGGGGGGTGTTGTTTGGGGGGAAGACAAGGACTAAATAATAACTTACCATTTATGTATTTATTGTGGTCCATTTTTAACATGTTATGTTTTTAATTAAATGAGTTAATAGATGTAAAGCCCTTAGAATAGTACTTGTGTATTAGCATATAGTGCTGTATAAATGCTTACTGTCATTATAATGCTACAAAATTTGGCAGGGAGCCAACTTATACAAGCCCTTCTATATTTCAAAAGATAATATCCAGAAATACAGGTAGGTACTAAAGTGTGTCATTCAGAGAGCCTCATGAGGCTGTTTCTACACACCCAGTAGCAAAACTATTACAAAATAAAAACGCCTCAACCGTAATCTTTAGACAAGCTGTGGCACACTCGGAGGCATGGATTACATGAGTAGAAGGCGGCCTTAGGACTTCCTATGCTATAACCAAAGAGCCATATGTAAGTGGCAAGCTGATTCTGAAACCATTCAGCTAAAAATCTGCCCTAAAGTATATACAGCTATGGAGCTTAATCACAAAACTTTTGGAATGTTAGAGGGTACGGTGAGAATACTTTAAATACTTATTCTTTCTCTAACTGTATAAACTGTATAAACACTGTATTTCTCAAATTCTCCAACATCGGATGAAGGACCAAAATAGAAGACTTCACTATCCAGGGTGTAACCAGTCTTTCTGCCATTGGAACTCCTGGCATCAGTTCAGAAATCTCTGACTTTGAAAAGTCCAAAAATGCAGGTCCCTTCACACTGGTATTAAGGTATATTTCTACAGAGACTACATTGCCCGAGTCCACATCAGAGACAAACCTGAAGTCAATCTCTAACTCTACCATCTTCCTTGGGAAAGCAAAGTCTCCATTTTCTCATCCATAAATGGGGACATTAGGACTTCCCTGATAGGACAATAGGGAAACTAATGAGAAATTTACTGTGAAGTATGTAATACAGACTCTGAAACATGGCAGTGTCCGATAATTTTTTTGTTATTATTATCATATATAAGTGATTTCTATTTTTAAATCCTATTAAAACATCTTTTTAAATCTTTGCTATAATTTCAGTGATATTTATATAGCATCTTTTTCTTTCCTCCAAGAACCCCTAATCATTTTACAGTTACTAATTATAATATTTTATAAGTTAAATAACCATCCTCCCAGAAAACTAAGCTAAGAGAAATGAAAAAAAGACAAAGAACCTTATATTTCTATGAACTCTGTACTTCTTACTCTTTTAGAAAAGGGTGTTTTCTGGCTCTCTATATTTGCATATGTGGGGAAAGTCTATAACCAAAGCAACTGCTGTTACAGGGTATATTACTCTGTACTGTCCCTGCCAAAGTTACCATGGTCCGTGGTAGAGGATCAGTAAATAAATCTCAATGAAAGAACCAATCAATAATTACAGTCTAGGGCCAGGAGCACTGTGGGTCATGGTAACATGAGATTTTCATCTTGCTACTCATGATTTTGTACACGCGATCGCAATATTCCAGTTAATTCACCAAAACACTATGCTTTGCAAATGTATACAGACAACAACTTCAAGTATTGTCTAATCTTGTCACTCCCCTCGTCGTTTCAGATACAGTAGCAGTCACTTTATTCTTACTAAGCCATGTCCTGTTTATGCACTGTAGTATTACTAATATTACCACAAATTATTCTAACTATGTAAGGTTCTATCAAACTTAATAGTGCAAACATCCTATTCACACTAATGAGGCCCAGCGCAGTAAAAATACCATTCAGTTACAGTTGGTTTATTACACTGCCCAATGAGGGGAAAAAAGGCCACTATTTACTGTGAAAATACTAACATCATTAAATGCAACAACTGAATTTTCTCATAAATTCTACAAGTTCTTACCCAATTATAGATTTAAATAAAGTTTCACATATTTCATTATATGCAACTTTGGTAGCATTTAAAATTTATAGAGTAATATTTACAACATGAAGCTGTTGTCTGTATTAACTAGTCAACTAAAATTTTTGACATGCCAACTTCTTCACTAAGTTTCAGCCTTACTCAACCTAAGCAATTAAAGACATGTCTATAAAACACCAGAAGTTAGACTAAACCAAATGCAATGCCAAACTTTTTAAAAATCAATTGAAATGATTAGATGCTATGATGTAGAAAAAGTAGCCATGTAAATACAGCATGGGGGCATAATTCTGCTATCTTGTATGCTTAATTTTCTTTAAATCTGTGACATTCTGAATGAAACAGGGATCACAAGAATTGTAGAAAAACAAAAACAGACTATGGTTTACATTTGAGTTATTATTAATAGTAAAGCACTTGAGGAAGTTTATAAAAGAAAGCATTAACAGGAGTGATTTAGAAACTTTTGTAATTATTCCTCATAAATATTCCCAAATACGGAGATCTACAACTTTAAAAATAGCTAAATAAAAGCTACCCTAAGTCTTCCCTGAAAAGTACAGCTTTAAAAAAGTATGTATGTGCATGTGTATAGACAGACAGACAGATAGGCATCTGTCATAGAAAACCTCACCACAGAGCAGGTCCCATTTCAAAAAGATGCAATTTAACATGCCAGTGGATCCCAGACTAAGATCTGGGGCAGAGAAAAAGACTCAAGGGGTTCAAAGAAATTCTGCCATTGCCATAAAATAGCCCCATGACAGTATAGGAGCAATCATGGTATAGAAGAATTACAGGGGAAATCAAAATTCATATCACTAAAATCATCAAACTATTCCTATTTGTGGATTATATTTAAAGTACAATGTATTTCTTACCAATTCATTGCTCTGATACCAACTACACATAACTTTCAGTCATATTTTTAAGAACATATAAAGATATGGGGACCAAAGCCTTACTCATAATGCTATTAGATGATAAAAATACGTCTTGTAACTTAAAAAAACAAAAAACTAAAAGCATCAAATAAGGTTGAATTCAAGTTTGCTTGTTGTAACAATTAAATCTAGTGACTGGTATGTTGCACTTGGAGTAGTTATGTGTCTCTCAATTCATAAATCAGAAATTGGAAATCTGAAAGGATGTTGTAATGTGGAGGTTCCTACGTAATAAAGGTCATTATAACTCCTGGCTCTGGAGCTATACCATCTAATATCCTCTCTGGTGGATCTATGATATGCCCATGCATTACAGTTCTTGTTGACAGTCTGTTGCCTTGGAAATATTTCATTATTTCAGTTTTTCCATTTGTAGACCCTTGGCCTTGTGATATGAAGGCCATCCTATTTCATATTTTCGATTATCATTTAAGCAATCTTGTGGAGCTATTTATATATATAAGCAAGTGTTAGACAACGCATATAATCATTTATCACTCTGTTTAAGCTTACACTGTAAAAAGAAATACCTCCAAAAAAGTCTCCTCTACCACCTCTGCTTTTTAAACCAAATACCCTGTGCTACTGGAATGTGCTTTGCAAACCAGCATGGGCATATCACATGCTTGAGACTTCTCTGCCTAATTTTCTTGGTTATACATCCACATAGCAGAATAACTCTGTGGTAGTGCAATATAATTTGCAGTCCATTGGAGTTTAAAGAAAATCATACAAGTTTATGTACACCAGGTTTTCAACCTGTTTCTTCAGGCCCTAAAACAGCACTTTCTGTATGTATTCAGAGAAATTTAAGGAGTACTAAACAGTAGCCAAAGAAATTATCAAGAACAAGCTTCTTTTTCCAAATTTACTTTCTAAACATTATTATAAGGAAATAACTCTTGTATTATTATACACAGGTTAGACATTTCATAAATAATGAGACGATTCAAAAGATGTATTTTTCTCTATTAGTTTTTGATTATGGATGTATTTGAAAAGCAGTAAAGAATAAAGTGTCCATGAATGCCTCTGTGAAATCAATGATTTGGAAAACATTTTTTAAATAAAGAGGAGGACACAATTTAAAATTATGTCCACAAAAGTCATCTTTTATAAACATGGTTGTGTTTAACTGCTACAGAGAAATAATACTATCAATCAGCAAGTTCTAGACAGAAAGTGCAAATAAAGGTGGAATGACTACTTAGTTGAAGCAAGTAGCTATGAAAAAAATCCCCTCCTGAACAAATCATCTGACTTCCCATTTCTCATTACAAAACCAAATCAACTTACATGTGTAATGTTTACACTTAAAGTGTTAAGAGCATTTAAAACCCTGATAACAAAGTGAACCCTTGGGGCATAAAACAACTGTTTGGATAACGGGCCAAGTTTGCAGTTATTACTGTTTGAAAGGCTTAGTTTATAACTCCTTCCTTCCTCTACTCTACAGTGCTGCTTCTGCCCCCTACCCCATTGTTACTCCTCCTCCCTCTCCCTACAGGTTAAACCTTCTCAGATCCAACCTTTAAAATGACAGCATCCAACCTGAACAAGAAGATGCTATTAAAGGGCATTAAATTAAATACAGTATATCCTCCTACAACTTCAATCAGAATTTCAGACCAAGTGTTATTTAGTTCAGCTCTCAAGTGGAGCAGAATAACAAATCGCACACTTTGATTTACCTTCTTCGAATGCCAAATGGAGACAGGTGATAAAGAACGCACTCATGCACAGGCTATGAAGTTTCCCCTAGAAATTAATTCTATCTTCGAGATTCCTATCTCAGAGAAATTCCCAAAATGGCACACAAATAGACTTCTGCTAGAGAGATTACTGGGGCCATCCCAATAAATACATTTACTACCCACAGAACCCAGAAAGTAGGAAGGAAGGGAGAGGAGGAAAGGGAGGAAGGGAGGGAGGGAGGGAGGGAAGGGGAGAAGGGGGAAAGGAGAAGGGAGGAAGGGGAAATGGGGCAAGGGGGAAGGAAATCTATTATAAACTTATAATTTCAAAAAGCATTCATCACCTTGTTAGATTAAAAAAATGTATTAAAAGCCTTGCATAATGCTCTGAGAAATCATTTTTTTCCACCTAAAAGTGTAAAGTAACATGTGAATTCTTTATAAAACACTCACTTCTTAAGAACTAAATGTTCATTTTAGCTGTATGAGTTGTCAGCTTTTCTGCAGTTTGGGATAATAGTTAACGCTAAACACATTTAACATCTTTAAAAACTGGCTTATGTATGATTTACTCTCAGATACATGATTTTTACAGAATTATCTAGAGTTTAGAAATAGTCAATTATGTATCTACTTAATGTAAGTATTTCCTTAATCCTGACAATTCTGCCTTCCCTATTGTATGAAAGAAACAAGCAAGAGTACAATAGAAGCTTTCTAAATGAATAGACGTCTGAATATCTCCCTATCTTCTTTTGATGTGAGCTATAGGTTAAATACTATGCTGTATCAAAAATAAAACTGTCCATGTACTAATAATTAAATCTTGCAACTAAGCACTTCCTTTTTTTTTCAAGTTCACATACGCCCGTGAGGAAAGTAAACGTCCCTGCTTGGGGGGTGGGGGTGCACATATCTGACTGTATTTGTTTTGCTCATGAATCAATGGGTAACATTTCATACTTCCCACTGAGCCTTCCTCTTTGGAGACAGAGATATTCACTTTGCTCAAACCAATATGCTATATGCAATTAATGTCATTAACGCTGCCAATTAATAGTCAATAGGATTCCAAACAAAGTAGGCTGGATGGACAGCAGGAGGGAAAACCACGTTGGTGGTAGTGGGAGGGGGTGCTCGGTTACTCTGCAAATCTAACAATGCCATTCACGTAGGACGGCTGAGGGTATTTTGAACACAAACTCCCTTTCCCTTTGGCTCTACTAGTTTAACTAACTTCAAACAGACATGCTCCACTGAGCCCCTTGCCTGGATATGCAATTCTCACCAGGAACTTTTTAAAGCACAGATCCCCCAACAGTAACTAGCGGGGCATAGATGCTCCGACTGCTGACACATTTTGAATCTCGCTGTTTGTTTGCTTGTTTGGATTTAAGGGTTTTCTTCTTTATTTTTCTTTTTCCTTCGGGAGGGGGGTGGAGAGGAGGGAAAGATGAGAGCGGAGGGCAGAGGGGGACCCACAAGTTGCCGAAGCGGAGGGCGCAGCGCGGGCGGGAGGCGGCGGCCGCGCTCCTCGCAGCTCCGCCCGGCCTAGTGCTGGGCGCGGGGACGGCCCCTCCGCCTCCCGGCCGGCCTGGCGCGGGCTCGCGCTCCCCGCCCCCGGCCGCCGCCGCCGCCGCCTCCTCCCCTGCGCGCCCGCCCGCCCTCCCCCTCCCCAGCCTCACTCCCTTCCTAGAGAGCAGCTGCCAAGGGACCTGCGGCGGCCCCGGGGATCCCCGGCCCCCGCCCGCCGCGCGCCCTGGCGCACTGCAGCGCCTTCTCCTTTTTGTTTGTTTCTTTTTCTTTTCTTTTTTTCTTTTTTTTTTCTTTTTTTTTTTCTTTTCCTTTTTTTTTTTTTTTTTTTTTTTTGTCAGCGAGTCACTCTATTCGCCGAGCCGAGGAATTGCGACCGCTCGCAGAGCCGGGCGCCGCCGCCGCCGCCAGAGCCCGCTCCTGCCGCAGCGCCGCCGGCGCGGAGCGCGCGGGGACCGGGCGGCGCGGAGCCCCCGACGCGGCCCGCGGCCCGGGAGGCGGCTGCGGAGCGGGGCCCGCCACCTCGGCGGCGGCGGCGGGGGCGGCGGCCCGGCGGCAGGTTCAATAAACAGAAAAGTGTTACCGTTCTCGCCTGGAAGGATCCTGCTGAAAGCTGGGCTTGGTGGGCGCCATCTTCCTGCTATTTTTTTTCCTCTCTTACTTTTTGCCTCGCTCCCCCCTCCCGGGCGGGGGCGTGGGAGGGCGGGGGTGTGCGTGTGCGTGGGCTGGCGGGAGTGAGTGCGGGCGTGCGCGGCGGCGGCGGCCCGGCGGCCGTGCGGTGGCCGTGGCCGTGGCGGCGGCGGCGGCGGCGGCCGTGCTGCCGAGGCGGGGAGGCTACGGAAAAGTAGTGGGGCCGGAGCCGGGCCGGCGGCCGGCCGTCCTCTCGCGCCGCCGGGGCTCCCCGCCGCAGGTCGCCGCCTCCTCCGCCGCCTGCGCCTTCTCCTCCCCCTGCTCGCCCGGCGCCGCCGCCGTCCATGCGCCGCAGAGCGCCCGCGGCCCGGGCCGCCCGGGCTCCCGAGACATGCCCAGCGCGGAGACAGGCGACCGGCGGAGGCGGCGGCGGAGGAGGGGGAGGCGGCGGCGGCGGGGGGAGGCGGCCGCGCGGCCCCGCGGGCAGCCCGGCCCTGGGCCCCGCCGCCTCCGGGTTCTCACCCTCGCGCGCCACCACGCACACGCCCCCGTCAGCCCCGCCGCCACCACCCCGAGCCGGCCCGGTGGCAGGTGGGGCACACACCCTCCCGGCGGGGGGCAGCCCGGGCCTAGGCCGGGAGGGGCGAGGAGGGGAGGGCACGCGGGGGGGGGGCGGGGGGGGTTCCAGCTTGACCGCTGTGAAAGTATTTCTGGGCATTTTCCAGCTGCTTTGCTCCAGAGCGCTCTTTCGCACGCAGACACCCCCCCTTCTCCCCTTCTCTCTCTCTTTCCCTCTCTCCTCCTCTCTCCCTCTCTCTCTCCCTCTCCCTCTCTCTCTCCCTCTCTCTCTCTCTCTGTCTCTCTCTCGTTGGGGGACTGGGAAGCTCGGCTACCGGCGCAACAACGCCACTCAGTTGCAGTTTCGAACACTTCCTTTCTCTGGAGTATCGCAGCCAGGAGGGAAAAAAGAAAGCGAGAGGAGCTGGGAGGCCACAAGAGCTGGCTGGGGCAGGACCCAGTCCCAGGAGTGCCTTCGGGGGCGGCGGAAATAAATGCGGGGGGGGCGTGCGGGCCCAAGCCAGCGAGCCCCGGGAGAGCCCCGTGGGCTGGCGCAGCGGTGCACGGGCACCTTGTGGCTCCGGCGCTGTCAGCAGCGTATCCCAGGCCGGAGCATCTGCATATTCACAAATGTACATATGTGCCGGCCTCAGGGTTCCTAGGTGACTCTCCATGGGTTTAAACGCGGTTAGATACAAACGCCTCTGGACTCGGGTCCTGGTTCCGGAGCCTGGACTGCCGGCCTCTGGGATGTAGCCCCGCCGCCGCCCCATTTTACAGCTCAGCCAGGCCTAGAGAAAGGTTAGCTACTCAGTGCAGGGCCAGCGCTGGGATCTTATTACCTGGGTAGACACTGGTCACACAGCGTTTTCTCCACGAAACCACTCTCAATCGTGTGGGCGGCTTTTTACGCTGAGACTTAGGTCAGTCATGTGTCAACCAGACAAGTAGAAAGGACTCAAAGCATTTCCACTTTTAATGAATGAAAGAGCCTGATGGAATGCATCAGTCCTATGTGAAGCTTTGCATTTTACTTTAAACTGAACAGTGGGGAAAGGCCTGAAGAAGGGGGTCTTCTTCGGTCTCTACGATTCCAGTAAAGTAGGTCTGGGAGTTGGAAACTTCCAAGGAAAACATAAGTGTTTTTCCGTGGCAGAGGTGTTTAATCTGCATGATGGTGTTTAAGTTCTTTTTGGAGTACACTCTACAGGTAGGAGAAAATAAGGATGATTGCAAAATAAACTGGAGTGGAGAGTGTTGTGTACAAGACATACATGGGCTGGCAGAGAAGGGGAAAAGTTGCCAGTTGGAAGTTTTGGCTCTAGGACAGCCAGTCTAGGGCGTTTCTGCCCAGAGATGACAAATGACAGAAGCTTGTGTTTACTTAACAGGCCACTCTTTACTTTAAAAACTCCCATTCCTGTCACTTCCTCACCAGACTCCCCAAAAGTACTTAAAAATTTTCTTTTGGTAAAATGATGTGTCACCATTCACTTAAGCAAACATACCCAAGCCTCCAGGTAGAAACTAAGTCTGCCCTTCAATGCCCCTAAAGCCTGACATGGTGATGTTGGTGACCCACAATTCTGTTGAAGTGTCAGAGGACAGGAGACTCCTGACTCAGATCCTACCTGAAACACCTACCAATAATCTTCTTAGCCCACATGACTCACTCTCCTGCCCCCCAAATTAACTAAAATTAAAGACAGTAACAGGTGTCATCATATCTGAGTAACGAAATCAAAGAAGGCTACATTTTTCACAGCTATCATCTCTTCTGTCAATATAACAGAGCATAAAAAGTGAGGAAGGTTATGATACATCCCAAAGGCTAAAGTTTAGAGTTGCTTATTTTTAAAGCTTTAGTCTTTAGAACTGCAGTGGGATTCAGAGACTTAGTAAGTGGCCCAAATTCAAAGACGAAGGTGGAAAGCACCAGTGCAGCTTTCAGTGTTGGGGTGGCCGACTGCAGGGGACTAACCCTGGGTGCTCCTGACTTGAGGGGAAATTGGCCCCAAGATGGACATGATCTTTATGGTGAATGACAACACTAACACTCAGAGCAAACCTAAAGAATGAAAATTCATGACTGCCCCCACCTCCTTAAGCCCAATTTATGTCTTACAGGTTAGCTCAAGTTCCCCAGAGATCCCTGAAATCATCCAAAGGCCATCTGACATTTTTGACCCCTCACTGCCTACTTCACAGACCATACTATTGTGCCTATTGCCTGCACTTTCTAGTTAAAGTGACCACCAGATACTATTGTCATTTAAATGTTTTATAAATGACAAAAAAACCATACCTGAACCATGAAAAGGAAATATCTAGTTCTTTTCTAGTTCTTTATGTTTAAAAGATTCCCAGATCCTTTGTATTACAGGTTCTTTATATTCACTAAAGTAAAACAAGACTGAAATAATTTAAATTTAAAAATCTCTTTGACAAGGAACAGCCCGTTTTTAAATTATTTTCAAGATTCATTTTTAAACTTCCGACACTACGCAGAGCATATAATGAAGTCATCTACAGAATATTTGCAATACTGGGCATCAACTTGGAAAACACTCAATGTGTTATGCAAAATCTGCTCTGGTCACTGGGCCATTGGTTAGGAGGCACAAAATATGGCAGTGATAGATTATCTTAACCTTTTCAGTTTAAATACTGTTTGTTCAAATCAAAGGTTCTCAAATCAATGAAGTTTGAAATACAAGGTAAAAATAGGAACTGTTATTTGAATTATGCATTGTGTATATTTTAAGTTAAATGCCATTGGCAAACTCTCAGATGTTTAATCGTGTGCAATCTGGGAAACACAAATATTTAATTTCACACTTTCATGTGTTCTTTTTTCTTCCATCTTTTATAAAACTGAGCCCCACAAATAGGGAGCTAACCTTTCATATTACACTGTTAGTTTTTCTCAGCGCATTTTTGTATATTGCATTTTCGATAGAATCTTGCAACATCAAAAGTTGTCCTTAAGGAAAAACTTTAGGGTTCTAAGACTATTTGTGGTGGTAAAATTTTTTTCCCTTTCTTTCCTTTGAATCAAGGAATGTTTACTATCTCAAATGTCACATCTATACTTTTTAAAGAAATCTATAAAAATGTTTAGCAGAAATACAAACAAGTGATACTTTAAAACTTCTTTCTCACTGCTAGCCTAACTTTGTAAAATTTGCTTCCTAACTTGTATCTCTGAATCTTGCGCATTTGCATTATAATACGTTTAAGATGAATACTTAACAGCGCCGAAGAGACTCGGGTTTCATGCTGTAGTTCCCTGTAGTAACAGGTGACATGATAACACTATTGTGTAGAATTGCAAGTCTACAGCTACACGTGAAAATCGTTCCTATTCTGTTTGGAAACAAATGATCAATCAGCCTCCAGTGATCAATTGCCCCCTGGCTGTCCGTCAGCGCGGTTCCGCGCCGGGCAGAGGCATTGAGAAAATTCTGCTGGAAGGGAATGAGGCTCCCAAACTTTGCAACAGCACCTTGTGCGGCGTCTCAGACTTCGCTGCAACTCCTCCGCTACTTGGGGCGGAGGCTCTGGATTTGGGGCCAGGGAGAGGGCAAAGGATGATTTCACTTCGCCAGTGCACTGTACTGCTTTTTAGTCTGGATTTTGAATTCTTTTTTCTTCCTCATCTGTAGAATGAGGGGCAGGCAAAGTGAGCCCTGGCGATGTGCATGTGTTGTAAGACACCAAACAGGAGGCAAAGTGAGTCCCACCCCAGCACCCCGGGGCAGGGGCACTAACCCAGCCCAGGCGGGACTACTCACCGCTGCTGGTAGGAGGTGATGCCCTGGACGTTCTGCGGGGTGCCGTTGGCCGCGGCGCCGGCCCTCCCCATGCCCGCGCCGGCCGGCACCCCCGCGGCCGCCCCGCCGGCCGCCGCGGCCGTCACCTGCACGCTGAAATCCGGAAAGATTCGGATCATCGCCGCGGCTTCGGCCCCCGGGCGCGGCGGCTCTGGGCGAGGGCTGGCGGGGGCTCGGGCTCGGGCTTAGGCTCGGGCGGCGGCAGCAGCAGCAGCGCGAGCAGCGGCGGCGGCAGCAGCGGAGCCAGGCACCAGCCTGCAATCCCATTAGTGAGCCGCGGCCACTGTGCGCGGCGGAGAGGCGCTTTGATGTGCGCGCAGCGGGCTGGGGGGGCCGCGAGCGCGAGGAGGAGGTGCGGGGGGCGTGCGAGGGACTTGCAAACAGCAAAACGTGTCAGGGTGGGGCCTTTTTCCCTTTTGGGGGGCGGTGGTGCTCCCCCCTCTTTCCAGGATGTTGCTCTCACTGGCTGCTCCGGCTGCGCCGCGCGAGCCCAGCTGAGGGAAGAAGGGGAGGGGGTGGCGGAGGAAGGATGCACCGGGAGGCTTGGCGAGGACTTGGCCGGTGCAAGGGAATGACGGGCAGCGGAGGGTGCATTTCTTTCCCGCCCCCCTCTACACACGCACACACACACAGGCACACACGCTGCGCACTTCCGACCCAAAGTGCAAGACTGAGGCGCGCTCTCTCCCCTCCTTTCTCTAGAGAAATAACCACCATCCAGGCAGGCTCTCGCCTCCTGCGGCTTCCAGCAACCTGGAATCCAGCCCGCGTGTGCAGGAATGGGGGCGTAGAGCCTCCCTTCCCAGCCGGGACCCCTCTTTGCCCATCTTCTGCACATCAGGCAGCGCGAGGGTTGCCAAGCGCAAGTTGGGCTCCTGGAGAACTTGATACTTAACGAAGAGGGATGGTGTGCAAAGGCGGAGGGGGAAAAAGAAGCCGCTTTTGTGCAATGGAGAGTTTGTTCCCTTTATTAGAATGGGCTCTTCCCGTTCCTGGTGGGCGGGCGGGTTGGTCCTGGACAAACTTGCGAGGTGGGCTCTGTAGGTCCGGCCGCAGGGATCAGGGTGTACCCCGATGACCCACTTCTATACGCCCCTTTTGACCGATGAAACGAATAAATTAGCGGCCACAATTGAGGCGAACTCTGCAAATTCCAACCACCAGGGAAACAAAAAGAGAAAACACGTGCATTTATTTCCTCGCGTCTCTCAGTTACTTCTCCACATTGTTACATAGTGTTTCTTTAGGGGGGTGAAGAGGGATGCTTGTGGCTTGGGTGCGCCTTTTTAAGTGACGACTTGCACTTCTCACTCAGCTAGTGGGTGGGGGAGAAGAGAGTTGATCGTTACCCCCACCTCCTGCCCTGGACCCCTGTTGTCCCACTTCCTCCTCTTTCTTCCGGCTCGAGAGCCAGGAGAGGACTGGCGGGCGGTGGGCGCAGCCCCCTTCGGGATGCAGGGCTCGGGCTCCTCTCCTCCTGCGCGCGCCACCCTCGCCCCCTTTGCCGGTGTTTCTGGTGCTTTCCCCTTTCTCGTTCTCTCCTCCTTTCCACTCCCGCGCGCCAAGGCCCCAGCCCCGCAGCCGGGGGACGAGTGGCCGCCGTGCCTCCCGCACGAACCCGAGTGGGACCAGGCGAAGCGTGGTGACCGCGGCCGCGCCGCCCCAGCCCTCGGCCAATAGCGCCTCGCCCGGCGAGGCACCTGCTTAACCCTTTGAGCCTGGGGCGCAGCCGGCCCGCCGGGACCCAGAGGGGCAGAAGGATTGGCCAGAAGTTGCCAAGGCCAAGAGTGGCAGAGGCCGCCCAGCCCGGCGTCCCCGCACCGGGTCTAGGGGCCAGACCGCCTGCCCCCGCCGCAGACCCGGACGTGCCCTCCACCCTGATGGCTCTCGGGAAACGGCCAAGCCGCACAAAGGCGAGTCCTTGGCCCGGCGGCGTCCCGCGCCTGCCCGGGCAACCTCTGAACTCCCCGAACCCAAGTCAGTTTCCGGAGGCGCCTCCCGCGCCCGGCAGCCGCGGGGAACGGAGGGAGGGAGCCGGCTCTCGCTGGCCCGGCCCACGGCGCAGCTGCGTTTCCATTTTCCTCTCAAAGAAAATGCTTTGGACGGCAGATAATACCAGGAGATATGAAACTGTTTCGTCCCCCACGTGTTGCACGTAAAAAGAATCGTAATGAGCATCTGGGGCTTGTGCGAGGGATCCCGCAAGTTAGTTGAAGACCTAACCGAGGTCCTGACTCCCTCCTTCCCAGGAAAGGGCCATTTTCTAGCTCAATTTTCTTAGGATTCATTTTGGGGATACTTATTGTTCAGAGGCCAAACGCAAGGTCTTTGGACCGGGATTGAGCGCGGGGGGCGGGGCCGGGGCTGGGCGAAGCCGCCTGGTAAGGATCTGTCACAGAAATGGGTCCTCGTCCCACGCGGAGCACAGGGCTGCGGGGCGTGGCGGGTTGACTTGGATCCCTGCAGGCTGCCCTCCCCACTCGCATGCTCCGGGCGGGATCTGAAGAGATCTCAGATACCACTCAGGCTCTGCGCAGGCTTTCCTGTTGCAAGAAATGGGGGCTCATGCCAATTCTAGAGAAGCCAGGAATGTTTGAGGGGTTGGGAAAAGTTTCCTTCTTTGCATTGGTCAAGGCTGGTGATACTGTAGGCCAAAGGAAGTCCCGTATGTAAATGACTGATGAATGAAGCCAAAATGAACACCAATGCAGGCAGTGGCTTTCTATAAAATAGCATTTGTCTGAATGTTTGACCCATTGTGGTGTGGTGCTGTGCCTGCCACGGATATCTAGGCCAGCCAGTTGTTGGAGGCTTCCAGCAAGTGGTTCCTGCTTCCATGTGTATCTGGACTCAAGCAATGTAATGCAGTACTCCAAGCTAGATCCTGCTGATCCAGGGGCAGTCCCAATGTGCCAAGCCAAAGGCGGTGGGGGCCGGGGGGAGGACCCTCTAAAAGCAAACATTTTAGAAAACTATTTTCCCTTTCAAAGTCTTTCAGCACAATCAGAGTTATATTTATAGACTACCAGTATTACTACTCTTCTTTAGTTGTTGTGATGCCAATTCTATTGCTGGAAGAGGCTAACAATTACATTTTATTCACTACTTATTTTACAGAATAGTTGGTCTGAAATGTGTCACCCTATTTCCCTTCCTTTTGGGGGGCAAATTTTTCTTGGAAGCCCAAAAGACAAAATTGTTCCAATAGAAAGAATATGTGAGATTTGTTGTTAAACATTTAAAATTACATAAGCTGAAGCCTCTTCTACTGTACTTTATACTATTAAAATAGTTTCATGAGCACATTCAACTTCAAAGGTCCAAGCTTCCAATTACCCATATTTAAGAGAATTTTTATAGTTCCTACCCTCCAGAAACTTTCTTTTCTAAAACAAGAATATACAAAATACTCAAAATGCATTTGCACAATAGGTTACCTTCCTGTGCCCATGTTAAGTCTGTTTCCAGGATTTTATTCTTACATGTATAGTTTCAGAAGGTCAGCTTGCATGCATGAGAGACACATTCCTTATTGGATCTGCTTATCTCCATGTTCATTAAGGACCGTAAGCAAAATATAAGTTTATTCTCTCATTAGTAATTCAGATTTCATTACTCTGATCCTTCAGTTAAATTCTTTACGTGCTGGCAGCTGTTTAGAAATATTTTGAAGGTTGCTTTGGCATTCTCCCAACCAAAAGGGCTCCAGTTAGGACTAAACTGTATACTCTCTCATTTTATAGCCCTCCCTCCAAATCTACATTTTAGTGAATGCAGAGATATAGAAAATGATTCTATAATGTTTTAACCCTGAATACACACACACAGCTATCACAATTACATATTTACATCTTTATCCTTGTCGTCAGCATACAAATGTGCCTTTTGCTCATACAATAAAAATATCTATCCTCTGGAAATTCATTTCCATTTACTTAAATTATCTAGCTTTGAATTTTCACTATTTGCTGTCAGAAGCTGCCAATGACAGATTCTGAGGAGACTACAAAGCTTGGTTGTATCTAATTTTTGCTTTACTTTGGTCAGATATTTAGGAGGAAAATAAAATAATACACAGAGGTCAGGATGAAGGAAAGCAAAACAGAAAATAAGTATAATAAAAATATTATATGTAATGAATAAAAGAAATGCTTTACTCTGAAATGTTGGATGTTTTTATTGAAGTGATTATCCTGCAATAAGGGATTTTTTTCCCTATAAAGAAACTCATGCAATAATTTACAGCAATCAGAGTCGTTATCATAGGAAGAGCCATGAGCTAGTATTACAGGTCCCTCCATATCTTGGGAGGGAGATTTTACATTCTGTAAAGGGGTTAAATATTTGATTTAACCAATTTTCCATCTTTGCTCCTTAATCCAAATTGAATTCTAGCTCTTACTGCTAAATTTTCCATGCTATGAATATATCCTCTAGTCCATTCAAAAGCAAAACAATAATGTTGGGGGAAGAAAAAAGGCAACATAAACTTAGCAATATAGTCTTTCTTAATATTCCAGATGAGAAACTAAGAAATTAAGAAAGAAGAACTAATAAATTATTATTTATAATATAGGTATGTCCATATGTAATATAAAAGAAGAGTTCTAAGGATTTTTCATATTAGCACTAATATATCAAACACTGAAATTCTCAAGCTATTATGCCAAACTGACTCTCAGAGGACTTTATAAATATATAGCTAGAAAGAGAAGAGGTTTAGTTAGAAGAGAAGAAAATCTCTTAGCTATATATTTTTTAAACCCAGCAGCAGGCAGTAGGGAAGGAGACATTGTTTAGAAAAATTAGTGTGATTGGAGAAGGGTTTCAGAAGTCCATATAATTATTTTAGTTAAAATATTCACACATTGTAGCACATATTATTCCAAAGCATGTGCAAATTAATATAATCTAACTAACGGTGAACTTAGATTTAAATGCAAAATAACTACGTTTCATTATATTTAAAAGACAAATTTCTCTTTAAACAAATTAAGGTTGCTTTTGCTTATTTTTTCATGATAGTGAATTTGATTTTGGAGTTGAAAAATATTTCTAATTTTTAGGGAAATGTTTTTAACTCCCTCTGTGATTTTTTGTTTGTTTGTTTTTTTGGTGGTTTTTTTTTGTTTTTTGTTTTTGTTTTTTGGAGGTAGGATCTTGCTGTCATCTAGGCTAGAGTACAGTGGGGTGATTAGTCCTGCATGTTGGTTCTAGTTTGCGTCTTCTATTCCTGTCAGCATAGGTAGAACTTGTGTGGAGCCACTAAAATATGAGTTGGTACCTGTACCACAGATGCAGCAGTCTATGCTGGTTTTTGTTTCAGGGAAAATTATACACCGTACTAACTGGAACTTTCATTTCTGTTTGACTTGTTTCTTCCAAATAGACATGCTCATGTAGTCAGTGGACTCTTTCCTTCACTGAATTTTCTCTTTGATTGGCTGAAGGAATAGCTAATTGCTTTGGATTGAAATATTTTTTCAAAATGAAAACAACCGTGCTACATGAATTTTTACATTAACTTTTCTTTTTTAGTAGGATAACATATTGTATAAACCTAATCACACGGTAAATCAAACAAATGGTTTTATTAAGGTCCATGCTGAGTCAACCACTCTGTTTTTATTAAACTGTTATGTCCCTTCACTCCATAGAGATGATTCTCAGACTTTAAAGTGTATCAGAATTACAAGAAGTACTTGTTAAAGCATCAATTACTGGGCCTTACTTCTATACAATCTTATTCTGTAAATCTGGGGTGGGGCTAATAATTGCATTTCTAACAAGTTCCTAGGTGATGCTGATACAGTTGGTCCAGACACTGTATTTGAGAACCACTGACCTGGAGTGTTTATGACAGAAGATCCTAAATTTGCTTCACACACTGAGTAGTCAAAGCAAGTTATTTAAGCTCTCTTCGCCTCAGCAACCTGGTATTAATTCAATCCAGCAAAAATGGATTTGTCCTGTGTGGTGGGAACTCAGATACAGTTCCATCCTTTGGGGAGCAAAGAGGTATATATGTAAAGAAATAAGTTGCAGTAAAGTATGATAAAGATAATAAATTTATGTGAAAAGTACAAAAGTGGCATGGGGGGATGAGAGTTAAGCCAGATGAGAAGAGTAATAGTACATGGTCAAGAGAATGGGGTGAGAATCATGCTCTCTAGGCTGAAAGTGGTTCTACCATTCACAAGCTGAGTGACTTCAAGAAGTTTGTTTACTTTCTCCAAGCCTCGGTTTATGTGTAAAATGAGCAATATAATTGTCAAAGGATTATTGTAGGGAGTAATTGGTATTAACTGTATAAAGTACTTGGTACAGTGCCCGACTCATGTTAATCATTCAATGTAAGGTAATCATTCCCATGAGAACAATTTCTAAATTCTCTTCCGAGTTCTTTTCCATAGAGATGTAAAAGGTTTTGATGATTAACCAGACAAGTTATGAAATATTACATGTTCTATTTATGAATGTTGAAAAATCTAAACAGTTATTTATCCTAAACTCTATAACAATATACCTGGAATTATAGGTGACTAATTTTTTGATCAAAATAAAAAAATATACCAGATAAAAGTACTGCAAGTGTTCCCAGAAGTTGGGAGCACTTTTCTAGAGGCTTGAAGTTCTGCTTTACACAAAGGTCAGTACATTTCTGGCATCCATCATACACAGGAAGTGGAAAGGCTTAAAATAAAATAGCATCACAAAGTGTAGATACTATTCAGATAACAGATCCTATATGGGTTATTAATGGAAACAAGAATATTTGGGTTTTATTCCAAATCTTTTGAATCAATGAGGGTTAGCATAATTGTGATATTTCACTAGAGTATCCTTTAGTGCAATGATTCACAAACATTTTTGTCTTAAGTCCCTTTTAACTCTTAAAAATTTATGAGCCACTAAAAGAGATTTGAATTATATACATAACACTTATCAATATTTACTGTAATAAAGGTAAAACATACATATAAAGACTTTCTTAGTTCATTTAAAAATAAGCTCATTAGGCCGGGCGTGGTGGCTCACGCTTGTAATCCTAGCACTCTGGGAGGCCGAGGCGGGCGGATTGCTCAAGGTCAGGAGTTCAAAACCAGCCTGAGCGAGACCCTGTCTCTACTATAAAAAAAATAGAAAGAAATTAATTGGCCAACTAATATGTATATATAAAATTAGCCGGGCATGGTGGCGCGTGCCTGTAGTCCCAGCTACTCGGGAGGCTGAGGCAGGAGGATTGCTTGAGCCCAGGAGTTTGAGGTTGCTGTGAGCTAGGCTGACGCCACGGCACTCACTCTAGCCTGGGCAACAAGCGAGACTCTGTCTCAAAAACAAAACAAAAAAAAAATTTTTTAAAAATAAGCTCATTAGATAACATAATCTTTATAAAAATGAATTATTTTTATCAAAAATAAAAAAATAAAAGTGATATTTTAATATTATTGTTTCTCTTTAATATCTGACTTAAAAGACAGTAAGATTCCCATATCTCTTCTGCAATCTCTTATAATGCTATGTTGTTTTAGTTGTACATGAAGAAAATCCAGCCTCATACAAAGATGTAACAAGAAGAGATAAGTTAAATTTTAATAGCCTTTTCAGATAATTGGGGAATATTCTTCTTGGTCATTACGCCAAAACTCAACAAGTAGTAGTTTAAAAGTTAGTTGTACTGTGGAATCTGGAATCATATTAAGAAACTTTTCATACTGTGGTCATTAAAATCCATTGATCTGTAGATTGTTTTGTCCATGCATGATTTTGTATAATCATGCATTTATAATTTTTAAAACATTGACTAACTGGGTTATGCAAATCTAAATATTGACACATGTCATTACAGAACATCAAAAAGTTACATTTGTTAATCTCACTACCAATCTGATCAGTACAGTCTTTAAGCATTGGGAAGCTGTCGAGCTCACAATGGCAGATACAAGTCTCCTAAAATTCTAATTTTCACTTGAAAGCTCAAATATTATTATTGGCAACCAAGTACTGTCATGTTTTGTTATCTTTTGTCATATTATTTTCTTTGAAGTGATAAACACACTCATTTTGAAGAAATTAGGCAGACACCAAATACTCATGGTCTGAATAACTATAGTTTGTCAGTTATTATTTCAAGTATAAATGGTGTTTCATAAAAAAAAAAAAAGTGGCTAGTTCAGCTTGCAACTCAAACAATTGATTGTACAAGTGCGTTTTGGAGATACTCAAAAGTGCTTTCTGTGTACTTTCATTTAATAAGAAAGGACATTTAAAAATGTATGCTTAAGGGTCTAGATTCAATGAAGTTAATAATTTTTACTGTTTCATCAAGGACATTGTTAAGTGAAACCGGCAACGTTCTCTTGTGAGCGTGTAGCAGGAGAGAACACAATGACCACTGGTACAGTTGGTGCCACTGCCTTGATTCATGCTAATTCCCCAGCAGTTTTATGCACCATTACATTTGTGTCAACCACGCAAATGTCCACAGAGAAAGGGGCAAAAGTATTATATGAAATAGTTTTGACCTCATAGAGTCAAAACCCCAAAAGAGTTTTCAGCCCACACTTTGAGAATTTCTACCTTAATAGTAGCAATTCTTGTTATTATGACTAATAAATCAAAAGTTTAAACTCTCTTCTTTCTATATATTTTTAAAGCGTGAAAATGTGCTTTTATTGTTTTGCTATCACATTATGAATTGATTATTACTAATGTTGTACTTAGGATTTTTTTTTTTTGAGACAGGGTCTTGTTCTGTCACATAGGCTGGAGTGCAGTGGTGTCATCATAGTTCACTGCATCCTCCAACTCCTGGGCTCACACAATCCTCCTGCCTCAGCCTCCCGAGTAGCTGGGACTACAGGTACATGCCACCACACCTGGCTAATTTCTCTTTCTTTCTTTCTGTTTTTGTTGTTGTTGTTGTTGTTGTTTGTATGAATCTCGCTATGTTGCTCAGGCTGGTCTTAAACGTCTGGTCTTGAACTTCTGGCCTCAAGCGGTCCTTGTGCCTCAGCCTCCAAAAGTGCTGGGATTACAGGCATGAGCCACTACACTCAGCCAAGGGTTTCAATTTTATGTAGAACCCACAAAGAGGTACTTATCCAGGAAGTGGATACGGTTTTAATCAAAACAATTTAAATACTTAATGTTGAAGATCTTGGATCAGGAACTTAATTTTCCCTATATTTTCTGAGAAATTGATGGAAATATAGAAATTGGGATGATATTTTAGAAGGATGGAAAAATGAAGCACATGGGAGCTAGATGAATTTCTGTATCAAAAAGAAGTTTTCCATCACTGAGTAACTGAAGAGGCCACCTCAAAAGGTGTTGAGACTCCCTGACTTGGGACATATTCTAGCAGAACAAAGTGACTACCTTCTGAGAATTCAGATGAGAAATTTTTGTACTGAGGGTCTGTTGGAGTCAATGTCCTCTAAATTTATAATGTATACAGACATAATCTTTAATCATATCATTTATATGCCATAAGCAAAACATTTCAACACTGTTCTCAAAGTGTTTTTGCAATCTTTCTAACATGGTTTTCATAGGCAACCACAAATAATTTCTTTGTTTATCACTATTCTCAGGCAGGAGGGTTTCAGAGTCTTGTTCAAAATCGAAAAACATACTGAATAATTATGCAAAGCATCTTCACTTTCTCAAAAAGGAAAAGGAAAAAATCTATAATTTAAGTATTTACAATAATTAAATTTATTTAAGTACCCTGGACAGCTGCTCAAGATATAAACCAAATAGGGTAACTCAACCTTTTGAAGTTAGATCACTACTTGTTATTAGTGACTCATAATCAAAGGTATAGAACAAAGAGATGATAAACCACTGAAGAATTAATCAGTTAATATAGGAATGAATATCTTGTCCAAAAATTATATCCTGTCAGATATATACTTGATGAAAATTCTAGGAGAAGCTTCTTGGCTGACTAATTTATATAGACAACTTCCCAGCTTTTGTGTCTCAGGGGAATTAAGATAAGATGTGCAGAGAAATGTTATCTGTGTAACCTTTGCACAAAGCTAACACACTAACATGACTTCTAAATTATACTTATTTTGATTGAGAAATGATCCCTCCTAAAAGAGTGATTTATGTGGTCATTGACAACAAAAACTATAAACTTGAGGAGGATTTGCTGAGAATTATAATTTATTATATATGAGGGAAAACATCCAAACCAATTGTTCAAATTGTTAAAGTTTTGCCAATTTTATTTTGTTTGAAGAATGATACAATGCATTTTTAATTGTCAATTTCCTTGTTGTTAAAGATCTTTGCTTATTATGATTCCCCACTTTTATCTGTTTTCTAAATAGAAATATTACAGCATAGGAGGAAAATATAATGTATGTGAAGTCACCTTAGCTTTGGGTCACAGAAACCAAAATTAACAGTTCCTTATATAAGATAGAAGTTTATTTCTCTCTCACGTAAACATTTAAAAATAGATGGTCCAAGACAGATGTACTCTATATTCAGGAATCTGGTTCCTTCTATCTTTTATTCCACCATCTCAAGGGTGTTGAACTGATTCATCCAGTCCAAGATGATCAGCTACCACAACCACATTGTAGACAGTAGGACAAAAGTACCAGGAATGAGGGAGAGAGAGAGAGAAGGGCATGTACATTTCCCTTAAGAACATGTTTTCAAAGTGGCATGTACTACCCTCACATCTCATTGGGCAAAACTTAGTCAGGTGGCAACAAATAGCTACAAGATAAGCTGGGAAATGAAGTCTATATTACAAACAGTCATGTGGCCAGATAAAAATCATGAGTTCTACTATTGTAGAAAAGGGGACAGTTCAACATAAAACTCTACTTGAAACTAAGAGACAAACACAAATCCACTTAATCTGAAACTAAAATATTAGAAGTAACTCTTCAATGAAGCTAATGAGGATTAATGTTCAACAGTCTTTATTTGAAATCTCGTAATAACCAAATTCAAAAGTATTCACCAGTGAAGCAGATAAAGATGTACTTCTGATTGCCAGTGAAGCCATAGGGGAAGGGATATAGGAGTAAAATGTAATGACATTTTTCCCTTTGTTAAAAAAAAAAGATGATAAATTTCTGAGAATTCTAGTAAAATAAGAAATTTTATATTTTGAAGTACAATTTTCCTTTAATTTATAAGATAGAACTCAAGCCCAGGCAAATGTGCACGTATTATTTATTCAGTAGTAATGTGGTCATCTATTGTTGCTTTATCCCATTTTCAGGATGTGAGGGAAAGATATCACGAATCAAAATTATCCCATAACCATGTTTATACTTTGTGGGGTTTAGAGAAAGGATGGACTCAAGGATTCCAAGATAGGATTGAAGATGCCGCCGGCACTGAACAGTTTGAGAAAGAGAAGCCCCTGTTGGCGATCTCAGATGTCTTACCTTTTACAGCCTCGTTCTACACAAATACAAGACATGTCTACAGAATCATGTGCTCCTTTCAATATTCTCTATCAAAGACTCTCTTACTTTCAGCTTGAGTTTATTTTAAACTTTTATCTAAACTACAGGTTTATCTTCAAGCACATTGTGGTATCACACACACTGTTCTTACCATTTAAAACTTACAAAGAAAGTCATACTAATGCCTCAGCTATTTAAAAAAAATGGTTTAGAAAAGTGCATCTTCTGCAAAGTATCTTAGGGGTCAGAAGAGGGAAAACTTGACTCAGAGCTCCTGGATTTTAATCTTGGCCAGAAACTTGGGGGCAAATTACTTAACCTCTCAGAGAAGGTTTCCTTTCATCGATTTCCTTTCACTAACGCATGAATTTATCTCAACCAACACTCCTGTAGCATCGACTATGTACCACGCATTCTTTTAAGCAGCGGGGCTACCACAAGGTATAAAACAAAGCCCCTGCTCACATGGAGCTTTCACTATGGGTAAGAGGATATAGCAATGAACAAATGTCTGTAAAAGGTGGAAAGGACAACCTCGGGGACTAGTTTAAGGACAAAATGAGATAAACAATATAAAGTCTTCAGCACAGTCCCTGACTGCAAATGTCCTCATAGATATAAGGTATAATTGGTAGCATTGTGTGGATTTGGGAATAGAATGAACAAAAAATTTTGAGTTTACAATAATAGTCTAGCCCAGTCTATAATGAAGATTTTATTTCTATTTTCTAATCCATATTTTGTAAAAAATAAATTTTAAAAATCATCAATTCTAATTCTTTCAATATCTAATGGAAAATAAGCTCACATCCAATAAAATTTGTACCTTCCCCTCCCCCATTTCTCTTACCATTTAGGATAAAATATATTTTCAAAAATATGCCCCTAAAGAATTAATAGTATTAAACTGGGTAAAGAGATGAAAATGAAAAATTAATATTTCTTGATTATCTGCTACTGCTAAGGTACTTTTAGGCATTCTGTACATACTCTCTCTTTTAACCCTTCTGACAACCCTATAAAGTGCATATTATTAGTGCCACTTGTGCAGATGAAAAAACTTCATACATTGCTATTGACTCCAATAAATATTTGGGACGACAAAAGTTTTTGACACAGCTTATATTTTTTAGTTTCCAATTATTGTTTTACAAACAATTGACCACATATACTTTTCCCTTAAGAAACAAAGGACTACAATGCCACTAACCAGATTGAGAATATAAATGATAGTTTTTATGTCTTAATAATTATTTGGCTTAAAATAAATCAGGCTTTTTTTTTTACTTTCCCTATTAAGTTAGTTATGATATAAAACAGTCATAACACTCTAGTTCAATCAAGAATGTGCATAGAAATTTTAGCTTCCCCCTGCCCCAATTGGGTAATGACAGCAATGGCAGAGATCAGTAGTTCTCAAAGTATGGTCATAGGACCAGCATCATCGTCATCACCTGGAACTTGTTAGAAATGCAGATTCTCAGCCCTCACCTACTGAATAAGAAACTTTGAGCACAGAGCCAGCAATCTATGTTCCAAACTGCCCTCCAGGCGATTGGTTATCAATAATTATCCATGCCAATGACCCTCACAACTCTCATTGGCATGGATAATTATTGATAAGCAATAAGCAATATAATAGATCATTATAATACTATTATTTTCTCTGAGGCAAGACTCTCTCTCTAGCCAATAAAATCTATGTCATTGGTTTCCTCCAGTGTAAAGAGAAAACAAAAAAACAAGATATTTCTTTAAAGACCCAAAATTTCAAGAAATTTCTAAATAACTCCAATTTGGGAGCTGCACTGATAGTGAAATCAGACTAAACATTTCAAAGGCAAAATCCAGTTCCCTTTTTAAATTCTTCTGCTTGTAAAAGGTTAGGGAGTATACTGCAAAGACCCAAGATCCTGAAAGTACAGCAGAGCAAACCCAAAGAAAGAGGGAATACAGAGCCCTCACCTCACGAACGTGCTGTTAGAGGCTTACTTTCCTACCTGGAGGGCCAGAAAGAACAGGTCCTGTTCAATATGTCGGAGGCCAGAGAGCAGGATTGGTTTGTTAAGGCTGTCACTGAGATTAGAGCTTCCCGGAGCTCCTGTCCTAACATCAAGTCAATTTCTTGCTAAACTCATTCTCATTTTAAATGGGAAAAAGATTAGACTGTTGAGTGCTTGGGGAAAAATATAAAACTGGCTGGTAGGCAAGCTTTCTTTTTTAAAAGAAAATTTCTCTCAGCCTTCTGAACTCAAAGATAGCTTAATAAAAGCGACGGAGAAGACTTAAACCAGAGGAAGAAAACGTAAGAGGGTAAGAAAAAAATAAAGGATACCCCCTTTAAAATCAGCATGTGTTAAATATTAGTGAAAGACAACACCTTCAAAGTTCTTACAGAGGTACCGTTGAGACAGCGAAGGAGACTAACAAATAATTCAAAATAACATTTGGATATTTTAACTTCAGAATACGGGAAACACGTGAGCCAAGGATGCAAAAACATGCTGAACGTTGAAAGCAGCCATATTTCTCACATGCACATTCGCCTTTCCGCGATGTGGCTGCCCTTCTCACCATCCCACCTGGAACTCCTCCCAAGGAGACCTGTTGCAAGATATAACTGCAAGAGAGCAAAGATGATGAAATTTTATTTTCATACAAATATGAAGAGTAGAAGAGAAGGGGCTCCTGAAGCCTAACTTGTCACCTGGCCTATTCACCACAGGCTACGCCCGGCACTACAGTTTGAGAAACTTGTGAACCTTTCTGGTGTTATCAATGTACTTGCACAGGGCACTGGTGAACAATTTCCACTAACTAAGCTGGAGGAAAGTTCAAATGCTCTTAAAAGGGGTGGGCAAGGTAGCCCAAGTAAGAGTGCTATCAAGTTATTTGGTTAATTATCATGACTGGGAACTAAAGTCTAGGGAGGAAGTCCTGTGGACTGGGATATAGAGCTGGTATTTGTGGGGAAGAAGCAGAACTGAGCAGGAGAATAGAGTGTTAGGTTGTGTTTCAGAGGAATGTCGCCACACTGGGAAGAAGTGGCCATCCCCTGGTACTCCCAGCCTATTCAGTCATTGTTTAAGGACCATCAGGGAAGAGTGTGGCCTTGGGTCAAAAGTTGTAGCATAGTCTGAAGGCATCGCCACAGGAGACTGTCTGCTTTCTGACAGTGCTCACAGCCCAACGCCAAGTTCCTTCTTAAAGGGAGATCCGTGCTGTGGATGACCTCTACGGCAGCTGGAGGCCACCCCGTGCCGCGACGATCCACTTTTCCCTAAGCATTCGGGAGCTGCTTTCTAGGATTCCAGTGGGTCTCTCTTCCTAAGACAGTCCTTCTTCCACCTGGTATCCATTTCCCTTCTCCACTCTCTACGGTCCATTCTCCTTGCCCTCACTTATCACCTGTACTGGTCTTGATGGTTTTTTAGAAATGTGTATTTCTCTGTTGCAGATGGCTTGGACTTGTTTCAAAATCCTAGGGGCAGCTGGCCGCAGTGGCTCATGTCTGTAATCCCAGCACTTTGGGAGGTTGAGCCAAGAGAATCGCTTGAGGTCAGGAGTTGGAGATGAGCCTGAGCAACATAATGAGATCCTGTCTCTACAAAAAATAAAAAATTTATCCATGTGTGGTGGTGTGTGCCTGTAGTCCTAGATACCTGGGAGGCAGGAGGATCACTAGAACCCAGGAGTTCAAGACTGCACTGAGCTACAATCATGCCACAGCACTCCAGCACTCTGGCAGCCTTGGTGACAGAGCAAGATCCTGTCTCAAAAAAAAAAAAAAAAATCTCAGGGGCCTGCACCGAGATTCTCCAGCTGGGGTTTGCCATAAACTCTAATATGTCTTTTTTTCACCAGTGACATCTTGAACAAAGTCATAGGATCTGCCTGATCATATAGTCCAAGCAGCAGGTCTGTTGCACATGCAGTGCGGACCTGATACTATCCCCGGCACTTGGGCTGAAGCAGTAGTCCTAGGTATGAAATGTGTTGTCTCTAGAACCCAGAGAATCTTACCAGGCATTGTGCTCCTTTCTTTCTTATAGGGTATACAAGATGGAACAATTTGTAATTTTTTTTTTTTTTTTACTGTGGAAGGAATATCCCAGCATGTCTCTGACTGCTATACCCCTAAAAACTTTTCTGATGTGAGAGGACCCTGAATCCTCCAAAGGGTTTATCTCCTGTCCTGTGGAGTACATGTGCCTCACTAATGCTGTCAATATGCTAGCCACCTCTTAACCAGTCTCATCAGCATAGTTTCATCAATGCAGTGGATAAATGTGACATTCTGAGGGATATCTGCGTGGTTCTGACCATGTAGCAATATATAATGACGGAGTTGACACAGCCCCGAGGCAAAACTGTGAATGTGGATTGTTGTCCATGCCATATAGATGTGATCATTTTCTGTTCCCCCTTCTTGATTAGAATAGAGAGTAACATATTTGCTAAACCAAAGGCTGCATGTCATGTACCTGAGGTCCTTGCCAGGGTGAAATCCTATATTCATTCCAAGAGGGTTCCCTTAGTCCATAAGCTCTCCTTTTTTGGGTCTTATGTTTTGACCCCCTTTGTCAGGCACCCTCAAAATCCAATCCCAGGAGTACTTTCCTAGCCTCTGACTAATGTTTGCAGTGACTCTTGAATACAATTGCTTTCTCTGTCATCAGGCCAGTGCAAACGTGGGTTCTGCTGGGTTATGCAGAATTTAACCCTGGTTGTCAGCATGGGAGCCAGGAGGAGTGGAGGTGAATCCTGAGCAGAAGCCCCTGTTGCCTTGCTGGGAAGAAGACCCTAGAGTGTCTTCTCACTCGAGGAGAGTTTCAGCTCATAATATGGATGAGCGGCCTCCCTACATAGAATCTGGCGATTCAAAGGCACCTGGGCAGCCAAAATCTCTAGGGCTATTGACTCAGATGTTCCCACACAATACACCAAGCTCCCTGATCTTCCTGACTAGTGCTCTAGACTTGCCTCTGCTGCGCATTCCGTCATCTCTGAAGCTCAGTGATCCTAGGTCCCAAAGCTGGTTTTCCACCTTTTCTGCTTTCCCACTGCAGAAGATAAAGACTGCTATTTAAGCTACCAAAGTGCCTCCTTGGACTCCTCACTGAGTTTTCAGTTTGTTAACAGCCCTCAGCTTTTCATTATTCTTCTGTAGGGTTTCAATGCAATCTAGAAACAGCAAGTCACACTTATTATCCTTTGTGCATCATTCCCCACCCACCTTCCGCTCAGCCCTTTGCAAAGTCCTGAATCATTATAGCAACCAGGGTGTTCCCCTCCACTGCAACACTGTCCCAGCGTGCAGCCTGTGAAGGTTCCATCCATGGTGGCACAACAACCTGGTGCCAGGAACTATGTGTGCTCTGTTTACCACCCACAATGGGGGCCTCGTTGCTAGCTAAGTGCTGAATGACTCAGGCCCAAAGCCCACCTCACTGTTAGTTTAGGTCCCCTGATGGGGACGGGGGGGGGGGGAGCAGGGAGCAGGGGCAGATGCTGAGACAGAGTTAGGATGCACAAGGTTTACTGGGAGGGGTGACACCTGTGAAAGATAAAGGGAAAGGAAGCAGGGTGGGACAGGGAAAGTTTCCAGACTGAGATGCAGGTCTGAAGTGTGAAAGGAAAGTGGGAGGAGGCAAATCAGGAGAGCCCCAGACTGCCTTGCAGACCTGACAGTCTTAGCCAAGCTCCCAATCAAAGACTGCCCCAGAGGAATACAGCACTGGGCAGAAATGGCCAGGCCCTAGAACCCTGCCTCATCCGGTTGTTAGGAAAGGACTGTCCAGGACAAGTGTGGCCTTAGCTCAAGTGCTGTGGTGCATCCTGAAGTCACTGCAGTTGGAGGCCGGATATCAGCTAATTGCAATCTGACTGTCACACTTCCATAGCTGCTACAGTTATTTAATGAGCAAATATTTATTTATTGTCATTTCAGAAAACAGTGATAGGTTTGATAGGAGACACAGAGATGAAAAAATATGGTTCTTTTCATCCAAGGTGCTGGCAGTAAAGAAACGGTAAAAGTCACCCACATCACAAATAAGTGACCTAAATTACAAAGTTACCCTAACATCTGTTGCTTTTGTCCATTTGGCATCCATGTCCCTTGTAATGGAAACAATAACTCAGTTTCCCTTTGGGTAGCTACCCCTCTCTGTCCACATGGAATGTGGTTCATGCCCCACCATCCGCATCAGCTCCCAGAGAGGGTATGACTCAGACACCTGGCCACTCAGGACTTTTGTTGGAAACATGTCCTTTTCCCCCAATGGTGATGATTATTGTAAAGACGAGGTAAGCCTGGAGTTAGCAGAGAACATCAGATGGACAGAGCCTGCCTGAGAATGGAGCCAAGTCAAAGCAAAGCAGAGAGGAGATAAAGAACTTGAGAAACTGGATATTGATGACACATTTGGAGCCCTTTGATTCCTCCAGACTTCAAAATCTGTATCTACCCCTGGACTTTTCAGTTATGTGAGCCAATAAATTGTCTCTTTGACGTAGGCCTGTTTGAGATGGATGGGTTTACTTTCAACTTAGAAGAGTCACTTTCAACTAGAATATTCTTAGTACAAAATTGGTAGAGAAAGGGCTGAGTCTGGGACAGTGATAAGGCATAATCCTCTTTAACATGGACCCAGAGAAGAGTCATTTAATATTACAATTAGAAAAGACCTTACACAGCCTCTAGTCCCAGTCCAATCCCTCTAAAAGAGAGTCAGTGAAGGCTGAGTGACTCGACTAAGGTCACAAAGCCACTTGGTAGTAAATCACATTTGCAGGTTTCTAGGCCACAGTTATTTTCACTGTCATACTATATGTCCCTTGAGAGAATGAGGGAGATAACACAATTTTTAAATTCACAGAACTCACAGAAACTGAAAAAAAACTTTATAAACAATAGCTGCAGCTAATGCTAATTGAGTATTTAATGCCAGTAATCCTGGATAATGTGGCTATTGAAGAATAGTTACTAATGTGGGCTATGTACTATAATTTAGCATTACTTAAGAACAGAATCAAGATATCCAGTTTTGAATAAAGTGTGAGAATTGTTTAATCCTTATTAGTTTTTCTTTTTGCAACTTGCCTGAAAATGTTCCTTCCCTTTGTTCAGAACATTTCAATTCTTTAGAATTTATTTGGAAAAAATCTGAAATGTTGTAAGAGTAAAACCATTTTGGAAAATTAAAATTAACTTTTTCTATTGCATTGTTATTTACTTAATTATTTCAAAGAACTTCAGGGAGACTTTTCTGTCTTGACAGTGCCACTATTGTTTTTACAATGTAATCTTATGGTAGCATTTTTTAAAAAATCAGCCTTCCTGGATTTTAAAGGTTAGTTAAATTAAAAGCTAAATTTTTGAGTGATGACTATGTCCACATACAATACCTTAAGGAAAAGGAGAAGAATTTATACATTTATGAGTAATTGACTCCTTTATAACTTTTTTATGTTCTATCAATATAGAAAAGGGCTTATGAGTCATTTGGGGATTTATATTTCAGAGATTTATTTGTAAGTTTTCATTTGTTTTACCTAGACGTTATATTTTTAAAATTAGTTTTAAATCACATGCTCACTCTCCATAATTAGCTTAGTGCATCAGTTTTACATACTGCAAAATGGAAATAGTGGGAGGAGACCAAAATGGAAGAGTATCAATGAAGGGAGTGCACCTCTTTATATGCACTCTGTTTGGCTCACTGGGCTTTACTTTTTAAGATAAATTTAATTTCAGAAAATTTGTCTGTAATCTTCAATTCAAAGCCTATTATTCATTCTCAAGGCATCCCAGGCAAATCTTCACCTTCAGGACATCATAATTGCAAATAGATAGCACTTAAATTGTATCTAAAAAAATACTATCATTACCAATACCTAGTTTAAAAAATATTGATAAGAAAAGCAAAGATACAAAACTTAAGCATATTAATAAGAAATAAGGAAAGTAGCATCTTTATATTTCACTACTAAGAAAGGCCTGTTTTTGCCTCCTCAGATTCAATAAATTCTTTTATACATTCAAGAAATATTCACTTGGAGGCCGGGCGCTGTGGCTCACGCCTGTAATCCTAGCTCTTGGGAGGCCGAGGCGGGCGGATTGCTCGAGGTCAGGAGTTCAAAACCAGCCTGAGCAAGAGCGAGACCCCGTCTCTACTGTAAATAGAAAGAAATTAATTGGCCAACTGATATATATATAAAAAATTAGCCGGGCATGGTGGCGCATGCCTGTAGTCCCAGCTACTCGGGGGGCTGAGGCAGAAGGATCACTCAAGCCCAGGAGTTTGAGGTTGCTGTGAGCTAGGCTGACGCCACGGCACTCACTCTAGCCTGGACAACAAAGTGAGACTCTGTCTCAAAAAAAAAAAAAAAAAAGAAATATTCACTTGGGAGAAAATATTTGCAAGTTATATGTCTAATAAAGGGCTAACAGCGAGAATCTACAAAGAACTCAAGCAAATCAGCAAGACAAAATCAAATAATCCCACTAAAATGTGGGCAAAAGGCATGAACAGAAGCTTTTCAAAAGAAGATAGCAAATGGCCAATAAACATATAAAAAATTCTCAATGTCACTAATCATCAGGAAATGCAAATTAAAACCACAAAGAGATATCACCATACCCGTTAGAATGGTGTTTATTAAAAAGTCCAAAAATAATAATGGTGGCATGGACACAGAGAGAAAGGAATGCTTCTACTTTATTGATGGGACTGCAAATTAGTTCAACCTCTATGGAAAATAGTATGGAGATATCTGAAGTAGAAGTAGAGGTAGAGGTACTGTTTGATCCAGCAATCCCACCACTGGGTATTTACCCAAAGGAAAAGAAGTCATTCATCAAAAAGACACCTGAATGTGCTGTTTATTGCAGCACAATTCATAATTGCAAAGATGTGGAATCAACCCAAGTGCCCATCGATTGATGAGTGTGTTAACACCATGTGGTATATGTATACCATGAATACTACTCAGCCATAAATAAGGATGACTTAATGCCTTTTGCAACAATTTGGATGGAACTAGAGACCATTATCCTAAATAAGGCATCTAAAGAATGGTAAAACAAACACCACATGTACTCACTATTGAATTGAAACTAACTGATGAGCACACATGTGTGTGGAGGGAAGTAAAACTTAATGGAAATGGGGGTGGAGGGCAAGGAGGGGATGGGTGAAAATCTACCTAATGGGTACAATCAAAACTATCTGGGGATGGGTACACTTATAAACATGCGTCAAGTAATATAAAAGTGATCCATGTAACTAAAAATATTTGAACCCCTGTAATACTTTGAAATTATAAAAAGAAATATTCACTGAGCATTCATGGTCAACACAGAGGATATGGAGATGAAAAGACCCAATCCCTGACCCTTGAGGCACTTGAAGAAACAGGGGAGCTAGACACAGAAACAAACAACTAAGGTACCATGTGAGACATGTGGCAGCAGAACTTTGAGATGATGGATGCGAAAACAGAGAAGGCAAACCTAACTTGAGCTAATGGAAGGGAGGAGGAAACCAGGAGGAATCTAACAGGTGTAGCACAGAAGGGCTTTCTAGGTCAGCAGCTTCCAGTAGGTGAATGGGAGCATGCATGTCTCATGTAGGGAGTGGAGCGTGATTAGAAAACAGACAGAGTTTGCAGTGGGCCATGGAGGGGAAGCAAAAAAACAAAATGAGCAGCAGGAAATTAAACTCAGATTTGCAAGGTAGGCAAGAGTCTTATTTTAAAGACCTTGAATGCCAGGTCATGGAATTTGAATTTTATCTTACATATATCTGTGAATCAAAAGTTCTGCACAAGAATGTTCATGGCAACACTACTTATATGAGCCCCAAGCAAAATTTCCCTAAAACCCATGGACAGAATGGATTAATGAATCAAGGCATATTCTGTACAATATGGTGAAATCTCACCAACAAAACTATTTGGCAAAAGAAGTCACATACAAAATAGTACATACAGAATGTTTCAATTTATATAGTTTCAAAACAGGCAAAATTACTCTATGTTGTTAGAAGATAGGAAGTGGTTAGTCTTAAGGCAAAAGAATGAGCAGCTTTAGGAGTGTTGATATCTTGTTGATTGATTTGGGTGCTGATTATACAAGTATAGCTTGTAAAATTTATGGAGTTCTACACCTACTACTTTTTTCATGTACATAATATTTCAATTAAAATGTTTCAAAATCTTCCCAGTGTCCAACAAATGATTAGCATTCTCTATGAGTAGATATTTCTAGATATACCTATGTACTTAATTTCTAAGCCTCCATCTACCTTTTGGATTAAGTCAGCCCTTTCTGTACAATAAATGGTTTGTGGTAATTTGAAAAAGTATCCAGGTGTTTAGCTGGTTGTGACTGGCAATGTTTCCTAGTGGACAAGTGCTGACCTGGGACACCATACAATGTTTCCAGTGAGCTATTTGAAAACACCTGCTCAGGCCTTGCATGCGAAACTTGCTTAATAAACAACCAGCTGAGAGGCTATGAAAAATTTGTCCTCGATCATGAAAATATAAAGACCATAATCAGCTAGGTTCTTGAATGAATTTGCAACTCTTTTTTAAAAGAGTTGATTTGAATGCCCCACATATATACACCCCATGCTCTGATCTCCTTGTACACTGTATTCTAGTCTCATCATAATTTATTGCATTACAGAAAATTAATGTTGATTCTACTGTAAATGATGCTCTCTAATTATTGTAACCTGGTACAAGTATGTCCTATTGATTAGACTACCATGCTAAAAATAACACACAGTTTTACAAACTAAAATATTGAGGCAGAAAAGCCAATATTTAAAATTAGATAATTTTTTAATTTAACATTATCAGAGGTTGAAAGCCATAAAAACTAGGGGGAAAAGGTTGAAAATTTTGTTTCAAATACTGAATATTTGTGATCGTATATAAAAAAATTCCAGGTTTTTAATTAAGATATTTAATATGTTTTATTTCAACTTTAGTTTATATACAATTAAAGAACTAAGATTGGAAACTATTATTTGTCAAGCTTGAAAGAATGCTTAAAATGTGTTAAATGAATTAAGATTTATGAATTGAATATAATAGCACCTAAGTCTTCTAATTCTCTAGCCCATACTCTTTGTCCCAACTGAAATAAAAAAGGATTCTAGGTTTGAAATCCCACAATTTATTTCTTTACACTGCTTTATATTTAAAAACCATCTCCAGGTAAAGGGAACCCTCCTCAAAGGCATCATTTTAAATTTCTTACAGGAGATAAATAATTTAACTACAATCATCTCCAAAAGAATGGACAATTAATGGTAACAGAGGTCGCTAGCTGCCCACTGAGAGGAAAAATAACACAAAAAAGACAAAAAATGTAAATACTTGCTTGCTTAAAAGGAGTTTTAATATGGTCACCTCCTCTTAGCTGTGGATTTTCCTCTTGAATATGTATCATACACTACTCACGTTGAAGGAAATCTGGTACTGAGCTGTCCTCATGCGCAGTGGCCAGTGGACTGGCCTGGGGCGCATTTTCAGCAACCTGGATTTATAGATACCTGGACATGGCTTTACATTTAAATTTGAAAGAATGCTTTGGTCACATGTTTCAAGCTGGCCTATGACTTCCGCCTTGGTGAGAACATTCCGGTATCATACCTGCTTTTCTCCTTACTCCTTTCTCTTTAATTCACTTTCTGGCAGAGTCCTCAAGGAGCATTTTTGTTCCAATCTTTTATTTCTCAACAGTGTCACTGAAGTAAGTTTCCCCAAATAAATATTAATAACAGCCATCACCAGCCCCTACCATTATCTGACAGAAAAACACTAATTAAAAGAAGAAAAAAGGTTAATGTAAAAATTACAGCTTATAGAAAAACAACTGCTAATTTTCAGTGTTAGAGAAAATGTGGAGGAAATGGAAGTCTTAGTAAATAGGGAATTGCAGTGTTAGAGAAGAGAGTGAATAGCAGTTTAAAGTTTCAAGTCAAATAACCACTGGTACCAGAAAGTACTGGCAAAATAAAGGTTAAACAAGAAAGTGGCAGATATGCTGATTAAACATGATCTTAAAAATGAACTTCCCTTAAATACTAAATGGAAAAATCCAGAGTTGAGATTGCCAACTATTTATAAAGAGAAGATTATTCAGAAGAACTACATGACTTAAACAATAACATCTTTCACATTCTTCTGGGAAGATTGGTAGATAATATGAAATTTAAACTAACATTTGGACGTTGTCCATTTTGTGCACAGTGAAGACATTTTTGGCATGCTATTTAAAATATCTTCATATCAGTTTATCATTCCAAAATATAGTGAAAACACACCCCTACAGTTGTATTCTGTGGTATAAAGAAAAAAAATGTCAAAGGCAGAGGCCACCTCACCTTCTGTAGAAATAAATAACAATTCCCGGTATCCATTTTGCACTAACTGGGAACTTCTAATATATGTAAAATCCAATTTTTAAAATTCTTTGTAATAACATAATCATCATGTAAACTTGGGCAAGTTACTTATCACCCCCCTGCCAACTATGCTTTAGTTTCCCAATCTGAAATATAGAGACAATAGTAGTTACCTATTTTCTTGGGTTATTGTGAGGATTTAGCGAGTTGATACCTAAAATCTACTTAGGACAGTATATGTCCATAGTGCCAAAACTAAAGAGAAAATAACACAATAAAACAATGAGATGATATTTATTGCTTATAAAACTACCAGCTATTAAAATATTTGCAATTGCTAGAAAAAATAAAAAAGAATGTATGATAAAGACCATCTGAGGCCTGAGAGCCTAAAATATTTACTATCTGGCTCTTTACAAAAGTATTTACCATCCCTTGATCTAAAAGATCATCCTGACTATAATAGATATGTTTATTGAGTATAAGTGAATAATATTAATATATGTGGAATGCCACCAATATTTAGATTTTCTCTGGAGTTACATAGCATTTTCTAAGATTAAAAATTGATTTTATAACCAAATTAAAAATGTCTTATATAAGTTCAAATGTTACCAAAATATTTATCAAAGGAAATAATTCTGAGGTATATCAGACATCTAATGCTAGCAAATTGTTAGTCAGGGATTTTGTTGTTTTGTGTTGAAGCCTGGCCTATGAACATCACCAGGAGCTGGCAGAGATGTAGAGGGGTTTCAAGGATATTATCGTCAAATTAACCTCACTCAGGGCTGCAGGGCTGGCTGCACAACTCCAGGGGCACCAGCCACATTGTATTCTATGAATATGAGTTATGCTAAGGGGCTGTCTTTTGAGCAAAAAACAATATGAACGAAGCCCCCTGAGTTGCGCGACACAGTGGTACTGACCTCAGCTCCTTTTTAAATAAAATTAAATTGGTTAATGAGGAAAATAGTTTAGACAATGTATTTTTAAAAGGCTATTTGACAAACTTGGCCTTGATATCTTCTTACGAAGAAAGAGAAATACAGGTTGAATGTCAACACAATAATTTAAGCTGATTGAATAATTTTCTCCAAAGATTTAAAGATCATTGACTGGTAGATGCCAACTGGTTAGGGGCCAGGATGGCAGGACTAGTGGCCCTACCATAAAACAGTTATGCTGGTTTAGGAAAGCTTAGCTTAGTTTTAGTCCATTATCTAAATATGGACACAGAAGCTGCACTTATTCACTTTACTTATGACATAAAATTGCGAGGCCTAGAGGACACTTGGTATCACTTCCAAATGAAAATTTTAACAATGGATCAAAACTAAGCAAAACAATTGTGACAGAAATTGATCTTCTGCATTAAGGAATCCCCTAAATCATGACTCTCTCAATATTGACATGTGTAATTGATTTTTGAAACTAAATGTATTTAGGCTTCAAAAGATTCAAGGAATTTAGAAAAAACTGGGGTAAGTATGGAGAACAATAGTTAGCCTTAAAAGTGTGTAAGTTTAATACATTTTTTCCAGAGCTGAAGTTGTAAGGTAGAATTTAAATCAACAGTTTAAAAAAAATCCAGGTGCGGTGGCTCATGGCTGCAATCCTAGCACTCTGGGAGGCCTAGGCGAGAGGATCCTTCTAGCCCAGTAGTTGGAGGTGGCAGGTGAGCTATCATGACACTACTGCACTCTAGCTAGGGCAAGACTTTGTCATTCATTCATTCATAAATAAATAAATGCTGCAAGCCAGATTTGGTTTATAGATATGTTTCATTTACCAGCCTCCTCCATAGTGTCTTATTTAATACTTTGAATAAGTTGCTCACATTGAAAAGTCATGATTTCACCTAACCATCTGGATTTTCAGCTTCTCTGAAGTCACAGGAAGTTCCGGCAACACTGGCCCCTCACCCCGAGGCAGCATTCAGCTGGAGTTCAGCAGCACCTGCTCTCAGGGGGCACAGCCTGCAGTCACCAGGCCCCACCACTTCCTACTATATACACCTGGCCTGCTTTCTTCATTTCTCTACTTGCCTGGCCCCCCGGGCATTTGAATTTGTGTGACTCCTATAAAATAAAGTGATGAAGAAATCCTGAAAAGACGAAATCTGTCTCCAAATGTGGCAGGCTGCCTTAAGAGGAGTTGATCTTGAACTGGTCTTGAACTCTTGAGTTCAAACAATCCACCCGCCACGGCCTCCCAGAGCGCTAGGATTACAGGCGTGAGTCACCATGCCCGGCCTGAAGTGCATCCATGCAACAAATTATCAGAGAAATGCAAATTAAAAGCACGATGAGATACCATCTTACCCCTGTCAATATGGCTATAATTAAAAAGCCAAAAAACAACAGATGCTGATGTGGATGCCGAGAAAAGTTATGCTTTTATACTGTTGGTGGGACTGCATATTAGTACACCCCCTATGGAAAACAGTATGGAGATTCCTCAAAGATCTATAAGTAGACCTACCATTTGATCCAGAAATCCCAATACTGGGTATCTATTCAAAGGAAAAGAAATCATTTTATCAAAAAGACACCTGCTCTTGAACATTTATTGCAGCACAATTCACAATTGCAAAGGTATGGAAGCAACCTAAGTGCCCATCAATATATGATTAGATAAAGAAAATGTGGTGTGTGTGTGTATACACACACACACACACACACACACACACACACACACACACTATGGAGTACTACTCAGTCATAAAAAGGAATGAAATAATGTCATTCACAGCAATTTGTATGAAACTGGAGAGCATTATCCTAAGTGAAGGAATGGTAAAACAAACACCATATGTTCTCACTAAGAAGTGGGAACTAAACAATGGGTGCGAATGGGGAAAAAAAGACATAAAGGACATTGAAAACTAAGAAGGGGAGAAGGTGGGAGCAATAAAAACTTACCTGTTGGATACAATGAACACTGCCCTGGTGGCGTCCACACCAAAGCCCTAACTTCAGCATTATAAAGTGCATTCCTGCAACAAACAAAAACTTTTGTATCCCCTTAATATTTTGAAATTTAAAAAAGAAAAAAAAATAAAGTAACACTTTAGTAATTAAAAAAAAAAAAAGAGAAGTTGAGCTTCCTATCATGGAAGGCAGCATTGTTGAAGCATATGACATGGATGTTACAGAGAAGATTCTTGCATGGGGCTGGAAGTTAAGCTGGATCAATATTTATCAAGTTTCTTTTAAAAGAAAAGACATTTGCAGTGTTGTTTGCCTAAATTACTTTTACTCTAATGATTCTTAAACTTCCATAAACATAAAACCTGTGAGTTAAATTCGTGTTTTAGCTCTGATTTATATAAATTCTAAATATTTCAATCAAATTTCAAAATTATTGCTGACAAACAGCTCTGTAAAAACTTTTTAAAAAGTCAAATCTTTATTTTCTATGATATTTATATTGTCATATTTTGAGTATTTATGATGTGTAGACACAGATTATATTTGTGATATTTTGTCATCTACAAAGCATGGATGAACAATTGGCACTGTGATTAGTAGGAACTGTAAATTTAGGGATGATTCCCATGGTCCAAGATTCCCATGAAGCTAGGTCATTCAGGCCAACATTCAGAGAATAGCAAGAAGATGATCCTAATTATGCCAATTCATTCCAATTATGAATTCCAAAGTGCCGGCTTATACTATTAATATTTGAGATTCAGATGCACACATATAGGTTCCTTTTTCAAACAAACAGTTCTGACTCATTGAAATGAAGTCAAAGAATATTTGTAGTAAGTGCTTAATAAATGGCTGCCATTGTTGGGACTGCAAACGATGTGTAAAACAATGTCTCTGCTCCTCCAAGGAGCAGACTCTGTCATTAAGGACAAGTCACAAATACAAGAAATAATTGAAAAATAGTTCATAGTCAAATATCCTTCAGGCTACACATATGATAGATATTAAGAGAAGAGAAGGATGAACATGAGCTGATGTAATTTGTGGAGAATGAGTAGAATGCAGATGCTCCAAGTAATAGATACGGAAGGAGCTAAGAACCCCCCTCCTCCTCCCACGTTAGGGAGAAGTGCACAAGACATGTGTGGGCAGAAGCTGGAATGTGTAGGTCCTGATGCTACTCGAGGTTGGATCCTTTAGTTATTGACGAAGGGGATGATCTGAGGTAATGAATGTAGCAGCATCCTGAAGACGAGCAAGGAGGCTAGAGCTCTGGTTCAGGCGGAGCATGAGGAGGGCTCCTCCAGGAAGAGACAGAAAGGAAAACACGATTGGTTTCAAACACGAATGTATTGCAGTTGGCCAGGGATTGGTGCAGCACGACAATCACAAACCAAAGAGAAATGCCATTAAAGTGGAGGGGACCGTGAGCATGCCGGTGTACTGACAGAGATAGGTGAAGAATGATCTCAGATTAGAGCCTGTTGCATTTCATTTGACATCGTATCTTTAAAGAATTAGCCCCACAGGGACATGGGCTCATTTTTCCTCAGAGACAGAAGCAAAGAGAGAGTTTGGGTAAGTCTGCAGATTTCAAGGTGAAAATAAGAGAAGTTGAGGGGGATTAGCTGTAATGTCTATTTTTTTTTTTTTCAGAGAAGTAGGAAGGAAGGGCATCTTCTGAGAATGAGTACATAAGATTAGGGGTTGGAGTATGGGAAACGCAGAAAAGACAAGCAAGAAATGCAGCAATCTAGGGATTCAAAAACACATAAACAGAACAAGGTTGCTATTTGAGCAGGGATGAATGTGAATTTGCAGCTGAGTCTGGTATCATGGTTTTGAGAATAACCAAGGACACAGAATCAAGAAGTAGGAGACAGTAGGAGAAAGGGACGTAGGCTTTTAAGATGATGTCTCAAATATTATTGACGTGATTTTTCATTTCAAGGAGTCCAGCCTAGGTACAGAAGCAAATCAAATCAGAGCTACGAGAACATGGACTGGGAAGAAAGGAAGCCCTGGAGAGCACGGCAGGACAAGGAGAACGGTAGAGGGATGAGAAAGGGGGTAGGGTGCATGTTGTAATAATATTAATCATAATAAATTCCTATGTTCAAGGTTTACAAATGTGGAAGCCCTGGCTGAGCCCTGGAAGCGCAGGCGTGGCTATGCTGGGGGTAACTGACCTTGGTTAATGACTGAGAAGATGCGTGGTGAGGACAGGGAGTCACATGGTCTTCACCAAGTGTACTGAAGCCATGAGGAGCAGTGACAGAGCACAGATTATAGAGGAAGATGGAGGCTTTAGTGCCACCATCATTGAGGAGGTTAGAACAGCATCTTGGGAGCCAGAAGCTGGGGTCAGGGAGAAAATAAGTTAGAGAGATGTCGTGGATTCTGGGAGAGGATTATTGATGGGTGAAGTTAGGAGAACAATACACTGGATGCAGCAGCGATGAAGGGATTGGTTGCTCCAGGTATAGAACACTTCCTGTGCCTGTCTTCATATCCTCTTGGGCCACTGCTTACTTGGTTATGTGCAGCAACCAGCTCCACATAAATGTAGCTTGATAGCATCTCAGCTCAACTACACCCCTCAGCTCTTCTCTTCTGCCCCAAAATGTTCCTGACAATGTGATGTGGCACTCACAAAGCAAGGGGTTAATCCTGATTGGAACAACCCTTGACCGATGCTTAGCTGGTGAGAAATGTTCCCCCTGCCCTCCCTCGGGGAACTGTTCTGAGATGGTTTCTGTAAAGTTCCTCAGAGTATCCCAGAGGGATTGCTCCCCAGTTGTCCATCACAGCGGTCAGATAACACATCTTTGTACTGGCTTTCGCTCCTCCCTGAGGCCACTCTACCAAGTTCCCCACCCTGTTCTCTGGAATCACCTCTTAAAATATCCACCAGAACAGAATGCAAGCCCTGTTGTACACTTGCTTTTCTTGGAGGAGTCAAAGACCCTTATCTGCAAGTGGAAGCCATTGAGTGAGTAATAAGGAAGGATCCATGGTCAAGGAAAAGCCAAGTTTTAGTTAAGTAGAAGAAGGAGGAGCCCTGGAAGACTGGGGGGAATTTTTTACATAGCACAAGTTTCTAAAGAATCCTCCTGGAATGGGTGGCAGGTCAGGGCAAGAGCAGGGCTGATAGAGATGAAAGCAGGAGAAGAATAAGAGAAAGGTTAAATATGAATCATATACATTAATAAGTTCCTTTATATCAGAAAATAAACAGACTAATAACCATGAGAGGCACATTTCAGGCAGTGGGATTTATTGCTATAGCTTTGTATTAGCCTTCATCTTCGTTTGTTCTACCCTAGGCAGAACATCAGACAGTCTAGCCTTGCTGCACCTCTCTGTCTTGCCAACATGCTGATGTCATCCTGCATCTAGCCCTTAACTTCATTTCAAGTCACATTCATGTCTTTTGTCTTTTTCTTGGTGTCTAACTTACTATAGTTTCATTGAACTTACTTTTCTCTAAGTAGGATAGGGGTTCAATTCATCTAAGAGAAAGTGTCAAGGAAGGAAACATAATTATACAAAATAACACCGTGTAGTATCTACTGGGCAGATTTGTTAAAATATACATTTACATATAATTATGTAATTAAAATATATACATGTGTATTTTTTATAAGCACACAATTCTGGTATAATTCTAGATTTCTGGGGAAATTTTTTTTTGTAATATCACCCCCAAATTTTGCTATCTTTCTTGAACTTTTGAAATTTGAACTAATAAATTATAAATTATTTTGAGTTCTATTTATTCTGAGATGGAGTTTGTCATTTTTAGGCATTTCGGTTTAAATTTTTAGGTTATAGGAGCTGATTATGAGTTACAACAGATAAAAGACGCCTGTTGTCACTTCTTGATCCTGCTGAGTCATGAGCCCCCCCCACGCACACACACACACTGGTCCCGCTAAGCCCACGTAGGACTGCAGGCCTGGGTGAAGGGCCCTATGTGTTTAACATCTGACCAAACCTTGAATTGTCATTGCTTGGAAATAATTTACAAAGGAGACACATTTAGTCTGATATTGTAGAAAACTGAGATCAAGAGACCTTTCAGGTCATTGGCTCCCCACTTCCTGCTACTCCTCCACACCACTGTTTCAGGTTTTGCCCTCATGTACTGCTTACCCTAGCCTTAAACTTCTTCATAAATGACACTTTAGGAAATTATTCCACAGTGTGAAATTACTGACAAAACTGGTTTACATTTGTAGGGCTCTTGCAATACTAGGTCTTGTCTTTCCAACGGGGAGGAAAGTTTTGATACTGCAATTCCATTACCCTTCTTCTCGTACCTGCCCACGTTCACGCACACTGGAATCATCTCACTTTCATAGTCATGGCTTTGTTAGTACACACAGCTTTTAGAATTCATCTTCTTTATCCAGGTTCTTTCAATTATTTCTGCTATTTGTTTTTAATTTAGTCTACTTTACCTCTCACTGATAAGGTTTTAGCAGACATATTTTTCTTAAATATAATTCTTCACCCCTTCATCATAGTTAGCGGTATCAGTTTTTTTTTGGATTTCAAAACGCAATTCAACAAAACATAATCCTAAATATCCAACAGATCTAATACACAGGAACAGTTTTGTTAGGCACCCTTTCTTCTTTCTTAAACAGCTAAGCTCTCCAAAAGCTACTTGGTCATAGCAATGCTAATGATCACAATTAAAATATATTATTAAGCATGTATTAGCAGATGCTTACTAAGCCCCATATAAAACAAGTTAGTTTAGTGCTCTGTCACTAGGAGGTTGAAATCAAAGGTTGTCCACATGTACAGCTAGTTGGAGGAAAACAGTATCTTACTAACATCTATTTAAGTCACGTATAAGGTTGTAGACCTGGACTGTTTCCATAACCAAATACTGACTTTTTTTGTTAGGAAAATAGAATCACTCCTATTCCGTGGTCAATTCCTGGGCTTCAGTTGGAGCTGTCGATGCCCTACACCTCCCAAACCACACCAGAACACATGCTTAAACACTGTCACACACATTCTCACTCACTTGGGGCTTGGGGGAGGAGGCATCTGACTCTGGCCTCACCATTAAGAGCATTCTACCCACTGGCCATAGAAACTGTCTTTGGCATTGGAATGTGATACAACTCAGTCCAGTGAGACACAGTCATGGGACTTTTGTTTTGCCAGTGAAGTTCTGAGAAGATGGTATATAAACACAGAACTATTGATGGCCATCCTGTCACGTCTCAGAAAGAGTCTTCCTGAAGGAAGCAACTAGAGGGAAACAAACCCAAAAGATGGAGAGAGAAATCAAGACCTGATGGCATCCTTTTAAAGCTATAAGATGGTCATATTTTACTGAAGCCAGTGCTACCACCATACTTTCCAGTTATATGAGTCAATATACATCTGTTTTTGTTCAAACTAGTTTGATTTGGATTCCTGCAACTCACAGCTGAAAAAGTCCTTACTAATGTATTCAGTTTGCCAAATAATAAGTTTTACCGGCCTTTGTATCAGATCTCTGGCATTCCAGAGCTTCTCAAAGTGAGAACTACATATCATGTGCTCCAGAATTACCTGGGGTGCTTACAAAATGCAGATGCTGAAGGCTGTAACCCAAATTTCTTAATCAGAATCAATAAAGGTGAGGCTCGGGAACCTCACGTTTGACAAGCTACCTCTGGTGATTTTATGCACATTAAATTTTGAAAGCCACTATTGAAGTCATGACTTCATCTCAACTTGGATTAAACAGTTTTTTATCAAATTGACCTGTGAGTTCAGTCAAACAGCAACTCTTTTCAAATAATTGATCATCAGATTTTTAAATGTCAGCCTTGATGTAGATAGGAAATAAAGTAAATACTTAAGGGCATATGCTGTGAAGGAACTGTAATGGGACTTACATGTTTAAATAACTGCACAAGTTCCTGATCACATTTTACCTATAATCTAAGTGGCCATTAGAAGAAACAGGCTTCTACCAGGTACATGGATCAGGAACACTGGCAGATGAGGAAGGAAGGAAAAATTAAATTTCCCTTTAAATGGTGCTGGAATCGAGGCAGACCACAGTGGAGACATATGACTAGGAAGTGCCTTTGTTCTTTTGGATATTTTTTTTTTTTTTTTTTTTTTTTTTTTGAGACAGAGTCTCGCTTTGTTGCCCAGGCTAGAGTGAGTGCCGTGGCGTCAGCCTAGCTCACAGCAACCTCAAACTCCTGGGCTCGAGTGATCCTTCTGCCTCAGCCTCCCGGGTAGCTGGGACTAGAGGCATGCGCCACCATGCCCGGCTAATTATATATATATATATCAGTTGGCCAATTAATTTCTTTCTATTTATAGTAGAGACGGGGTCTCGCTCTTGCTCAGGCTGGTTTTGAACTCCTGACCTTGAGCAATCCGCCCGCCTCGGCCTCCCAAGAGCTAGGATTACAGGCGTGAGCCACAGCGCCCAGCCTGTTCTTTTGGATATTGAATGAACTTTATACTTTTCCAATATGACGTTAATTTCCCACATGTGAATAATTCTTCATTTCCCAAAGAGCATCAGTACAAGAAAATATCCTTCATTTGTGAGGATCCTATGGATCCCTCTGCTTCTCTGGACCTTTTCTATTACATTTAAATACAGATGTATTTAATTTGCTAAGTTTTAGGACCAGACATCTTGAAATTCAGGGAATTCACTTCTAAACTGTTTTCAGAGGAGATAGAATAGGTGGAGCAAAATCAACATGAAATCTGTCAATTGGTCAATAGATAAATGTATTGTGATATATACTAAGCCAAAAAAAGAGAGAAAGAAATATTAATACACTTAACTGTACTAAATAATCTAAAAAACATCAGGCTAAGTAAAATAATTCAAACACAATAGAGTAGATACTGCATGAGTCCTATATGAAGCTTTGGCTAAGGCGAAATTACAACGTTACTTAGAGCTGGGAGCCAGGGGAGGCATCTACTACAAAGAGCTGCAAGGGAACTTTTTAGGGTGATGGAATATCTTGATTGTGGAAGAGGTTACATGGCTATATACAATTACCAAAATATATCAAACGGTACATCTTGCATTAGTTGTTGTATATAAATTATGCTTCATTAAATAAAACTACTATTAAGGCCTGGTGCAGTGGCTCATGGTTGTAATCCTAGAACTCTGGGAGGCTGAGGTGGGAGCATTGCTTGAGGTCAGGGGTTCGAGACTAGCCTGAGCAAGAGCAAGACCCCGTCTCTACTAAAAATAGAAAGAAATTAGCCAAATAACTAAAAATAGAAAAAATTAGCTGGGCATGGTGGCACATGCCTATAGTCCCAGCTACTCGGGAGACTGAGGCAGAAGTATCGCTTGAGCCCAGGAGTTTGAGGTTGCTGTGAGCCAGGCTGATGTCATGGCATTCTAGCCCAGGCAACAGAGTGAGACTCTGTCTCAAAAATAAAACAAAACAAACAAGCAAACAAAAACTATTGAAAAGTAAAGTTTAGATGGAGCAGGAACAGATTTTATCAGAACAGAAGTAGGCCACAGAGCACAGCTCTAGGAAGGCATGGGCTGCAGTCTGGGGAAACTGGGCATGCAGGTGCAGGCAGGGCCCAGCCAAGGAAGCACCACGGGCAAGAGGGGGAACATCCGAGGGTGGCAGCTTCTGCCCTGTCTCGTGTTGCTTGTTGGCTTCAGTGCCACAGTGATCACAACTAGAGAAGGCTCGAAGCTGTACCTGAAGGTGGTTAAACACATCCTGTGATGTAGGATTTGCTTGGAATTTGCTCACTATAGCAACTCAGCAACACAGGAGGAATGGCCCCAGAAGGGCTGCAGTGGATGAGAGTAACACGTGGAGTGGCGTCCCAGGGTGGGCATGCATGGTGTGCAGCTAAGAGGTGTGCTGAGAAGGATGAGGACACTTCCTAGTCTAAAGGACTAGAGACCAATGACCTCTTGTGAGTCCCCTTGGAATTATTCTAAATATGTCAACAAATTATATAACCTAGAAACAAGTTCCAAGCTACCTACACGTGAAAAACTAAAGAATGCTAGTAAACATCCACTGAGTTAGAAAGTTGTTCTCTGAGGGGGAAAAAATGGCTTTGTAAAAGATAGAGAAAATTTCTTCTGAAAAATGGAGGGCATTTAGCAAGCAAGCTTGATTACAACAGCTTCACCCCAGACCTTTCCAAACAGAATAGAAGCCTTTTCTTTTTTTTTGAGAGTGCTTTCCCATAAATATCCTGTCTGCATGCTGAGAGAAGAAATGAGAACAGTTGAATTCTGGCTATTTCATGAACCCCTTAAAAGTAATAGGGTGCCCCCATCAGTAGTGTTTTATAAGCTAGAGGTTTGGGCTGCTAAGTAGGGTAACTTTTTATTTAAACCCCAATTTTCTTATTCACTCATTTGTTGTCATAAAGCAAATGAAATTTGGCTTTTAAAAAAAGTGATAACTCATGTATAGAAATAATTAGAGGGATTATTAAAAATCCATAATCATATTAAATTTATAAAAAGCTCTTAGTGCCAATAAATAAGTCATGTCCTTATCTTGACACATTCAAACTGGGGATCCATAAAAAAAGCACAAGGAAATGAAAAGTTCAAATGGAAGAAGAATCACTAGATGAATTACTTCATCCTAAATGTTGCAATTGGCTTCTTTTACAGGAACAATTTTTTTTCCAGAGGTGATAAACGCAGAACCTCATCAATCTAGCTCTTTACCCTTGGCGGATACTTGTCTTTCTATATGCACATTTTTTTCCTATTTGGCTCAAGACACAAAACAGAGTATCATTGTGATCCAGGATTTGTTTGAAAAGATTTCATCTGGAAAGAAGTCAAGCAGGGCACTAGCAGGGGAGCTTTTACAGATTATGACCTATAATCTGGTTAATACTCTGAAACACAAAGATCCGAATGTTGGGATAAGACTACTTCATATGTGGCCATGTGCCTCACCTCCCCCATCCCCTAGTAAGTCCTCCCAGAGAGGAGAAGAACCCAGCTTGCGCATACTGGCAGGCTAAAAGGGAAGATAATATAAATATAATGGCATATATTCCAAATCTAGCACAGGATAATCATCTAACAATAGGATTCACTTATTCTGCTATTATTGCCAGAGGAATCAATTTTCTCTTTAGTTTAGGAAATCATAGCCATGGTTCTTGATAAAGAGGGTGTTGAGATTGAGTGTAAAGTTTTATTTCCACTCAGATATTGGGGCTAATTCTTAAAGTTTTACATTTTGACTAAAAGGTTATATAAAACCAGTGTTTAACTTTGCATATCCATTTGGAGACCAGTAAATTTTAATTCATCCTCTTTTAGGAACCATCTGCTGAAAGTAAATCTTCATAGCATCTAAGTTAAATTGTGAATATGTTTTCCTTTATTTAAACACAAAGAAGTTTCTAAAAGATACTAAATGATATAATTTTTCTATCCAAAATGAGATTAAAGTTTATTTCTCAACTCAAACTTAATTTTTTTAGGTTATTTAGCTTACAAACAGCTTTTTAATGGGCAAAACAAACAATTGACTTAAATACTAACTCTTGGAACTAACATATTCATAAATTGGAAGCTTCTAGGATTATTCTTCTGAGGTCAATTATTTGCCAAATTGAGAAACTGAATTTAGGCTAAGTAATTTCCACAAAAGTTTCAGAGACCAAAATGACTAGAAATTCTAAAACACAGGTACTCTACAAATTTTTCATCTCATTCATCCTGCAGATTGTTATTTTGTTCAGATATAAACTTACTTGTCAAAAAATAAGCCAAAGTATTGTTTCCAGTGAAATTTTAAATATAAACATTTTTATTAAAAAATCCTTTTAGGTAGGCAAGACTAGATTTTAACTCTCAATTCTTCCATGATTCAACAGAAAGAACCAGTTCTAATACTAGCTTCACCATTCCAATGTTCAAATAAACCTCATTTTAAAAACTATGTTTTGCATATTTTGTTCTTATAGAGTATAGAAGAAAAGAAAATGGAGGATAGGCACAGTGGCTCATACTTGTAACACTGGCACTTCAGGTGGGAAAGGTGGGAGAATCATTTGAAGCCAGGAGTTCAAGGCCAGGCTGGGCAAAACAGTCAGATTTCTTTCTTCAAAAAATAAAACAAATTAACCAAATGTGATGGGTACCTATAGTCCCAGCTACTTGAGAGGCTGGGACAAAAGGATCACTTGAGCTCAGGAGTTTGAGTTTGCAGTGAGCTATGATTACGTCATTGCATTCTACCCAGGCAACAGAGTGAGACACTGTCTCAAAAAGAAAAAAAAAAGTGTAAAAAGAAAGCTTCAATCTGAAGATGTGTGGCTAACTTTTGCACTTAGGAAGTTTCTCTGCCCTATTTTCTCTGCTTACGAACCCTGCTTCTCATTGTATTCTTACACTGAAAATTTTAAAACCATTTATTTTAATACGGAAACAACAGTACAAAATTTTAAGATTAATACAATTCTGAGATAGAGCAAAGTGTTAATGCAAAATGAACATACATTAGAGAACATGTAACCTTTCTCAGGATGAACTTCCCACATAAATCCTCTCCTTTCTCTGGAGGCTGTGAGACAAATATCTAGGCTGTCAAAATCAGAAAGCTTTTGATAGGAGGCCTCAGGCAAGTGACATAATTTTTTACACCATTTTACGAATGAGGATAACAATACCTTTTTACTCTACAACATTGTGAAAACTAAAAATTAAAAACAAATAAAATAGTTCCAATTCTGTAGAGGTACACCCTAAAATATCAGTCTTAAAGTTCAAAGACCACTGGACCATTTATCGGTGACTTTTAAATGCCCAAGCAGGTGAGTTCTAATTCTTTTGAATATCCAAAGCTTTCTCCCCTCTTTTCTTTTAATCAACAAACTTATTAAGTTTAGGATACTTGGTATGTATCTACATACATTATTTCCTTTGACCCTCAACAAGGCTCTGTGAAGTAGATGTGCTTTTCCCAGTGAGGAAACTAAAGGACTATAGCTAATATCTAGGTAAGGCTAATATCTTAAACTAAGGCTAATAAACTAAACTAAGGCCAATACCTTACCTCAGTCTCAAAACCTGGAAGAGGTAGTGGTCAGCCTTAAACCTAAGTCTGCTAGGTCAAATTGTCATTTAGCCTGTGCAAGCTCATGGCAGGACACAGCCAGTTCCTTGTTAGGAGAAGAAGGCTTTGCTTTTCTTTATCCCTCTTGTTTCCAGAGCTGCATTATAACACACCAGAATAACAGGATGAGTTCCTAGAAGGGGTATGTAGACATGCACCTATAGCAAATACAGTTTCTATATATGAGGCCATGGAGTTTTATATAGTTGAACTAAGAATTGCTAATCATTAGTCCTTTATTTGTTCCAATTTTTTTTTTCTAACAATGAAATGGGGGATGGGAAGAGGAGGGAATGAGCATGAAAGAAATGCCAGTAATCACGGTGAATCACAGTCATAGGGGTAAAGTGACAGCTCAAGGTTTTATTGTTGTCATAAAAGTGGTGCAGTTTTAGAGCTTTAAGATGAGCAAATCTCTGGGGTCTATGTCCACCATGGTTCTAATAGCATTAGAAAGGGTGAGTTGGTATAAACAATAACAAGATTTATGTCAGTGCAAACTGCTGACTATTGACTCTGATTTTGAAGAGAGGAGAAAAGAGAAAGTGAAACTAGACCAGATTCCTGTTAGGTCCCTATTTATGGGAAAGTGTGAAACTTGACTGGTTCTAGTGGATGTTAACAATGGGGAGGCAAGCAACTGATTCTGACACCTCGAGATTATAGTCAATAGAAATAAAATGGAAAAGAGACAATAAAAGAAAGCTGTGGTGTGGTAGTTTTGAACTGAAGGTTTCTAACCACCGAAAGCAGCTACGTGAAAAGAGCTGGAGTGGGACAATTGCATACTGCGAGGAACAAAGATTTTGAAATCCTACTTCATGGAACAAAATATTTTACCTAAAGTGGCTACCAGTAGAAAATAAAATTCACAGCATTCTTTCATGTGTGACTTGTCTTTCAGTTGGTAAAACTTATCTGAAGCAAGAGACCTAGAATTTACTCGTTACTTGGACTTAGCTTTAGTAGCAAATTAATGTAATGAGGATGCCATCTCCCTACCTTCTTTCCTTCTTTGTCAATGAAAAGGACCCTGAACCAGACTCCTCTCCTCTTTGCAGTTTATTATCAGTTAGGAGACTTTTCTATTCTAAGGGAACTTCCCATTGACTTTATGATCATTATTGAGCTACCACAAACATTTTGGCCTCATTGGTTTATATTAACAATTTCATTAACTCAGCTAGTTATTTTCAGCAACAAAATAATGCTCCTCATTGTGTTCTCTTAGATGGGAAGTCCATCTTCTTAAAAACCACTACATGATTATTAAAACAAATATGTAGGAATGGAGTCTGTGGCCACAGGAGAGAACTTGACTGAAGTACCACTGACAGATCTTAGTATAGTAAAAGAAAAATCAAGCTTAAAATAGAGAATTGAATACTTGAGCACAAGATCTGCTCCCATAATCTAGGAATTTTATGACCTCCCTAAAGGAAAGAGTATGTGGTCTGTTAAATCTGATCATAAAATATCTCCTTGAGACCTTAAAATGTAATGTGTCGGATGTTCAATCCGTTCAGTCTGGGCCAACCGCGGAGCTAAGGTGTCAGCCCTCCAATTCCAGGGGGTTATTGCCACGGCCTACAGCCTTCAAAAAAAACAATGTCAACAATAAAGCTGAGGAAATATTAGGATAGAAATACACTTTCATTATATATTTGTTAAATGCACTTGAATATGACATCTATACATCTACTTTTCTATAAAGACCTAGAAGGACACAAATTAAACTTTTAAGTGGTTATCTATGGGACTGGTACAAAGCAGTCTTACTTTTTACTTTGTATATTACTGTATTATTTGATTTTTTTACAATGAGAATTTATTAACCTAGCAATTAAAAATAATGTCAACATAGTTTTTTTTTTCCTAAAGAACATATGAGGTAATAGGAGGCTTGAAAAAAAAAATCTGGTCGTCCCAGACAAATTCAGTGCACAGTTAAAATTATTCTGGGGTAATCTTGTGGCTAACACAGAAATCGTGATGTTAGAAGGATTATTTTTATATTTACTAGAGCAGCTCTATAAATTCACTAATTCATCCTAATTTTTATTGCCTTTGAGATGCACTTAGATCAAGTAGTCAGCACTCATTTCTGCCTCAGGAAGATAAATTATTACCCTAGGTAAGCAACTGGTCCATTACTAAGGGGTCATCCCAACCAAAGAACATTTTAGAGTATCAATTCTAGGGATATGTGTCGTAAAAAGATATACGCTGATGGTTTGGGATCAGGAACTCATGCCCAGGAAGTAGACTAACAGCAAGCTTGTAGCTTTTGAGCAAGATCATTGCCAATCCTAAACTACTTAGAAAGCTGGGATGCTCTGGGCTCAAAACCCTCTGTGTCCTGACACATGCAGAATCAAACTGAACAAACCAGGTGTTTAAACATACATATTTTCTGTGAGAATGTAGACTAACAACCAGAGTACAGTTAGATTTGTTAGTTTGCAATTATTTTAAAAATATGTAGTAGAAACGAAGGACCTAGTGCTGAGGTGCTGTGGTGAGGAACTGGGAGGTGGGAAGGAGGAGTGGGGGGAGATAGTGGGGTGCTTCGTTTTTCCGACTAATTTCTTAGATGGTCAAGTTGCTTATGAAGGTATGAGAAGTAGGGGACAACGTTCATGAAAGCCCAGAAATTGAGGATTTGCAGAAGAGACATATTCTCTAAAGCAATTGAATAAGTAGAAAAAGGGTAAGAAAGAGATACTTCATAAAGCCAGGCCTAAACTAATGCTTTTTGCCCTACACCTTCACATTTACACTTAACCTAAAAAGATTAAAATATCATAATAATTCTGAGATTTCTGGCTCTCAAGATTTCCATTATGACACATCAATAAAGCAAGGCAAGGTGACTGAGAAAGAGCGGCTGGCTTTCATTTCCTGCTCATTTGAAGGTCACTTTTGGAGATAAAGATTATATTTTTGCAGAACCAGAGGATACACATTTCTAGAAACTTGTAACATCAGATGTTCTGAAAGAGCGAAGGAAAATGAATGATCCTATTAAGATACTTCTGACCATAAATCAGAGGTGTTAAGCTCTGACTGGCTAACTTCAGCTTCCCATTTGACTCATTTGAAAATGGAACTGATGTGAATATAGATTGAGGAAGGATGCTCAGTACCGTTAGAGGTGGCTCATAAGCTACTACTCACGGGCCTCAGATTGAAATACAGTGTGCCTAGTGCCCAGGGACAAATATTTGCATCGTTTCATTGTTAAGCGACTCTATGAGTAGCAGAAAAATGGGTGTCATGCTTGTAATACAAAAGAACTGCCTGTGTTAAAACTCACAGGCTTGCAGGGAACAGTGGTGAGCAATTTGCTAATGTCTGGCACTTGGGAAGGGTGACCTCATGTTCAAATTTACTTCTCTCCAATTTGCAAAAGCATCTATTTCTCACCATACGCTGGTGTTACAAAACTCCCTCCCTCTAATGTTAGTGATATTTTGCTTTGACCCTTTAATGAAGCAGTCCTTCAGCAAAGAATATCTGGACCCATTTTCTGCCATTCTTTCTGAGTTCTTAGTTTCCAAGGACTTTTTCCCAGGTAGCATGGTAAAGTTCTGCTATTCACTCGTGGGCAAGTGACCTAACCCTTCTGAGCCTCAGTTTCCCCATCTGCAAAATGAGGCTAATATAATTCTCATCCAGAGGCTTGCTTTGAGACATAGAATTGGATTTGTTAAGGTATGTAAAACACCTGGCACTTAGTAGATGACCAACAAATGTTATCCTCCTTGTATTATAAAGGTGCCATGTAGGTCAAGATAAACTCTTTTACAACAAAAACCCCCCACATTAGGTGATGAAAATAATTATTTTTCATTGCTGAAAACATTGAATGCATTTACCTTTGTTTTTCCAGGGCCCCAGCGTCTGGCACAGGATAAATATTCAATAGTGTTTGTCTTCATAACTATTGCTTAAAATGAACTCTATCCATGCAAATAGACCAACCATTTCAACTGAGGGGGAAAAGCCATCAGAACAGTTTAAGAAATGTTGTCAGCCAGCATCAGTGATTGAGGCAAGCATTTGGAAGCTCAGGAAGAACCTCTGTCTCTCCCCAGAACCGTGTGTGATTGCCATGCCACGTGCCACTAATCAGCACAACGCACAGGGCAGCACACTGGAAACAGCTGTTTAAGGATTTCGTCAATAACACTCTTAACCATGAAATAGTGGCAGACATACACATACTGGTATAGAATTCAGCAGAGGCATCAGCCATGATCTTTAAGAGAAACCAAATTAGTATCTTACATATTCTAATACAACTTTCACAGGCATTACAATCAGGAAAGTCACATGTGAAGGCAATGATATGGCTAACTATTAAAAAAAAAAAAACACCCTGAGAACTAAATAATGACTCAATCTATAAATTATAATTTTATTATCTAGGCAGTTTCTTACTGCAAGTTATTGGGAAATAGAACTAAATATTCTTCGTACTTAGAGTTTGATCTATAAACTATAGACTTTAATACTAACACATTTTAAAGAAAGAAGAAAAAAGATATTGAGGTAAAATTCTATAGTTTTTTTAAATAAAGGATTTTTTGACAAGTCTATAAAATTCTAAAAGAAATACTTCAAATTAAGCAGGACCCCACTGAAAACCTGCAGCACATTTATAGTGAGATTTTTTTTTTAGTAAATAAATGATCAAAACGCCATATTAGAGAATCCAGAATCAGTTTTTATATCCTAAAAAATGCCTAAAGTGACATGCTAAAATTTTCTCTTTTCACACGACTAAGTTTTCTTTATTCAAGTTGGAAAGCAAAACTAAAATATTTAAGATTTCTCATAAGTTCTGAAACTATTCACTAATGCTGTTTGGTATAGATGTTAAAAATGGAAAATACTTGACAACTAGGCTTAGCAACTTACCATATATAAAAGCATTTTTGAGATCTTCCAAACTTCCCCCTCCCCCCCAAAAAGGAGATGATAGTGTTTCTTGTCTTTATCAAATATGATATACATGATCACATAGTCCAAGTATAATGTACAGATTCCCACGTTCGTACACTCATTTGTTCAGGTAAGTGTTCATTCTGCAAGATTTTGTTGTTTTCCTATTATGTCCTAAGCTCTGGGTATAATTATGAACAAATTCTCCAATACTTTCTGCCTCCATGGGGTTTACAACCTAATGTAGGAGAGAGAAATTAATTTAAAAGTCATACAAAATGAATTAATGAGAAACATGATAAGTCTCTGAAGGAAATGCACTGGGTGCAATGACAGCATAGAACAGAGGGCCTGACCTGGTTTGGGGTCCAGGGAAGACTTTTCTGAGGAGGGGAGTTGGACAGAGGTATGAAGATTAGTGGTCAATCATTAGTGATGGAGAAAGCTAGAAGAGAATGCCAGTCTCCTGACCTATAATAGTTTCAGTGTAGCTAGAGACTTTGAAGAGATGGTTCCCAAATTTGGCTGCACTTGGAGAGCTTTGAAAAAAACGCAGGGAGAGAATTAATCACGATGGGATGAGACAGGACTATGATAGTGCTTTAAAAGTTCCCCAGGTGATTCTAATGCATAGCCTAAATTCAGAACTCCTGCGTCCAAGTTAGAGGGAGTGTGGCCAGAGGAAAAGCTGGAAATTAGATCATGTAGTGCTTGAGTGCCTTCTCTAGGTTTTTGGTCTTTAAGAGCAATGAGAAGCCTTGGAAAGATCATGTGAAAAATGGACATGCAAATGTGATGGTGGCTGAGACAGCAAATGGCTATAATAATGAGCAAATCACTAGCTTTGGTGACCTGGATACACTCATTCATTCTTTTGGCCATTTCATTTTTCCCTATAGAAGAATCGTTTATTGAGATATTATTTTGTGTTTTTTCCTCCTACATTTTTTAATCCCTTGCCACTTCAAGCAGGTAACTACCTCTCTTGCCTTAGAGAAGGACTGTGTCAAAATTATTTTAAGTAAATACTCTCCCTGTCTTTTGCAAATGTCCCTCATCATTAAAGAAATTATTTTATTAAATTATTTTATCCTGGAGTGGAAGGGAGAAGATAGCACTGCAAATATCTTCCAAACTGCATCAAAAAAGAAAAGAAAGAAAGAAAAGAAGGAAGAGAAAGAGAATATTACTTCTTGTCTTTATTGTATATGATAAACTTGATCACATACTCTGAGTATAATGTTCATAGATTTCCATGTTAATACATTCATTTGTGCATTTAAGTGTTCATTCTGCAAAATTGTCCTATTAATTTTTTAACTGGTGTAAATGTAATATTTTATATATTATGTATACATTGTGAAATTATTATATCAAACAATCATATCTATCAATTCATATAGCTATCATTTTTTTGGTGATGAGAGTATTTAAGACAATTTTCAAGTCTATAATACATTATTACTATCTATAGTCACCATTCTGTACAATAGATCTTCAGAACTTATGTGTACTATCTAACTAAAACCTTGTACCCTTTAACCTGGTTTAATTCTTAAGGGAATAGCGCCAATGAGAATCTACCTCTTCCTAGTACTGTGACCTTAACTGCTTTAAACTCTGATCTTTGTTTATACATATATACTTCAGGAGCTGAAGTATTGTACTTCAGGTGGCTAAACTGAAATGCCTATTGTATGCCTAAACATTTTAGGTTGATTATTCAATTTATATTACAAAGATAAAGGGATACGACTTGAGATTTTGATGGGAAAGAAGTTTAGGGTATACAGATTTGCAAAGAAGACAATTTTCCATCAAAGTGTATGAAGAAGCTTTTATAAAATTCCAAAAGATTTTATCTTGAACAGAGGTGACCCATTAAAGGATATAAAGCACACTTGGAGAGGATAAAATTTATCTATATATTTCTTCATTAAATAATAATTGAGTATGTGCTCAGTGCCTTCTACTGAGTTGAGCTTGAGTACTCAAGCTTCACTGATGACACTCCTGCCCACACTGCTCTTACAGCTTAGTAGGGAAGACCAACAGGCAAACAATCAAATCCGAAAGAACAGCATCTGTAGTGGAGGCATATGCTATGTGCTCTGTGAGTGTAAGACTCTTACGGACTACTTCAGGGCAGTGACATCTAGTTTGATAGGACAAGTAATAGTTTTCCCTGGAAACCAGCAGGGACCTCTGTGCTCTAGGAAAGGGAAGAGTTAGATGTGTAAAGGGTAAGATTAGAAAGTTGTGAGAGAACATGGCATATTTGGAGAAGTATAGGGTGTCCCTTCTGTGTAAAGTCTGATTTAGACAGGTTTTCTAGTCCATAGAGGTAGGAGAGCAAATCGTTTCTGACAGACTCTGTTATTCATTTTTTTTGGCACTTCCTCCTGAAAATATATATATAAAAAAAGACTCTCATCCTTTTGTTCTGATCATCAAAGATCAGAAGGAATCAGACATCTTGCAATTATCCTGGAATGTGGAATTAGTCTAGTGAAGTTTTTTTTTTGTTTTGTTTTTTAACCATCTTACAGAATATTTGTGATTAAGTGTTGGGGTGAAAAAAAAAGAAATTTTCAAGAATTAAAGTATTAAATCTACATTTACTATTGTCCTGTCATTTTCCAAATGTACTTCTAGATAAATTGATGAAATTATCCTTAATAACACTTAAACAGTTAAATATTTCTATAGCTCAGTCAAGTGAATGCAAGTCATAATCTTAAGTTTGAGGAGGAATCTAATATCTTAAAATTTGGTTTTCTTTACCATCTGCTAAATACATATCTTAGAGAGCATGTAAATCAACTTTTCACATATTAATATATAAACAATGCTATGGAATTTTAAAGAAATATGTATTCATTCTCTATTCATTTAGAAATGGCCAGAAAAGTAAATAGTGCTGGAGGTAAGCACAAAAGAAAAGAAATTGGTGCTTTCAAGTAACATCATTTTTACACACAGAGGAAGGCTATGAAAACATTATTCTCAGCAAAATAATCCTAAATTCCAAAGGCACACTTCAATATTTTTACTCTGTCTTTATACATTTGGGCTGCTGTAACAGAATACCATAAACTGCATAGCTTTTCAATAGCATAAATTTATTTCTCACAATTCTGGAAACTGGGAAGTACAAGATCAAGTTGTCATAGGTCCGGTATCTATTGAGGGCCTGCTTCCTGTCCATAAATGGCACTTTCTGGCTGTGTCCCCACACTTGAAAGGGATAAATGAGCTCCCTCAGGCCTTTTTAAAAAGGGCACTAATCCCAGTCACTACGGTGGAGTCCTCATTACCTAATCATCTCTCAAAGGCCCTGCCTCTTGATACCATCCCCTTGGGCGTTAGACTTTCAACATACAATTTTTGGGGGAACACAAACATTCAGACCATAGCACTCAATGTTTTTGAGTGCTTTGTTGTTGTTGTTGTTTTGAAGAAGTAATGTTAATTTGATTCAGATTTAATAAATATTTTTTCGTCTTCTCAGCAACAAAAGAGAGGAAAAAAAAAAAGATGACGGCCATCTGAGTTTCTCATTAAGTCAGCTTTCATTTTCTGAAGTTCTACCTGCCCAGCTTTCTGAGAGAAACATTCCTTTCCTTACTGTACATTCATCACTGTCATGGTGCCTGGTCATCACTTTCAGTTTCAGAAATCTCCTTTTTGTTTTTCTACCCAAACAATATTAATAACACTAATAGTGTTTTCCACTGTGAAAGTGCCATTATGGCAATGACACTAATTTGTCCCTCAAAGTGTCTGAATGACTCTCAGGAGATGCCACCCAAAGACATTCTTGTCCACATCAATGTCCAGAAAGGAACTGAGAAGGCAGTTTCCAGGAAAGCTTTGGTGCCCTATTTGGCAGGTAAATCCACTAAGCTTGATGATGAAAGAAAGGGGGTCATTGTGGTTTCCCCCTGTGTCCATGCTTTGGTTATCAAGGATTTACCCTTGTTTTCACAGAATCATTCTTTCATAGCTTCACTCTACTGAATTTTGAGAGACACTATTTTGCCAAGGTGGATCATCCTGCTTCATTAAATTATCCAGCTACCACTGGTTTTATAGCATCACCCCATATGTATAAAAGTATTCCAGAGATTAAAAAATAGTTTTTCAAAGTATCCAAAATTTCAAAAAGTTCATATTTTCAGCCACAAGTTAGCATTTTGAATGAATAAAGCTTATTTCATTTGGCAGACTATTTCTGAACTGGCTTGTAACTGGATACATCCTGTATGGCCCCAGGTTCAGAGGCAATGTCCCAGGGCACCATGTCTGTGCTAGATCTTTTAAAATCCTAGTTAACCATTCCACATGTGAGGGGTACAATAAATACTATACACAACAATAACCATATTGTGAGTAGATCTAGCACTTTATTATTGCCAGGTTAAATTTGGCTACTCAAGTGTCACTTTTCCTTTAGAAACTCCAGATTATTCTTAATAAACACTCTAGGGAGAAAACAGAAAGATGAGGCCTGACCGCTTTTTTATTTACTATTTTAAATTCTTAATGAGGATGGGGATTACAAGGAAAAGAATGCTAGGAATTATAAACATGAGGTTTCCGGATTAAAATCTAAGACGTGTGCTCTTGGGCAGGTGGTGGGCAGGGGCAGGTGGGAGAAATATGAGGGTGGTATGAGCTCATGGGAGAGTGAAAATGAAAATTCAAAACAGAAAACAAGAAAACTTCTCCTTACACTTGCTTCAAAAATTGTTAGGTGATTTCTTTCAAGGATCAAATGATTCATATCCAAGAAAGGTAGATATACAGGCTTTGAATTAGATTGATTTAGTCTGCTTTTAGTGTGTGCAGCTAATTTGTGTAGTTCATCAATGTAGTGCACATTAATAGACAGAACAGTCAATTGTGGATTAGTTCAAGTTGATCTTTGAAACCTTTGGTAGGTAGCCTCCATGATGGCCTCCTACGATCCTTGCCTCTGGTATTCATACCCTTGGGTAGTCTCTTCCTGCAGCGAATAGAATACAGCAGAGGTGACGGTATAGCATAAAGAGTAGTGAAGTTTCCACCTGTACTCTTAGATCATTCTTTCTGGGAGAAGGTAGGATGATGTCATGAAGAGACTCCAGCACCCCTGTGGAGGGGCCCAGGTGAGGAGAAACTGAGTCCTCCCACCAACAGGCTGCACCAACCTGCCAGCCATGTGACTGAGCTACCATGGAACTGGATCCTCCGACCTTCCAACATCATTCAATATCTGAATGAACTTCATGGGAAACCCTGAGCCAAAGCTGCCCAGACACCAAGCAGCTCCTGAATTCCTGATTCACAGAAACAATAAATGAATTTCATTGTTGTTTTAAGACATTAAGTTTTATAGTCATTTGCTACAGAACAACAGATGGTTAATACTGAACTTCATTTCCCATACTTTCCATCTGATTTCTACAGGAAATTTTGAGCCTAGATGGCTCAAAAATACCTGAACTCAGAAGCCAAGCCTCCCTCAGGGCTTGTCTCCTGTGGACTGCTAGTTCTTCTCCAAATCTGCTTTCCTTAACTTCAAGGTACACAGTAGATTATGTTGTCCAGCCTTCCTTGAGGTTAGGAGATCCTGTGATTAGGTTCTGGCCAATGGAATGTGGGAAGTGATGTGACTTAAAATCCTGGCCCATAAAACCTCCCAAATGTGCTCTTCCAGATTCTTTTCCCTTTCTGCCAGATTGGGATGTAACCCTTGGGGTGAGCTTGAAAGCCATATACTGAAGATGGCATTGTCATTGTCAGTCTGGATCCCTAAAAGACGTGTGGAGCAATGTGAACTGTTGCATAGCAAGAAATGGCCTTTGTTCTTAAGCCACTAAACTTTGAGCTCTATTATTAATAGTTACACCAACCTAGCCTATTCCAATCTTTTCAGGGCTCCCCATATTGCAGGCCCTTTCTGGAATCTTCAGCAAATCCTTTTCCCTTAAAATGTTCCTTTCCTATGTACTATTTCCTTAAGTTATCTCCCATAATCTAGTAAACAAATCTATTCTAATGTACTCAACAGGTGAGCCTAGATTAAGGTTTGAGTCCTACAAAATAACATTTCCAATTTAACAAGATATGCTGACAGCTGTATGTTAAGTTAAAGGAACAATTCTCAAGAATTTCTGGAACTTTAGCAAGCCTCTGAGAGAGATTTAGGGGAACAGAGAGATTTTGAGTGACTCCAATAACAGCATGCAGGAAGCTTCTTACATTTGCAGGATGTTGGCATTAAATTCTAATCTATTCTTGGGATTTTAGTCTGAATGACTCCAGGGAAGATGAAGGTTAGTCTGTAGGTTTAGTGTGTTATCACACCATTAGGTCTGCAGTTTCTGCAGGTTGGCATTTGGTTTCATTTCTCATATACTGTGATAGCTGAGCATTTTTATCCTTAATATTGTCCATTTCCCTTAGGCATTAGCAAGATGGAGGCCAATACAATGATGTAAGGTTTTGTGACATACTTTGATCTTAAGAAGATCCCACTAGTTCTTGATGGGCCAAAGATTTTCCCCACCACATGCTAACTCCTTTGAATTTCCCAGTTGTACGTGGTGGGGTGGGCACATCATGATAGATTAGTTGGCATTTTTTATAATTTATGTAAATGAAATCAAAGTATCTGATCTCTTTTTTTCCACTCAGCATAATGATGTTGTGAGTGTCTGTGCAGTTGCATGCATCAGTAGTCCCGGGGACATACCTCAAGGTGACCTCTTCCAATGGGCCACACCCTTTAATAAACCCTTCCTCTTGAGCATGGTGGGACCTGTGACTTGCTCTAACAACAGAACATGGCAAAGGCAGAGGGAGACCATGCTTGTTTATTTGACTTTAGCCTCACTGTTAGATTGAGGTTTTTAATTAACATAGAATTTATTTTGAATTATGATGTGAAGTGAGGTTCTAAATTTTTAAATAGCTAATAAGTGGCCCCAAAATATTAATAATTTATTGATTTCATTTTCCCATCATTTTGTGGTACCAGTTTTATTATATATTAAATTCTTATATCTAGAACAGATATAACTGAAAACTGAAAACCACTGAGTGGGGGAATCACAGAGAAAATATAATGAGAAAAAACAAAAGATAAAAAGCAATTAATGGGATAAAATTTTGGCAATGAGAATGGAAAAATAAAGGTTTTTATGTTGAGTATAAGTTTCTTACAATATTCTGTGTCAAGAAATTCACAAAAGAGAAATTGAGGAATACACAACTAAATGGAAAGCTATCCTGTGTTCATGGGTTGAAAGAAACCACTAAAATGTCTATACTATCCAAAGTGATGTACAAATTCAATGAAATTCTTACCAAAATTCCAAGGGCATTTTTCACAGTAATAGAAAAAACAATCCTAACATTCATATGAAACCACAAAAGATCCCAAAATATCAAAGCAATCTTAAACAAAAAGATCACTTTACCATATTTAAAATATAATACAAAGCTGTAGTAATCAAAACAGCATGACTGACATAAAAACACATATGCAGACTAATGGAGCAAAATAGAGAACACAGAAATAAATCTATACATTTATGGTCAATTGACCTTTGATAAGAGTGTCAAGAACATAACAGGGAAAAGACAATATCTTGAATAAATGGTACTGGGAAAACTGGATAGCCACATGTACAAGAATACAATTGGACTCATCTCAAACCACACCCCAAAATCAATTCAAAATGAATTAAAGACTTAAACATAAGACCTCAAAGTATAAAACTACTAGAAAACAGGGCAAAAGTTTCTTGACATTGGTCTGGGCAATGAATTTTTAGATATGTAACAAAAGCAAAAATATTAATAGATGAATGGGATTGCATCACACTGTATCAGTGGGTGGATGTCAGGAGCAGACAATGTTGATGAACATTGGGTGGGAAGCGTAGACCCTATGGATACTGTGGGCAAAGGAATGAGTCGCATTCTGGATGGTAAAGGACATCTCAAGATTTCATCACACTACTCAGAACGGTGCACAATACAAAACTTATGAATTGTTTATTTCTGGATCCATAGAATATTTTCAAACCACAGTTGACCACAGGTCACTGAAACTGTGGAAAGCAAAACCATCGATAAGGAGGGACGACTGTATACATATATCAAAACATCACATTGTGCACTGTAAATATATTCAATTTTTATTTGTCAGTTGTGCCTTAATAATCTGGGGAGGAGGAAGACATTTACAAAAGAGAAAATACAAGTTACTGATAAACATTAGCATAATAAAAGTTAATACGCGTTGAATAGTTAGCATGCCCCAATCACCAGACTAACTGATTTACATGGATCTCACAGACCTATGAAGTAATAGAGTTTGAGTATATCTTAATATCAGAAAAATATAAGATATTATTCATTTTCACTTGATAAATTAGCAAAGTTTGAAATGCTAGCGGTAAGACAATTTCTCAGATAGGACCCAAAAAGCACAGTCATAAAGGGAAAAAACCTCAAAACTTTTGTTATTTAACTATTTTGTTATTTAAACTATACCATTAATAAATGAAAGGACAAGTCACAAAATGGGAGAATATTTGCATTACATGTATCTCACAAAAGGATCTGTATTCAGAATGTATAAAGAAGTCCTAAAACTCAAGAAGATAAATAACACATTTAAAAAACAGGCCAAAGATTAGAAGAAACACTTCACCAAAGATATACAGATGGCAAATGAGCCTAGGAGAGACCTCAACAGCTTGAATCACTAGTGTCATACAAATTAAAACCACAGTGAGATGCCACTACCTACCTAGTAATATGTGTTGGCAAGGATTTGAAGCAAGTGGAACTCTCAGACACTGTTTGTGGGAGTGTTCAGTGGGTTACTACTTTGGAAAAACAGTTTGCTAGTTTCTTATGATATTAAGCATCCACTTACCATACAACCAGGGAATACCACTCCTAGGTGTTTGCCCAAGAGAAATGACAGCATCTCATTTGAAAACCCGTAAACAAATGTTCGTAGCAGCTTTACTGAAAATAGCCAAAGCCTAAAGCAACACAAATATACCAATAAGGGAAAGAATAAACAAACTGTAGTGAGTCCACCACTCAGCAACAAAAAGGAATGAACTGCTGTCATGTATAACAGCATGGATGGCTATCAAAAACATTATGCTGAGTGAAAAAAACCAAACCCAAAAGTTAACATACTGTGTGACTCCATTGATATGAAATTGTAGAACAGGCACAGCTTATTTAGTGAGAGATCAACGGTTACCCAGGCCAGGAAAGTGTGGGACACAAAGAGACACTCCCTTTGACTGAAATTTTCTATATTTTAATATAATAGTGGCTGCATAGGTATACATGTTTTTTGAAACTCTATGAAATATAAACTTAAAATAGGTGAATGTATTATATTGTAAGCAAATCTTAGCTAAATGAAGCTGATTATTTTAAAAGATTTTCATCCTAGTGGGATTTTTTTTACATTATTGAAACTGAAAAAGTAAAAATTGAAAAAAAAAAAGGTTTTTTGCTATACAAAAGAAAGCTTTGTTAAAGAAATAGTGGCATAGTTCCATGTTGAAATATTATACATTTATTATACAAAGCATGAAGAAATTTAATGACATATAAAAATGATCAAAATGGGTTTTTAAGGAAAAAGAGTCATATAACTGTATCTAAATTGTACCTCTCTAAAATTTTTAAATCAGCCTTTATAGCTTGAAATTTAATTTCTTTGTGCTTGCATGCTGCCTTATTATTTTTTTAAATCTTGGCAAAATGCTTGTTTAACTATGTAGCCTTTTCACAAATTATTATGTTGCCCAAGCATATTTTGTGCCTGGATTTCTGTCTATAACTGAGAAGATAGAAGAACCTAAGTACATAATCTGTTTCTTTACAACTCAGGAATATATCTAGCCAACATGGAGAAATAGATTCTGCAGTCTTCTGTTATTTAATAGGAATGAACCAAGCCAGACACACTAAAATTATTTCATATTAAAAATTTGGTAGAAATAAGAATGTGTTATGTCAAAAACACATTTAGGTAGGGCTTATGGTAATTGTGTTGTTTTCTTTCTTGAAAAATTAAAGTTTATGAATTTCTGCACAGTTCACAATTTTATGTCTAAAAATAATTATAAACACTCAGAAGAAATTATATTTGACTTTACTTCACATTTAATCTAACATTTTATCATTTTAATTGTCCTTGTGATTATTTGTGTGTCAGAGGAGCATTTTACATTCACAAAGTTAACCCAATCCTATTTAATTGAAGGAATAGAATCAGAAATTGAGTCCTTGGGCAAAGCCTGGGAAGGAAATTCAATATCAACTCCATTTAGGTTTCACAGCGTTAAAAGTACAAATGGTCTATCGTAATTCAGGAAATGAATATTCCTACTAATAAAATATTTTAATAATTGTTTTACTTCACTCAAAACACCCTCAGTGCCTCCCCAATGTCAATTAAATAAAGTCTTCATTCTGAGTATGGAATTCAAGGCCTTCCATAGCCAATACCAGGTTGCACCACTAACCAGCTATGACTCTGGGCAAGGTACTTTTTCTCTCTGAGCTTCTAAGTTTCCTAGTTGTTTTGAAAAACATGCAGGGAGAGTAATATTTTGCTTATAGATTTGAGGGCAATAAATGAAATAAAATGTGCTGCACACTCCATGTGGGGCATGCACTATGTAGTCAGTATATGGGAAATACTCGATGTGTTACTATTTTTATTTATCTATTTCCCCATTGAGTTGTAACTTAAAGGATCACTGTTATTTTTCTTTTTCTTTTTATCTTGTCTATTCAGTGGGTATTTACCGAATGCCTACCATTGCCAGGCACCTCCTCAGTGCTGAGGCCACAACAGTAAAGAAAACAAACATGGCACCAGCCCTACACTACTTTCAGTCCATTGGGGAAGGTAGTCAACAAACAAGGAAAGAAATTCAAAGGGAAACATAGCTGAAGGCGAATATTAGCATGGGTGGGAGTGGGGGGATGGAGACCCAATTTTGTGGTTGTCATAGAAGGGCTATAAATGATGAGGCTGAGACCTGAGGAAAGAGGAGTTGGGCACATGCAGAGAGCAGACGTGAAGTGCATCCCAGTAAAAGGAATGGTATGGGCAGTAGGACAGTGAACAGAGAGCATGTGTGAATGAGCAGAGCAAAGGCGGCACAGTCCTGAGATCTGGCTGGAGAGGTGTGCAGGGGCCACGCCTTCATGGTCTTGGAGGCATGGCTGGGAGTTCGGGTACTATTCTGAGTGCTGAGGGAAGCCATGGAAGGGTGCTAAGTGGAGAAGTGGCAACATGCAAGAGGCATAGTGAAATGCCCATCCTGTGGGACTATGAGGCAGGAAGGAATGGGGCCTGGGAGACAGAAGAGTGACAGACAGGGAGAAGTCTAGCTCCGGGCTCCTGCCTACCCCTTGGTTGTCTCCAATTCTCTGCAGCTTTCTTCCCTTCAAGCGTGATAAGCTGGTTGCACCCTATGGGCTGTGACTGCCTTTTTATGCTCCTCACCCAGATCACTGCCTGAATGGCTCATTCTTTAGTCCACATCTCAGCTTAAAGCCACCTTCTCAGAAATGCCTTCCTGGCTTCTTCCTAGAGGCACTGCTAATATCTTTTTTGGATCAATGCTGAATTGCTAAGTGTTCATATTTAGTTCATTATAAAATGAATTTCTAGATTAAAAAGTTTAACATTTGAATAAATATATTACTTCCATAATTTTATCATAAAAGATTTTAGTAACGGATTTTGGAAGTTTGAAACTGTTAGTGCAGATGCTATAATTTCTCCACATTGTCAGCCGCTGGACTCCTGCAGTCTTAATGCTGGTTCTTAGTAATCTCAGTAGAAGAGCAAGATAGTTTTTGCTTTGCTGATTTTTCTCTGATAGTTTCTTCTTATCTTTATAGTTTATATTATGATTAAACTAAAGGTGGTTTGTCATGAATATTATTAACATGTTTTTTATATGGCTTTTAATTTGGAAGTATGAAAGTTGGCATTTTGCTTAAATCATCTTAATAAGGTGCCAAGAATTCCAAAACAGGACATTTTCTCAAATTATAACCTAATGAAATGTGATAACTGAAACTTAAATATACATCTTAAGAGGTTTTTCTTATTTATGTGTCCATTTATTTCCTTATATTTAACTGGTTGGAAGTTGTTTATAATTGTGTTTATACACAAATAAAATTAACAATTTTCATAATCATATATTATAGCAGTTATTCTTAAAATAATAAATTACATTTTTAACTGATTCTTTGTAGAATTTAAAGCACAAAGATTTTCACTGCAAATTATATCTACTATGCTTGCCTATAGTTTAAAATGAATATTCAGATATTAACAATGTCTTAATGATATATCTTGTTGTATTACTGATGTTGTTACTCTGATTAGTATGCTGAAAATCTACATGATCATCTAATCAGTAGCTATTGACAAGTTTAAGGATACCAAAAATGACCTTGAAGTAGCTATTCAATTATTGGGCCTTCCAAAGGCTGAAGTGAAAGACAAGGAACAGATTTTGTCTGAATGTAAAGGCCCAAAGAAAAATTTAATACATGTCTTCTTACTGCTGTTTTATTATCATTGGTGTACTAATCCCTAGCTGGCTTTTCCTCCTTTTGAAATTTTCTATATTCTTTCTTTAGAATGCTGTTCCATGGGAATAAGGACCCTGTCCATCTTGTTCAATAACTGTGACCCCCCTGAACCCATAAAAGCACCTGGCACATTGTAGATGTCCAATAAATGTTTGTTGAGTGAATGAGCAGATGGTTGGATGGATAAATGCTCCTGTAATAGAAGCAAGAAATTATGGTGTCTTGGACTTTCACAAAAGAAATGGGCAATGTAATAGACTTTTTTGCATATAGACTCAATAGGCCTAGCTAAAGGATTGAATATGGGAGATAAAGGAACATTGCTCATCAGGGGGACTTCCAGGATTCTAGCTTCAGGAACTTTTGTATCTTCCATGTTTAGCATCCAGCCTGACACATAGCAGGTGCCAAAAAAACTGCTTGTTAAATGAATGAATTGAGCTGAGCTTAGATGTTGACAGATTAAATTAGTAATTATGAAATTGAGAAGTACCTGTGAGTATTCTCGACACGATTTTCCCAAATCTGCCCACACTGCTGACATCTGATGCTTACGATCTCTTCTCAGTGGCTGAGCTATGAAGGCAGAGGCTGCCGAGTGACAGTGTGTTGAACCCTACTAGCCTGGAGAGAGACGCAGAAGGAGACATTTGTCAGTGCTATCATTTAACTTGTGGTTTCTACCAGGTTGCTCGGAAGGTAAGTGGTTTGCAGTTCCTTGCCTTTTTCCCTGGAGAAAAATGAAAAACGCTAATTCAGAAAAATACAGCAAATTTTCAAATTAATTATTGGAACAGCATCTGAACCATGAAAAATTCAGTTTCCAAAGGAGGACTAAAAAAGAGCATACGGCACTAATTGTCAGAGAGTCCTTGTTAGATTTTATGGATTTTCCATTTTGTAAAGCAGTGATTCATTTAAAAGAAAAAAGTTGAACAGCAATTCCAGCAAAAAATTAAATTAATGCAGACATTAGCCCAGACTCTACGTGTGATGTTGGCAAGCTACACACAGCTCTTGTTCCTGTGGACACCACACATGGGAAGACAACTTCCTGAGTTCATTGCTACTAAAGCCATTTACTAGAATGTGAAATCTGATGTTTCTTTGCCCCTGAAATTCATTATGTGGGCTTCATGGGCCTGCTGGCCTCCAATTAGCCAAGTTTTCTTGCCTGATTTCTGAAGAAAGGAAAAAAGCTATTTGAATGCAGCAGTGTCCTGCACAATATGGAGTCTTTATCCTTTTTCCCCTCTCAATGATTTTACAAATGATGATGTGTAGAGGGGAGGGAAGATAACCATTTCAGCATGTAGCCACCAATCATCTCTTATTGTTTTCAAAGAATGGGTGAGTGTTATTCTACACTTTGGGTCAAAAGAAATCTTTAAAAATTTGCTAGAGTCATATGCATGCACATGTAGAAAAGTTTCATTTTTAGAATCAACAAAATCATAATATCATCTTCCGACTGGCCTCGCTACATCAAATCTCTGATTCTGAAATGCTGTAAGCCTGATATCCTTTCCCCACTCCTCCATTCCCCCTACTCTGATGGGTTCTGTGCACATCAGGGGATGATGAGCAGGGCAGTGCAGGGTAGTGCAGGGTAGAGGAAAAATAGTAGGCTTTGGAAGAGATGGGCTTGACTGCAAATATTGGCTTAGCCCTATCATTTCTGCTTAATCTCAGGAAAGTTGCTTGTCCTCATCTCTAGAATGTGTTTTAGTAGTAAACATCTTGTAAGGTTCGTATTAGAGATAGTATATATGACATTCCTGCCACATAGTAATTGACCATAGCTGTCATTTTTGCTGCCTATAATATGGCCTAAATTTTCATAGCACCCTGCTTTGGTCATCTATCAACAGGACCATCTGCTCTTCAGTTCTGTATTTTGGAATTGTCTCTTCTATGTCATTTAATATTAAATGTCTCCCTGCCTTTCTTCATTTATTCATTTAACAAATACAAACTGCAGAATTATGATGTCTAACTCAAGCTCCTCTGGAAATTTTCCTGCCTTTTGGAAGACTGTGTCAAACTGCCTTTTGATATTAAAAAAAATCCAAGGTATCCTTTATTTAAATAGTTACATGTATTTCAATATTGGCACCAATTCATTTATTGAGTGCTACTATTTTGGAAGGCATAGTGTTGGCATTAAAAGACTGAGATACAGACCACTAGGGATTTATATTCTAATAGTTGATGCAGCTGGGGGCAAAGTATTTCAAACAAGTAACTTAGTAAACATGCTCAGAATTTAGGTCTGGAGTATTACAGTTTATTATCTCTATCATGGGAGGCCATATAAGATCTAAGGAATCACAGAGAAATAAATGTGTATGTAGCATGTCCTCTACTTTATGTAAGGATTACAACTTCCTAGATAGTACAAAATATATAATTTTTATGTTCAGTAGAGCACCTGAAACAGTTGAGTCCTTGGTTACATCTAGAAATAAAAGTCCCATTTTTACATGTGACTCCATTTTTATGTCATCTCTTAATCTCTGAACTTTTGGGTCATAAGTAGGATTTTTTGTAACCACAAATATTCTGGGAAGAGGTCATAGCCTGGGCTTGATTCTCTCAGGAGTTCTGAGACAGAGCATGGATAATTGGTAATTGAAAATAGTATCTCCAACTTCATTTTAGTCAAAAGTTTTAATGTTTTCCCCTAGCTAACTTTTGGCCAAACCTACTGACAAATAGCAAAATAGATGGAGAATGCTAGTGAGCAGGAACCCACAGGCATTTGAACGCAACTGATGTAGCAGTGTGAGTTTAAGAATGCAGAAGACGATCCAAAGCTTGGCCACCCCAGAGGGAAGCGAGGTGTTTGCCTAGGAGCCTGTAAGGGTGCCTGTTCTTCAAGGAGGATTACAGGGCAACAGAGGGAGCCAGAAATGTCTTCAAGGTCCAGAAACTCAGCCTTACAACGTCACATCAGGCAGAATCCCAACAAGCTCATGAGAGTATTTAAAACCCCAGCTGAGAGGACTGACCCAGTCTTCTGAATGCTCAGAATGTTATACTGAAAATTCTCAGAAACGGTTATTCATTACTAATAATTAAGTGCCTACTATGTACAAAAGCTCTATCCTGTGGCCATACTCTGGCATTGTGTGTGACCTTGAGTCTACCTTTATTCTCCTCAAGAGAGTCCACCAGCAAAATCTTGTTGTTAGGGAAAGAAAAGTGCTCTATTTGTCATTTCTGAACTGAAATGCTTCCATCAACCTTGAATTACAGGAAAAGTCTCCTGTACTTAGCTATTGTTTGCATCATCATCGTCATCATTATTCCAGCCTCCTGAAGGGGAGCTGAGAGTGCTTCTTTTAATGCCAACTGTGATTTGCATGTTCATAGAAGGTTTGAAGTTTCAGAAATTAAATGTCGGGGTGTAAAATTTTCTTGAAGGAAGAAAGTATGATTGCATCAAACTTTCAAAGTACAATCAAAGTCTAAAGGAAATATAATTATTATTGTCGGTTTATCACCTCAAACATGTTGTTGTAAATGTCATTATATCAGATGAGTTTGGTAACAGGTTTTCCATTTTGCACTTTATTTGACAAGGTGATTCATTGTTTAGTGCAGTTTAAGATGTCAGTCCTTCTGGAAGGAATTGAGCTGAGCTGATGTGCATAAGAACATTCTTCCATCAAAGTGTATGATTAAAGAAGGGTTAGACTCCTGAAATATTGTTTCCAAGCTTGCTTTGAATAAAAGTGGTTTCTTTGTCGTGATATAATTTATCACAGTTTGCTACATCTGGGAAAGTGTACATAGACTCTACATGCTGTCTACGGTAGTTTGTATAGCTCTAAGCCTGGGCAAGATAATCCTATCTTGGGTAAGTTTGTCTCTATCATGGAAACCTCTATAGTGACTGTGGTTGTGGTTTTTGCTGTTTGTTTTTTTTTTTAAATAATATATCTCTCAGTGAGCTAAGGTGACTGAGCAAACTATTTGGCCCCACATTACTGTGAGAAGCACATTGGATTTCCAGGTGCTGGTCGCCCAATACGAGACACTTCCTAGAAAAGCACCCAGCTTTTGAGCACTGAAGGGAGCCAGAGCCTGCTTTTTGCCATTTTGATGATGCCACAAGCATTCCCTTTTCCTCTTTGTTAGCTTTCCATATCAAAATTTTTAAAAAGAACATAGATCTTCATAACAAAGAAGAATGCCATTTTTATACGCACCTACAAAATGCCAGGAACTGGGCTAATTAATGCACTACCTCTCATATTCAAAATTATCATATATATTTTTTTCATCCCCATTATACAATCGAGAGATCTGAGGGTCTGAAAGGGTAAGTAATTTGCCTAGCAGCACACAGGCAGCTAGGGGCAGAGCTGGGATTCCAACTAAGGCCCTGTGCCTCCACTGCCCAGAATTCTTTTCTCTACTGTGGTTGCTGTGTGTGTCCAAAACACATCAAACTTATCCTCTTATTTTTATCAGTGCGGTCTATAGGTTTTACTGCTTGCCGAGGCAATACTCATATTTATATATGGTATCTTTTAAAATTCCACTTCATATCTCACTGTTAGTGTCTTGTTTTAGGTGCAACTGCACATAACAAATATAAGCTACAAGGAAGAACATTCTTTCCTTCCTCCTTTCCTCAAATTGAAATATATGCTGATTTCAACAAAGGTCAAAATGTCCCAGGCTTCTTATAGGGAAATTGGATGTAAAGGAACTCCCAAATATCTTCCAAATTACATTATTTAAAATTAACCAGGTGGAGGATGTCATGTGATAAAAATTCTTTGTTTAAATTGAATTGAACAGCCTTTTTATGAGAGATGCAATGACCAACATTTGAAAATATAAAATAATAGTGATGTATTTATGCAGTTGCCATTAAAAAATGACAGATATGTCATAGCTGAATAATATCCTCTCCAATGTTGAAAGCAGAAACAGAATAGACATTTCCATGAGTTCAAGGCTGAAATATCTTCAAGGACCCTCAGTTTTCCTTCTAGGTAGGAAGTCCAGGCAGGATATTTGTAAGACTCTCAGTCTTGTCTGAGCACTGCTGCTCTGAGTTGGAGTCAAGATTACAAATTTTAGATCCACTTGAAAATTCAAGTATACCACACTAGGGGAAGTGTGTAGGGGACACCTTCTATTATTGCTCTGGAGGCTTGAAATTTGAGGTTTGTATGTATGTCTGACCACAGGTTTCTTGGCTTATATTTCTATGAATAAAGCCATCTCTGAATAAGAGGGCTTATTTCCATTTTATTTAAAATTTTAAAATGCATATCCATATGTATATATCTACCTATCTACACCTACCAATGGCTTCTAATTCCCTAATAGAATTAAAATGGTCATCAAATATCCTTTAAATAACTCATTGCTCAGCAAGCCATGGGGGATTGTGTAGTGGCTGTGTGCTTAGTCTCTGGTGCTTAGGTTCAGACCCCAGTTCTAACCCACACTATTTCTGGGATCTTGGGCAAGTTATTTAACTTCTCTGTCTCTCAGTGTCTCCATTTTTAAAGAAATACCTAATTTATAGGTTTACAGGAGTTCATATTTTTAAAGTACCTTGAAGAGTATTTGGATACATACTAGTGCTATGTAACTAGTTGCTAAATAAATGGATTTTTTTTTCTAGAAGCAACATGATCATAATGAATTAGAAAAATATGCTTAAAAGCATATTTTGAAAAGCATTAACTCTCAGGGAGTTTTTATTGGTAATCTTGGGGAGGTAATTGGTAATATTTGAAATTAGAAGTCACCTTTAAAGTGAATTAACACCAACACCAAGGTAACTACAGAAAGAGCCAGAATAACATACACAGTGCAAGTCAGTCTGACCATTATTAATCTAAACTACTGTTCTTGAAGACAGTATGTGGCAGTGGTCAGATAATTAATCTGCTTGAATCTAAGAGTAACCTTGGACAAGTTACCAAATGTCTCTGAATCTCAGTTTCCTCTTCTATAAAATCTATCTACCTGTGAGGTTGCTATAAGAATCAAATGAGATTACATTTGTTAAGCACTATTAACTCAGTAACAGTTAGGCATGATCAATATTAATATTAACTCTTTAATTATTTGAGAGCCTCGTTTACATTACTTTCTCATCTTTATGTTAAGAATAAGCTTAGATGATATCAATCAACTCCACTTAGAATGGAAAAATACACAAGAACGATTGTGGACCACAGTAAGAACTGAGGAAGCCCATGTAAAGAGATAGCCAGATTTTTATGCCCTAATTTGCCAAGTTTTGATTTCTATAGCTTAAAAAATATGTGAAGAAATCACAGTGAAGTTAGAGAACCAAAATATAAAATAATATGAGCTTAAATAAAATAAAATATTAAAGAAACAGGATACTGGCCCTTGGAAAAAGGATAGAAAGGATTGTCCTTATTTACACTGAAAAAGACTGACAAGTGACTTGCTCAAGGCTTCAAAGCATAGCTTTAACAAGAACGTTGACTTTCATTCATGAGAAGATAAAGGTGCTGACTGTAGATAGTGGAGAGCAAGGTGGGTGACATGAGGACTTCTGTACATGAATGATGTTCCCACAGCAGGACAGTTTCTTAACTGTGACAGCCTAAGTATAACCTCTAGAAGTATTTAAACATAGGATAAACAACCTCTGTCCTGGATGTCTAGTAATTAAATCTAATTTCTGGACATGAAAAAAGGGATTACTTTCGACTCCAAGATTTTGATTTTGTAGACCACACACCAGAGCCCTCCAAACTTAGTTCTGTAGGACACCAGAGTACAGTGTGACTGCTGTGCTGAGGTTAGACACTCTTATTCCCCATGTTGGGACCCCATGAGGGGCCACGGTCACCATGAGCAGTCTCCTCTATTTACTCCAGAGTATGCAATCATCACTCAGTATGCCAGGAGGTGAAAAATACAGGGACTTGACTTCATTGTGTAATGTTCTGAAAAAGAGCTGGCATTAAACACAAATATGTTGTCAATTTGACTGAACTCTTTTTGGAGGCCAAATACAACCCCTTGATATACACATGGGAGAGACAGAAATGAGAAAATTAAGGAATGTGCAGCTTTTGTTATTCAGACTATCTAGGTGTTCTTTGGAATTTCCTCAGGAAAAGAACATTAACATAATACAACTGGAACATGGCAATGGCTTGGCCAACATGGGAAGGTCTGTATCTCCATTGCAAGTGCTGATAGAGCCCACTCATTTTCAACAATCCATACCTTGAAAATCTCAAGTGATCCACTTCCAAATTTCCTTGACAGAAAGCCAAAACAATCTCTCAAGCTAATGGATACAGATCAACTTCATCATTCTCTGAATTTTTGTCCCTTTCTTCTGTATCTCCAAATTGTTTGGTTAGAAACTTTACATTTCATCATGACCAGAGGAAGAAACATTAATCCATCTACTCATTCATCTACCAGTCATTCATTCTTTTATTAGCAAACATAGGAAATGCATATATTTATGGAATGACTGTCAAAGCTTTGGAAGATCCAATAAAAAAGGAAGCTAATTGAAGCTATCAGATGTATGCAATAGTAACTATAATACAAGAGAGTATACAAAAGAGGCATGAGGATAGATTAGGAAAATAGGTTGTGGATGATTGGAAGGAAGATAAGAAATCAGCATGCAGCATATATTTCTGAAAATAAAATGTAGTCTCTCAATCATTTAGAAGCATTTTAAGACTTTTCATGAAACTTATTGATCTATTATTGGTCACTGAATCCATAAAGAGGCCTAAGTGTATGATCTTAACATACATTCAAGACTGCTTAAAATTCTCTCTCAGGGCCATTAATGCTGGCCAATATGGCACAAATTAACATGGATAGGAAAAGCCTACTTTTTGACAGATGAAATGTCTATTTTAAATGACATAAAACAGGGCTGGAGCTGGATCCCAAGTGCCCTCCTTTTAATTTTGTAACTGAAAAAATTGGTTGTCTCTAGATGACCCAGCCACAACACGACAAGCACCTCTCATGTGCTGATGACATTCCTTCCTATATGGTCACAGAGTGACTTTGACAAGCAGTTCAACCTATTGGCCACCTTATGTCAGGAAAAGTTGCTAATCATTAATTTTCCTAAAACCAAAATCATCAATTTTGGCAGGTACACTCTGAGGTCCAGATGGATATTAAATTCTTATTAAATATTAAATATTAAAATATTAAATTAGTTGCCATATTTAGCTCCTTACCTGGTTAACTTACTTGGTTAACCCTTGGGATGCAGTTGATCTCCAAAGGAAACATTTTGCAGGAGTCACGTTAAGGATCTTCTGTGGTTAAGGCAGACTTTTGGTACTTCTTATCCTCAGAACTTTTTAAGATAGACCAACTGTTTTGCACCTTATGGTACAGAGTTCTGGTGTTTCCATCAATAATTTGTGCAGGCACTGAATTGTGTTGTGAGACTTATACTTAGTCTGTTTGAAAGTGCTCATTTGGCTCACTGTTGTATGGAGGTGAAGTGACCCTCCATTAAAATAAAAATATCAGCTAAATCCTTTTATTTTCACAAGCAAACATCTTTGTCATCCACACATTGGATCTTTTTTCAATAAGCAATGTGAACTACCTTTGAGTAGAAGTGGATTGTAATCTCAGTTGTGAATCGTCTATTATTTCTCTGTCAAAAACCTAGCTGAGACTATCTAAGGGAACCACCAATCACTCATCTTCACAAGTCTCCAAAATGCAACCATATTATGCCCTCAATTCTCATGTAAGCTTGTTGTAAGCAGTAACTCTATGTGAGCTTTTTAAAAAAATATTTAAAATATGTTATTAATTATATTATTCAATGGTCCATAAACAAAGATCTACAGGGCAAATTCCTCCCAAGTTCAGTTACAATAGAAAGTAACTCCTTTTATTAGACAAAGAGTACTCACATTGGACGTGTTTTCTTCTTTACTTTTTTTTTATTTTAGCGTACTGTGGGGGTACAAGTGTTAAGGTTATGCCCCCCTCCCCCTCGAGTAAGAGCTTCAAGCATGTCCATCCCCCAAACGTTTCACATCTTACTCGTTGTGATTGTATATACCCATCCCCTCCTCCCTCTCCTTTACTTTGATTGCTGAGAAGTTCATAGTGAATTTTTATGCTTAGTTTCAGTATTTTTCCTCTGTCTGGATTTTCATGTAATTATTCCCTCATCATTTTAATTTCTTGGCTTGTGCCTTTTATTAATTATATTAAGTTTTCCACTTGATTGTGACTTTTACTGTAGGTTGCCTCAGAAGACACATCACTTTTAATAGTAAGGGATGTATAAACACATATGAAAAATATCATCTCTTCAGCATAAATTCAATACTAGAATTGGCACTTCCTGGAAGAATATATCAAAAATATGCAGTCAATGCAAAAGAACAACTTGGAATATTTGTTATGCAGATTCTCAGGCTCTATCCCAGGTTTGAGTCAGTCGAAGTGGAGTCTAGAAATCTTCATTTTCATAAGCAACGTAGGTGAGTCTTCTACACACTAAAAGACTGAGAACCACTGATCCAGCATCATTCTCTATTTGATCCTTAAGTGTAAATGTGGCTCCCAAAGTGAATAAACTACCAGTAAGAGAAGGATATACTTGATATTTCACTAGCATTGTCTACAGCTCTAATAGGGCACAAATTCACATATTCACAAAGGACTCATTTACTTGAAATGTGCAAGGAAATGAATTAAGCACAGTTTTGAGTGACCCCAAAATGAATAAGGAGTAAAGAAATTATTGCTATGAACCATGTGTGAATCATGGGAGTCTTGGCATCAGAGCAGCAGTGGGAATGGAAAGTACTTCAACAGGGTTTCAAAATATGGGGAAGAAAGACCACTAGGATCTTTCTAGTCACATTTGGGGCATTATGAAGGAGAGAGAAAAAAAATCAGAGATATCCCAAAGTTTGAATCTTGACCAATTGGGAAAATATTAATGCCATCATCTGAGATAGGAAATGATATATAAGAGTAGAAAATTTTAAGTTTGGTTTTAAGTATGAGGTTTTTAAGAAAACCACCATGTGGAAAGACAGCTGAATAAATGGACCTAGACCTAGAATTCCTGAGAAAAACTTAAGCTTAGAGATGATATACTGGAATTGTACACCAAGAGGTGAGTTGAAAAGATAGGAGTAGAGAAATAACTCAGACAAGAACTATAATGTCAAAAGAGAGGAAGGCTAAGAAAGAGACTTGGGGAAAGACATGCAGTAGAGAAGGGAGGAAGGAGGCAAAGAGTAGGAGGGAAAAGAGAAGAATTTTAGGCTTCAGAAAACAAAAGAAGCCCGGGCGCAGTGGCTCACGCTTGTAATCCTAGCTCTCTGGGAGGCTGAGGCGGGCAGATTGCTCGAGGTCAGGAGTTCGAAACCAGCCTGAGCAAGAGCGAGACCCTGTCTCTACTATAAATAGAAAGAAATTAATTGGCCAACTAATATATATAGAAAAAATTAGCCGGGCATGGTGGCACATGCCTGTAGTCCCAGCTACCTGGGAGGCTGAGGCAGAAGGATTGCTTGAGCCCAGGAGTTTGAGGTTGCTGTGAGCTAGGCTAACGCCATGGCACTCACTCTAGCCTAGGCAACAAAGCGAGACTCTGTCTCAAAAAAAAAAAAAAAAAAGAAAGAAAGAAAAAGAAAACAAAAGAAAAATGACTTTCAAGAAAGGTTTCAAGCACCAGAAGTTTCTTTGCTGTTGGGTGGGCTTATAACTTCCTGAGGAGTAGCGGTTGAGTGGTTTCAGTAGATGGAGGAGGTAGAACTAAGACTGTAGAGGAAGAATGAATTGGAGCCCTACAGCTAGTCTGCAGCTCTGAAAAGTTTGGTCACGTAGGATGAAGATAAGTGATGGTAACATGATAGGGAAGGAGGGTTGAGGACAGGGCTGCTTGTAGACTCTATGGTGCCTTTTTGAAAATTAGGAAAACACATCCCTTCCCCGGGATAGACTTATTCCCACATGTGTGCTGGCATGACTTGGCCTGCAGAATATTGGATAGATTTCACCCTGACTGGCATACTCAGCTGAGAGTCTTTGTTCAGCGTGGAAACACTGTTGAGAGAAAGTTTTGATGACAGCAGATATTTAAGCACATTTCCAGGCCCAGGAAAAGTTGCCAGTTGTTGGTTAAGGTGAGGATGGCACAGAATGTAATTAAGAGACAGGAGGATAAGAATAACTGCTAGAGGAAAATGAAATAAAAGCATGAAATGATACACTCAAAGCACAGTTGCTCTTTGACAATGAACAGAGCAGATATGGTCATTTATGCCAACACCTTTTTTGAAAAATTGTTCTCATGTCATTAATCCTTTCACATAAAACAGGCATGGAACAGAATCCAAATTTCTCTCTCTTTTTTTAAAGGACCTCAAAAGGTTATGATTTCCGTGAGTGTCACATATTTATAAAAAAGACTAAGGAAGGTATCTGTGAACTAATGTGTAGTGTTTCCAGAGGATATTAAATTAAAAAAATCAAAGGCAAAGGACACATTTAGTAGGATACTTTTGGGCTAAAAAGAAGGGAAAATAAGAAAATATACATATATCTGCTTATTATTGCAGAAAGAAACAGGAAGGATAAGCCAGAAAGCAGTGGATTTTCGTAGTACAATAAGGGCTGGAGGAAATGGGATAGAAGGAGGATGGGAGGAGTGACGGTGTTTTTAATATGCCTTTGTGTATAGTTTCAAGCTGGAAAGCACCTTAATATTCCACATATTCAAAAATAAAATTAGGTCAATAAGATTAGGAGGGAAGAAAAAATAACCTAAACTGAAAAGAACATGAAACTAATGAACTTAATTTTAATTATTTTAAACAAATGTCATAACTATGCTGAAGGGAAGAAATAAAGAAATAAGGGAAGGTAGGGAGGGAGGCAGAAAGAAACCAGTCCAAGTAACTTACAAACTTCAGAACACAGTATTTAACCACACACCCTCAGTATTGAGCAGGGAGGGGTATGTGGGAAGGGGAGGGTGTGAGATGGGGGAATTGCAAATGAACTGTGAACTCTGTTAAGTGAGTTTATTAGAATGGCTCTGAAGCAATTCTGACACTATTTTAAATGTACTATATTATTGCACGCGAGTAAATGTGTCATGTTGGCATCCAGATTCTCACGGTGGAAGAAAGGAAATACAAATATGGAATCAGGGAAGTCAAGAAAGACTCCTGCAGGAACGGGCTAAAATTGGAGATACTGATGTGAACTCTTGATTTCTAAAATAAGTATGTGTGTGTGTGCACATGTGTGGTGAATATGCCTTTTTGCATATATATAATCTTATGTATGTATACATTAATATGTATAGACATTCATGTATTTCCTAGCTCTGTTGGCTGAAAAGGTCAAGAAACAAAGATAACCTAGTTGCAATAACCACACCTAGCACTCAAATCTCAGTCTGTAACACTATTCCTTACTAAAAAGAACCAAGGTAGTTGGGACACATAGGTACAAGATAAGATTGGAATGCTTTGTTATGCCAGAAAGTAAGGAATTGCTGAAAAGATGTCACAATGATATAAGAGTCAAATTGAAGAGGCTCCCGATGGCCAGATCTGGGACAATTTGAGCACCAAAAAAATTTAAGTAATGAATTATAAATAATTGGGGGTAAAAGGAGTTCATAAGTTCATGTTTATGATAAATAGATAAATAAATATGGGGTGAAGGGAGGGATCTTGCTGTGGAATACCAAGGGCAAACGTAAGTATGGACAGGATGTTAGAGTTGGAAAATCATAATTTTGCAACCATTTAGTAAGGATTAATTAAATAAGAATTACCAATGGATGCTAAATATGGGAGAAAATTTGAAGAGGGGCAGGGTATTTGTATGCTTTTAAAGCAGCAGCCCCCAAACTTTTTGGCACCAGGGTCTGGTTTCATGGAAGACAATTTTTTCACGGATTGAGGATAGGTGGTAGGGTGTTGCAGGGTGGGGGTATGCAGAGATCAGGCAGTGACACGTGGCCCATTTCCTACAGGAGAGGGACCAGTACTGGGCCACAGAATGGGGGTTGGGGACCACAGTTTTAAAGTGTTTCTCAGCCACATATGGTGGCTTACCCCTATAATACCAACACTTTGGGACGCTGAGGTGGGAGGATCACTTCACCCCAGGAGTTTGAGGTTCCACTGAGCTATGATTGGACCACTGCACTCCACCCTGGGCAACAGAGTAACACCTTGTCTCTAAAAAAATAAGATAAAAGAAAATAAATAGCTAAAAATAAAGTGTTTTTCCACAAAATGATCAAAATTAACATTATTTATAGAGGGCAGATGTGTTTCTCCAGATATGATACCCTGAGAAGAAAAAAACATCACCTATACTGAGAGTGCATAATTTCAATCTAATTATGGGGAAAGATCAGACAAACAACTGAGCAATAATCTAGTAAAAAAAGGGGGAGGTCTATTCTTCAAAATTGTCAATGTCATAAAAAGACAAAGATAAGCTGGGGAAATGTTTCCAGATTAAAGAAGGCTAAAGAAATAGGACACCTAAATTCAATACCTAACTCATGTACTGCAGGGGGAAAGTGCTCTATAATGGATATTACTAGGAAAACTGACAAAATTGGATTGTGAAAGGTAGATTAGACAAAAATATTGTATCAATGGAAATTTACAACCATAATTATACTATGGTATATGTGAGAGAATATAGCTACATTCCTATTAGGGAAGATACAATGAAGTATTTAGGAGTAAATGGCCATGATGTATACAACTTAGCTTCAAGTGGTTCAGACAAATTAAAACCAGATGGATAGATGGAAAGATAAAGTGAGATAGTAAATAATAAAGCAAATGGGGTAAAATAGTGACAATAGGTGAAAGTACAGTATACTATTTTTATTTTTGTGATATTTTATAAATCTGAAATTATTTTCAAATAAAGTGTTTAAAAACAGTTGTCATTTGTTGTTATTTTAAATGTTTATAGTAGGGCTGTTGCCAGTGGTGAGAGTCCAACAAACATGATCCATGAACTCCGCTATCTTAGAAAATATGTTTCTTAAAAATAATGAGAAATTTTGAGATAATTTTTTTGGTGACTGAGATCTCAGTATTTACATATAAAGCTAGAATACCTTTGGGAGGAAAGACCCATGTGAAGAAAATCACATAAAGGGTGTTAGGAATCATAGCAAAGCCCACATTTTTATTTCATCAAATTGCAATTTAATTTATACTTACACTTTATAAAATTGTCACTCTCCACTACCTCTTTCAGATATCAAACAAATACAAATATGGGAAATTCCATATTTTAAAATATTTCTTAAGCAAAATATAATGACAAAAATGTATGTTCCTACTGGAAAATTAATCTCATCCTTCATAATTAACTATTGCATTTTTCTTTCATCAGGCTCTGACCTTTAAGGTGTTCCTGTTGTGTGTGTTTTTAATGTCTAACTTTTCTCAAAAATGTGCAGAGGTCATAATGAGGCATAATTATATACGGTCTATAATTTTCTTTGGCCTTTTTCAAGTGCTAATTTAGCTATCATTTCTTCCTATAGAATTTTTATAAGAAATACTTTAAAAAATGAAAGTCTTTTCTTCAGTTTTAGCATGAATTATATTTTCACTAGGTATTTAATACAGGCAGGAAATTTAGCAACACATATGTGGATATTAAGGGAACACTGTACAATACGGGAGTTTCCCATTATTCTCGAAGGATAAATTCCAAGACCCACAGTGGATGCCTGAGGGTCAGATAGTACCAAACTCCATATATACTGTTTTTCCTATACATACATGCCTATGATAAAGTTTAACTTATAAGTTAGGTATATTATGATATTAGTAATTACTAATAATAAAATGGAAAACTTATTGCACTATACTGTAATAAAAGTTATTATGCACTGTGGTGACAGATAGTTGGCCACAGCAAATGACAAATGACAAATGTTTAGCTACCTATATTGCCCTTGCCCCATTCGAGTCAGAGCTTCAAGAGTGCCCATCCCCTAGACAGTGCACACCACACCCATTAGGTGTGAATATATCCATCCTCTCCTCCCCCATCCCACCTGCCAAACACCTGATGAATGTTACTACTATGTGTACATAAGTGTTGATCAGTTTATACTAATTTGATGGTGAGAACATGTGGTGCTTGATTTCCATTCTTGTGATACTTCACTTAGTAAATGGGCTCCAGCTCCATCCAGGATAATATAAGAGATGCTAGATCACCATTGTTTTTTGTAGCTGAGTAGAACTCCATGGTATACATATATCACATTTTATTAATCCACTCATGTATTGATGGGCACTTGGGTTGTTTCCACATATTTGCAATTGTGAATTGTGCTGCCATAAACATTCTAGGGCAGATGCCTATTTTATAGAATGTCTTTTTGTCCTTTGGGTAAATGCCCAGTAATGGGATTCCTAGATAAAGTGGTAGTTTTACTTTTAGCTCTTTGAGGTATCTCCATATTACTTTCCACAGCAGTTGTTCTATCTTGCAGTTCCATCAGCAGTGTATGAGTGTTCTTATGTCTCTGCAACCATGCCAACATTTATTGTTTTGGGACTTTTTGATAAAAGCCATTCTCACTGGAGTTAAGTGATATCTCACTGTGGTTTTGATTTGCATTTATCTGATGATTAGAGATACTGAGTATTTTTTTCAAGTTTGTTGGCCATTGGTCTGTCTTCCTTTGAAGTTTCTGTTCATGTCCTTTGCCCACTTTTTAATCGGGTTGTTTGATTTTTTCTTGTTAATTTTTCTGAGTTCTATATAGATTCTAGTTATCAGCCCTTTATTGGATATGTAGCATGCAAATATTTTCTCCCATTCTGTGGGTTGTCTATTTGCTCTCATGATAGTTTCCTTGGCTGTGCAGAAGCTTTTTAATTTGATCAGGTCCGATTTATTTATTTTTGTTGCTGCTGTGATTGCCTTTGGGGTCTTATTCATAAATTCTTTGCCTAGGCCAATGTCTATAATAGTTGTTCCAACATTTTCTTCTAGAACTCTTATAGTTTAACGCCTTAGGTTTAAGTCTGTTATCCACCGTTTGTGAGAGGTGAAAGGTGTGGATCCTGTTTCAGTCTTCTACATGCGGCTGTCCAATTTTCCCAGCATCATTTATTGAATAAGGATTCTTTCTCCCAGTTTATGTTTCTGTTTGCTTTGTCAAAAATTAGATGGCTATATGAGGATGGTTTTATATCTGGGTTCTCATTTCTGTTCCATTGGTCTATGTCTCTGTTCTTGTGCCAGTACAATCCTATTTTAGTTACTACAGCCTTGTAGTATAGCTTGAAGTCTAGTAAATTGACATCTCCCAATTTGTTCTTTTTGCTATACAGTGTCTTCTTTGGTTCCATACAAAGTGTGGAATTATTTTTTCTAGATCTGTGAACGATGTTGGTATTTTAATAAGGATTGCATTGAATCTGCAGATCACTTTGGGTAGTATAGGCATTTTAACAATGTTGATTCTGCCAACCCATGAACATGATACGGTTTTCCACCTGTTTATGTCCTCTGCTATTTCCTTCCTCAGTGTTTCATAGTTCTCCCTGTAGAGTCTTTCACCTCTTTAGTTAAATATATTCCTAGGTATTTTATTTCATTTGTTGCTATAATGAAAGTTATTGTGTCTTTGATTTGGTTCTCAGTTTGGTTGTTGTTAGCGTATAGGATTGCTACTGCTTTCTCTATGCTGTTTTTGTAATCTGAGACTTTGCTGAATTTGTTTATCAGTTCTAGTAGCCTCATGGCAGAATCTTTGGAGTTTTCTAGATATAAAATCATATTGTCAGCAAAGAGGAATAGTTTGACCTCTTCTGCCCCCATTTGGATGCCCTTAATATTCTTCTCTTGTTTGATTGTTCTAAGACTTCCAGCACTATGTTCAATAGAAGTGGTAATAGAGGACAAACGTTGTTTGATTCCGGTTCTAAGTGGGAATATTTTCAATTTTTCCTTGTTCAGTATGATGTTGGTGTGGGTTTGTCATACATGGCTTTTATCATTTTCAGGTAAGTCCTGTCTATGCCAATTTTATTAAGCATTCTTATCACAAAAGGGTGCTGAATTTTGTCCAGTGGTTTTTCTTCATCTATTGAAAGGATCATATGGTCTTTGTTTTTGCTTCTATATATGTGGTGAATTACATTTATAGATTTTCATATGTTGAACCATCCCTGCATCTCTAGGATGAAATCACTTGATTGTGATGGATTATTTTTTTTTTATAAGCACCTAACTGACACATCTCCTGCTAGATTAATGAGAAGCAAAAAAGAAAGGACTCTAATAAACTCAATCAGGAATGAAAAAAGAGAAATTACAACTGATACCATGGAAATACAAAATATCATCTATGAATACTATAAAAATCTCTATGCACATAACTTGAAAACATGGAGGAAATGGATAAATTCTTAGAAACACACAGCCTCTGTAGGCTCAATCAGGAAGAAATACAACTCCTGAACAGATCAATATCAAGTACTGAAATTGAAGCAGCACATAAAATCTTCCTTAAAAACAGTTCCAGACCAGATGATTTCACAGCCATATTTTACCAGACCTACAAAGAAGAACTGATGCCTATCCTGCAGAAATTATTTCACAACATTGACAAGGAAGGAATCCTGCCCAATACATTTTATGAAGCCAACATCGCCATGATAACAAAACCAGGAAAGGATGCAACACAAAAAGAAAACTACAGACCAATATCCCTTATGAATATAGATGCAAAAATTCTCAACAAAATCCTAGCAAACCAAATTCAGGTGCTAATAAAGGAAGCACTTTATAGCTGCTTTTTGGCATAGCCAAATTGCCAGCATGACTACTTTGCAGGAAATAAAACCATGAATAAGGGAGGTCTACTGTAAATCCTTATTTACATAGATGGCAAATAACCTTTAAGAAACCAGCTTGTTGTTCCTCCATACTCTGTTTTTCTGAAAAGGAAACAAAAACTAATTTACCTCTCTAGTCCTTAATTTCCTTATATAGAATGGGTATCAACAATCATATAGAATTGTGAGGATTAAATTGAGTCTATAGCGTGCTTAGCACAGTGCCTGGCATATAGTAAGCACTTGAGTAATAATGATTTATTTCATTATTGTTAGCTTGATTTTAAACAATATCCAGAATCTGTTTACTTATTTATCCTGATTTCCCATAACTTATTCATCTCTGATACTAAATAATAATTGGCAACCATATGGTAGCAATGCTGAGTTTCAAAGATTAAGTTTTGTTTAAAAATGTTTGAGTTGCCAGGAAGTCACATATGAGTTAAATAATCAGACTCTTATGTTGATAAGAATAGTCTGTTGTATACTCATTTTGAATCAGATAAAACTCTGTTTTATCTATTTTTTTTTAATTTACCCATTAAAGCATTATTTCACTCCCATAGAAAATGCCTTAACCTGTAAATAAATGATTAGGAATTTTACTTTCTAAAAAAATATCTTTAAATATAGTTTGCATGGAAAGACATCATTGGTAAAGTAGAAGATAACATTCAGAACTTAGAATATAGATAGAAGTATTTAGAAAAGAGGCAAAAAAAGTATTTAGAAAAGAGGTGTATATGTAAAAGTAGAATTGTTTTCTGAAAAGTTAAAGAGTTTTCACTTATAAAATTTTGCTGTAAGCATCATTAGTCATTGAGATTGGTAGGGATGAGAGCACAAATATGAAGACTGATTTGGTTTTCATATCATCTTAATGACAATATAAATTTCAGCAACCTGTCTTTCAATATAAAAAGACACTTTAAAATGAATGAAACATATTTGTAAGCAAGCTAACACACACAAAAGGAATTATTTGGTTTGAATTGCTGACTTACTGTAAGTAACTTGATCAACTGATAGAACCAGACTAATTCTATAAACCTTAGAGTATTTTGTATAAAGCAGTGGTTAGGGAATATTGGGATTTAAAAGAAGATCTTATGCATTTTTATGTTCCTAATGCCTTCAATCATTTTAAGTCCTTGAATAAATTTTGCTGAATAATATTTGTTTTATGTCTGCAATGGCCCATTTGTTTACAAAGTTGGGATTTATTTATTTTTTTTACTGGCAGGTAGGGTATAAGGACAAAGAAATATTTTAATCATTTTAGCATTGTTTCTTATTAAATCATATATATTTAATATTAAATTAATAAAATCCATTATTATATATCTTCATGGTGAGGCAAAAATTCCAAATTTACATCTGGTGACACTAGTCAGATTTTACCACATAAAATGAGTAAAAAGGGAGAAAGAGCTATGGTATAGTCTATGAAGTTGATGAACATGGCAGCTATAAGGTAAAGACCCAATAGGCTTTGTGAACATTTGGAAAATCTCAATGGTAATTATTGTATGACTCTGTAGTTAACAGTGGGTGAAGTTACCTGGACCACATCATCACAACTGGACATTTTTCCAATGTAAATTTGAGGCCAAGTTCTGTTGCATTTTACATTTGTTTTTTGAATTCATTTTAAATTTCAAAACATTAAGGAGGTACAAATGTTTTTGTTACATGGATACCTCCTCACATAATGCATAAATCAGGGCTTTTGGTGTGCCCATCACGAGATGTAGTCATTGTATCCAACAGGTAAGTTTTTATCCCTCACCTCCCTACCCTTCACCCTTCTTGGTTTCCAATTTAATTTACATCTTTTTGTGCCCATGTGTACCCATTGTTTAGCTCCCACTTGTGAGAACATATGGTGTTTGGTTTTCCTCCAGTTTCATCAAAGTTGCTGCAAAAGACATTATTTCATTCCTTTTTATGGCTGAATAACACTCCATGATGTGTGTGTGTGTGTATACACACACCATATTTTCTTTATCCATTCTTGAATTGATGTTGATTCCACATCTTTGCAATTGTGAATTGTGCTGCCATAAACATTCGAGTGCAAGTATCGTTTTATTAAAATTACTTCTTTTCCTTTGGGTAGATACCCAGCAGCAGGATTGCTGGATCAAATGGTAGGTCTAGAATTTCTTTGAGGAACCTCCATACTGTTTTCTATATAGGTTGTGCTAATTTGCAGTCCAACCAACAGTGTATAAGCATTTCTTTCTATCTGCATCCATGCCAATATCTATTGTTTTGTGACTTTTTAATAATGGCCATTCTAATATGGGTAAGGTAATATCTTATTATAGTTTTAATTTGCATTTTCCTAGTGATTAGTGATGCTGAGCATTTTTTCATGTTTGTTGGCCATTTGTCTATCTTCTTTTGAAACAATTCTATTAATGTCTTTTGCCCACTTTTTAATGGGTTGTTTTCTTGCTGATTTATTTGAGTTGTGTAGATTTTGGATATTAGTCCTTTGCCAGATGTATAGTTTGAGAAGATTGTCTGCCATCCTGTAGGTTGTCTATTCATTCTGTTATTTCCTTTGCTGCACTTTTTAATTTAATTAAGACCCATATATTTGTTTTTGTTGTTGCTGTATTTGCCTTTGGGGTCTTAGTCATAAATTCTTTGCCTAGGCTTATGTCTAGAAGAGTTTTTCCAGTGTTTTCTTCTGGAATTTTTGTAGCCTCATTGCTTACATTTAAGTCTTTTATCCATCTTGAATTAATTTTTGTATATAGTGAGAAATAGGAGTCCCATTTCATTCCTCTACATGTGGCTATCCAATTTTCCCAGCACCATTTATTGAATACGGCTTCCTTTCCCCAGTATATGTTGTCTGTCTTGTCAAAGATCAGTTGGTCATAGCTGTATGATTTATTTCTGGGTTCTCTATTCTGTTTCATTATTCTATGACTAGTACAGAACATACTTACCAGAAAGCTCAAATTCTTCATGGTTGTACATTATCTGGGGTTGTACATACATACATGGCAGTGTTGATTGTCTTGTTCTTTAGGAGACTTTTCTCAGGTTTCGGGGCACCTCATTTGAAGCAAAAGGGTGTAAGCTTCAGTATAAGAGGTTCTTCAACATGATGTCTCTGGGGGCTTGTAACCAATAATAGAGTATCAAAATTTAGGTGTACTTTTTTGTTTAAGTACCAATTAGATTGGCTTCAGAGTTAACCTTAGAGCAATGTTACACAAATCATCAGCTACATTGAGACTGTTTGAGTAGAAGAGAAAGGGGAAGAGTGTTCCTTGCACTGGAAATTGTTTATTAATGTTTGGCAAAAGCCTTGAAGTATCTCTGCTATGGTCTGAATGTTTGTGTCCCCCCAAAATTCATATGTGGAAACCTAATTCCCAATGTGATAGTATTAAGAGGTAGGGCTTTTGGGAGGTGATTAAGTTGTGAAGGCAGAGTCCTCATGAATGGAATTAGTTCCCTTATGAAAGATGCCCAAGGGAGCTTGTTCATGGCCCCTTCCACCATGGGAGGATGCCATGCAAGGAGTTGCCATCAATGAAGCAGAGAGGGAGCCTTCGTTAGACACTGAATTTGCTGGAGCTTTGATCTTGGAATTCCTGGGTCCCAGAACTTTATGCAATAAATTCTGTTCCTTATAAATTACACAGTTTAAGGTATTTTGTTATAGTAGCCTGAAAAGACAGACTAAGACAGTCTCACACATGCAAATACTTTCCATGTTCCGTGTGTTGCAACAAAAAAGAGACTGAGAAAAGTTGCTTTATGTAAGTGCTGATTTACTTCAAAATGCAAGGACAAATAAGCCCTGCATAATTTCTGCTTTCATGAGAGCCCATTAATCAAGTGTTGGAATGGTCTTAAGGCATTGGCCAAAGTGCCTCTGCCAAAGAAATCTTATGACCCCCACACATCATTTTATTATTTTACTCCAGAAATGCAAATATGTGACAAGTCTTGAATTAAAAGGCCATTGCTAGATGAAAGATATGTGATTGCTTTTAAAGAAGTAGCTAAAAGGCTTCCTTTAGTGTTCCCTTCCTAGGCATGTGGCAGTGATGCCAAAGGTGAATTAAGGGAAAAAAATTAAAAAAGGACTGTGCCTTTTGAACATCTTCTATTCAATCAGAGTGTCCACATGGGCACAGCAAGGTCTATGGTGAATACTTATTTCCTTGGTAAATTTAGATTTTTATTTATGAGCAACAGTCAGGAAATATGGCCTTTTAATCATGACTTTACCTTTGTTTGGGCTGTAAAATAAATTTGAAAAAAATCTGTAAATTGGCCTGGATTTAAGTTCTCAGACTACTTTAAAAAAACATTTAAAGAAAGAATTCCAGTTTATAGGTACATTGAAATGAGTTTAAGTTGTGTCAATTTTTCTGATGGCTTTGATTGAACTAATTATTTAGTCTGTAATTGACTAACCCACTAAATCAAAGCCAGGCAGTAAGAGTTAGTGAACTAAATTTAAATCCTTAAACAAACAGTAGATGTGGAATAATCTTTAAGTTTATGAAACAAAGCACACTTTGTTTTTCTAATATGAAAAAAGTTGAGAATGCAATAAAATCCAGAAAGTAAATCCACCTATTGTAGGTGTTTATGTGTTACATTTACTTTGCAAATGAAAATCTATCTATATTTAAGAAAATGTGCCAGAATTTAGAATATCATAGACCAGGGATCAGAAAACTTTTCCTGTAATGGGCCAGATAATAAATATTTTGGACTTTGCAGGTCATATGGTTTCTGTCACAACTACATAACTCTGTAGTTATAGTGTAAAGGCAGCCATAGACAATATGTAAATAAATGTGTGTGGCCGTGTTCCAATAAAACTTTATTAATGAACACCAAGATTTCAATTTCATATAATTTTCACACATCATGAAGTGTTCTTTTGACTTTTCTCTACCACTTAAAAATGTAAAAATCACTCTAAGCTTACAGGTCAAACAAAAATAGGTCGTGGGCTGAATTTGGCCCATGGGCCATAGTTTGCTGAACCCAGACTTAAGTCTAATGAAGCATGAGCTGTTAGAGTAAGTTGTGAACTTTAAGACACATCAAGAATGTCAGTGACTAATTCATTCTTCATTAAAGACTGATCCTTGAATACAAAGCCACCTATGTACTTTACTTGACAAAAAGTTTACCCTGAGTTTAACGACAAAACAATTGGACCCATCCAGGTTGTGGATCATTCTGTAAAACTAGCCTGAACTCTTCAGAATTGTCAATATTATGAAAGACCAAAGAAAGAGAATAAAAGCACAGGGAAACTGTTCAAGATAAAAAAAGACATGGAAACTAAAAGCAGTATGTGATCTTTGTTTTTGTTTGGATCTTGGGTTAAAAGAAAAACAATTGTAATAGGACATTATTTGGGCATTCAGAGAAATGTGAATACGAATTATCAGATAGTATTATTGTATCAATGTTATATTTTTTGAGTGTGAAGATGGCACTGTAGACTTATAGAAGAATGCCCTTGTTCTCAGGTGTTATATGTTAAAGTATTTACAGATGAAGTGTTATACCCTGCAATTTAATTTCAAATGATTTACTCACATAGAAAAGTACGAATAGTAAACAAGGCAAAATAGTAACAATAAATGAATCTAAGTGACGATTACCTAATGTCATTGTTCTACTCTTTTAAGTTTTATATAAGTCTGAAATGCTTAAAAATAAAAATTTGAAAAGGAATTATGTAGGAAAAAAGAAGTATATCTATAAATTTAGTTTGGTTCAAGTTATATTTAAAATATAAGAATTACCTATTTGAAAATCCAGTTATTCTTTAAAATTCTAAAATAATTCCAACTTCATTTAGAAAATAAAACAATTTGGCTTGTAAGAAATAGCTGGGTCATTTCACTCTGTTTTGATATTTTCATCTAGTTTGTTCCCAGAAATTATAGAATAGTAAAATCTAAGCTGAATGAACCAAACACAACAAAATAATAAAACTTAGGTTTTCAAAACCCCTAAATTTAGATTGTTCTGTTGTGGTATAAGATGCATATTTATTAAGTGATCAGAAATCTGAAAAATACTTTTCTTTTCTATAATTAAAACTTCCTTAATTCTTATAGTAGCCAGATCATTTTGCCTACTATTTTGCTCACTAGATTTTTGAAAATGTAGAGAAACCAGATAAGAAACAAAGTAAATAGGGTCATCATTTAATCTGGAGAAAAGTCACAATCACTATATTCAAGGACATGAAAGGCACTTTCAGAAGAAAAATTGTAAACCCTTTGGAGGCAGTGACCGTGATTTGTTGCCTTTATATATCTAATGCCAAAGAGAGTGCTTCATACAGGTAGCCATATATGTGTTGAATGACTGAATGAATATATGAATAAACAAGTAAATAAATGGAGGGGGTGCCCTCCGTTATATGGAAACAGGTTAAGTTTGGATCTGATGTAAGGAAAAGATTCAAGATGACTTTGGCACTGAACTAGGCCACTGAAAGAAGTCGTGGATTATTTATTTATTTATTGAAATTTACAATAATAGAATAAACATATATCTTGAATATATTTTTAGAGAAAACTTAGCACTTAAATGTTCAGATACTTTTCTACAAGTATGTTGATGAAGACAGTTCCTCAATTGCAAGAATTCTGTCTGTTAACATTCACTCAGGTTGAAATGGATCTGAAAATCATAACACAGGAAGGGAAGTTGAGCAAATAGTAGTTGGGAGTGGATGAGAAACTGGTTTTAATCACCATCAGGGCTGCCATGAGAAAGAGGAAATAGAAATACTCTGAGCTGCTCCGTAAGACACAACTAAGACCAGTGAGCAAAATTATAGGTGAGGGTAGGGTAGGGGGGGGAATATGCATATTTTATAAACTTAAGAAAGAACTTTCTAACAAAGAGACCTGCCCAACAGTAGAATGGTTTGCCTTAACAGATAATGAACCACTGTCACTACAAGTGTGTAGACAGAGTTTTTTAAGAGTAAGTGGGGAGGTAGCACCTACATAGGGCAAGAAATTGAAGCTATTCTATCTTCCAACCTGAAAAGGCATTGTTCAATAAACCTGAAAGTCATTCCACAAATTTGGTGTTAATACTAAGCAGATGATAAATAATTTCAATACTTCAAGGTCTTCTATGAGCATAAAACAATAAATAGAACATTATTGTCAGTTTGTTCTTTGACTGTTTTACCAGTAGATGTAGACTTGACATTAGTTACTACCCAAGGGAAATTTAGGTAGTCTCAGCATATAAAATAATACCATATCCCAACAGAGGTCTAGAATGCTCTTAGGTATTTCAAAGACTCTAGGATTTGTCCTTTCTCCACATCCTGGGCCACTATCCCTGTGTACTCTGTCATCATCATAACCCTAGCTTATTTTTTCCAGCTGCCTCCTAACTAGAAAATTATCTATAAAATCTTCCCCCTGTAATCCTATTGAACACTGCAACTTTAATGCCTACCTAAAACCCCTTTTGAACAAATTACTACATACTAAAAATCCTAGAATGATTCATCCATTTAGAAATATGTATGGAGATTAGAAGGGGCCTAAAAATACAAATAGTTATTAAAGTGATAGAATTACAGATAAATATTGTTTGAATGATCATGGTATGGTCCTAATGATAAATATAATCAGGTGAAAAAAAGATGCTACAAAGTGCCCTTACTATCTAACATATTACATACAAAAGCCTCAACTGAACTTTTTAAAAAACCCTTCATTAAGTCCTCCCAATTTACCTTTTCTCCTATTATCCCTGCAATAAAGCTTCACAAATATTCTACTGGCTAACTTTCTGCTCTCTCCTAACGCTTTTTCTTCCTCCTTGTCCCTCATTGCTGCTTCTCCTTTTACGTCTCTTTCACCAAATCCGCTCTCTTCCTCACCTCTAGAAGTCTTCCTCACCAAGGACTGCATGTCATTTGTGTGTTCACTTTGTCCTTAATGTAGGTAAGCCTGCTGAGCAGAGGGCCTTTGTCTGTTTGCTAATTATTGTATCCTCTGAATCTGGAATAGTGGCTTGCAGATAAAAAGTGTTTCTGTACTATCTGTTCAATGAATGATTGTCATTCCTGTGACTACACGAACCCACAATATTCTTTCCCTTTTTGAAATCTGATACAAATTGATCATATATTGTGTGTGATTGTGTACTACATTATACCTTTTTCTAGTTGTGTGCATGTTTTAGTGTAGCGTTCTCAAAATGAAGGGATAGATGTCATCCATATTACCTAATTCAATACTTCAATTCAGCAAATTTATATTGGATACCTACTATGTGTCAGGCACTTGAGTAGGTGTTAACGATATAAATTAAAAAAGGTATTTAACAAGAGTCAGTAAAAACTAAATGGAATATTTCTTCGCTAATTTCTTTTACACAAAATAAATATACCTGAAATCTATAAATAATAGTCAAATTTTCTAAACTTTTCTACCATCTTTCTATCAAACCCATCCAAAAAAATTATCTAAAATAAGTTAAGACATACAAGGTATCCTGAAATCCAACATCAAACCATTAATAAGCAGAAATAAAAAAATCTAATATAAATCTTTATTGGTTTAGGGGAACTAGTGTGGAATCATTTACTGTTCCAAGATCTTTATGGTGACCAGAAAGATTTTGAAAACTGTAAAGTCTTCATGTCTAATCTCTAGTTTTAGTAAATTTAAGCCTCCTAAGCAATATAGATATTTGGGAAGCTGCAACATGCTATATTTTTATCAGAACCAGATGCAACAATGTGGTAAGGAACACAGGTAGAAGAGATCACTAATTTTCCTTTTCCCCCAACAATCTGTGTTTATTATGCCAATTTTAATTACCATGCAATCTAATGGATTTAAGGCTTATATTTTCCACATCACTAGACATCACAAACATGAAAGCATTTTATACTGTCATTATACATCAATGTTTGTACTTGGTTATACATATATACAGAAATTATTCACACATCTTAACCTTGCTATTTCCTCCTTTCAAACCAACATAATTTTACCGTGAAAGCAGCTTTTTAATAAATGGTATAAGAAATACAGCAAGGCACACTTTTTTAAAAAACTTTTTTCTCATTACCACCTCAAGAAGCATAAAAAATGAAAATGTTGTACATAATTTAATAGTAGAATGTCACCAGTTTATAATATACAACACCATATAGCTGTTTCTTGAAGTGCTGCATAGATTATTATTTTTTAAATGAAATAAATAAAATGGCGCTTCTAAAAGTTGCTTAATTTTGAAAGAAAGACCAGTGTTTCTTCACTATGCTGTAATCAAATCAAATATTGGCTTTTTAGGTAAAACTCTTTCAATAAACATAGGCATTATACCATAAAAAAATCCAGATTGAAACATGAAATTGGTCAAGTACTGGAAGGGGGTCATTCCAGACAGGCAAATTTAATGGACCATCAATTGGTAAACTGCAGAACTTTAAAGAGCAGACAAGGAGGGGAGAAGACAAACAGAAAAGTCTGGCTGGAGAGGGAGGGTTGGCAGAGGTAGCTTGGGACAGGAATCCATGGGAGAACAAGCAGCTTTGCTGAACTTCAAATACAATCACCTAAAGAGAACCAGTGTACACATCCAGATCACAAGGTTCATGTGGAGAAATGGCATTTGGAAGGAAGATTCATCTTGGGAGAAGTCAATGTAACAACCGGCAGTGACAACATGATAGAATCAGAGACCAGCTCAGGGTGGGAAGATGAGGCCACCCCTGAGTTGCAGCCAGGCTTATCTGCAAGAAAGGAAAAAGTGACAAGAAAAGGTTTCAGAAAGGTCTTTTTCATTTGCAAAACCAAACCGTTTGAGGAACACTTGAAGGCTGCCATTTTGGGGCTCCCTGCTAATGGTCTGAAATAAAAGGATACATACATACATAAAATATAAATAATGATTTTCATAGCCCAAAGTTCACATTACTGACAAAAAAATGTTTCAGTGTAGTCGTGAAAAAGACATTGATTTTTTTAAAGACATGGTTTCAAAGAAAACAAAAAATTATCAAGTTTGACCTTTTCTCTGGGTCTCATCCACTTTTTTGTCTATGAACTCAGTTTTGAACATCAAGATAGCTTGAAAATAATATGAAAATGTGAGGCTGCTGATGCCAAGTGATGCAACAAAGTATTTACAATGATTCTATGAATAGGAACCTAGGCTGTCAGGTTTAACCCCTCCTTCAGTGATTTTATGTGTAAAATTGAATAATTCCACTATTATATAATGGTGAAACATTCATAGCATTGTGATTATCCTAAATGTTTCAGCCCCTTGCCTATGAAAGGATATATATATGATCGGTTCTCTAGCTCAAATACTAATGCATTTCATTTAAGGTACAGAGGATTGTGGAAATGAAATTGATTCAATTATTTTTGTACATCTGATGGCTCAGATACAAATTTGTTCTAAACTCAATCTGTTCTGCCTATTCCTAAATGGCTAAAAGCAACTGGTCAAATGTGGGAAACACCTAAATTCCAGGTTTAGGCAATGCTGAATGCAATTCCTATAGGTCCTCTGACCTGCTCTCAAAGAAAGCAGGCTTTTTTGTTTGTCTCAGTTTAAACTGAGTTCTGATATCTGATATCAAGTTGTTTCACTGCCTTTCTAGAACAAATGTTCTCATTCTGCCTGTCTTGCTCTTTCTTTTTCTATAATCTTGCAACTTGTATAAGAGCCACAAAATTTTTTAACAAAAAGTGGTTTGGCTGGAGCCACTGGAAGTTGGGGACAGAAGGAAAGTTAGATAAAGAATAGGAGGAGACAGACAGACAAGAGCAGATGGGATAAAATTTGGTACAGTAAAATTATGCAGTAACACAAGAAAGCAGGGTACATTGTTCAAATGCTGAGGACATGACTCATTTGAAATCTGGCTACTGAGCAGGGAATCCTTAGGTGAGGCAAATCTGGTCTTACTAAATGCTGGCGTTTAAGTTCTCTCTGGATAATTAATTCTTTCAATTTGGGCCACTTGAAAATGGGCAGGCCAAATTGGCTGAGGCACAGATCTAGAGTGTGTGTGGGGGTGGGTGGGGTTGGCACTGTCCAATAAAAATCTTTGTTATTTAGCATGGCAGGGCTACTTATTCAGAAGTGGTGGATAATTAAAAAATACTTTACTCATTCAGCAAAACCTCGATTTATTAAAGTGAGTTTAAAGGTAAATTTGACAAGATTATACCTTTATTGTCTAGTGAAAAATTAATATACAGTCATCAAAGGTAGTTTCTTAAAATTGCTTGGCCAGTATTGGAAAATATCAAGCACTTAGTGTCAATCCAATTAATAGAATGAAAATCTATGTTACTTACATGAGAAACGTTTGCTCTTCCACCTTTCTCAGTTTGTAGAAACTGAGCGGCAGCATTTATGCATATACTTGAGCATGCATAAATACAAGTAATTGCTTAAAATCTAAAATCTGCAGGCCACCAACTATCACATTTACAGACCAATAAAGTAGAAAAGTCAATAAAGTTAAAAAGTTCTAAAGGAAATATATGCACCTTAAGCAAATACAGCACCTTACCTCACCCTTAACACACACACATACACACACACACACACACACACACACACACACACACACACACACACACACAGTAAAACAAAACCCCAGACCACCAGAGCAAACCAAAAGGAAAAAAAAAGTACATACTGGCTGCACATAATGAGTTAAATTTTTATATCACAGGATTTATCCAGCCTGAAATTTAGGGTTAAACCATTCATCAAAGATCAGAGGCTTATGATGAGGATTATGAAGAAATAACTGTCAGAATACAGCAAAAAGATTAGTGCAAAGTGCATCTCTTAGGCAGATCCTAGGAGGCACTCCAGACATACATTATGTGCTTCCTCCAAATTAGGCAGAAAGATCTGGATCTATCCAGTTACTTTTCCTTTGATGTGATTTGCTGTAACTGACCTCTCTATTTTTATCAAAACATGACACATAAATGAAAATAGTGAAAAGCACAGTAGTGTTCCTGGAAATTGCTGCAAATGAATACTGTTAGATCATGTTAAAACTTCTCAAACAGTTTCAATGGACTTTTAATTAGAACACAATAAATAAAATACTTTTAAAAATAATTTTGAAAAAAAGTTTGTTACTATTGCAGACTGTGTCTGCTATACTAAGTTATAGTTCTTCTGGATGGTATTATACTCATTTGATCATTTGAAAAGTTATTTCTGAAAAAAAGTCCCAGCAAATTAAATTTGGTCAATTTTATTGTCCTGATAAAGAGTATCCCAACTGATGGTTTGCAAATGGCTTTAAGAAGCAGAGCTTTTCCTTTTGCTTTTACGAATCTAGTAGAAAGAATGATGACAACAAGTAGGCTCTAATAGACATGAAACCTCATATTTACCAAATAATTTTACTATGTATTCCTGACAATAAATGCTGAAGTCATGTCAACTTTTTGAGATTAAGTAACTTGTCCTGGTTGACAGCAGTTTAACAATATGTGAATATTTACACCCAGTTACACAATGCTGGAGAAAATGACTGGAGAAAAATTCAGGCATCCAGACGTTTTGTCCACATGATACTGAAAAAACTGACGAAGACCAGTGAATATGGCTATTTAAATGGCTCTAGGCCTATAACAAGTCACTTGGGGGCGATGTGAGTTCTGAAGAAGCAAAATCTAGCTGCTTCTCCCTTTGCCTGAGGCTCAGGCATCACTGGGGCTCAACAAAAAAATACTGCAGACTGGCAGGTGGGTTGGCTGATGATTTTACACTGTCCTTGCTTGTAAAATGTGAGATTTACACAGATTTATCAGCACATTCACTTCCTGTAAATCTAAAGATGGAGCTGCTCATCATTTACATTTCCTTTCAATTCTATGTCTTCATAGGAGAAGGAAGAAATTCCCAGAAGATGAAAAGGGAGAGAGCAACCCAGAGGCCACTCCAGTGCCAGGGCTTCTAGAGCTCTGTTTCTCAGCATGACTGGTGACTTGAGGGTCACAATCACATGATGTCATGCTCAGAATGGTGTTCCTTTCAAGCCTTTATCCCCTTTCAGAAAACAAAATCAGCCAGGCTCTACCATCCCTTCTACGGAGGTTGCCAGAGCCAGCAGTACAATCAGTTCTAATAGAACTTGTTTTGAAGCAGCTTATGGAATTGCAGTTACTCTCCCTTAATGGTCAGTTTTACTGCATACTGATGGAGACTGTGATTATAGGGTAGACACGTTTCACAGAAAATACATTTCTCTCTCTCCTACTTTTGTTCTCACTTGCAGCCAATTGTAAATGGAGTCTCAAACACAGAAAATTAGTTGAGCTATATTAGTAAGTAGGATGCCTTTCTTCAATTTTGCATACTGAGTTTATTTTTAGGGTATATATATGGTATAGATTCCCCCCTCATTCCCCATTTCTAGCAGCTCTACACAGAATCACACATTTTAATGAGCTTAGGGCACAGGTGTTGCAGGAAAAAAAATAATGATGTTTGCCATTCATCTTTCAAATTAAATAATGTGTTTTTAAATAGTAACTTTTTTCATAATACATTATAGGAACAACATTTATCTGTCACATTTTAAAAGATGTATTTGTAATAAATGTAAATTACTTTTAGAAAATCAGTAATTAGGCTCATCAAAAAATAAACAATCTGCCACAAAAAAGATAATCTTTAGCATAGTTAAGTATAATAACTGTTATTTGAATAAGTTAACAAATTAGGGTAGATTGCTTCTGTAATTCATTTCCTATAGCACGAGTTTAGGTTACAGCATTAAGCTTCAGGAGTGGGGGGTGGAGATGGCATTAGGCACCTCATACTTTGGTGAAATACAACTCTTACATTTGAAAGCTCAAATTTTCTTTTTTAAACTTGATTGAGAAAGCATATTCATCATCGGGGCTTAGAAATAGGAAATAACAGAATCTTTGTGTCACTTTTAGAGATGTATCATCATCTCAGAATTATCAATCAATAGCTGTCTTATTAACTATGAAGAGTGGAATGACTTTCTTAAAAAATTTGATGGAAATCAGCCTGTCACCTTCAGGCAAAATTCAAAAATTCTGTTTTTATCAAAATGCCATTAACTTGTCATGTATTCTCTTTGCATTTGCTTTCTGTGCCTGTTCTCAATCTGTGTGTGGATAAATAAGAGCCTCTTCTTTAATATCAACTTTCTCCTCCTGTTTGAATCTTTAGACATGGCCATGATTAGGAGCTGTGACAGCACAGCCTTCCACTGGGGGAGCAAATGTGATGATAGTTACATTAGACAGAAGTATAAAAGGAAGGCCCAAATCAGGAGCTGCTGCCTTTAGCCTAACCATTGTTCATCTGCAGGCACTGAAGGCAGTGGGGATGTCTGTGTGTAGGAAACTAAAGTGGGGAGTATTGTCACTGTGCATGCATTTTGATTATGGGGTATAATTGCAATTTGGATAACCTTTTTTTCCTCCCTTAATGATAGAATTTGAGGCCTTAAACTGTTTGACTACTTCCTCAAATTTTGTATTCTTCTTGCCAGAATGATACAACAAAGATAATGTCACTAAGAATATCAATTTTTACTGCTTTTTTTTCTTTTGCTTCAGAGTTACTTTCATTGTTGGGAGTATTTCTTCTACCTAAATGTCTTATTCACATAAGTATCTGCCATGATAGGTCATTCTGACTAGTCTTTTCTCCTACCATGGTTTTGTTGACTCAAACTCATATTTTAAACATACATATGGCATGAGGGCTATACGTACCTTTCAGTGAGATGATTTTCATGCTTGGGGGGGGTACATTCTACCTATGCATATTTCTATGTCGTTCTTCATGAAGGTTTAGAAGATTTTCTTCACAGGTTAAAGTTTTGGGGCTGGGATGCAATGCAGCCTTGTCTTTTGGCTGATTTGATTTCAAGGAGAGGTCTTGAACTTTAGATTTGGCTGAAGGAGCATTATGTTCTTCTGGCATTCCAAATTCACCTGTTTTCCCTGGACTCTCCTTTTCTCTGCCCAGCCTTAAAGGATTTGTAAACTGTGAGTTTTCTGCACAGCCACTGGAAGCTTGGGGTAAACCATCCACTTCCTTTCCAACATCAGCTCTTTTCTGAGGGGGAGGACTTGAAAGAGCCACTATGTCTGCATCATCAGCTAAGAGAGAAGTATCACTGAACTCAGAAGAACTTGCTGCTGCTTGCTGTGGTACTGCAGCTTCATCAGTAACTGCAGATTCATTTGGAGCAGTGCTAGAGAAACAAGGTTCCTCTCCATCAGAGTCATCCTCAACACAGGCCTCAAAGAAGCATTCAATATCTTCCTTGTCATCTAAGCCAGAGTCGGTAGTGTCTAGTGGAAATGGAGTGTTGCTTTTCTCCTCTATGTACTTGGTGACCTCGCCACAATCACTGTCATGAGATGAGAGAGATAAGTAGGAATAAAAGTCCCCTTTTCTCAGCTGGATAGGCCGGTGAGAATGCTCCAACACTTTCTCCTTGATTTGAGTTAATGAAGTAGGAGCAGCCACCTCAGTTTCAGGTTGAGATTTACTTTTTAGGGCTGTTGAAGCCATGTCAATGATTTCCTTAACAAAGTTGTGTACTGAGCAATCTTCAGCATCTTTTTGATGGAAAACATCTGGCTCACAGTTGCAACAGGAAGTGTTGTCGCTGATAGAAGCATTTTCCTCTGTTTCATTTTGCTCAAGTGCTAGGCAGCAACCAGCAGATTTTCCAGTCATACTTGGTGCATCATCGGATGAAGATTTCAGTACATCAGAGTCTTGTCTGTTGTTAACCCTGGTTTCTAAAGCCAGTTCTGGGTAAGACTTCTCAGTGGGAGTAGAAGCAGTGCTTTGATTTTCAAAATGATGGTAATTTGGATATTTCTTTGGAAGATATTGAACAGTTTGGGGAACAAATTGCTTTTCGGCAGTATTTGAATCACCTGAACTATCCATAAATGCTTTATACTTACAGTGCTCACTCTCTGAAATCTTTTTCACATTTGAACCAGAATTTGGGACATTCAATTTGTCCCTTTGCCTTTCAGGAATACTTTCAACATTGCCATTTTCCATGTCAGCCACATACGGATCTTTATTAACTTTGAAAATATTTTTCTTATTTTCACCTTTTGTCCCTAACTCACGGGTATGGGAGGGAATCTTACCATTTCCATTATTTTCAGATTGACATTTTATGGAGCCATTTAGAAGGGCCTCAATGTTCAGGGTATCAGAGGGATCGGTCATCTCACTACTACTTACATCTTTACTGCCTTTTATCTCTTCACTGAGATTGCACCTTTTCTTATCTCTTGTCAAAGACAATTTTGGCCTAATCCAGGTCTGCAATTCATTCTTTATATAGTCTAGCCCTGATATCAAGTTGCATTCTTCATAAATTTCATCATCTGTTGCAATACTGGAGTCATCATCCTCATCTTTGATGCACAGCTCTTCTTCAGTTAAGGTGAGTGTAGAACTGGAGAGGAGGTCGCTGTCATCTTCGTCATCAGTGCAAGCAGAGGTACATGAGACATTAACAATCATGCTGACGTTGACATCGCTTTCATCAGCCACTGAGTGAGACAGGCGCTTCCTGAAGGTTGCATTTGATTCCGGGATCTTGTTCTTGTGTAACACAATATCTTCTGAGCAAAGAGAGAGCTCATCACTGCTGCTAAGTTCTGTGAGAGATGCTGCTGAATCTTCGTTGATAGAAGATGCTATGTCCAATGACATCTGGCCAGTAAAGGACATCTTTTGGGAACCACTTTGGAGAGTGATATCAGAAACACTTCGCTTTATCTTTTGCTCTGAGGGGCTCTGGATATTCTCTAAACGATTTAGTAGATCTAATGTTCTTTTACTCAGTTCACCAACTGAGCCACTGCTCACGCTTATATCCCCAGAGCTGTGACAGCTAAAAAGATCTTCATTGCTTTTATAGGATGTCAACCAACTTTCTAAAGAAGTGCTTCGCTGGAGGCCATCACTGCCATTTTTAAAGATGCCCAATCCAAATAAATCACCCCCTGGAGAAAGAGACTCAACAGATGAACTATGAGACATAAGGGAGAGCTGTTTGGCATTCTGCATGCCAGTTAATGTCTTTTCTATATCACCACTTTTATATGAAATGTGATCCATTTCATGGGATGCACTTGCCAAAATCTTTTCATGGGGAGGTGCATCTGGCTGTAACTCTGTAGCCTGATGTTTAGATTTGTAGGATTTTTTATCAAAATAAAAACCATGAAGCAGGGGATCCTCCACATGTGCTTTTTCACTTTGTGACTGTTTCATTATCATTGGTAATTTGAGTTTTGAGCCTTGGAGGTATGAGTAATCGTAAAATGTAAACACATCATGTTTTCCTTGTAATTCTTCTCCCAAACAATCAGGGGTATGTTTGGTAACACTGTTTAAATCTCCAACTTTTCCATTTACAGAACCCACTGGTGAAATGGATGACTGAGAGCTATTTGGAAGCTTAGTGTGTTCCCCCTCATCTTTAAATTTTTGCTTTAACATGTTAACTGCATCTCCCATTTGTGGGTCCAGATGTTCAGTTTCAAGGTTACTTGGGGATCTATCTACTGCATTGAGCAAGCACATTTCAGAGTTGGTAGTGGTTTCTGTGTCTCCTTCACTGACGATTCCGCTCTCACTGCCTGAATTCTGGCTCATGTCTCCTCCATGGCATGGGCAGGGCTTCACCAAATTGGACCCCCCTAGAAGATCTGGTAGAGATTTGGTAGATGAAAATGAAGAGTCTTTACTGAGACTCTTAGTTAAAACATTAGGCTGCGTCATGCCAGTGAACTTTGGATTGTTTTTCAGAAATGGCATGTGGTTTTCCTCATAGAGTTCAACATTGTGGAGGCTGTATACTTGGTAAATGTGTGGACTGGAGGGGACAGTAATATTTGAGGCATATTGAGATCCCCCATGGTCACCTGCCTCCTCTTCATAACCAGGGTCCTCACTAGTTGTCTCTGCGAGTTTCAAGGAAGGCATAATAGGTTGGGGTTCATGATCAAGGTCATTTGATTCTTCATTCAAACTAATTAACTTGTTACTTATATCCATTTCATCCCATTCCAGAGCATCCTCACTCATCCCATTTAGGTCCATCAAGCCAGGATCAATCACATTCAAAGTCTCCTGCATTGGAGGAAGGGAAAAAAGAAGAAGAATTAGGGGAAATAAGCATGAAAATTTTATCCATTCAATATCCCTTGGAAAATTCAGGAAATAAAACTGCCCCAAGCATAGATTTATTTGAAAGATAGCATAATTATCAACTCTATTCCTCTCTGGAATAACAACCAAAAATTATTGAAATAGGCTTTTCTATCAATAGCAATCTGTCACTGAAGGCAGTAACATAGATTAAAATGTAAGACTATTACACTCAAATTGTAATTTATGGAATTAACTATTTCCTATTGATTCCTCTACATTTTAAATATTGGACTGGGTGAAGATAAAACTGCCTGGTAAATGAAGGCAAAAAGAGTACAGCCTCTGACATCTCTTAAGGTACATCCACACTGATACTATTTGAGTTCTGGAGGCCATAGATTCTCCAGCCATACATGGCAAACTCCTTCTTGCCTCTATTTCTGAGTTCTCCAGTTGAAGTAGCTTTTGCTTGGGGACTCAGAATAGAGTTGTAGCTTTCATGGGCCAGAGGATCTTGGCTGTGAACTCCTTCCTCTGTCTTCCCTTTCAGGGCTCTGCCTCTTCAGATCTTAGCCCTGTTGCCAATCAGACTGAAGATTAGCAACAGTTTATTGGTTTCCTCATCTGTAGCTCCCTGGACCCTGAGTGTTCCAGGGAGGTTCCTTAATCACAGTTATCTCAGTCCCTCTCTTTCCTAGTCTCTCTCTATGACAGAGATTTCACTTTGATCCTTGTCAACTTATATCACTACCGTCAGTCCTGCTCTTATTTCTTATAGGCAGAACCTCCCCCTCAAGCCCACCTCCAGCCCCAGAATAACTATCTGAAGACTTTCCTAACTCCCAAGGCTGAAATATCCCAGATTCCCTTATGCTGCTCTCTGCCTGCCCACTTGGGACCCTTGATCTTTCCTTGGACTTCCTGGCTTTACCCATGTTTAGGTAGAGCTTGACACATTCTGGGACACAGTAGCTAGCTGGGCTCCTGAACTCTATCCAGATTCCTTCACCATCCTTACTTGCTGTCCAGCTGTCTGAATTCATGCTAGAGTCAAGAAAGGTGATATATACACTGCAGACCCTGACAGGCTCATCTACAGACAGAAATACAAACAAAACTTCAAAGTTCAGCTTCCACTTATGCAGGGTAGCCAGGCAGATGTGCATGGCACTAGAACTAGCACACTGGTTGAAGGGCTGACTTTGCTGCTTATCAGCTGCATGACCTTGGGCAAATTGCTTAACCTTTCTGAGCCCCAGAAATCACCTTTAAAATGAGGATAGCACTATCTATCTTTCAATATCTTCATGAGTATTAAATGAACTAATGCTTGTGAAGTTCTGAGAAGGCAGTTAGTATGAGGCAGCTTTAATTCTTAATGTATGTAGAATTGCTCTAGAGTGGCCTTGAGTCAATTCATAAAGGGCTTCCCCTGCCAACCTCATTCTCTCCTTCTCATCATTCCTTCCCATTTGCTACTAAAACCACAAAGGATTCATGACATGGTAGGTAGAGAGAGGTGTCACACAGTAACATAGGTCAGTATATTTGCATGACAAGTCAGAATTATTTTAAATGCCTGGTTGAAAAACAGACCATGATGCTTTTATTCCTCAGGAGTGGGGGGAAAGCTTCACCTGCAGTATATTAGCAGAACTTTCCTAAGAAGTGCTCAATCCTTCCTAAAACTAATAGTTAAAGGAACTACAAACACAAAGGAACCACAAAAACACATTAAGCATAAAATACCCATTAGCACTTTATTATACTGGATATGTAAGAGATTATCTGTACCGTCTACTTAAGTTTAAAAGAGTTCAGTTACAAAGTAAACATTAATTAAGGGATATTTTTAAATTTTCTAACAAAAATCTTTCCTGCTGCCAATGTTATAGCAGTTAATCTAGTACACTAGCAATCATCACAGTCGCTTAGATATGGAGTACATTCACTGTGATGAATTTTTATTAGAATTTCTGTTTATTCTTTGCCTGCTGATAAAGGAAGTACTAATGACTGGTTAGTATGGGTAATGAATGTTAAAATCTTCAGCTGTAGGAACAATCAATCAGTCTAATCAAATAGTATATTAATTTCAAATACTATCTTGGGTGACACTGTACTCTGAGAGTGCTAATAAATAATTGAACTAGTCTTTCAAAGGAGCTCTCTTTATAACTTTCTGCCTGACTTTAACATTTAGCAGCACAGATTTTCCACGAGGGTCCCAAACCTGAGGGCTCACATGGAAACACAGGAGTTGTGTCATCTGGATATGCCAGGAGCTAAGCCCAAGTGATGCCTACGTCTCAGACTCCTCTTCCATAACACAGTTGTTTTCTGGCCAATTGCTGCCTTTATGGTTTTACAAATTCAAGCTTAAGAAAGTATAAAACTTATTAAGCCAGTCTGTTGCATTAAAAAAACAAAAAAACAAAAAAAAAACAACAACAAAAAAAGAAAGTATAAAACTTATAGCAGCACCTAAAGGAACAAATCCTTTGCTCAGTAAAGCACAATTTGCCCTCCATACCCTGGGTTCATGTATTCAACCAACTTTGGATTGAATATATTTGGGGAAAAATAAATCTATAAAGTTCTGAAAAGCAAAACTTGAATTTGCCCTGAGCCAAGTACTACATTGAATCCATGTGAATAAAGTAATGTGTAGGCATTGTATTAGATATTATAAGTAATCTAGAGATGATTTAAAGTATATGGAGGATGTATGTAGGTTATATGCAAATACTGCACCATTTTATATCAGAGACTTAAGCATCCAAGGATTTTGATCTGTCCAGAGGGTGAGGGTAGAGTACCAAGGGACAACTATAGTTGGAATGCAAAATTTCCACAGGAAAAGGTTAAACTTTGGGATTTAATATTGTACTTTAATTTTCTTAATTCTCTTCTCTTGTAAACCTCTTAAATTTGTTGTGATTTCTGAATTTTTTTGTATGTCAATTCTAGAGAATATCTGACAAGATCCATTAGAAAAATCATTCATTTTAGGCTTAAAAGTGCTGCTTACTCTGCCCTCACTCACTCCCCTCTTGTTGTGGATTAAATTAAGTCAATATTTTCAATAAAATCTCCATTTCCTCAGGATTTAACCTCAACCATAAAACATATCTCTGGGGTAAGAAAGTGGGAAGAGTTTCCAAGAAGGACATTAGAATATTTATATAACTAGAAAAGTTAACTTTGAATAAAAGGATATGCATATACTGAGATGTAACTGATGGGAAAATTATTTGGTCAATTGCTGTCTGTGATGACAGTTCAACATAGCCAGTAATACTCAAGCTAATGGAGCATTTGTTTTTCTTGCTATTGTTTTCCTTAAAAGAATTATGTGGTACTTTTTTAAAAGGCAAAAAATGTTCCTGTCTTTGATAAAGTGGTAAATCTAAATGGATTTAGATATAAAATCAAAGAGTATTTGAATGAAACCAAAGGGTCGGTGAGTAGTAAATGAGGTTCCAATAGAAGAGCTGCAATTCCAAAACTAATTCTGAATTAAATTAACTTGTGCAAGAGTCTTTCACTCATAAACTTGTTTCTTGGGTACAGAATTTTGGCCTAAACCAAGGGCACTATGTAAATAATTGCATATAAACACATCCATACACATCTGCTCAAGAAACAAATGAAATTAATTGGTGCTAGTTTATATTATTATTATTGGAAGTATTTTATTTATATCAGCACAATATATACAGAAAAAGTAACTAAAAGTGGCTGGAGAAATGATGATGATGGTGATGATGATGATGATGAAGGAACCAAGATTCCAGTTGTAGCTGGTAATACATATCTGAATTAACATCCTCTGTACTTGTATGGCTTTAATTGAGTTAAATCTCCCAAGATTGCATTTCCAGGATTTTCTTAAAATTTTAGGTTAAATGGTGGGTGTTTATAAGAGATGAGAAATACATTAGCTAAAGAATTTAGACGAAGGAATTTGACATTCTACAAAACAACAACCTAAAAGAGATCTGATATACCTGCCTCTGTATTCCTTTAATTTCCTTTAAAAAGTTAACATCTTTTGAAAGACTTTCTCAAAAAGACTAGAATGAACTGAATGTTCCAGTCAAACTTTTGGTGCTCAGAATGGGCAGAACCATTAGGAGGTCTTGTAGTTTGTATTCCTCCTATTTATTCTAGATCCAGGAGTTTATAGAGAAGCAGCACATGCAAAAACCTGGGATGGAAGATTTATCCGTAGAAAAGTAGAGTACAACAAAACATACCAATAAATAAAATGACAAACACATAACTGAATAAAGATATATGTATATCTTAATTGAATAAAGATATATATCATAATTGAATATATATATTCATATATATATCATAATTGAATAAAGATATATATATCTACTTTAGAGTGAAAAGCAGAACATACAGAGGTTTGAGGAGGTGATGGAGAGGAGGAAGGAAATAATATACAGATGGGGGTGGGAAAATCTATTTAAATGAGGGGAAATTCCAACATTCATATATTCATTCTGCTTTTTTAGTGCAATATTTTTCCTAGCCTCCACCCCAAACTTAAAACCAAGTGTCTGAACATTAGCTACATAATTATTTTCCTAAAGTAGACTTAGGTAGACATTTTGTAAAAACAAAAACAACAGCAAGAACAAACAGCTAGTCCTCAGAAAACAGAAAGATAACTTTTAAGAGAACCCCAAGTCTGTAGTACTCTACCTCTTGTTGAACAGGGAATGGATTCAGAGTTAGTAAGAAAAAATACAGAAGACAATAATAGTATGAAAAAAATGTTCACATTTATCAGCCATTTGGAGATTGGGGCAGAAACTTAAATAGATCTGGATTTGAATCCTGGATCTTCCCTTCCATATGTTAGCTGTGTGATCCTGGACAAATTTTTTAACTTCCATGCCTCAGTTCCAACATTTGTGTATCTGTGACAATCAAAGCACATTGTGTCTATCTAAAAGATTTTTGGGAGCTTTAAATTAAAAAAATGAATGTAAAGTCCTATGGGGAGGGGTGCAATAGGGGCACAATAACTGACAGCTAATCAGCATATATTCCCTGTGCTGAAGTGAGAGGAGGACAGTATGGCTGAATGTTAAATAACCATAATAGTATTTCCATTAAGAATAGTGGTTGGTTGACGAACCTCTTTAGTATAACCACATGCATGGGATTCGATGAAATAAACAGTGATTAGTCCCCTTACTCATACCCACTGCACTATAAATGGGGTGATGCATTTGTCTTTGCATACCCTAGCTGGGTTTATCCTGTAGGGATAACCAAATGAGAAAAGACACCTGTCCAACCCTCAGCAAGGCCCATAGCTCAAGGACTTTCTATTTCCTGAAAATAATTTTTTTTAAAAGGCAAGTCCATTGTCTGTGAAATTCTATCACAACTGACACATTAGAGCAATCAAATCCTGCTCACTATATATCAGATTGACAATAATGTTAAAGTAACTTGTCTCAGCTCAGAAAATGCTTTGAAAGTCTATCTCACACTAATGATCAAAAACTGTTCTAGTGAATGCTCTTCTTCAATAACAAAGCTGATCAGAAACTCAAAACAGACAAGTAAAATCCAAAGTCATTTCACAAAGCTCACTAAAATGCATACTGACATGGACATATTTGCTAGTCTTGATGACACATATAATTCTGAGATAGTTGAAAATGAAAAATCCACTAGATGTTGTTTTAAAGTAAGTTTTATAACAGTAAAAATTACCTTTGTTCTCAATAGGGACCAGGGACAAAAGGGAGTAAAATAATGAGACCCAGGGATTTTCCTCCCATAAATAAACTTCATGAGGGCAGGGGTTTTGTCTGTCTTGTCTCCACCAGAGAGTTAAAATAGTGTTTTGCATAGAGCAAATTCTCAAAATATATTTACTGAGTGTAAGAAGAGAACATGTCTTGCCTATGGCCTCGTGAACTGTTGAAGGGACCTAGAGAAAAGTCCTAGGGTTAAAAGGGGTTGTGGCAAAACCACCAGGAGAATCTCTGACTTTAAAACTGGTGCCATCTCTCAGTTATAAAAGCTAATAGCCTTAAAAACATGCTCAATGAAAGGAGCCAGAGATTTAAAAAAAATAAAAAAGTCATATATTATGTGATTCCATTTCTATAAAATACCCAGAATAAGGAAATCCATAGAGACAGAATGAAGACTGGTGGTTGCGAGGAGGGAGCAACTGCTTAATAGGCAGGGAGATTTCTTTTGGAGTGATGAAAATGTTTTGAAAGTAGAAGTGGTGGTTGCACAACATTGTGAATATACTATATGCCACTAAATTGCTCACTTTAAAATGATTAATTTTATGTAAATTAAGGAAAAGTCACTGATTAAACAAAATAAAACCCATTGGTGACTTCAGACAGGGCAGGTACTAGAGGCTGGCTTGTGAAAAAATAAGTGCAGGGTATGCTAGAAAGTAGCCTGAAGTGGGTGTCCAGTTCCCCAGCAAAACTGTGGTTGAAATGGGAGCATGGTCCTACCCTGTTCACTACCTTTCCTGTCCTCTACCTTTAGTCTTGCAAGGAAAGCAGAGTGGAGAAACCATGGAGGCCAAGGAATGTATAGGAAACTCTTCAATTGTTCTAACACCTCTTCCCTCAACTCCAAACAAAGTAGCCCAACTTGACTATCTATTTAAATCTTCACCCCCCAAAAACCTATTTAATACTTTTGAATTTGATTATGTGTGTGAATAATAGTTTGCCAAGAATTTTGAGACAAAAAAAAAAAAAAGAACCCTCTATATTAAAATGCCCATTCCTTGTAGCCTGAAATTCTACAGTTCTACCATTCTTTTCTATAAGCCTTTTCCTTTAAAGAGTAACTTTTCCACATTTAACTGCTTTTTTTGTTTTTTGTTTGTTTGTTTGTTTGTTTGTTTGTTTGTTTTTGAGACAGGGGTATTGCTCTGTTGCCTGAGCCAGAGTGCCGTGGAGTTATCACAATACACTACTAATTCATATAAGCCCCAAATACTTTAGATATGGGACTATGGAGCTGACAATTAGGACTCAGTTTTGGGTTTATATATAAGCACTGAGAGACAAGACACTGGCCAGTCAGTAGAGCTAATTACCTGGGTCAGACCTGCTGAATTTACTATTCCAGGCACTGGACGATTATAGCATTTGTGAAAGATATCTGTGCATTGCTTGCATTCAGCGCAGAGTGTAGCGTACTTTGTACTACATAAACCTTAGTTGTTTTTTCCTCTGAACAAATAGCAAGTAATCAAGGAGATATAATGCCACATGACCTCCACCTTTTACCAAATCAACAATATTTTTCAAAGGCCTACTCTGTAACACATTCTCTTGGCAAACGCTGGTATTAGGAAGCACAAGGAACACTTGGATAAATAGAGATGCCTTGCAGATCCCTGCAGATAGGCTCTATAGAAAGCTGACAACGATTTCATTTTTTTCTATGAAATTGAGGTCCCCCCACCAAATTAATCATTTTCCTTCATTATTAGTAAAGCCATTAGATGAGCTGTGACTCCATAAACTTTAGGAACTCATTTATTATGTTGCCTGATCAGACTGTGCATTTATTTACACAGTGTACCCATAAAACCCAGCTTTCATTAGTGCTGGGGAGGAATAGTCCTGCTCCTTTTGCAGGGGAAGGTGAAGCTGGAGAAGATAATTAACCATGAAACAATAAGGAGGCTTGCTGGGTAAGCAGTAGTGTGAAAACAGTTACTCCTCACAAAAGAGGGGAAATTAGCTTGCTGGATAAAAAAGGAAGTGTCAGATTGAAGACTGAAAGGCCTGCCAACAGAAGTAGATAGCTCTATGCATCATTAATGAAATTTTTTAACACTTAAACGCCACAGCTGTCCACATTTAAATGCATGTAAATGCCATGTGTTTCCAGAGATCAATATGCATGTTAAAATATTTCTTTCCCCCTTAAACTTCTAGATGTTGTCTCTGTCTGTTTCATTTCACCTACTTTCTTTCTAAGAATAAAAATGCACCAGCTTTCTCAGCCTTGTGTCCTGATTTCCAAAGCCCACGTACACTGAGCATCCTGGAGATGGGCAGCGTGCTCATTATATTTTAACAAACACATTATTTTACATTCATAATACCGACATTTTATTATAGTAAACAAAAAGTTTGTTTTGATTTTGCTGCTTCACAGAGTGAAGACTTATGATGTGTGGTTCCTTTCAAAACTTCCTCCTGGAGCATTAGTGCTCCCTGAAGCATCCCCATTTTGGCAGAAATTCAGTTCTGTGCAGTGCCAAAAGAAATAGAATAAACAAACACTGCTCCATGCAGCTGGCGAGATAATTTACATATTACTGCACACCAAACATGAAGACCTGAATATGGATTAGAACTACGGTGATGACACAAATGTCATATAGATAAAGAGAAACAAAATTCAACACATCGTTGTTTATTTTACCACTGCTACTGTATGAGAGCTGCTCAGAAAGAAAAAAAATGGAGGAATTGCTTTTTGAAAATTGGACTCCCTTCCGTATTTGAAGTGGGTCCTTTCAGACTGTAAAACAAGAAAACAAAGGAGCAAAAAGGCCTAGGTTATTTTGGATCTCCTAATATTCTCTGCTTTTGCCTTGTGAGTTAAAACAATTTTAATGTGTGTCAATTTGGACAAGGTGGGTTAGTGATCTTACAGGAATAACCTTTAAAATACAAAGAACTTGAATTCTTATCTAGCTTTTCCTCTACCCTTGATAATTTCAGCTGAACACTGAGCTCTTTAATTGAGAATAAGGTCCTTGGTTAGGGAGGTCAAGTAGGCAATATGGGCCCATTAGAGCTCCTTCAGAAAACGCCATCCAGTGGAAGGATTTGCCTAGAGTGCTCAGTCTTCTCTCATCCCTGCACATGCAGATTCCTGCAAATCAGTTGACCCTTACTGACCTCAGCTAAATATACTGATGTCCTAGGGAAGAAGGGACATATCTCTGGATATTTATTGTTGTAACTCCTTTTCTGATTCTTGGGGATGACAAGAACCATATGAAGAGCTAAGAAAGTAACACAAATAATGGTGATGGTAATAGGGTGAGGAATAAAAGAGACTGTGAGATGTTGTAGTCTATACCACATTAAAATTCTTCTGCATTAGACAAGGTTGACTTTTCTTTACATGTAAAACACTCTTGAAGGGTCTTCCAGCTTTAAAACTTTTAGAAGTATGATAATTATCATTATGACCTACTTTTATTAAAGTGTAAAAACAAAGGGAGAAATCAGGGCCATGTTGGTAAATCTAGTTAGTTAGAAATAATTAATGTCCAATAGTTAAGGACATGTCCAAAAGTTAAGTGTTCTTTAAAATTTGGGAAACAAACCATTTGAGAAAGGTTAAGGGAGTTGGAGTTATTATTATTAATAAAAAGGCAAGTAAACATTCCCATAGATTTCTCATGAAAATTTGTGAAAACCTATCCTTAACTTTTTAAAAAACTGAACAGACAACAAGATGTTTAGGATAATATTTACATATCACTTTCAAACCAAGCTTCTTAAAATAAATCCTTTCATTGTATTACTTCCCTAGCTAGAAAAAAAAAAAAAAAAAACAAAACCCAAATATAAAACTTTTAGTCTTTTAGTGGGTATTTTCTCTTCTAACTTATTCTGACTACCTTTTAAGGCATTCCATCATCTGGTCCATTAAATGAATGAAATTTAATTTTTAATGATCCCCCAAAACTAACCTTCACTATAGTAATTGCCTTATGAATATCCCCTGCTTACTTGTATTACCATAACTTTGATCATAGTAGGTAGTCAACAAATATTTTTTGAATGAATGAATGAACCTAGTTTCTATTGCCCTCACCCAAATCTCTCAAAATTCAGTCTTAAATTCCTTTTCGGATTTCTCTAGTTACTCAGCCCACAGTGATTTCCACCTCATTTGATTCTTACACTAGAGGCAGAACCACATAATTTAGCACTTACATTCATTTATTCATTCAACAAATGTTCACTTAATACTTATTACATAGTACTTCTCAAGCACTGAGAAGATATAAAGGTGAATCAAACACAGACTCACCTCTCAAGTATCTTGTAGTTTTGTATTGAGTTTTGTAATTGATGCTGTCATTTTCCTCCCAAACACAGTTTGGAATAATTATTGTCTCATCTATGTCAATATTATCTTACTATCACTACATATGGTTTGCAAATTCCTTCAGAGTGAAGATCATGTCCTGCACTACTGTGTAAGCAAATCCCAGAACAATGCTGAGCATCTAGCAGGTACTCAAGGGGCACTTCTTGATTATCTGCCTATACGTTCAGTTCTTTATAATCCATGACCCGATGGAATCATACAATAAACCATCCTTTCAAATAGATTAAATATTCAGAATCCTACAGCAACAAATACTAGGCTATAAATAAATAAATCAATAAATATTCAGATTCCAATACTTGCATAACCTACAGTGATACATTGATGGTATTATGGCTACAGAAAGAGTATTTAATTTATGTTAAAACAGCTTCAGCTGTTCAGACCTTGGGCATATGGGCTTGCTTGTACTATTTTGTACTGTTATCCTATTGTATGTAAAAATAGATTTTTCAATATTGGTATTTAAATTTTAACCCCCTGGATGACTAAACATAGCATCTTTTCTTTGACATTCAATAAACTTAGCCATTTATATGTTAAAAAATCATAAACACAATTCAAGTGAAACAATATACCTAAAATATTAGACCTGAATAAAAAGAAAATCAAAGTATACCTTATCTTATATAGTAGGATAAGAAAATTTTTTGACCTCAGAGGCATTTCCACTTAAATGTTTTATCTTCAATCAAAATTTAAATTGTGACTATTGCTTCATGATCAAGGAGTTGCTTCAGAGGCTTAATACCTATTATTTCTAGACCAGTGCTTCGCAACATTTTTCAAGTCATGATACACAGAAAATGCTAACATAGACTTGCATACTGGGGAAGAAGGAGGTTGTTCACTGCAGAAGGCAACTAGGCTGTACTCCTCTCAGTTCTACTCCTCCCTACCTATGGGATGAGGATTTCAATATCTTAGCCCACAACTAACTGATTCAGGATATATGGATGGGCAGATGACTATAACTAGAGGTTTCTTTGGTTGGCAAAACCACGAATATATGAGAAGATAGAAGGGTGGTTCAATGAAAACTAAATTAATGGCAGACTGAGATAGGAAAAAAAAAATAAGTAGACTAAAATTATTATGAACTTTTCAGATACTCTCATTCATTCAATAAATAAGTACTCAGCAAACTTATTTATATATTCATATATACATTTATTGACTACCAGGTACTAAGTAAAACAGATATGATTTAGTCTTAGGACCTTGTAGGTCAGATTATAATTTGTGATAAAATATAAGAGATGTACTTGGTCTCTTATATTTTAGGAGGCCAGGAAAAGCTTGCCTGAGGAAGTGGCTTTTGAGCTGATTTCTGATGGATAGTAAGAATTTCCTGGGAGGAAGTTCAGGTTCTGAGTGGTGAAGGCAGAAGGAAGAAGCCTGTAAGGCAGGAGTAAGCAAGCTGCACTTGAGGGCCTGACAACAGGCAGAGGATCTGGCCTGCAAAGAGAGAGGATATGTGACTGGAAATACATCTGAGAAGCAGAGAAGATGGGATGATCTGACTAGTGTTTTTAAAATATTACACAGGCTTCAGGGTAGAGAGCAGACTAGAAGAGAGCAAAAGTTGATGTTGGGGGGAGGGGGGAGGGGGGTGGGTATATACATACATAATGAGTGAGATGTGCACCATCTGGGGGATGGTCATGATGGAGACTCAGACTTTTGGGGGGAGGGGGGGAAATGGGCATTTATTGAAACCTTAAAATCTGTACCCCCATAATATGCCAAAATAAAAAAAAAATTAAAAAAAAAAAAAGTTGATGTTGGAAAGGCAATGTTAGAAGTTACTGCAGTGGTATAGGTAATAATAAGAATAATAACTAATATTTATTGGACACTTTATGCCAAGCAATATCCTAAGCACAGGTATTAATTCATTTATGAGAGATTCTGGTATTTTAGACTAAATGGTAATAGTGTAGTTAGAGAAAAGCAGATGGACTTAAGAGCTCTTTAGAAAGTAAAACCAACTGGACCTATTGATGAGTTGGATGGACTGCTAATGAGTGAGGTATCAAGGATGACCCATGTTCTTTTACTTTACACAACTCAAGAGATTATGGTGTCTCTCATTGAGAAACTCAATACTGAAGAAGGATCAGTTTGTCAAAGAAGATCAGTGGTTTTTTTTCGGACAAACTGAGTTTTAAATATCTTGAGGAAATCTCAGTAGGGCTGTAGAGCTGTATACAGATGTCTAGAGCTCAGAGAAGTAGTTTTTAAAGCTAAGGTTACAGGTGAGTTTGCCCAAGGAAAAAGAATAGAATGAAAATAGCATCCAGACTTGAAATCTGGGTAGAGAAAAATGAACAGAGAAAGAGGAAATATGAATGTGGACAAGAATAGTGAGAGAGAAATTTGGGAAGGGGAGGTATTTGAGCTGAACTCTGAAGGTTAGGCAGGATTTTTGGAAGAACTTTTCTTCTATAAAATAATTCATTTTTAAATTCTATAGGAATTTTTTAAACCTAGAAAAATATAATGAACAAAATAAAATTACCCTTAACAACCCAAAGATAACTCTGTAAACATTTGATTCAATCCATCCTACATATTACAAAATCAGGACCATAGTTTTCCATATGATACACAATCAGCATTATGTGAATATCCTGTATTTCATTCTGCATTGTATTTTTTAATTCATAAAATATTTCCAAGAATCATGATTTTAATGGTTTTAAATATTCTTAAAGGTTTACTTAAAACCCACATTATTGGAAGTTAACATTATTTCCATTTTTTGGTTTTATAAATAAAACATGATGAATATCTTCATATGCATAGCTCAAATTATTTTCTTAGGGTAAATATGAGAAAGATAAATAACAAGCCAAAGGGTGTGAACACTTTTCAGGCTATTGATAAATAGCTAAAAATTATGTTAGTTTGCAACCCCTTCTCATCACTCTAACACTGGATGTCATTAATTTTCCATCTTTTTGATGGGTAAAAAAATATCAACTGATAAATCGTTACTTTGCATTTATTTCATTACTTGTTAGATTGGATATGTATTCATAGGTTTAGTAACCATTTGTATTTATTACTTTGTGAATGACTTGGTCATATCTTTTGCATACTTTTTTTTTGGAGGAGGGTTATTTCAAACTAGATAGACTGGCTATTATTGGGGCAGTTTATATAGTCAGGGTAGGACCAATCTATAGAGGTTTGAAAGGTTATGAACTTTGATTTATAAGCAAAATGTAACTAAAATATATCCTTGCTAAGTGGAATAACATATTATAATTATAATAGCATTTTGGTCACTTAAGCCAGTTAGTGGTATGCTCGGTAGACTGGAGGAGGTACTTGGAGATAAACATATTAGTAAGGAATCTAGTCTAGCCATCATGTGATTCTGATGGGAGAGAGGAATAATGAACATGGTGAAATAAACCTAGAACATTCTCCATAAAAAAGCATACTCTCCAGTGAAAAAGACTTTACAAGAGTTTTATCCCACCTGAAGAAAGGGCATTTCTCTGACTTCAACTTCCTGTTTTACCTAAGCAGGTGAGCAAATTCAGAATCACTTGTAAAAGTCATAGTCCAAGAACACAAGCCCACTAAAAGAATAAGAGTTAATCTTAAGGTAGAAAACATTTCTCACTCCATCTCATTCCATATTCCCCTATATACCAACTGGGCTTCAGTATAATAACAGTGGATTCAAGCTGAAAGCATAGAAATTTTCTGAGAAAAATTTTTAGGAAACCTCAAAGATAGCAGGAAAGACAAAACCCAGGATAGTAAAGGAATTTGAAGCTCAACATAAAACAATTATAGCTATAGCAAACAAGATACAGCTCAACTCCTAGCCATATTAACATAATACCTCACACGAAAGGTCTATCTACCTCAGTTTCTATTACCTGACATTATTTCTAGCATTCAGTAATCAAAAAATAAATAAATAAAAAGTTATAAGACATGCTAAAAGGCAAGGAAAAAGAGTCTGAAGAGACAAAGCAAGCATCAGAATCAGACTTGATATGACACAGATTTTGGAATTATCAGGCAGAAAAATTTTAAATAACTATGACTAATATATTATGGGCTATAATGAAGGCAAAGTAGACAATATGTAGATAGCATGCAAGAACAGATGAGTAATATAAATAGACAGATGAAACCTCTAAGAATGAATCAAAAGGAAATTCTACAAATAAAAAACAGTGTAAAAGAAGTAAAGAATGTCTTTGGTAGGCTCATCAGTAGATTAGATATGTCCAAGGAAAGAGTCAATGAACTTGAAGATAAGTCAATAAAAAAATTCCCAAACTGAAATGCAAAGAGAGAAAAATTGATAATAAAAATCAATAAAACATCCAAGAACTATGGGACAATTTCAAAAGGTATATCATATGGGTATATGAATAGACAGAAAACCAGAAAGAGAAGAAAGAGAAAATGAAATAGAAATATTTAAAGTGAAATGGTTTAAAGTATTCCCAGATTAATGACAGATACCAAATCACAGAGCCAAAAAGCAGGATAAATATCACAAACTCTATGACTAGGCATATTATATAGAAATTACAGAAAACCAAAGACAAAGAGAAAAATCTTAAAAGTTGCCAGAGGGTAAAAAATCATCAAAAACCATGAACCCTAGAAGACAGGGGAGTGAAATATTTGAAGTGTTATAAGAAAAAAACCTACTAACTTATAATTCTATATCTAGAAAATTCTCCTTCAAAAATAAAGGAGAAAGAAAGAGTTCCTCAGAGAAAGAAAAACTGAGAGACTTCATTACTGGCAGAACTGCCCTGCAAGAAATATTTAAAGAAGTTCTTCAGGGAGAAGAAAATAATATAGGTCAGAAACTTGGATCCACATAAAGGAAGGAAAAGTATTGGAGAAGGAATAAATGAAGATAAAATAAAATCTTTAACTATTTCTATTTTTAATAGATCTAAAATATAATTATTTAAAGTAGTAGTAGTAACAGTGTATTGGGTGATTATACTATGTAGATAAATAAAATGAATGACAGCAATATCATAAGAAATGGGAGGAGGAATTGAGAATATTCTGTTATAAATTAGCTGTACTATATATGTGAAACAGTATAATATTATTTGAAGGTAGATCTGGATTAGTTTTTGTTTTTGTTTGTTTGTTTTTGATACAGGGTCTCACTCTGTTACTTAGGCTAGAACACAGTGGCATCATCATAGGTCATTACAACCTCAAATTCCTGGGCTCGCGCAATCCTCTAGTCTCAGCTTCCCGAGGAGCTGAGACTACAGGCACATGCCAGCACGCATGGCTAATTTGTACATTTTTTGTCACAATGTTGTCCAGTCTAGTCTGGAACTCCTGGCCTCAAGTGGTCCTCCCACCTTGGCCTCCCAAAGTGCCAGGAATATAGGCATAAGCCACAATGCCTGGCCAAGGTTAGTTTAAAATGTATATTGCAAACTCTAGGAGAAACCTCTAAGATTTTTTTAAGAAGTATAATTGGTCTGTATTAAAAAGGAGATAAAAATAAAATCATATAAATGTTCAATTAAAATGAAACAAAGCGGAAACAGGGGAAAAGAGAAATAAAGGACAAATGTAATAAAAAATAGTTACAAACATGATAGATATTAATTCAACTATATTAATAATCACATTAAATATAAATGGTCTAAATAATACAATTAAAATATAGAAATTGTCAGAGTAGACAAAAGAATAAGACCCTACTATATGCTGTCTACAGAAACCCACTTCAAATACACAGATTTAGCTATGTTAAAAGTAAAGGGATGAAGAAAGACATACTATGCTAACACTAATCAAAAGGAAAATGGAGTACTTATATTCTGACAAAGCAGACTCAAAACAAAGACAATTATCAGGGATAAAAGAGGGGCATTACACAATAATAAATGGGTCAATTCTGTAAGAAGACATACAATTCTAAACATGTATATTCCTAACAATAGAACATGAAAATATGTGAGGCAAAAAAAAAAAAATCAATAGAACTGCAAGGAAAAATAGAAATCCAATGTTATTGTTGGATATATAAATATCTTTTTTTTTTTTTTAGTAACTGACAGATTAAGCAGACAGAAAATCAGTAGGGATATGGTTGAGCTGAACAGCACTATCACTCGACTTGATTTAATTGACATTTATAGAATATTTCCTCCAATAACAGCAGAATACATATTCTTCTCAAGCTCACATTGAACATTCACCAAGACAGACTACAGTCTGTGCCATAAAACATACCTTAACAAATTTAAAAGAATAGAAATCACGTAATATATGCTCTCAGACTGTAATGGAATTAAACTCAATAAAAGAAATGTAGCTGAAAAGTCCCCAAATACTGGGAAATTAAACAGCACACTTCTAACACATGGGTTAAAGAAGAAGTCTTAAGAAAAATTTTAAAAATTAGAAGGGAAAAGGCACACCACAAATCATGGTTTGGGTGTGGCAAAGTCATAACAATAACCAAAATGTTTGTACTGCCATAATATCCTGAAATAAATAAATACATAATTTTTAAAATATTTTGAAATAAATAAAAATTAAAGTATAACATAAAGTTTTGGTTGGATGCAGTAAAAGCAGTGCTTAGAGGGAAATTTATACCCTTAAGAAAAGAAGAGAAAAGAAAAGAGAAATCTAAAATCAATAACCTAATCTCCTACCTTAGGAAACCGAGAGAGAAGAACAATTTAAGCCTAAGCCAAGCAGAAGAAAAAAAATTATAAATATTAGAGCAGAAATCAATGAAATGGAAAACAAGAGAACAATAGAGAAAATCAACTAAATCAACTAGTATTGAGAAGGATGTGTCTAGAATTAATTCAACTGTAGTATTGGCCTACTCTTGATGACAACAGATAATATGTCAATTATGGAATCTATCACTTAAGACAGGATTTCCTCATCTACCCATTTATCTGTCATTTCTTCATGTGTTTATTAAACAAAAATATATAAATTGCCTACTATGCTAGGCAATGTATTATTTCTACACAATTAAAAAGATAAATAAGACTTGGTTCCTTCAATTACACAAATAATAATAGCAACTGACATATATTGACTATGTGGCAGCAGCTGTTCAAAACACTTTTTACATACTAATTCATTTAAATCTCACATAATCTATGAAGTAGGTATAATTGTTATCTCTATCTTACAGATGAAGAAACTGAGGCATAGAAAAGTTAAATAATTTGCCATGATCACACAACTACTAAGTGGGAGAGTCTGGCCCAGTCTCTTAGTCACCATATTCTATTGTAATAATTGAGGAAACTCCCAGCTTCCTTCAAAAATCTACTCTGTCTACTGGAAATCCTTACATTAAGGATGTATGTCTTATATTAAACATTAAGCCCTTCAGCTGTAATCTAAAATCATTTCTTTCTTTCTTGTTTTCTCTTTTGGCTATTGTAAGTGGAAACAGGAGGAAGGGCATGTAGATCTCTATATAACATACTTTTATATTAGTGAAGAAAAATTGTAAGGGATTTATAAAAGAAAAATTTATTAGAGATTACTTTTAAAAGAGATTTTTGGTATTGAAGCATGCCTACAAATACTCTAAAGAAGAGAGCTGTTTTTGACATGTATAAAGATTTTTTTTAACAACAATCTCTCTTGTAAGTAATTAAGTACAAGTAATTACATAATTACTTGATTATGTAGCAGCACTAAAATTTTACAGGAGGTTTTTCACTTAAACTCTAGCCTTATAAAAATAATTGCCACAAGTCAAAATTATTTTCTAAATGTAGTAATTCTGCTTTAAATTTGGGGGGATGGAATGTGATCTATTTTTGTTCAACAACCAAAGCCAGAGAAATATGGGATTTAATAATGTGTCACTGTGTTCAGACACTGACTTAAAAACTTTGAATCCCTAAATGGCAAGAAATATCTAAATGGGAAATGAATTTATAAGCCAACGTTGCATTTTAGAGAATTTCTTTGCTCATAAATTTCTGAAATTTTCACTCAGATTAACATGAGAATACTATTACCTAGTCACAAAATAGCGTTTTAAAATACTTAGTTTCTCAAAATGACTCACCAAATAATATGATTGAGAGACAGAAAAAGTGTGGGGTTCCCCCCTTCTTTCATTCTTTCTTTCTTTAAAGTGAGCTATCTGATCATTGCAAATTTTCTCAAGTTCTTAGAACTCTAATTAAAATGTGGTAATTGGTTATGTTACCTCAATTACCATGATGCATGGACATTGATGCAAAGTGACACCAATTGAATCCCTTGGGTGTTTTACCCTGGGGGCATCCCATTTATCGTGGCCTTATTATTTTCAATTACGTGGCTAGATGTGTTGCATACTTTTAAGGCCAATAAATGTGCAAGGTTTTTCTGGACATAGGTTCTGTTTTCAATATGAGAGCTCTGGAGTGTCAGGGCAAAAGGAAAAAATATATTTATGTGAAGAATAAAAATTGAAAACCCCAAATTCACTAAGGATTCAAAGGCACACATGTTGAAATAAAGGCATTTCAAAGAAATGCAGATTACTTCTGTTTAAAACATTTGTTTGAAAAGCAACAACAATTTATTTGCTCCTGATAACTACTTATCCTAACTAAGAAAATAGTGATAGGACCACTCAGAGGCCTCATATGAGAATTAGACAGACAAGGAAACAGAGATAGGAAAGACAAAAGTTTTCTTGCTGTTCAGATAAGGGTTTAGGTCTCTAACATGGCAAAGCAAAGCTGTAGTAAGTATTTTACAGAAGTGTATTATGAGAGATCTGTTCTCAGCATGTCCATGAAAGTAAGAGTGCTCTGAAATGGTTATAAAGTATTTCCTAGTGGGGTCGATACAGGCATTTGTGGGAAAATTCATCCATGTGCAGCACTGTTCTATGCATCGTCTCCCCAGACCAACCCATTCAAAGCCAATGGTATCCTCAGCTGATATGAATGACCCCCAGACATTCTCCTCAAAAATCTACACGTGAATTAGGCCATTATTTGGGGACATCATCAATATATATAATGTAATACTGTGTCAAACCAGTTTCATTTTCTGAGCATGATTCCTGGGTCTTCACCAGCTTTTCTTCTTTAATAAAAATCACATTCTCATATTTCTGAAAACTAAAGAAAAATTTCTGTCCTTTTATTTAATAGTATATGTCTTGATTTAGTTAGACTATCTCTAAATAAGTACAGCATTCATTCATATGGTACAGATGATAAAAGAACTTGAATTGGGAAAGTTGTGAGAAAAACGAGCTGCACTGTATAAAGATCTTTTAAGGACTGGCAGAGCAGGCTATTTATGACAAAATCCCAGACTTTATTCCCAATCAACACCCAAAGAGCCTTATATTTGCAACACTTTGAAAATATTTTTTTATTTTGATTATTTAAAAAAACCTCTTCCCTCTCAAGCTTTATTTTTTTTCAATTCAGTGATTTCTTATTGTTTGGTTTGAGATTTTTCCAAATACCAATACTTAATTCTAACCATGTATTTCTTCTAATGAATCCAACTCTTTATACAAGAGCCAATGAATGAGAGTGGAGGGAAGCATTAGATCTATTTCCAAATGGCATTCTCTAACTGAATCCAATCTAGTTTGAGTCTTTTAACATGTCACGCAAAAATTCTTAGGACTGATCAGAAAATAGAATACTAACAGAAATTACTATATTCTCAATTGTTTATATGAGTCTTCTTATTTTCAATTCAAAAAATAATTCCAGGAAATTTCTAATAAAAAGGAAGAATGAAAAATCACTAAAACAAGACATGATAACCAGCCAAAGTAGTCTTAGGGGGAAGAAAGGCATGAAATTTTATCAATAAACATTTTAAGAGCCAAAAGGGCTTGAAGCCCTGTAGTTAGATATGTCTAGGTCCAGATCTTTCTCCCTCTATTAGCTGTATGACATTGGGTAATTTGCTTAATCTTTCAAAAATTTAGTTTCTTCATCTGTAATTGTTTATTATGAAGATCAAATAAGGTGATGTATGAAAAATGGCAACACAGTGACTAGGATATAGTACATGCTCAATACCACTAGCAAGTAACAGAACAGCCCCCATCCTCTTGATGACTGACACTTATACCACATGGCTGTTTAGAGGGATCTTTGCCACAAAATTAAACAAAATTAACATGAGAAAATTTTTAAAAATGAGAAACATATTTCCTTACAATGTACGATACTTTCTTGTGTTAGCAATTTTTGGATTCCCGAGAGGATTGGTATACACAAGACTGAACCTGTCTAGTAGAGAGGTTTAATGAGATGGCATTTGAAAAGAGAAATTTGATTTGTGGTATATACAAATCAATGCTGGAAAACTGGCCTTCTTACTACAAATTCTGTGAATGTCAGGAGTTTCTGTGAAGCATGTGTAAATTTAATAGGCAAGAAACCCCATGTACTTTGAGGAAACGCTTAAATAACTACCAATGAGCGAGCTATCAGTGGTCAACCAATTCACATGGCAGATAAATCCTCTCTTCTTTATTTTCTCTAGTACTTTGAAAAGGAAAATATTTTCTTACTTCTCTTCCTTAAGGTTCTCATAGAAAATTACAACTTTTCCTAACCCATTGAGATATAGTTGATTTTTGGTGATTAAAACTTCTTCATGTATCATCACATGTGATAAAAAGATATTTGATCCATAATTTCCTAAATTATATTGAAAAAGTGAAATCATATAATTTCCAAATCTAATTGGCTTAATTTGTATTTATAAAAGTCTTATTCATTTACTTGATTTAAAGGTGACTGCATATGTACCATTCATATTGTTAAAGAAGGCTTCATCATAAAGAGGCAGTTTAGGATGTTGGCTCAGAACCTTGACTCTAGAGCCAGAATTCCCAAGATCAAATCTCACATTAGTTACAAACTAGGTGATAACTTTAGATATGTTGCTGAAACTTTCTTTGCCTTTTTTTTTCTGTAGAAGAAGGGATAATAGTATATATATTGTATGGTTATTAAGAGTCTTAAATGACTTAACATGTAAATCACTTAAAACAGTGCCTGATACATATCAAGTGCTGTGTTAGCTATTATTACTATTGTTTGGTTCTCAGAAAAGGATTGTCTATTTTCATTTGCTTATTCCAAGGCAAGAATATTCACTGTCAGGCTTCAGGGTAACCTATCAACGCCTTTGTAATTAAAATTCTGAATATGCTCATGTAAAATTCTAAATATGCTCATGTGTTTTTTTTAACAGCTTTATTGAAGTATAACTTGCAGAAAACAAACTTAACATACTTACAATTTAAAATTGTATATGATATAATTTACACATATAAAATAATCACTATAAACAAGATCATGAATATATCTATCACCCCAAAAGATTCCTCAATACCTTTGTAATTGCTCCAGTTGTCACAAAGATTTTACCTTTTGATTTTTTTCTAAATTTTTAAACATTTTACATTTAAGTTAATGATCCATTTTGACTTCATTTTTGCATATGGTACAATTTATAAATCAATCTCACATATGTACATATAAATATTCAATTGTTCCAGGATCATTTGTTGAAAGACTATCCTTTCTCCATTGAATTGCCTTTGTATCTTTGTGAAAAATCAATTGACCATTTATGTTTAGCTCTATTTTTGAAATATTTATTCTATTTCATTGATCTATTTGTTGACCTTGGCACCAATGTCATACTCTCTTAATTTCTGTAGCTTTATTATAAGTCTTGATATCATGAGGTGTAAGTTCTCCAACTTTATTCATCTTTCTCAAAATTGTTTTGACTATTCTAGGTTCTTTGCATTTCCAAGTGAATTTTAGAATCAGCTTATGAATTTCTATCAAAAAAATAATAGGAGTTTCACTGGGGTTACATTAACTGTATAGATAAATTTGGGGGAGAATTGATATCTTAACAATATTGAGTCTTCTGATCCATAAACACAGCATTATTAATTTAGCTATTTAATTTCTCTCGGCAATATTTTATATTTTTTGCATATAGTTCTTTCATATCTTTTGTTAGATATATTCCTAAGCTTTTCATGTTTTTGTTACTATTGTAAATGGTATTTTTTAAATTTCAATTTCTGATTGTTCAGTAATAGTACGTAGAACATAATTGATGTTTGTATATTGATATTGTATCCTATAACCTTGTTAAATTCTCTTATTAGTTCTAGGATCTTTTTGTAGATTCGGTAGCATTTTCTACATAGATGATCATAAAGTCTGTGAATAAAGATAATTTTGCTTCTTAATTTCCAAGTGGCATTATCTTTAATTCCTTTTTCTTGCTTTATTGCTCTGGTTAAAACTCTAGTACAATGTTGAATAGAAATGGCAAAAGTGTATATCCTTGCCTTGTTCCTGATCTTAGGAGAGAAGCATTCAGTCTTTTACCATTAAGTATCATTTTAACTGTAGATTAGTTGTAGATATTCTTTATTAAGTTGAGAAAGTTCCTATTTTATCTTTAGGTTTCTGAGAGTTTTTATCTGTTGGATTTTCACAAATGCTTTTCAGCACCGACTAGGATAATGGTTTATATGGTTTATAAATAAATATGTAAATATTTATTTACATATATGTAAATATGGTGGATACCATTGGATTTTTTTCAAATATTAAACTAACTTTGCATTTCTAGAATAAAGCTCACATGATCATGATGTAGTATTTTATATGTTATTGATTTGACTGAATTTTATTCAGAATCTTTTTATGTACATTCATAAGAGATATCAGTCTGTAGTTTTTTTTGTATTATCTCTGGTTCTGATAGCTGGGTAATGCTTGCCCAAAGAAAAAGGATGAAAAATGTTCTTTCTTTTTCAACTTTCTAGAAAACTTTGCATAAAATTAGTATTCTTTACTCCTTAAATGTTTGGTGGAATTCACCTATAAGCCAACTCGCCCTGAAATTTTCTTTGTGGGGAGGTTTTATCTAATAGTTCAACTTATTTAGTAGATAGAAAATTATTCATAAAATTCTCTTTATGTTCTTTTACTATTAGCAGAATTACTAATGTCTGTACTGATGTCTGCCTCTTATTCCTGATATTGATAATTTGTTTCTTCTCTCATTTTTTCCTAATCAGTCTGGCTAGAAGAGGTTCATCAATTTTATTAATCTCAAAAGAAACCCACCTAGCTTTTTATTTCATTGAACTTTTTTCTATAGTTTTTTTTTATTTTCTAATTCATTGATTTCTGTTCTGATCTTTATTATTATTATTATTATTATTTTCTTTCTCTTACTTACTTTTGGTTTAATTGCTCTTCTTTTTCTAGTTTCATAGGTGAAAACTAAGATGTTATTTTGGTGGGATCCACAAATTTCAATATTTTATTTCCATTTCTATTCAGTTAAAAATACTTTTGTATTTCCCTTTTCATTTCTTCTTTGACTCATGAGTTTTAAATAAAAGTGTTATTTAGTTTCCATATATTTGCAGGTTTTCTGGATACATTTCTATTATCTATCTCTAAACTAAGTTCATTATAGTCAAAGAAATACTTGTATGATATGAATTCTGTTACATTTAACAATTGCTTGTAGCTCAGAAGAGAATCAGTTGTGGTAGAAATTTTGTGTGCACTTAAAAATAATGTATATTTTGCTGTGGGATGGCATGATTGATTGATTTTTATTGTGTATATTTAAGATGTACAACATGATGTTTTGATATATGTGGTGAAGTGATTACTACCATCAAGAAAATTTACATATTCATTATCTCACATAGTTACCTTTTTTAGTTTTGAGCGGGGTAAGAAAACCTAAAATCTACTCTCTTAATAAATTTACAGTATACAATATAATTAACTATAGTCAACATGCACATTAGATCTCTAGATTTATTACCTCTTCCATAACTGCAACTTTGTACTCTTTGATCCACATCTTCCCATTTCCCCTGCTCCCCAACCTGATAATGACCTTTGTATTCTCTATGTATTCATTTTTTTATTTTTATTTTTTAGATTCTGCATATAAGTGAGATCATGTAATATTTTCCTTCCCATAGCTGGCTTATTTCATTTAGTGCACCATCCTCTAAGTTCATCCATGTTGTCACAAATGGCATGATCTTCTTTTTTCTTTTTTGTAGGGCTAACTATTACAGCCCTAAAATATTATTCTGTGTGTGTGTGTGTGTGCATGCGCTATATTACACATGCATGCGCTATATTATAATTTCTTTTTCTATTCATCTAATGAATACTTCAGTTGTTTCCATATCTTGGCTATGATGAATGATGCTGCAATAAACATGGGAAGGCAGATATATTTATAAGATGGTGATTTCATTCCTTGGTTATATACCCAGAAGAGATTGCCATTTCTTTAGAAATCTATCTACTGTTTCCCACAGTGGCTGTACCAATCTACATTCCCACCAACAGTGTACAAAGGTTCCCCTTTCTTCACACCCTCACCAACACTTGTTATCCCTTGTCTTTTTGATAAAAGCCCTGGATGAAGTGTTTTAAATGTCAGTTAGGTCAAGTTGGTGTATAGTGTCATTCAAGTCCTTTTATATTCTTACTGATTTTCTAGGCTATCAATTATTGAGAAAAGGTATTAGAATCTCTGCTCAAAATTGTCTGTTTTTCTTGTCTCCTCACAGTTGTTATCAGTTTTTGTTTCATGTATTTGTAAGCTCTGTTTTAGACCACAAATATTTAACAATGGTATGTCCTCTTGATTAATTGGTACCTTTATCATTAAGAAATTCCCTTCTTTATATCTTATAAGATTCTTTGCTCTGAAATCTACTTTAATATTAATATAGCCATTTCAACTCTCTTTTGATTAGTATTAGCTTAATATGTATTTTTCTATCCCTTTATTTTTAACTTATTATGTCTTTATATTTAAAGTGAGTTTCTTATAGACAACATATACTTTAGTGTTGCTTTTTTTTAACCCAAGCTGACAAATACTGTCTTTTAATTGGGGGTTTTAGTACATTTACATTTAACAAGATTATTGATGCAGTTGTTTAAATCTTTTATCTTGCTGTTCTTCTATCTGTTATATCTGTTTTTTATTCCCTTTTTCTTTCTTTTTCTGGATTGAGTATTTGTATGATTCTATTTCATTTCCTTTTTTGGCCTACTAGTTATAGTTTTTTATTATATTTTTAAAGGGCTATGGTATACATTTTATCTTACCATAGTTTACCTTTAAATGATATTATACTACATCACATAGAATAGAAACTATATATAGTTCCATTTCTCACTTCCTGGCTTTTGTGATATTGTTGTCATACAGTTTAATTCTACATATGTTATAAATTCTACAAAATATTATTATTATCTTAATTTAGAAAGACTCATACCATCTAAAGAGATTTAAATAATATGAAAAAATTTCACATTAACCCACATAGTAAACATTCTTCATTCTTTTGTGCATGTACAGGTTTCTATCTGATATCACTTTCCTTTTGGTTGCAGGACTTCCCTAACATTTCTTGGATTATAGGTCTGCTGGTGGTGAATATTTTCAGCTTTTGATATAGAAAAACTCTTTAGTTTTGTCTTTCTTTTTTAATGATATTTCTCTGTGTATAGAATTCTGGGTTATTTTCTTCAATACCTTAAAGATGTTACTCCACTGTCTTCTAACTTGCATTGTTTCTGAGAAGAGGTCTGCTATCCCCTTTCCTCTTGCTCTTCTGTATATAATGTATCTTTTTCCTCTGGATGCTTTCAAGATATTCTCTTATCACTGGTTTTAGTCAATTTGGTTATGATGTCCAATGTATAGTTTTCTTCATGTTTCTTGTGCTTGAGGTTTGTCACAGTTCATGGATCTGTGAGTCTATAGTTTTTATCAAACTTGGAAATGTTTACCATTATTTCTTCAAAAGTTGTTTGTCCTTCCTCCATTTTTTAAGGGATTCTAATTGCATACTTATTAGTCTGCTTGAAGATATCTCACAGTTCACTAATGTTGTGTCTACTTAATATGCTCAATATTTTTTCTAGCTTCTTGAACATATGGAATGCAGGTATAACAACTATAAATGTTCAAATCTACCAATTTTATAGTCTGTGTCAGTTTTGGATCTGTTTATATTGATATTTTTCTCATCATCATCAGAAGTAGGAAAAAGAATTTTCCTATTTCTTTGCAGGTTTGGTAGCTTTTGATTGGATGCCAAACACTGTAAATTTTATCTTGTTGGATGCTGGGCATTTTTACTCCTATAAATATTCTTGAGCTTCATCCTGGGATGCATTTAAATTACTTTGAAATAGCTTTATCCTTTCAGGCTTTGCTTTTAAGCTTTTTGGGGAAGACCCGAGCAGCATTTAGTCTAATTTTGCCCCATTACTAAGGCAAATCCCTTCTTAGTACTCTATCACATGCCCTGTGAGTAATGAAGGTTTCTACTACAACTTATGGGAAAGGGAAGTGAGCTCCATGGACTATTCCTTCTAAACCTTTTAGGTGGTTTCTTCTGCAGAAGACTTGAGAGGATTCCTCTGTATATCTCTGGAGCTTCCTTTCTGTGTAGCCTTCTCCTCTCTGGTCTTTGCCTTGTAACAATGTTAGCCACCTTGGCATCCCCAGACTCCATGCAAAGACTGGCAGTCTCCTTGAGTTAAAGAGATAGGTCTGGGAGTCTGGGGAGGCCTTATTAGACAATAAAGGTTAAAGGTCATCTTGGTGTTTTTACAAAGGTAAAATATTCTTATAGAAACATAACCACACTCAAAGCCACTTTATGAAAAGGCAAAATTAATATAGAAACAGTAACTCTAAGCCAAATGCCAGTAATGAAACAAAATTTATTAAATAGAAGCATGTACTCATTTATTCAGCAAATATTTATCAAACACATACTATGTGCAAGTTATGTCCCAGGCCCTGCAGATATAGCAGCGAAAGTTCCTATGCAAAAGCAGCGATGAGATAGGAGTGGAGACATATGATGAACAAATAAACAGACCACTTAGAGGCTTCTAATTCTCTACAAAGGCAGCCTCCCACATTTATAAAGTACTCATCTTCCCATCAAAGCAACTTGTACTCTTCACCCAACCAACAGAGATCAGAAGCAGAGAAAGATTTCCCATTGAATGATATACAACCTGTGCTCACTGTATTGTTGGCATTAATTCACCCTCAACTTTTCCATCCCATTCTTGACAGCAATTTTCAACCTTTTTCAGCACAGAGGACCTTATTTTCTACTTTCATCATTCCAAACAGCCTATATATTCAGCAGCCAATCTAAAGAAAAATGGAGACTTCAAAAAATAAAACCCCAAAAAGCATGCCAGCTAAATAGCTTCACAACAAACAGGTCATTTTAAGAAAAGACATCCAATTATGTAGACTCTGATTACTGGTAATAACTTTGAAGTCTTAAGAAATTTAACAACTTCAGCTCAAAACAATTAAACAGAACTGTTGAGGATAAAATCACCCCCTAAACTCAATATAGCTACAGATGCAAAAAGAATGAGAAGGCTTACTGATTCATTGTCCCTTCTGTTCCCAGTCCCCCAATGCCAAACACATCAGATAGCAAATATTAAAGCTTTGTTAAAACCAGAATTCATAAGAGGAAACCATTTTTCAGTAACAAAGTTTTTACATTTGATTTTTCAATTTTGAATTTTGAACTTTCCAAGGACACAGAACTGACAAATATAAACATATAAGAAAAGCTTTCCATTCTGCATGTGTATGTATGTATTTCATTTATATAAGTCAAACACGAAAGTTAGGCCTTCAACTAATAGACACTGACCTCAAGGTCATTTGGGAAGTATAATCTTTTCATTGATAAATTATTTCCCTTAAAGATATGAAGGCTTTCTGGACAAGTGTGCATTCTATATTATAAAAAAACAACTTCTAGTCATATATATTTCCTTCCTAGCAACAACTTGAACCTGCACTCAATCTGGAAAATCCTTAGAAGAAATCACTAACCTCACTGTGAGCACTGCATTAAAACTCTGAGAGGAAACTTGCCAATTCTCAGCAATATAATTATATCAGAGAAAGCTCCAAGCAGGAACAATGGGGGATTGGTGTATACATAGACAATGTTACTCATATCATGTAAGGAAAAGTAAACAATATACTTTATTTCATTGCATTATCTGTAGAGCATACATATGCTTCCATATGCTCTTAGCATATTAAGCTACCTGTTAGCAAAATATTCATGGGGTATTGTATGATTAATGAATATCATTGGTAAAGGAATGATTGAAAGAATTAATGGCTTAGGTTGGTAAGGTTAAGCAAAAATCTCAATGTAATTTTTTAAAAAGACAAAGAAATATACTAAAATGCATTTTAGTAAGGCAAATAAATCTCTGTGTTATGACAAATGGAGTTTCAATTAGTGGATAGCTACCCCTTTAGTTAGTAAAACCACTTGTAAGATGAACATATTTTCTAAGACCTAAAAGAATTATTTTTGTCTAAAAAAGAAAAAAAAAAGAGAAAGATCATAATGTTTTAAAAAACATCACTCACAGATTCCTTTCCCATCTTCTTTTGTAGCCGTGTTTGCCACTGGACAGCTTGCATGACAATAGCTTCCCACCTTCTTTCAAGATTTACAATGATCAGCTGCATGGGCTGGTGGTCTGCATTCAGATTGCAGGTGTCCCTGTCATCCAGAAGATGCTGGCATAATCGCAGAATTGAGGCCACTCCTCGACGTCGCTGCTTGATTTCACGACAGAGGGACTGCAACAGAGAGATTGATCTATCAGTGTTTATTAGGCAGAGTTCTGTAAGACATGAAACACCCTCTTCTACCACAATTTCAAATTGTAGTGATACACTCAGCTAAGAACAAAAGGACAAGAGAAAGGGCTCTGAGGTCTCCTTTAGATTGGAGGCCTCCTATTGATAGCAAATTAATGCTACATAATTTAGTTGCATCCTATTCCTCTATCCTTTTTTGTTGAAGTAGCCCTCTGAAACGTAGGATCCCCCCCTTGATACCTAGGTCAAGGGTCCCCCCTTGATACCTAGGTAATTAACAATATCTAACCTAATGAAATAAATCATTTAGGTCATATGAATGTCAAACAGAGTGACATGCTTTGATACTAGGTCAAATAAAACACAAAAGATAGAAAAATCCTCCAATAGGAAATGGAATTTTTCCAAATTTACTCGAAGATTTTTTGAAAGCAAAACGTTCAGTTTTCTACTGACTGAGAATAAGTTAAATAAGATTTCAAAGAACCTTGATACATAAAATCTATCATCTGAAAAAAAAAAAAGATTAGCAATATTTCTCTTCCGAAGCTTGATTAACAAAACAATAATGTTCTGAAAACAAAAATTAAGATACTGGATTATTACTGCACTATTTGGTGGTTGTTGTATTTCTTTTAATAGACATTCACACTATTTAGAAGGATATGCATACATCAAAATAGCATTTTGCCCCCAGAAGCATTTGTATTGCTGCAGTGACCCTAAACTGAATGATTCAAGCAAAATAGTGGATACACATGTCTAAAAATATTATATCCTTTCTTTGCCTACGGATAGTGTGTAAGTGATATTCTAATTCAAAGCCTTCAGGAGAAATGATGATTATATCCGCAAACATCACTGAATTACTAATCTTCTTCTATTGCCACAATTGGACTATTCTAACAGTTAACAGATTGCTTATTAATCAACAAGGGTAAATAAGACAATGCAATTTCATTTAGTGTGAGAGTTTTAATGCCTAAAAGTATTTGTGCTTAAAATGTTAATCTAGATAAGGCTTCATTAGAAGAAGTCTTAAAATGATTAAGTGCGGTTCATTGAAATGTGCAGGGAGTGGGAGTATTAGATCAGCAGGTGGACATTTCATACAGATGTTCCACTTATTGATATAATGCATGCTATAGCCATTTAAATGACCCTAACTCAGTAATAGCTGGAATTCTATTATTTCTATAATGAGAGAACCCTGTACCTTTAATATTTCTGAATTTTAAATAAGGTGAATGACAAATTCCCAAACCTCTATTTATGGCAAAATATGACTAGGAATTTTATTATTCAATTTACACCAGTGCAGCAGTTTCAGTTATGTTTCCTGAACTTATCCTTATTTATTTTCCTAACGTTCATTACTATTTTCCTATATAACTCCTGATATCACCTCTAGGTCTGACAAATTTCTTTACTTATGCTATTTATTAGTTCAATGTTGTATTAGAAGAGACCCCTAGATATTCAAAGGTAAAATCTGAGGGTCTCTGCCCCACGTTCCCTCTGTCTGCCCCCCTCTTTCAATTTGCTTTTTCTAGAACTGTGATCTCCAACCCCGGGGGGGGGGTGGCGGGGGCAGCAGCACAGACTGCTACTGGTCTGTGGCCTGTTAGGAACTGAGCTATATAGCAGGGGTGAACAGCAGGTGATCAAGCAAAGCTTCATCTGTATTTACATCTCTCCCGATCATTCACGTCACCACATAAGCTCTGTTTCCTGTCAGATCAGCAGTTGTATTAGATTCTCATAGGAGAACGAACCCTACTGTGAATTGCACATGCAAGGGATCTAGGTCACACTCCTTATGAGAATCTAATGCCTGATGATCTGAGGTGGACTTCAGGTGATGGTGCTAGCACTGGAGAGCGACTGTAAATACAGATTATCATTAGCAGAGAGGTTTGACTGCACAATAAATGTAATGTGCTTGAATCATCCCCAAACCATCCCTCATCCCTTCCATGGAAAATTTGTTTTCCATGAAACTGGTCCCTGGTGCCAAAAAGGTTGGGTACTGCTGTTCTAAGACAACTGTTGGGCAGTTCAAATTTTGAAGCACACTTAATACCTGCCAATTTTTGGTCCAATGTTAAACACTTCAAGATAATATTATGGGCAACTGAAATTGGTCCAAATGAATCCCATGAATATGAATATTGAGGATTTTGGTTTTCTGTTTCTATTTTGCTGTTAATTGTTAAAAGCAAAAGGTTGGGGCTGGGTGTGGTGGCTCACACCTGTAATCCCAGCACTCTAGGAAGGTGAGGGGAGAGGATGGCTTGAGCTCAGGAGTTCAAGACTAGCCTGAGCAAAAGTGATATTTGTCTCTACTAAAAACAGAAAAATTAGCTGGGCACAGTGGCATGTGCCTATAGTCTCAGCTACTCAGGAGGCAGGAGGATCACTTGAGTCCAGGAGTTTGAGGTTGCACTGAGCTATGACAATGCCACTGCACTCTACCCAGTGTGACAGAGCAAGACTCTGTCTCAAAAAAATAAAATAAAATAAAATAAAAAAGTAAAGGGGTTGAAAAAATCAAGAGATATTTCTATACTGTAGAACCAGATTTTGAAAAACTCTTTTTGAAGTTAACTAGAATAATAACTGCATTTCTCAAGCAAACAAAAAGTCCCAAAGTTCTCAGCTGAAAGAAAATTTGCAATGGATTACACTAAAGGTGTGTGCAGAGTAACATTTGCAAAGCACTCCAGATGGACTTCATTCACCTCAAGGCATCTCAAAGTTCTGAAATAGGACATTTGAGAGATTGCTAGGGGAAATTTTCATAAAGATCATTGGCCATAAATTTTTGTAGGTATCTAGAATATATCCAGTATTTAAGTAACTAGGTGATCCCCATTCCTCATCTTAATATGAATCAGTCAAGATGTATACTGTGGTTTAAAAACTGAGAAAGTAGTTACTATTGATATTCAATATCTGATTTTTGGATCTTACAATTTTACATTTTTTTTTTACTTTAAATAACCAAAGAGTTTAGTCTACATTCTGAATTAATAATTTATCCTATATGTATACTTGGGAAATAATGCTACTCTTAACAAGGAGGGGAAAATTGGAAATTTTACATGGCCAATATATTTTTCAGTACTTTTTTATACCTAAGGAGATATAATTGATAAAATCACATTCTTCTATATAAATGGATTTCCATGACAACCATTAAAATATACATATTTATTTATAATCACAAACACATACTAAATAAAATCAGTGGATTTGACAGCAATGTTTCTTGGATTCAGTAGTTTACATTATTTCCATAATAAACTATGCATTGAGAAATGTTAAATATAACTACATAGGAACAAATGATTATTATAACTATTTTTGGCTTATATTTCAGAAAAAAATGTACATTTCAAAAAGAAATCCAATCTAAGCAATCTAAGTAAGGCACAGAAATAAGACAAACTAATGCCTACCTCCCTGACCTCCTCAAATGTGTACTGCACCCTCCATATGCTAGGAACTGTTTTAGGACTAGAGGCTTCCAAAAGGAACAAGTTATTGCTCCTTCCTTCAAGGAGCTGAAAGTCTACTGGAAGTGAACAGTACAAATGAGTACATACCACATATAAGGCAGAGAGGGAAGTGCTAACAGAAGTGTGTGCAAGTTGCTTTTGGAGGAATGGATGAAATCATGAAGAAAATGGTGTGAACCAGATGGCCTAAGATGGGTGATAATGGTTATAAGGGTAGAAGATCAAGAGGCATGTTAATGTGGAAAATAAGCAAATAGCTTTGGGCAGTGGGAATGCCGAAGTGTATTGGGGAGAAAGAAAGTGAAGCAGCTGAAAAAGGGGGCAGGAAACAGACAAGTTTAGAATGCTTTCCATTATTGCCAACTTTGAAACATTTTCCTTAATATCTATTGAGATCAGTTGGTTCCTTGCATAGACATACTGCCACAAGAGGGGAATGGATTTCAAATGCTTTTATATTTAGTTATCTTTATCATTTGGTAATCATTAAGCAATTTCTTCCTACAAAGCTACCTGTGTTAGTATGGAGGTTATTATCTTAGCATCACCTCAGAACCCAATTGTTTGGTGTGCTACTTTTACATTTCTAATGACCTATTTTATTTATTTTAAGTTTCTATACAGTTTCCTCATGTTATCAAAAAGGCAGATTTGCTATAAAAATGAGAAATAGAGAAAAATGAGAAAATTTATGTAGTATTTTCCTTTACAATGATCACATTTCCAATCCTCTAAACCCATTTTTTAAAATCACATCACAAGAGTTTTCAAAAGGCTGAAGGTTTTGTTTTACATTTGTAAACCATCAATCTGACTTTCAATTCACCAATGGCAATGCACAGAGGTGTTTTTTGGTTTATATTTTTCTTTCATCTCTTGACTTCCTCTGTCAACTTTTTCAACCATTTAAACCACTCACATTACCAAGCCAAATGTACATGCAACATCATTCATCACATTGGCTTCAGTTTAACACCACTGAAGGGAAGACTTTTCAAGTCTGGTACTTTATTCATTATATACTAAATATGCAAACATATTACATAGAAAGATTACATTTATTTGTATACACACATACTTGACATTAAACAAGTGTCATCTACTTCACAAAAGGATGTAAATAAGCTTACAATAAAAGAACTACAATTAGACCAAGAACTGTTACAACAAATACATTTTAAGAACACAATAGAGAAAAGATAGGTAAGGAGAAAAAAAGATTAAAAAAAAACCCTAAGTGTATGTTAAAAACAGAAAGAAACAAATCTAGCTGAGATACTCCAAAGCAATTTGTCTCCAATACTTATTACATCATTTTATTCAGCAGTTAATTTAACATCATTACGTAGGTCAATATAACAAAGTAGTGGGTTTTTAGGTGATATATTACATTAAAAAATACCTAGGAAGCATTCTATTTATAAAGGCAAACATGACCACTTTCTAGACTGATAAATTGCTTAACAATATCTATCGAGTATGCCTTCTATGTAGCAAGCACAACAAAAAGAGAGCAATCTGCATATATGGTATGTATCCCCCTTCAATCTAGTAGGAGTAAAGAAACATCCAAAGAGAGAAGGGAGAAGTAAATAAATCAGGCAAGTTCTTGAGTTCTAGTTTAAACAATCTCAAGAAGTCAGCTCAATCTCCTTGTTGGGAGTTTCCTATCCTTGTTTTTCTTTTTTTCATTTTCTGTATTTTACCATTAAATTTCATGATGTGGGCAGTTATTTTCTCTTTTTCCAATACCTGTGATCAGATTTTCTACAGCAGAGGTCTTCAGCATATAATACTTAAGGCCAAGTATTAGTATCAACCAGAAACTTAGAACTGCAAATTCTCTGGTGCCACTACATATCTTCTGAATCAGGAACTCTGGAGTGAGGCCCAGTGAGCCATGGTTTAAAAAGTATTACAGGTGAGTCCAGTGAATTCTGAAGTTTGAAAACACTAGTCTACAGGAAATAAAGGAACTCAGTTTTCAGACAAGAGAATTAATCTAGTTGAGTTGATTTTTTTAAGAAGTATAAAAATAGACATCACAAGTTCTGATTCTGGTATCATACTGGTAGCCAAAAGCCTAAGGAACTGCAATCACTGGTGATTAATTACTTTCTTACTGTTATCAAATGACTAAAAAAACCCCAAATGAATCAATGAATACATCTTTTCGTCCTGTGGTATCTTTACATTATTAGTATTTTCTTAATCTCTAGACTTTTCAATGTAATTATTAAGAATGCTGATGTGTTTTTGTTGTTTGCATCTATAATAATATTTGGGGATGTTATTCCTTTTGTTATTTTTTATCAAATAAGTCATTTACTAATTAATGATGAAAACACATGGCACTGTGTTAAGTTAAATAGAAGCTCTGCTTTCTGAAAGCTCAAATAGTAAAACAAAACAATGATGATTGGTTGGAAAGTACAAGGTATCAGGTACAGATAATGTTAATACCTGCACCCATGGTCTAGTCAGAGTGTAGAGGAAGTGTGAAAAATGAGAGGCTGTACTGGTACCTCTATGCTTCTTCAGAAGATGCTGTTGACTGGTTGATTTGGGCTCATTATTTGGGGGACAAGGTTAGCAAAGGTCACATGAATGATATCTCTTATAGCAAAAACATTTATTGGGTATTCATTATGTGCCAAACATTATACTTTTCATTACAGGATTATTCATTGGTGGGTAAGAGGTATATAATAAAATCTATGTATTACCTATTCTTAAGAGCCTATGATCTGGCTGGAAAGAGAAGAAACTGATTCCTCAAAGTGAGAGAAATAAATATAAGGCAAAGGTATATGGTAAGACCTAACCCACAGGTTATTGTAGATTTTAAACAAGGAAAGGGAGTTGAATGTGCTTTGTGAATTGTGAGGACATGCCCCAAATGTAAGGTGTGACTGATATATGTGCTAAATTATGAGCTTGACTTGGGGAATGAGAAAGATTATCACTAGATGGAGTAGACAGATTAGAATTCATGAGACTAAAACTAGACTGTGAAAGTTGCTGAAGATGGGAAAGGTGGAGGGAAGAGAGGGCAGGCTTTACAACTTGGGGAATATACATATGAAAAGTACAAGAAACCACAATTTTTGTAACATTTTAAAGTGGGACAGAAGTTGAAGTGGGGTACAGTGATGATCACTATTCAATTATCTATCCATCCATCCATTCAAATGCGCTTATTGGGTGCTTCCTTTGTGCCATGCACTGCTCTCAGTGGTAGGAATAGAGCAGTGAGCAAGACACACAAGTTCAAGATACACAAGAATCTAAGTTCTGCTTTCACAGAACTTACATTCAAACTTATATGTGTGGGGGTGGTGAGATGCTGAAAATAAAATATGAATAAATATATAAGAAAATATCAGGTAGGGATAAGAGATTTAAAATAAAATAGGGCCAGGAATGGTGGCTCATGGCTGTAATCCCAGCACTTTGGGAGGCTCGAGTAGGAGGACTGCTTGAGGTCAGGAGTTTGAGGCCAGCCTGAACAACATAGTGAGACCCCCAAGTCTGCAAAAAATAAAAAATTAATGGTAGTGCATGCCTGTAGTCCCAGCTATAAGGGAGGCTGAGGCAGGAGGATCAATTGAGCCAAGGAATGTGAGGTTGCAGTGAGCTATGATGATGCCACTGCACTCTAGCTCAGGCAACAGAGTGAGACCCTGTCTCAAAATAAATAAATAAATATATAAATAGGTTGATATGACAGAAAGTGGCTGGAGATTGCTTTAGTTGGGGTCTTCAATAAAACTTCTCTGAGGAGGTGACATCACATGATAATAAGTTCAGATGTAAAACAAAATATAACCTAGTGTTCTGATGCTGCAATAGTTTAGACAAGATAATGTTTATAAAATCAAGGGTAATTTATGCCATTAAAGAGTTTATTTTATGATTAAGTATGGGTATTAATGATTAAATATTGGATACTTATCAATAAAGTAAATTAAATCAAAAATGTTCTTGGGAAAATAAATACATAAACTCTTCAATAACTATATTAAATTTTTAACTGTTATATCTGGAAAAATAGAAAAAAATGTCCTTGGTACAATTAAGTTGGGAAAAATAGTCTACAACAAATCATGCTGGGACAACTGGATATCCACATGCAAAACAATGAATTGGACCCCCATCTCATGCTATCCACAAAATGAACTCAAACTGGATCGCAGACCTAAATTTAAAAGCTAAAACTACAAAAATCTTAGAAGAAAATGTAAAGGTAAATATTCGTAGCCTAAGGTTAGACAATGGTTTCTTAGGCAAAACATAAAAGTACAAGCAAAGTTTGGACTTCATTAAAATTTAAAGCTTTTGTACTTCACATGATACCATCAAAAAAGTGAAAAGACAACCCACAGAATGGGAGGTGATATCCAGACAAGTAACTCAATTTTTTAAATAGGCAAAGTAGATTTTTCCATCTGTTTAAATCATCTGCAATTTCTTTTTTTAGTGTTTTGCAGTTCTCCTTGTATAAATCTTTTGTATCTTTCGTTAAGTATACTCCTAGATATTTAATTTTCTTTGGGGCTATAATAAAGGGTATTGTGTTTTTTATTTGAGTTTCTGCTTGATGGTTCTTGGCATATATGAATGCTTCTGATTTGTGTATATTGACTTTATACCCTGAGACTTTACCACATTAATTTATCAAATCTAGGAGTCTTGGATGAGTTCATGGGGTTTTCTAGGTATAATATCATATCATCGACAAAGAGTGAGAGTTTGATTTCATCTGCTCCCACTTGAATGCCCTTAATAATGCAATCTCCATCAAAATACCACCAGCATTCTTTACAGATCTAGAAAAAATAATTCTTCACTTTGTATGGAACCAGAAAAAACCTCATATAGTAAAAAGAACAAACTGGGAGGCATCAGTTTTCCTGACTTTAAGCTGTACTATAAAACAATAATAGTTAAATCAGCCTGGTACTGGCACAAGAACAGAAGCATCGATATCTTGAATAGATCTGAGATACCAGAGATGAAACCATCAGTATATGGTAACCTAATCTTTGATAAAGCAGACAAAAATATACAATGGGGAAAAGAATGCCTCTTCAATAAATGGTGCTGGGAAAACTGGTTAGCTACATGCAGAAGAGTGAATCAGGATCCCTACTTCTCACCTCTCACAAAAATTCACTCAAGATGGATAATAGACTTAAACCTAAGGCATAAAACCTTAAGAATCCTAGAAGAAGATGTTGAGAAAACCCTATCAGACATTGGTCTAGGCAAAGAATTTTTGAGGAAGACCCCCAGGGCAATCACCATAGCATCAAAAATAAACAAATGGGATATGATCAAATTAAAAAGTTTCTATACAGCCAAGAAAACTATCAGTAGAGCAAATAGACAACCCACAGAGTGGGAGAAAATATTTGCTCTCTACACCTCTGATAAAGGTCTAATAACAAGAATCTATCTAGAACTTCAAAGAATTAACAAGAAAAAATCAAACAACCCCATCAAGAAATGGGCAACGGAAATAAACAGAAACTTCTCCAAAGAAGACAGAATAATGGCCTACAAATATATTAAAAAATGCTCAATCTCTCTAATCATCAGAGAAATGCAAATCAAAATCACAATGAGATACCACCTAACCCCAGTGAGAATGGCCTATATCAATAAATCTCAAAACAACAAATGCTGGCGAGGATGTGGAGAGACAGGAACACTCTTACACTGCTGGTGGGACTGCAAATTAGTGCAACCTTTGTGGAAAAGAATTTGGAGTTACCTCAAACAGCTAGAAATAGAAATACCATTTGACCCAGCAATAGCATTGTTGGGCATCTACCCAAAAGAGCATAAGTCATTCTATTATAAAGACATCTGCACCTGAATGTTTATGGCAGCACAATTCACTATTGCATGGTCATGGAAACAACCCAAGTGTCCCATCAATTCATGAGTGGATAATTAAAATTTGGTATATGCTTACAATGGAATATTACTCAATTCTAAGAAACGACCGTGAGCTAGCACTGTTTATGCTATCCTGTATTAAGCTTAAGCCCGTTATCCAAAGTGAGGTGACACAAGATCTGGAAAATGGGCTCCACATCTACTCGCCATCAAATTGGTACTGACTGATTAAAACTATGGTGCTCAAATAGTGGTAATGTTCACCAAGAATTCGGGGTTGGGGGGGAGACCCACATCTTAGGGATGTGGTGAGCATTGTGGGGGGAAGGGCATACCTCTAACCCTTCTTAGGGAGAGGCAAAGATATACAATGTAACCAAAATGTCAAAAAAAAAAACACAAAACTTTTGTTGGATATAGGGCAGGTGGGAGGGGGAAGGAGGAGAAGGGTGTATACTTACATAATGGGTGCAGTACGCACCACCTGGGGGTTGGACACACTTGAAACTCTGGCAGGGGAGGTTGGGGGGAGAGGTTGTAGGGGCAATATATGTAACCCTAACAATATTTGTACCCCCATAATATGATGAAATAAAAGGAAAAAAAATAGGCAAATTATTTGATTAGATATTCCTCAAAGAAGACATAAAAATGGCCAAAAAGTACATGAAAAGAGGCTTAACATCATTAGCCATCAGGAAAAAGTAAGCTACAATTAGATACCACTTAACCCCCACTAGGATGGCTAAAATAGAAAAGAAATTATAAGTGTTGACAAGGATGTAGAAAATCTGGAACCTTCATACATTGCTCATGGTATTGCAAAATGGTGCAGTCACATTAGAAAACAGTAGGACATTTCCCCAAAAAGTTAAACCTAGAATTACCATATAATCCATATGGTTGTTTTTACTTTTAGGCTATTATAAATAATGCTGTCATGAATATTTATTTACAAGTTTTTGTGTGGTCATATGTTTTCAATTCTCATGGGTATATCCCTAGGAGGAAATTGCTCCTAGGTCAATACAAGGATTAATATACTCACAAATGCAAACTTAGAGATTTTTTTTAAAGTAATGGCTGTAAAATTTCCTGGGATACAGTCACTATTATAAACCTATAAATCTCTGTCAACAGATCAGACATTCTGCTATATGATAAAAATAATGCGGTACAATTTTTAATATAGCTGTCCTACTTCTGGAAATAGCATATAATATAAACAGAAATATATATATAAAAGACCATGAATCTGAAAGAAGAGTTGAATCAAATGTGGAATATGAATAATGTTAATTAAATCTAATTATCTCAGTGATGAGTTTCATGTATAATCATATACATCTTATGAAACTGTAATATAATATATTATTGGTGTCAGTACAAAAATGAGAAACCTGACATATAAGATGTACTTAATGTACTTTACCAAAGATCATTCTGAGTTGACTCTATGTATCTGAACCAATACAACATAAAAATGTTATGTTCTCTTCAAATGTTTCAAAATTCACTTGAATGCAAAATAATAACCAACAATTGTTGGGATTTATCAATTGCTATAACACTATTTTAAATTGTATTTTCTTAGTTATTTTCACTAATACTCAATATTAATGACCAACATTTTTTGTATATTTATGCATACCATGCATTTTTGGGGTAGTTTATATATATTGACTCATTTAATTCTCACAGCAACATTATGATACACACACACACACACACACATATTATTGTCATCTACCTGTTTTACAAATGAGAAAAGGAGACACTGAGAGGTTAAATACCTGAAGAAAGATAGCACAGCTAATAATCAGCAGAGGCAGGATTTTAACCCAAACTACTTGAATCTAAATCTGATTCACAAAACACCACTAATTCATTAATTGAACAAATATTTACTGAACACCTATTATAAATAGGCACTATTGTAAGTGCTTGAGATAAATCAGTGAACAAAACAAAAAAAAACTTTCTTTTCTCAAGGACCTCATATTCTAGTGGACAGTGGGTATGATCTCTTTTCTGAGAAAGATGTAAATTATGTAAATAATGAAGAAGAGATTGAACGAAAGTAGAAAACATTCATTAAGTGAATAATTATGAATGTTTCCAGCAAGGTATCAGCAGCTCTTTTGGTCCAGACAGTATCATTCTCCAGCCAATTATGTGCTTAACTATACCTAGTATATAAACTTTGCAAATAAGAATTTATATCCTAGGACTATAAAGAAGTAATTCTTCAAAGCAGCAAAAAAAATTATAATATCTCTAATGAAATATGAATGACTTGCATATTTTAAAGAAAATAGGGACAACTGATATCTGGGTATTTTAAATGATTCCAAACTTAAAAGATAACATCAGCCAATATAAAGACTCAGCTCAGTTGCAAACCCTAGGACTTAATCTATATTGAAGCTAAATATTCTATAAGCATGCAGTGAAGTGCAAAAAATAGCAATTGAAAAATGACATGATTAAATGGCATGACATGCAATCATTTGCTCTCAATTATATCAATGTATCTTCTTCATTTCTAGGAGTCAGGCAGAAATATTGTTTTTTAAATGCCTCTATTAAATTGGTCACCAATAATAAAATAGATGAGAGTCCTAATAAGCTCATTTACATAACATACATCATACACTACAAAACTATTCCATCCAAACAGTTTTGCTCATAGATTTGTCTCCTGGTTGTCATGAATCTTTGCTACATTAGCAGATTTTAAAACATAATACTGCCTTCAGGACCATTTGTAGAAAAACATTTATAAAATTTTTCTAGTTAACCCTTGGCAGAATCCTTATTGCTAATTATGGAAAAGGTATTGATATAATATCGTGGCTGTCACATTTTATTATGGTGATGGTAGAAGCAGAATCTAGGTCTGACATTTTGGAAATATCATCTAATTGCAAGTCAGAAACAGAGAATGACAGTTTTAAGTAGATTATAACTTCTTTCAAAATAGCAACCTGGTTTATTTAATGTAAAAGTTAGATTTTAAAAATAGCATGAAAGCCCCCTGAATTGGTTCACCAAGCACATCTCTATTGGCTCCTTGAAAAGGATCTGGGTTGTGTGCCAAAATAGTTTTGAAATTATACATGACATTACAAGTCTAGATTCAAACCCTAAATTTTTTTCTTATAATCATTTAAAATAAAAATATTTTCATATAAAAAATGATCGCCCCTCTTCATTCATCTAGTCAGCAGATAAGTGAGGTCCAAAGACAGGGCAATCACCTTTGCCTCCATGGCCTTATCAGCCTGATCTCTAGTATACTCACCAATCAAGTTACATCACCAGGAATTTTAATTAATACTGTAAATTCCTGGAGGCCCTTGGATGAACAGTGTCATCAAGAGAAAAATTATTCTTTTACAAATATTCACATTTATGTTTTAATAGTTTATACTTTCTTCTGTTGGAAAAAGACATATACTAATATCACTGGAAGGGAGCATTTCTCTCTCTTAGCTTTTTATTTTAAGCTGTGGACCAAAATATAATAACTATTCTAAAAATGCAAACCCTTACTGAGTTACTCCATGAAAGCTGTTGTTATCCCTATGAGGCATTCTTTAATTTCTTTGTTACTTTCCCTATACTAGGTTAAGTACTTTTAAATATGTTTTGCTTTTAAGAATCAAGCTCAGTGTTCATGTGCTTAGTTCATATTCACATATAATTAGTAATATGTTATATATTTCCTTTTCTAAATTAAAAACACTATTAAAATTCCAGACATACAAAACAATATGAAGATTAAGTTACTCTAAAGAAAACTGTAATAGCTTACAGATTGCTTATATCATTACTAAAATGCTGGTACCTATTACAGAGTCTCCCTGGAATAAAGACTGCACTTTTGGCAATAATCTGTTAAAAACATGTCCATTATTGTTAAGATGCTAAACTAGTCTGCAATTATGGTAAGGTAACTTTTAGCAATAAGGGGAAAAGGGTGCTGGATGTAAATGCAACTTTGCCATTATACTACAAAATACTTTTTCTTAAAACCCCACAATCACTCTTTTCATAAGCAGATAAGCATTAATTGCCATTTATTTTTATATTATATTTTGAAAGCTATTTGGAACACTCACTGTGCTTTTTATCTTTTATTGATTCCATGGGAATTATTTCAAAGTAATTCTGGGGAATGGATGAAGGTGATTTTCTTCTCTAGATTATCTGTTGATCCTAGCTACCTGGAATCATCATTGCTTTAAGGCAGGTGTCCTCAAACTACGGCCTGCAGGCCACATACCGCCCACCTAGGACACTTATCCAGCCCACCAGGTGTTTTTGCTGCAGCTGCCTGTCCACTTTAGCAGCTGACTCGTCCCAGGCCTATGGCGCGCACTCTCCAATGGTCTGAGGGACAGTGAACTGGCCCCTGCTTAAAAAGTTTGAGGAGTCCTGCTTTAAGGGATCTTGGGTATTCACTAGCCAGGTCAAAAGATATTCATGACGGTCTTGAGGAAAAGAAAGAAAGAATTCTGTATGACAAAGTAAAACCTATGAAAGAAGAAGGAATTATCATAAAGGCCACAACAGGAGAATGAAATAGCATTAATAAAGAAAGCAAGACAACACAGGAGCCAGGATTACCCAAGAAGAATTCCTAGGGATAATGTGGAACACACAAGCAACCTGACTCATAGGAGAGGACAGATTATTAGACTAATTAATTTCATGACTTGTTCAACCCTGCTGCATCTTGCTCTGTCATCCATACAAAGATAGCTATTTTCCATCCCTTTTCTCTATCAAACCCCTATTTTTCCAGACATATATCTCTGGCTACCATATTCTTTATTTCCTATGAAGCTACTCCTAGAACTCATCGCAAAGCTCAGAGTGCTACTTGAAGTACAACAGCTAGAAACAGATATTTTAGGAAAGTATTCCTATCATTCCAGCATCCTACAGAAGGGAAATAAATGGATTCAAGAATTCTGGGAATGTAACAAGAATGCAGGAAGAGAGTCAGGTTATGGGAATAACTCCTCTAAAAGAGAAGGAAAATGATGCTAGGGAGAAAAAGTCAACATTAGAAAAGACCCTTCTGTTTATTCATTTATTCCTCCCTGACCTGGAAGAAGCAGAGGTATAGACAGCTTTATAAACTTCATATTCATGACTTTATTTTCATAGTATCTAAAATAAACAGGACATTTCCTGTAAGTTTGGACTACTGGGAATTTGCTTCTTAGCTCTTTCCTTTGCACTTGTGTTGGAAGCCCAGGGCAACTTGACTCCTTTTCAGCAGTTTTTAGTATTCCCCAGATGTAAGTAATACCAACCACACTGTCCAGGTCATTTAAAAGTTTAACTAATGTATTTATATAACAGCAAAACACTCTTCCACTATTATATTAGGTAGTAGAGAGATGTTGACTAAATAGTAGCAAACTGATAAATTGTTATAATGATAATTTAGCTCAAAGGGATATTTTAGAACCTTGTACAAAGGAATTATAAAAATAACTTAATTCTTTAAATATTCTGATAGCTAAAACAAAGTAGAGGTCCAGGAGAATTTTTCAAGAGCATTTTCCTGAATAAAGTTAGTTTTCCTTTTAGAGAAATATATTTTCTTTACTTCTGGAAAGAGAGACCACACCTCTCTTTTACCTGCTCCCCAAAACAAGACTGAACACATGGGAGGTAGTTCTCTCATTCATCTCCTGTAACATTTTGGCAGCAAGACAAAATATAAGTCATCTAATCTTGGGTTGAGGAAGAATCCACAACTTATTCTTCTACTAAGTATGATCTCAAGTAAATCACATAACTTCTATGTGCCCTAAATATCCTTTCTCTAAAATGCAACAATTCTTTAGCCTCCAAAATGTCTGGCATCAGATATTACATAAACTTAATCTGAGACAGGAAAAATATCCTATGGTGGTCTGAGATAGACTTTTGAAAAATAATTATAAAATACAACTTTGAACATCTCTCAAGAAAGTTATAATTTGGTTCTCATCTTCTGTGACAAACTTCTAGGGGTGATAGAATATTAAATTCAATGTCTATCATTTTTATTTATTTTCCTTTTTGCTGGCCTTAACTGTGGACAGCTGCTTTAACTGGATAAGTGTGTTGCTGCAATCACTTACAAGAAACAACCTTCCTTGGTTTCCAATTCTGTTCATGTCTTGGTCATGTTCTAAAATCTTCAAAGTCTAACTCCAACTAACTTTACAGTGAGAATCACATGCCTAAGCAAAGCACACAAGATTGAAAATTTAACTTCTGTTCTTGCTATGGTAAAGCTTTGAAGTCTGTTTGCAGCAGTATTTTATTGAGAGTTGGGATGGCATGGTTGAATGGATACCCATTGGCTCTCTTGCTGGTGGTCTTGGCTAATAGATAAAGGAGTAAATGGGTCTTGAAACCCCTCAAATTCCTAAAAGTCATTTTCTCCTGGTCATGACTGAAGGGCAATAAAGAAGGACATCTTGAGAAAAGGAGGAGGTCATGAGGGGAAAAAAGAACCTGGGCTACTGCATTGTCTGTGCTTCTCAAAGGTGCTTTCAACATCAGATCTGTCAATCTATTTTTACACTTAGTCTTGTGATATTAAATTCAAAAAAGAAAAAAAAAATCTCCCTGGGAAAGAGAATGGGATATTCTAAATGTACAGCATATAACTTAGGATTTAATCAACAGTTCAGAACATCAGTGAAATTAAAAGAGATAAGTTAAGCTATTTTTTCCCAGATGGGAATAATGATTTATGCCTCCGCCCTCTCTTAGAGAGGTTTTGGGAGGATTAATGAGCTAATGTCTATAAAGCTCTTTAAGCTCCTAATATGGAGGTGCAACATAAACACAAGGTGCAAAATGATAGTAAACTCTATACTGAGTTGAATTCCCGAGAGTAAAGCCCCTAGGAATGAGAAGCTTGAAGGTCAAGATGGTAAATCTCTGAGTTCCAATGCCCAGAGGAGACTTGGTGTCTTGTCATAAGTATCTTTATTTGTTTTGAATAGTACTTAGTAGTATTAATAAGCATTTTTACATTTCCTACTAATGATAGTATCCCTTGTGGTGATCATTTTTTATTTCTATTAATCAAACAAGATAGGTTTACTACCTATATTTTAGAGAGTAAAAATTGGAATCTGAAAATTACAAAGATATCAATGATGATCCATAAGAAACCATTGGTTTAGACCAGGGGTCCTCAAACTTTTTAAACAGAGGGCCAGTTCACTGTCCCTCAGACCGTTGGAGGGTCCATTGGAGAGTGCGGCACACACTCCACACATGCGCAGTGTGGGCCTGGGACGAGTGGGCTGCTAAGCAGGACAGGTAGCAACGTCAAAAACACCTGGTGGGGCAGATAAATGTCCTCAGCGGGCTGCATGTGGCCCGCGGGCCGTAGTTTGGAAGACACCTGGTTTAGACTATGGCATGGATGGGGATTCAGATGTAGGCAGCCATCTGGCTCTGACTGTGTGGTCCAGGGTGAGTCACTCATTTATCAGAAACTTGGTTTCCTTCACTTTGGAATACGGAGGCCAAGCTAGCAGGATGATATCAGTTTTTACCTTGTGAGGGAATTGTACAATCAGCTAAGTACTTCTTTTTTTTTTTTTTTTTTGAGACAGAGTCTCGCTTTGTTGCCTAGGCTAGAGTGAGTGCCATGGTGTCAGCCTAGCTCACAGCAACCTCAAACTCCTGGGCTCAAGCGATCCTTCTGTCTCAGCCTCCCAAGTAGCTGGGACTACAGGCATGAGCCACCATGCCCAGCTAATTTTTTTTTCTATATATATTAGTTGGCCAATTAGTTTCTTTCTATTTATAGTAGAGACGGGGTCTCGCTCTTGCTCAGGCTGGTTTCGAACTCCCGACCTCGAGCAATCCACCTGCCTCGGCCTCCCAGAGAGCTAGGATTACAGGCTTGAGCCACCGCGCCCGGCCAGCTAAGTACTTCTTGAGTATCTAGTGACTCCAAGACATTGTCTATAGAACTATAAAGGGCATGCAAAACAAAGAAAACCTCAAGACAGTTTCTACTCTTAAAGCTTACACTCTAGTTTGTTGGCAAGATACATAGATTCATACCTACACATATCTGAATAACATTTAAATAAGCATACAAAACAACATAGGAATTTCTTCAATCACTTATCTCCAGGCCTCCACACATGCATATACTCCTTTGTTCCCTGCTACCTACTTCACTTCAGATCTCAATTTAGAGTCACTTATTCTAGGAATTTCCTCATTTCTCCCCATGAGAATACACCCACACCTTCCCAGAATATCTTATGTGCTTTCATAGCACACTATGTTAACTCCCATCAAATCACATGCCACATCTTATTCTACTTGCCTGATTACTTGTCTATATCTCCCCTTAGCCTGTGTGTTCCTTAGAAGAGGACTATCAGTGGTTCACCACAGTATCCCCAATGCCCAGCATTGCACTTGACACAGATGTTTGCTTAAGAGAAAGGTGTTGAATAAGTTAAAAATACCTCTATCCACGTATCCCAGATAATCTTGAACTAGTTCTTCTTTATAAGTACTAGAACACCTCTATCCTTACACACATCCAATGCCTTTTATTAAAGATTATCTTCTTCATTTAAAAGTAAGTCTGGGCTGATGCAGAGGCAATAGTTAGCATTCCAGGGAGAGAGGGGCTCTTTTTGGAAGTGAGGTTTTCTCAGAAGGCCTCCTCTCTCTTAGCCAACCCTATCAACAAAATATTTCCCAAATCCTATCATCTCTTACCCTGGGGTGTTCCTTAAATCTAGCCTCCTTAGAGCATGTCAGCAGAAAATTCTCTCCAGAGAAATTAGGCAAGAAAAATAAATAAAAGGCATCTAAACTAAAAAGAAAAAAGTTAAATTGTCTCTCTTTGTAGATGGCATGATTGTATATATAGAAAACACTAAAGATTCCACTCCATTCCAAAAATTGTTAGAAATAATAAATAAATTCTGTAAAGCTGCAGGACACAAAAATAAATAAAAATCAGTAGCATTTCTATACACTAACAATGAACAATCCAAAAAAGAAATCAAGAAAACAATTCTATTTACAGTAGCATAAAAATAACATATAGGAATAAATTTAACCAAAGAAGTGAAAGATCTGTACAAGAAAACTAGAAAATGCTGATAAAAGAAATTGAAGAAGAGAAAAATAAATGGAAAAATACTTATGTTCATGGGTTGGAAAAATTAATATTGTTAAAATTCCATACTGCATAAAGTGATCTATAGATTCAATGCAATCCCTATCAAAATCCAGCAATACCACTATTAGGCATCTACCCAAAGGAAAAAGAAGTCATTCTATAATAAAGATATCTGCACTCGAATGTTTGTGGTGGCACAATTCACTATAGCAAGGATGTGGAAACAACCCAAATGCCTGTCAATCCATGAGTGGAATAATAAAATATGGTATATGTATACCATGGAATACTACTCAATTAAAAAAAACGATGGTGATCTAGCATCTCTTATATTTTCCTGGATAGAGCTTGAGCCTATCCTCTGAAGTGAGGTATCACAAGAATGGAAGAATAGGCACATGTACTCACCATCAAACTGGCACTGACTGATCAACACTAAGGTGCTCACACAGTAGTAATATTCTTTGGGGGTAGAGAGGTTGGGGGTGGGTAAACTCACAACTAATGGACATGGTGAGCATTGTGGAAGGCAAGAGTATGTCTCAAATCATGGTTGAGATGCGGCAAAGTCATAACATGCAACCAAAATGTTTGTACCCCCATAATTTCCTGAAATAAAAAAAATTTAAAAAATTTCAATGACTATTTTCACAAAAATAGAAAAAATAATTCTAAAATTTGTATAGAACCACAAAGGATTCCATATAGCCAAAAACAATCTTAAGTAAAAACAACAAAGATGGAGGCATCACACTATCTGATTTCAAAATATACTGTAAAGCATATAATCAAAACAGCATAAGACCATGAGAATAAATAAATAAATAAACAAACAAACTATCATTCAGGCCATGAGGAAAAAAAAATAAAACACAAAACCCAGCATGGTACTGGCATTAAAAACATACATACAATCCAATGGAACAGAACAGAGTCCAAAAATAAATCCATGCATTTACAATTTATTTTTGTCAAGGGTGACAAGAACCATGGGCAACAGGCAGTCTTCAATAGATGGTGCTGGGAAAACTGGATATTCACATGCAAAAGAATGAAACTGGACTTTCTCTCACACCATATAAAAAAATCAACTCAAAATGGATTAAAGATTTAGATGTTTTAGAAATCCAGTTTTCCAAGGTGAGAATGTTTCTGCTAAGTGACAAAATAAAAGTTCTATTAAACCTGAGAATATAGTTACTATTGGTCATTTGGTCTCTTATTGTTATTATATATGCAGGCAAAAAAATGTAGTTGCTATTCTGGCAGTGGTATAAATAAAGCCCTTAAATGTACCACTGGGGGTGATGGGTAGACCTATTCCTAATTCCACCTTCCGGTTTCTCACCCACATGTTTTAACTACCAGGGAAATTACTTAATATAATGGTTGTTGTTTCAATGTATAAAACAAGTTTTAAAGAACAGCACCTTAACCTCTCAGAGGGCCATTATTAGGTCATTTTCATATTCTGCTAACAAGTAATATTGAAGAGATACAGTATATGATACTGTGAGTGGATTCCATGGTCATTGAATTTTGTTGCACCTCCTTCACAGTGACATGGATGCCATAATATTCAGCACATGATGGACAGCTCTAACCTATATTCACTTGATACCCTGTGGCCAAGTGCTTAATATGTACAAGATCAGGTAGCATACAGATTTTGATTTATTTATGCATTCATTCATTCAAACATCCCTACTTCCTTTATTCATTCATTTAATTAAGTGTAGCGGGAATAGTAAACTAATCTTTATGTGCACAGCTCAATGAATTCTTCATACGTGATCACCTAAAATACTAAAACTTTAAGATACAGACTACTTCCAGAACACCAGATGATCCCTTGATGTTCATTTCAAGTCAGTACCTCCACAGAGGTAATCTTGGGTTAAATCTTCTAACACATAGATTATTTTAACCTATTCCTGAGCATCAAGCAAAATGATATGTTATGTACTATTTTTCTTTCTGGCTTCTTTGGCTAAACATAAAGCTTTTGAGTGTCATTTGTGTTGTTATGTGTACCAGTAACTTGCTCTTCCTATGAATATGCAAAAATTTATCTATTCTGCTGTTGATGGACATTTGCAATATTTCTACTTTTTGGCCATTGTGGATAAAGTTACACTAATCTTTTAAAAAAAAAGATTTAGATGTAAGACAGGAAACTGAAAAATTACTAGAAGGAAACACGGGAAATTTTTCTTTACATTGTTCTGGGCAATGATTTTTTGGATATGATCCCAAAAGCACAGGAAACAAAAGGAAAATAGACAAATGGAATTATATCAAACTAAAACATTCCTATTCATCAAAGGATACAATCAACAGAGTGAAGAGAAAACCTATGGAGTGGAAGAAAATATTTGCAAACCATACATTTGATAAGAGGCTAATATCCAAAATATATAAGGAACTCAACATAGTAGCAAGAAAATAAATAACCTGATTTAAAAATGGGCAAATGACCTATATTAATATTTCTCAAAATAAGACATACAAATGGCTAACAGGTATATGAAAAAATGCTCAATATCACTAAGCAACAGAGAAATGCAAATTAAAGCCACAATGAAATATCACCTCATACCCATTAAAATGGCTATTATCAAAAAGACAAAAGATAACATGTGTTAACAAGGATGTGGAGAAAAGATAACCCTTGTACACTGTTAGTGGGAATGTAAATTAATATAAATACTATGGAAAACAGTATGAATGTTCATCAAAAAATTAAAAATAGAGCTAAATATGGTGGCTCATGCCTGTAATACCAACAACTCCAGAGGCTGATGCAGAAAGATTGCTTGAGGGCAGGAGTTCAAGATCAGCCTGGGCACCATTATGAGACCTCATCTCTAAAAATATTTTAAAAATTAGCCAAGTGTGGTTGGCACATGCCTGTAGTCCCAGCTACTTGGGAGGCTGAGGTCAAAGAATCACAACCCTAGGAGTTTGAGGTTGCAGTGAGCTATGATGACGCCACTGCACTCCAGCCTGGCTGAGAGAGTGTCTCTAAAAAGAGCAAGAAAAAGAAAAAATATTCAAAATAAAACTACCATATGATCCAGCAATTCCACTTCTGGGTATATATTCTAAGGAAATAAAATTAATATATCAAAGAGATATCTGCACTCCTATGTTCATTGTAGCATTATGACAACAGTCAAGATATGGAAAATAACTGAGTGTCCATCAATGGATGAATGGATATAGAAAGTGTGATAGATACATATACACACTACACACACAATGGAATACTACTAGGCCTTAATTTGTGACAACATGGATGAACATGGAGGACGTTATACTAAGTGAAATAAGCCAGGTACAGAAAGACAAGTGTCACTTATGTAGAATCTAAAAGAGTTGAATTCAGAGAAGCAGAGATTAGAATGGTGGTTGTCAGCAGCTGAGGCGGGGGAGTCAGGGGATGGAGGGTAAAAAGGTAAGGAGATGTTGGTTAAAAAGTATGAAGTTTCAGTTAGATGGGATGAAAAATGTTAAGTATATGAGGTGATGGATATGTTAATTAGCTTGATTTAATCACATTACAATGTATGTATGTATCAAAACAATCACATTGTACACTGTAAATATATACAATTCTTATTTGTCAATTATACCTTAATAAAGCTGGGAGGGGGGAATCCAGTCTCTTCCTTCCCTTCCTATTGTAGTTGCATTGTATCAAGCTTTCAGGACTTATTACCTAAATTACAGAATAGCTACCTCCTAATAGTACTTTCACCTTCCAGGCTGGTTGACACACACTCTGCAAGACCACTCTCCTGCTAGAACACTGAGGACATCCCTGATGGATGAGTCAAGTGTAGGCTACTGGCTCCGCTCTCAACCCCAGTTGACATTAGACAGTTAGTTACTCCTGTGCTTCAGTTTCAATAGACAAATGGCTTTTCAATATATATGGTCTTAACTTTCTTATCCCTGGTATTTTAATATAACTAAAGAAAAGCTAAAATTTCCATTTCCTTTTTGTCTTGAACAGAAATAATTGTACACAGAGCCATTTATATAATATTTCAAAGAGGACCTACCTCAACCACCAGTCTTGGGTAATAAAAAACTCCTCAAGAATAAATAGATAGAGGACAATCAACACACACATCAAAGGACATAGTAATTCAAAAGAGGAAGCAAATTGAGGACTCAGAGCAACATACTCCTTTTAAAATAAATTAATATCAAAATAAAAAGAAAACTTCAGAAAATTTTAATTCATTTCTCAAAAATATGCACAAAGATGTTGCATACATGACACTGAGATAGGCACTTTTGAAGATAGAACAAATTAAGATCAATAAAGATTATACACAGATGAAAATAACTTTTGTGGAATTAAAAATTGTAAAGAAAACAATGAATTGCAAAATTAGGTATTGCAAAAAACAGAAAACAAATCTAAGAATTCTACCAGAAATCACTAGATGAAGAAGTGAAAATAAAAATAGATTATTTTTTTAAGTGAAGCAAGATCTAGGGGATTCAATGTGCACAGAGTAGGACTTCCAAAAAGAGAGAACTAAATATATGGAAAAATGTGATAATCAAATAGTGGGTTAAACTTTTCCAATCTGAAGCAGGATTTAAGTTTTCAAAATTAACTGGGATTCACCATGTTCCCAGCAAAAAACAAACAAACAAAAATGAAAAGAGACCAACACCCCATCCTATATAAGTGGGGAAAAAAAAGCTACCATATGGGAACAAAACTCAGACTTCTCCTTTATGACAATAAATTCCAAAAGAGGCCAGGTGCGGTGACTCATGCCTCTAATCCTAGCACTTTGTAAGGCCAAGACTGGAGGATCACTTGACCCCAGGAGTTCAAGAACTGCCTGGGCAACATAGCAAGACCCCATCTCCACACACACACTCAAAAATCAGTCAGGTGTGCTGGCACCTGCCTGTAATCCCAGCTACTTGGGAGGCTGGGGCAGGAGCATCATTTTGAGCCAGGAGTTTGAGGCTGCAGTGAGCTATGATTTTGCCACTATACTCCAGTCTGGGAGACAGAGTGAGATCTTACTTCTCAAAAAAAGAAAAATCTAAAAGAATCATTAGCAGTTTTGATGGTAAAAGATTGTATTTCCCCTAGAAAAATTTTATATTCAGCAAAGCTATTGTTTATATGTAAGGTAAAATGAAAATACATTTTCAGACATGTAAGGGTTTAGAGAAATTACTAGGAATGTACTTTTCCTGTGAAAATTATTAGAATATTACCCAATAACCAGGATTAAGAATAAATTTTTTTCAAAAAAAGGAAAATCATAATTAAAAAAACCTGAAGTTGAGCAATAAAAAGAATATGAAAACTCAACTCTGAATTACTTTCAAATTTTTATAAAATATAATACAAATGTCAAAACAAATTCTTGAAGATATGAAAAAAGATATAATCATATTAGTAAAATAATAATAATAGCTAATAATCAAACCTAAGATTATATAAACAAAAATGGAAAAATAGGGTAGAGGATATAGAAAATAAACAAGGTCAATTTTTAATTTTAAAAGTGGCATCAATGAGAGGCTGATTCATTCTTGGTATTGTAAATAAATGAAATAGATATATTTTTAAAAACAACCTTCCAATTCACTAAAGTGAAAATGAACAAAACAACACTCTATGAGGCAAAATATTTAAACAAGACCATGATATAAGCTTCGTGTACTGCTCACACCCAGCCCAGTGCCTGCCACATGGTAAGTGTCTAATAAATATTTATTGAATGAATAAATGAAATAGTATGATAAGAGGAAAAAAAATCAACAATCTTTTTGTTGACTCTTCAGTAATATCTTATTTTTATATGCTTATTTTTTAATTAATTTATTTTTATTTCAGAATATTATGGGGGTACAAACATTTTGGCTACATATAATGCCTTAGCCTCGCCCAAGCCAGGGCTACAAGTGTGCCCTTCCCCCATACAGTGTGCTCTGCATCAGAAAATAAATGTGAATGGGCTCCATCTTCTTATTAAAAGATACAGACTTTCAGATTTCATTAGAATGCAATTTATAAGAAATTAGCCTAAAGTAATATGATCCTTAAATTGTTAATAAAAAGGCAAGGGTATACTAAGCCTTTATAGATATTGTGAAGGACTTCAAGTCACCTGAGAGAAGAGAAAGGAATAGGCTAGGCCTAATTGCTGGGTTTCTAGTTAGTTCCAGTAGATTCAAATCTTTCTTCTCCTCAATTTGGTCATTAATTTTAACGAAGAGTTTTCTGTCTTTCATTTCTTACAGACCTGCACATTTGCTTGTCATCACTACACCAGCAGTTTATTGGTGTATTTATTTCTACTTTAAAAAATGACTCTATCAAACAAGTCTCTGTTGATTTATAAACCAATAAAAATATATTCATGTTATCAGTGCTGCTATCCTGACTGAAATTCATAACTAGGAAGATTTTTTCCTTTCCCATTTTAAGCCAGTATCTGTATTCAAATTATAAAGATATTATAATATTAGGAAGGAAATGGGTACAAAGAGAAAGCTTGCTATCATGGTGCCAAAGGCAATAATATTACAACTTTGGTTCAAATGGTTCTTTTGTCCTTTTAAAGCATCATTTTCAATAATGTAAACATGAATTTTGGTATACAGAATTAGCTGGATCCAATGTGCTGAATTGAAAGTGTTATTTTGAGGAATTAAATGGCATCTATAATTGAATAATTTGACCAACAGAAAAAGATGGCTATTATAGAATCACAGAATGGTAGAGTTAAAGGTAATTCTTTCAATCCAAAAACCTAAATTTACGAATAAAGAATATCAGACAAAGAGAAATTATTTACTTGAGATTACATAGCTGAAAGCCCTAGAGAATAATGTTGCCAACTAATAGAACCTAATGAAGGTATTCAATACATACTATTAATTGGTTTACAATAAAAGAATGATGTTGTAGTACAGTTACAGAAGGTGATTGGCAATTCAAAATGAACATTAAAAATATTTATTTTTCTCTTAAATAAGAGTCGAATTTTATGTGTGTTCCTAGAGCAATAATCTTGGAGAAAATGAAGATATGAAAGGTGAGTTTACACAAGAAGATCAGGGAGACAGAAGGTAAGGTACAAAGTGGACTCCAAGTAACTGGTTTGCTCCCTTGCTCAAAAGCTGAACAGTACCCCTAATGTGAAGACCCACCCTTAATAATCTAGGACTTGGTTTTTAGAACCCCCAAAGAGCTGTCCCTTCCAAAAATCAAAGGGCAAATTTTAGAGATGTACTACCTACCTCCTTTTTTCCCCAGTCTTGGGAGGAAAAAACATTATCTTGTGGTTTTCTGTACATAGTAATAGGTCAATGATCCAATTAATAGATAATGCAGTTGTGCAGGTCATACAACTCACCAAAGTAATTGAAACCCCAAAGAATCTGCTGTATCTATTTACCATAACCCTGCTGTACTAAATATGATTTTTTTTAAGTACAGGTTCATGCTTTAGCAATTATAATGCTCATTGCTAAAATATATTGAGCTCTTACTAGGTAGGCCCTATTCTAATAGTGTTCACATACATTCATTATCTCATTTAATTTTTGTAACTACTCTTTAAGGTAAGTATTATTATCGCCCTCATGTTTAAGATGAGAAACCTGGGGCTTTAAGGAAGATAATCAATTAGAGGCAGAGCCAGGATAAACCATAGCATCTTGAACCCACACTCATGCTTCTACACTATGGTGGATCTGATTCACAGTTCCAATCCTACACTTACTCAAGTGGAAAGCATGGAAATACTTTTGCAATTCTGTTCTCCCAGTTTCTTCCTTTTTTGAGTTTACTAACAAAGAAAATTACATTTAAGGAATGTTAAGAGATTGATTAAGAATAGAAACATTATCACTGGTTTCAGAGCCTAAATGCAGTTCGGTGTGATTTTTAAAGTGATGAAGTAAAGATGGGTGAAGTCTCTCCCTCATCTTTATAGATTAGCGTGGCTGCTCTTGACTTCTATGAACCTGGTTTGCCTATTAACAATAATACAAACAGCACATATGAAATGAGTACACAACTGTATCTTTGCATTCACAAATCAAGGGCAGAACTCTCCACGTCATAGGAATCATTCAGAATCTTCTAGTAAAATATGTAAACAGAAAGAATTAGGCCTTTGTTCCATTTTCTTCTACTTCAGAAAACTGTACTGGGGCTACCTGTCAATATTTCCCTTGGGTCTTCCCACCACCCCAGAGAGAAGTGTGAATAATATTTATTTAAATCTACCTTTGAATTTCAACTTTAACCTAGTCACCTTTTCTTAAAAGCCAGTTCTGAATTGTATCCAACTACTTAAACTGACTTCCAAAGAAGCGTTAGGTATTCTAATGTATAGTGAGAATAAAAAATGATAAAATATTTTTGATGTACATGGTTAATATAATAGCTTTTTAAAAAATTTATGACATAGAAAGGATTAAATGCTATTTGATATCTGTTGGCTTTGAAAGTGTTTTGCATGCTTTTCTTAAAGTCAGATTGAGTTACTATAATTATTTGTTTGCAGCTTTGCCAACAGCATCATTATAAAGTTTGTAATGGTTCCAGGATAGAGCATCAGGGGTGATCCAGACACCTATAGGAACCATGGCTACCTTTCTCATACATCATAACTTCTAAAACATTTTCTCCTGTCTTTCACTGTAATCTCCTTTAAAATATGGGTTTTGAGGTCACAGGAAGTGGGATTATTTGAGACTGGTTATAGAGGACATGAGAACTTCCCCCTAAATGTCTTGATTCTTGATAACATTGGTCTTATATTTCTGGAAATTATGCACTGATATTTGAGAATATATTTCTTAAAGCATGTGAACTATTTAGCTCTTTTATTTCTCTCTTTATTTTGTAAAAGTACATTAGTGATAACCCTTTTCAGAGTAACAATTTGTTAATGCTGTACATTTTATAGTTAATTTAAAATCCTTTTAAAGGCTGTCTAAAAATTTTAATTTCTAAGATTTAAAACATTGACTCACTGACTTCCTTTAGCTGGCTATCAAGTATTCAGAAATCAGATAAAGAACAAAAGAGTAAGCTGCCAATTAATGGTTTTCTCTTCAGAAATAGATCTTTGACCTAGGAAGTGCTGAGTCTACATAGTGGTAGATTTTTTTCTAAAACAATATTATTTTATTGCTATTATTATCCCAACAGAAAAGCCATTCTTTTCTGCAATAATGCAGTACAAGCTTGATAAACCTCTATGTAGATTATAGTTAAAACTCTGGTGGAAAAAAAAATGGTTAGGAATATTGATTTTTAAAAGGGCAAGGAACAGTAGGTCAGAACCAAATCTATCTATGTCATATATATATATAACATATATAATATATATTTTAATTTATATAAAATTATATAACACACATATATATTTTAATTTCACACACATATATATATTTTAATTTCAAAATATTACAGGGGTACAAATGTTTTTGGTTATATGTATCAATTTTGTTTTGCTTGAGTCATGGTTATAAGTGAGCCCATCACCTGGATAGTGTTCATTCTACTGGTTAAATAGGTTTTCACCCATCCCCTCCTCCCCTATCCCATGCTTGATTTACACTGAGTTTTACTTCCCTCTGTGCACATGTGTGCTCATCGGTTAGTTCCAATTTAATAGTGAGTACATGTGGTGTTTGATTTTCCATTCTTTAGATACTTCACTTAGGATAATGGCCTCCTGTTCCATCCAAATTGTTGCAAAAGGCATTAATTCATTCTTCATTATTATGGAGTAGTATTCCATAGTATACATATACCACATTTTGTTAATCCACTCATGAATTAATGGATACTTGGGTTGATAAAACATCTTTCTAATTGTGAACTATGCTGCAATAAACATTCGAGTACAGGTGTCTTTTTGATAAAAATGACTTTTTTCCTTTGGGTAAATACCTAGTAGTGGGATTGCTGGGTCTACTTTTAGTTCTTTGAAGAATCTCATACTGTTTTCCATAGAAGTTGTGCTAATTTTCAGTCCCACCAACAGTATGTGAGTTTCCTTTCTTTCTGCATCTACACCAGCATCTATTGTTTTAATATTTTTTAATGAAAGCCATTGTAACTGGGGGTGAGATGATAAACCATTGTGGTTTTAATTTGCATTTCCCTGATGATTACTGACATTGAGTATTTTTTCATGTGTTTATTGGCCATTTGTCAACCTCCTTTTGAAAAACTTCTGTTCATGTCTTTTGCCTACTTTTTAATGGGGTTGATTTTTTCTTGCTGATTTTGGTTGAGTTCTTTGTAGATTACAGTAATTAGCATTTTATCATATGTATAGCATATGGATATTTTCTCCCATTCTTTAGGTTGTCTATTTGCTCTGTTGATTGTTTCCTGGGCTATGCAGAAGCCGTTTAATTTAATCAAGTCCCATTTATTTATTTTGTTGTTGCTGTGATTGCCACTGAGGTCTTTGTTATAAATTCTTTGCCTAAGCTGATATCTAGAAGAGCTTTTCCAACATTTTCTTCTAGAATTCTCATGTTTTCATGCCTTACATTTAAGTTTTTTGTCCATCTTGAATTAATTTTTATGAGTGGTGAGAGATATGGATCCTGTTTCATTCTTCTGCATGTGGCTATCCAATTTTCCCAAGACCATTTATTTAATAGGGTTTCTTTTCCCCAGTGTGTATTGTTGTCTGCTTTGTCAAAGATTACTTGGCTGTATGTGGATGGTTTTATATCTGGGTTCTCTGTTCTGTTCCATTTGTCTATGTCTCTATTTTTGTGCCAATCAAATGCTGTTTTGGTTATTACAACCTTGTAGTATAGTTTGAAGTCTGGTAATGTGAAGCCTCAAGATTTATTCTTTTTGCTTAAGATTGCTTTGGCTGTTTGGGCTCTTTTCTGGTTCTAAACGAAGTACAGATTTATTTTTTCTAGATCTGTGAAATATGACATTGGTATTTTGATGGGTATTGCATTGAATCTGCAAATCACTTTGGGTAGTATGGACATTTTAACAATGTTGATTCTACCGATCCATGAGGAAGATACGTTTTTTTCATTTGTTTGTCTCATCTGTGGTTACTTTCTTCAGTGTTTCACACTTCTCTTTGTATAGATCTTTTACCTCCTTAGTTAAGTATATTCATAGGTATTTTATTTTCTTTGCAGCTATTGTGAATGGTATTGAGTCTTTGATTTCATTCTCAGCTTCACTGTTATTGGTGTATAGAAATACTACTGATTTGTGTAAATTATTTTTGTAACCTGAGACTTTAGTGAATTTATTTATCAATTCCAGGAGTCTCTTGGAGGAGTCTTTGGAGTTCTCTAGATATAAGATCATATCATCAGCAAAAAAATGATAGTTTGACTTCCTCTTTGCCAATTTGGATACCCTTTATTTCTTTCTCTGCCTGATTATTCTTGCTAGGAATTCCTGCACTATGTTGAATAGAAGTGGTGACAGTGGCACCCTTGTCCAAGTCTTAGGAGAAATCCTTTCAACTTTTCCCCATTAGGTCTGATGTTGGCTATAGGTTTGTAATATATGGCTTTTATAATCTTGAGGTATGTTCCTTCTACGCCTAATTTGTTGAGGGTTTTTATCATGAAAGGGTCCTAATTTTATCAGATGTTTTTTCTGTACCTATTGAGATGATCATATGGTCTTTGCTTTTGCTTCTGTTCATGTGATGAATCACATTTTTGATTTATGTATATTGAACTCTTGTATCCCTGTGATGAAGCCCACTTGGTCATTGAGGATTATTTTTTTGATGTGCTGTTGAATTTGGTTTCCCAGTATTTCACTAAGGAGTTTTGCATCTATATTCATAAGGGATATTGATCTGTAGTTATCTATTTTTGTTGTGTCCTTTCTTGGCTTTGGTATCAAGGTGATACTGGCTTCATAGAATGAGTTGGAGAAGATTCCCTCCTTCTCAACATTATGGAATAATTACTGCAGTATGGACACCAGCTCTTATTTGTAGGTCTGGTAAAATTCAGCTGTGAATCCATCTGGTCGGGGGCTTTATTTTGTTGGAAGATTTTGTATTACTGCTTCAATCTCCTTGCTTGTTATTGATCTGTTCAGGAGTTTTATTTCTTCCTGACTGAGTCTTGGGAGGTTGTGAGTTTCCAGGATTTTATCCATTTTCTCTACATTTTCAAATTTATGCACATAGAGATTTTCATAGTATTCACAGAAGATAGTTTGTATTTCTGTGGTATCAGTTATAATATCTCCTTTTTCATTTCTGATTATTCATTTCTGATTATTTGGGTCCTTTAGCTTCTATTCCTGGTTAATCTAGCAAGAGGACTATCAATTTTATCTTTCAAAGAATCAACATTTTATTTCATTGATCCTTTGTATTGCTTTTTAAAATTTTTCATTTCATTTAATTCTGATCTGACCTTAGTTATTTCTTTTCTTCTGCAGGCTTTGGGTTTGCTTTGCTCTTAATTTTCTAGTTTCTTGAGACATGCCATTAGCTTGTTAATTTGTGATTGTTCTGTCTTTTTTTATTTTATTTTATTTTATTATTTTTATTTTATTTTATTTTATTTTATTTTTTTGAGACAGAGTCTCACTTTGTTGCCCAGGCTAGAGTGAGTGCCGTGGTGTCAGCCTGGCTCACAGCAACCTCAATCTCCTGGGCTCAGCGATCCTACTGTCTCAGCCTCCCGAGTAGCTGGGACTACAGGCATGCACCACCATGCCCGGCTAATTTTTTGTATATATATATTTTAGTTGGTCAATTAATTTCTTTCTATTTTTGGTAGAGACGGGGTCTCGCTCAGGCTGGTTTCGAACTCCTGACCTTAAGCAATCCGCCTGCCTCGGCCTCCCAAAGTGCTAGGATTACAGGCGTGAGCCACCGCGCCCGGCTGTTCTGTCTTTTTGATGTAGGCATTTCAGGCTATGAATTCCCCTCAGGACTGCTTTTGTTGAATTCCATAGATTCTGGTAGCTTGTGTCCCCTTTGTTGTTCAGTTCAAGTAATCTTTTGATTTCCCTCTTAATTTCATTAATTGCCCAATAATCATTCACAACAGGTTGTTTAATTTCCATGACAGTCTGTAGAATTCAGTGTTTCTCTTGGAGTTGATTTCTAGTTTATTTTACTGTGGTCTGAGAAGATACATGCTATGATTTCTATTTTTTTGAATTTGTTGAGACATGTTTTGTGGCCTAAGATATGATCAATCATGTAGAATGTTCTGTGTGCTGATGAGAAGAATGTATATTCAGTAGTTTTGAGGTAAAACGTTCTGTAAATGTCTATTAGGCCCATTTGTTCTGCAGTCCCATTTATGTCCAGTGTTTCTTTATTCTCTGCTTGGATGATATGTCCAGTTCTGTCAGTGGGGTATTAAAATCCCCAGCAATTATGATGCTGCTATTTATCTCTTTGCTTAGATCTAGCAGGGTTATGATTCTGGGTGCTCCTGTGTTAGGGGCATAAATATTTAGGATTGTTATGTCTTATTGTTTAATTGCTGCCTTTATCATTATATAATGACCATATTTGTCTTTATTTACTATTGTTGATTTGAAGTCAATTTTATCTGATATGAGAATGGCTATACCTTCTTTACTTTGGTTTCCATTATCATGAAATATCTTTTTTTCCATCCCTTCACCTTGAGTCTGTCTGAGTCCTTGTGGGTTAGATGTGTTTCCTGGAGACAGCAGATACTTAGGTTGTATTTTTTCATCCATTCAGCCAGCCCATGTCTCCTGAATGGGGCATTCAGATTGTTCATGTTGACTGACAGAATTGATATATGGGCTGTTGTTCTGTTCATCCTGGTAAGCAGTACCTTATTTCTTTGTTTTATGCTTTTGTGCTATTGTCTTATGTGAGCTCTGAGCTTCAGCTTTTGGGTGGTTTTACACTGGTGGGTGGCATATTTTGTTGGTCCATGTGTAATGCCATTGTCATTATTTTCCTGCAGGGCACATCTGGTCTTGACAAATTCCCTCAGTGTCTGCTTGTCTGGAAAAGTCTTTTTTTATCTTCATTTACATAACTTAGTTTTGCAGGATACAAAATTCTAAGCTAGCAGTTGTTCTGTTTAAGAAGACTGAGTGCCAATCCCTCTGGCTTATAAGGTCTCGGCTAAGAAGCCTGAAGTTAGCCTGATGGGTTTTCCTTTGTAAGATACTTGATGCTTTTGCCTCACAGCTTGGAGGAGTTCCTCCTTCATGTTGACTTTGGCTAGTCTGATGACTATGTATCTTGGTGATTGCCACTCTGCAATGAATCTGCCAGGTGTTCATTGAGCTTCCTCTATCTGGATATCTAAATCTCTATCTAGCAAGACCAGGGAAGCTTTCCTCAATTGTTCCCCCAAATAGGTTTTCCAGCTTTTGTGTGTTTTCTTCTTCATCCTCAGGGATGCCTAGGATTCTTACATTTGGACGTTTACCCCTTATATCTTGTAGGCTTTATTTTATTCCTCTTAATTGTCAGTTCTTTATTTTTAACTGACTGAGTTAATTCAAGGGAGTTATCTTCAAGCTCTGAGATTCTTTATTCTGCCTGGTCTAGTCCATTCTTAAAACTTTCCACTGTGTTTTATGTCTTTTACATGAATATTTCACTTCCTGAAGTTCTATTTGTTTTTTTCTTTAATGGGGTCGATCTCTTTTGTAAATTTTTCATTCATTTCCTGAATTGTTTTCCAGATTTGTGAGATTAGCTCACAAATCTCCCTTCCTTGTTCTTGAGCAACACAATTAAGTCCTGGGGGTACGAGATCTGGTTTCTTTGAGTTGGTTTTCCATTTTCTCTTAGATTTCATTGAGCTTTCTTACAATCCATATTTGGAATTCTTTATCTGTCATTTCAATATGTTCATTTTTGTTGGTATCCATTGCTAGAGAGCTGCTGTTTCTTTTTTGTGGGGTCCTTTCACTCCAGTTTTTCATACTTCTGGAGTTCTTTTACTGATTCCTTATAATCTGAGGCAGCTGTCACTTCTTATTTTTGGATTTCCTTTTGTTTATATGTTGGTTTTTTTTTTTCTTCCTTCCTCACTCATAAGGGAATGTCTGTAGTAAATGTTGGGTATGAACCTTTGACTTTGCTTGTGGGTGCTTTGATGGAAGTCTAGGTTCTGGATGCCTTAGTTATAGATATCCTTAGTGCAGTGGTTTTCTCAGTTGCTAGGTGTTTGTAGGCTGTAGAAATGATGAGCTATGAGTGTGGGCAGATTCTTAGTCTTTCTTTGATGAGGGAGGATGCAGGTCTTTGAGATCCTTTCTGTCTCCCCAGTCCTGTATTTTCCTTAACAGTGTGAATTGCATTGGTATATCCAATTTAATCTCTGAGACAGTAGGTGATGATTGTAAGAATTAACCATGTCCTGCATGATTGAGTCAGTAAATGCTGTAAAGGACTGTGCAAATTGACCTCTCTATCAGTAGCTGGTGCTTGCTGGAAGGTAGAAACTACGGTGTTGTTTTTGGGGACCTGCAACCAGTTCTAGTCCCTCAGGAAAAGTACTTGAATCCTCCAGGTGGTGGGTAGGGTCCTGGAACTTCCAGGTGAGCCCTTGTTCTCCACCACAGCAGAGGCGGGTAGTGAAGTGAGGCTGGGTGGGGCTGGGTTGGGTGGGCCTGCCCTCAGACTCCACAAAAGGTGGCAAGGTAGCTGTTTCAGTGGGGGGATCAAAGATCCATACCCAGACTTCTGAGGAAAGCTGCTAGGGAGGGGCTGAGGTGGCCCTACCCAGCCAGAAAGTCTGCTTGTGGAGGTAGGGGCCATCTGAGATCCACAATCTGGCTGTCAGAAGCATGCTTTCCTTTTCACTCCCTCCCCTGCTCTGCAGTCTTTTTTCAGCATCTGCTAGCAGGCAGGAGAGCAACCTAGCTGAGCTCCCCAGCAATGGTGCTATGGGCTGGGAGCTTCGCTGTCCAGAATCCTGCCCTGGGCTGAGAGTGCCGCTTCCCTGTGGGGGGAAGGGTGTTCCATGAGTGTTTTGTGGCTGGGATCCATTCTGAGCTCTCTGTCCAGTTCTGCCCATGTGAGCTCCCTTGCCTCCTGAGATTAGCTCACAAATCTCCCCTCCTTGTTCCCGAGCAACACAATTAAGTCTTGGGGGTACGATATCTGGTCTGCAGGTCTGTCCTCAGTTCCCTGAAGATCAATCCCCAACTGTGCCAGAGAGAAGCGTGCTGGTCCTGAGTTGCAGGTCTGCTTCAGGGTGTGCCTTGTTCTGATGGAGCAGCCAGACAAGCAGCACCATGGAGGGCCAATGAGCAGGGAACTCAGAGTCTGAGTACCCCTTTTTCCTCTGCAGATCTTTAAGAGGAAAAGTTTGAGCCCACTCTCTGTCGAAGCCCCAACAGGGGAGAAGCAGCAGCTCCTGAGAACTCTAACTCAAGTGTCTCTCTTGGCAGCCGTGGCAGTGGAGCAGAACCGGAGGAAAAGAGTCTGAATAGAAGACAGCTAGCACTCTGGTCATCTCTGTTCTTCTCTCTGGAAGGCAGCCCGCCCAGAATATCCAGGCTCTGGGTCATGCAGATCCCCTGGGACCTACTGGCACCGTGTGGCTCCTACAGTCTGGGTCAGAGATGGGAAATGTTTGTATAGGAACAAGCAAGACAAAAACTGAGGGGCTGAAGGGAGGACAAAGGTGCACAGTGAGTAGAGAAGCAATACAGCACCTGCCATCTTGAGTTGGGTCTGTGGTGACAGCAAGTGCTCCAAGGGCTCTGGGAGCCTAGTTTCTTTGTCCTTAAGAAACCACCAGTTTACTGGAGACAACTTTTGGGCTCATGAAGATAGAAAGGCTCTTCAGCAGCCCCGGAGCTACTGACTGCCAGAGATGTGAGGGAAGGAAAAACAAACAGCTCAACCCACTCTTTTTGCTGGACTGGAAGCCTCTCAGCATTGACCTTGGCCAATATCTTATTTCTTCTTGTTTTGCTCTGCAACTTCTTCCCATGGAATCTTTTCCCTTGGAATTACACCTGATCTATGATTGTTTTATTTTTGTTTTTTCTTTTTCATTTAAAACATTTCCTTCTTTCTGAGATGATCTGATAGCTGGTATCTCTGGGTCAGCCATCTGCCTCTTCCTATTTAACCCTTTGCACTTGCTTGCTTTTTTCTCGATTCCTTTATTCTACTCGGGATTTAATTTTTTAAATACCCCAGATTTTACAAAGCGTGGCAATAGAATAAAAAACTGGAGTTTCTTTTCATACAAACTTATTTATTTGGATTTTTTATATTTAAAATTATTGATACATTCAAAGAGTAATTTTAATTTCTATAATTTTTGCTAACTGTGTCGAGTCACACTCGACATCCAAGTGCAAAGGGTTAAACCTGTTCTGTAGTGGCAGATTCCAGAACAGTTTCTAGGTCTGACGATTGTCTCTATCACTTACTAACTGTGTGACCTTGAGTAAGTTACTTCAATTTTCCCCTCCTCATTTTTTCATCTATAAATAGCAGAAATAATACCATTTGTCTCAGGATGATGATGAGAATTAAATAAGTGAATACAGGTAAAACATTTAGAAACTGTGCTTCATACTTCAGGGGCACTTGATAAGTATTAACTGTGGTTATTAAAATACTAAAAGAACATTTTATCCTACTAATGCAATTCTAGCATGATCTCTTTTTCTTAAAGATGGGGACAGTAGCCATTTCCATATTTATAATAATTTTTGTAATCTACAGCAGGGTCAGAAAACTATGGCCCATAGGTCAAATCTAGTCCACTGCCTGTTTTTTTAAATAGTTTTGTAAATTAGTTTTATTGAACAGAGCCATATTTATTCATTTACATATTGTCTATGGCTGCTTTTGCACTATGACGGCAAAGTTGAGTAATTGCGAAAGCGATTATACTATCTGGCCTTTACAGAAAATGTTTGTCAACTCCTAATTTAGAGTAAAACAAAGTTTCAGTGTTTATTTGAAAGGTCAGTGAATGACAGGATGGGAGAGAATTGTAATTTGTACCCGAACACCATCGTTTTTTGTTGTCTTTACTACTGGTTGCTGTGTGGATTCAAACATGTCACATTATCTTTCCACAACTCAGGTTCTTCATTAATAAAAATAAATAAGCACACATATAAGAAGGTGATCATAATTTTCAACATATAAACTTATATGCATGTTTTAAGTATAATAACATGCATAAAAGTTCCTGGTCAAATTTAAAATACTAAAAATATTTGGGGCATTAATCATTGACAAGTTTATCAAATCTAATCCATCTGTTCACCTTCTTGATGACAAAGTCTTGCAACAGGTCTAAACTTGCCCTTCCCAGGTTTATTCTGGGCCCAGGCCAGTACTGTGGCCTCTTTTAGCTGGTAATGGATAATTTCTCCCCATTTGAGTATTTAGAATAATGAATTTTGTTATGAGATACAAGGAATATATGATTAAGTAATTATTTTCTTTTCTCTCTGAAGGGTCATCATTAAAAAGTAGTGCTTTCCAGCCAATGGCATGGAAGCCGCACACACATAGCTCTACAGGGCCCTCTGCCAGCTGGTCTCATTAAATCCCTGACATGCTCTCCTGCATTTTGTTGTCAGAGTTCACCCCTTGACAGTTTTGTAGTTCTGTCCCAGGTTCACACCTCGTGTTTCTTCCTCTTGCTGGACTTCGACTCTTTTTGTTGAACAGAATTTTCTCTTGTGTTTAATTCCACATTTATCACACTTTTATGCCTTAAAGAAAAAGAACATTCCACAGTTGCTTTTCCTTTTTTTGAAAACTTAAGATCCTGATCCCTTCTCTCATCCCAGGCCAAGCTACAAGAAGGAATTGAGGTCTTGTCTACAAAATGATGGGTTTTCCTTTTTATAGGCAGCACCCTCCCTTCTGTTCTCCTGGATAGTGCACTGTGGTTTATCTATCATTACTCTTGGTGTCATATAACGGAATTCAGTTCTTTCAAAAGGCTGAGATTTTAGAAAATGGAGAATCATAAACCTAAACCCTGTGAATAAAGCTTGTGCTCTTCTGTGTGTCCCGCGATGGCAAGAGACATTGAGAACCCACAAGAAGAGTCAGTGTGTGGCAAAGTTTCCCACATGTAAAGGTTTTTTAATAACTTTCGTATCTGAACTGTTTTATCAAAAGCAGAGGGCATCTGTTCTTTGCATTTTGGGTAAGTAAAAAATTCTTATTCTGTATATTCTTACTGCCAATTATGATTTGGACAGGTTATAAACAACACTTCAGGGGATGGGGGCTTAGGGGTGGGTAAATTCACAACATTACATTACATTATTATTGCATTACAGATATTTGCTTCCATTCTTCCAATGAATGTTGTAATATATAGAACACTTGATTAATTGTAAACTAAGAGTAAACAGCTCAGAAATCTTTAAAATTCTGGCTAAAAAAGACATTTATTCTAATAGACATGAATAAAATTTTCTTCAAAAACAAAAAAAGCATAATTATGCTAGCTCCCCTTAACTTGTCTGATCAAACTCTTCAAGGTCACTTTCAAAAAGGAATTGGAGTTTCAGGTCATAAAGGAAAATAAACAGGGCTTCATAATCTCAAAAGTTTGAAAAGTTTCAATTTAAAAGATGACACATAGCAGAGAAGTTTACATCGATATAGTTTAAAAATACAAAAAAAAAAAAAAACCAACCCATGAATATTTTCACCTTCCTTCCCCATATCATCAATAGCTAAAGTTATTGCTATAATCTGTCCAAATTGCTAAAGATAATGACTGATAATCTACCATTAAAAAATAATGAAATTTAGTTTTGTCCTCCCTGCTCTTCTCTTTGAGTACTCTGATATAGAAGGACAGTCACTAAATATCAATAAATATCAATTTTTCATAGTGGTTCAAAGAATACACTTTAGAGTCAGATAGCCCTGCATTTAAACCCTATTTCTATCACTCATATGTGACCTTAGACACACAAAACTTAACCTCTCTGTACCTCTGTTTCTATATCTGCAAAATCAGGATCCTAATAACAACCTCATAGGGTTTTTGTTAGAATTAAATGAGACACATGTACATATTCACAATAGAATATTATACAGTTGTCAAAATAAGTGAATTATAGCCATACTCAATAACATGAATGAATTATAGTATTATAACATTTAATTAAAAAGGAAATAATAAAAGATAACTTACAGCATGATTATCTTTTAAATAAGGTTAAGAACAAATAAAATAAACATATTCTTTCCCATAGAAGGAAAGAGAATAATGACTATGGGGCTCAAGATCATGATTATCTTAGGCAAGGAAAGCAGCGGATGGACTGGGGCTGGGGAACTACATGGTTAAGTGTATACTGTTGTCAATGTTTTAGGGTAGGAGATATTCTGTTTTTATTATATGACTTAAAAATAGCTTATAGAGTGGGATATAAAAGAAGTTTATGGTAGGATATTTTTAGGGTATAAGATTCTCTGTTTTTATTATATTATTTAAAAATGGCTAAATAGAGTGGGGTATAAAAGCAGTTAGTTTAATGAATAGTGACAATGAAAACATGTCACCACTGCAAGAAAAAAAAAATATATATATATATTTGAAGAAGAGGAATAAAATAGCAAAAGGCATGTGATAGTCTCAATGGAAATTTCGAAATAAAAAATTCTATGATTATTTACAGGTACAAAGATGTTCTTGGTAAATAAATGAATTAGTTGTAGTGACTACTCCTCTAGTGGCTAAGAGTGTTAGTGCAACTTTAGCAAAAGACTAAAGACTGATGGGAATTATCTGGAATCCTAGAGACTGAGTTTGTGTGTGTGCATGTGCGTGCTCTCTCTCTCTCTGTCTTTCTGTATCTGATTCTCTCTTTCTTTCTTTCTTTCTGTCCCTTAAATCCTTTTAAATTTGTTACTAGGACCTAGCTGAAAATGATGTTGATGTTACTGTAAAAGCCAAAGAAAAAGTTAATGTCCTTTGGAAGCAATAACAAAATTAATGCAGAACTGCTCAGGGTTCCATCTATAATAATAGCAAATTTTAAAAATAAAAAAAAACATTGTTTTTAATATCTATGTATGAGGTATATGGATTGGTATATAGGTTGATAAATAATTGTAATAAATATCCTATTGCTATTTACAATTATCATTAGGTAACAACTTTGGGTTTAATGTTAAATTTCTATTCTTTATAAATGTGCCAATACAAATAGAAATAATACTTTACATATGTGAACTCATCATAACCCTGTGAAATGAATACTGTTGAAAGCCCATTTTACAGAGGAAGAGATTGAGATACTAAGGGTTCATACAAGAAACATGATCAAGGTCACACAACTAGACTGAGATTTGATCTAATCCCAAAGCTGGGTCCATAACCAGCTTACTAAAGGTATAATAAAGATGCAGTAGAGAAAAAATATATATAGAGAAATATATATATATATATATAGAAAAAAATATATATATTTCACAATATCCAGCCCACTAACTATCGGGATGCTTTATAAGGTACATGCGAAATTTTAATAACAACGAGGCAAATACCTGAAGACTCCATCTTCCTGCAGTGGGGCTCGGGGTGGGACAAATATAGATGAAATAACAAATCATCTGTGTATTAGATTTTAGATCATAAAACCCATTTGCCTTGGCAAGACACTTTCATTTAACTGCCAATTTAGTCTTGCCAATTAAACAGCAAAAGAGGAGTTTTTCAACCAAAACAGTTTATAAGTGTCTAACGTAGATACTTTATTAGGAAGTACTATGGTACTACCTTTGAGGGTGCTGTCTCTTGGGTTATGCAGGTAAGTCAGATGAGCCTACCTGTTTAGCAGAGGGAAGGTGAACCACACATAAATAAATTAATTCTCTGACAGATTGCTGAATGATTGCTGGGTGGGGTAGGATAAATAAAACCTAGTCCTAGAAGGCTTTGAGAAGAAATGGTTGCTTGGTCCCAAGAAGTTCTCTCCTCCTTGGTTTTCCTCTTTAAGAGCTTTCATGCTGAAGATTTCTTAACCATCAAATTCATCTTCTACAACACCAAAGCCTCAGGCTGACACCAGCTAGAACCCAAATAATGATTGCATTTACTGGAGGGTTCAAGTAGCCTGGCCTAGCTTGGACAATAAGGAAAAACATTTTAATGTTAAACTTTTTAAATAGATATTGTGTACACAATAGAAACAAACAAGGGGAAATACCTCTTTATGGACATCTGGTGAACATGAACACAACTGTATTGCTAAGATTGGCAATATTCTACAATGGAATATGCTTGTAGTGAGGAACCTCTTTTACTTTATTTCTTCCCTCCATAAATAGTTGACTCTTTCATATGCAAAAATTATCTTTCCTTTTGTTAGCATTAATGACCTTCAATTAAATCATATGCTTTTATCATATCAATTTATGGAAGTATTTTTAACCAAGTTATTTACAGAACATTTAGGTCTGTCTTTCAGAGTCCCCAGTAATCTTTAGTGTTTGCTGATCTGTCTTTAATTTATCAAAGTCCTCCCTCAACAAACATTGTACAAAACACACAAGCCGCAGACATTTCCCCTATACAATGTGTATTTGATATGCTTAACGTTCATCTTTATACACACAAAGATGTTGGCATATAAGAAATGTGGAGGGTGTCTATAAATTTAAGGAAACATTTAAGTGCACAGTGATACACAGATACATGGGTATAATACTTTATGTACTTGATAAATATTTCATCCCTATCATAAAGAGAGCTTTTTATCAACTTTGATTGTTTTTTTATTACCTTAAAGTATTGCAGTTGTTTCTCAGCATTCATTGTTCCTTCCTTTTCTTGTCTCAGACAGGAATTGAAGATGAAAAGCTCTGTATCTCTTAGCCACCCTTTCAGTTCTTTGATCCTGACCTCCAGCTGCCTTACCAGGCTTCCGCTTTCAGGAGAGAGCAAGTCACGTGGACCTGACCCACCGTGCCCTGCCATTGTGTCCTGGATCTTCTCTCCAAGGGTTTTCTAATGCATTAGATTAAAAAACAAAAAATAAAACAAACAAACAAAAAACCCACCACCAACAAAAAACAAAAACATAGATTAGCTTAGGCACCAAAAACACATCACAGTTTGGTTGATAACAAGAGCTACCCGGAAGTGTCCTGCTGTACCTGCCTCCTCATTACTGACATTCAGTTCAGATTAGCTCATTATTCCATTTACGATTCAAATTCTCAGACAGTGTATGTTGTTCTGATGACCAGTGGATGCTTAAGATCTCATTTACTTATACTGTCCTTTAACAGAAAGGAAATTTGGCCCAAAAGTTCACCATGGTCACAGATGAAAATTCATATGAATTCTCATGAGAGGAGTTTACAGTAAAAAATTCTTGTATAAAATGTTCAAGAGATAGAAGTCTGAGTTTAATCAATATACTAACAAGGCCAAGAGAAGATTGTAGAGGGAGAATTAAATTCCTTTTTTTTCCTTTGAAGTTCAATTCTAAAAACATGACCAAGGGCTTTTAAGAAAAGGTAGCCTCCTTGGTGCTGTTGTTGATTTTACCTGACTTGGAAATTGCTCAATCCCACAATTCTTTCCATTTTTCATTTGTGCGTGCTAGACTTTGTAACAACATGTATGTGTTAAAATAATCCCCGTTTCACTATGCTAGAAACCTACTTAGATTAACCACTAGGGTATGTGGATGTTGTTGGGGAGGATTCTTTTCTTTTTTTGTCTTTTTAGTGGAAAGCACTCAGAATCAATAGGCTTTAATCTATAATGATGAATTAAACTTACAAATATAAGCTTTAAAACACAAATAAAATTAAGTCAACAAACATTCATCTGCTGTGTAGTGTTCTGTAAATGGTATCTTTAGGAGATTGTAACAGAAAAAATAGCCTTTCTTGGCAACACCCTTGTATTTTCATGGTGCAAATATTGATAATTTGAAGACCCTCAGTGGAATCCAGATTTAGCTATTGTTTTTATGCTGTAACAAAAGTAGCAGCAGGAGGTGAAATCAATGCCCTTGGAGGGTAGGGTCACAAAAAAGAATTTATTGCCACTTTTTTGTTCTGGAACAGTTTGCAATCATAAATTCTTCATAAACAGAATACTTCAGAGAATGGTCCGTCTTCATAAATATACGACAGAGGACATCAATTTCATTTAATTCACAATTTGTGTCAGCACAGCAGATGCCAATGCCTGCCTTGATAGGGTTGTTTAATATGCAATTGAGACAGAGTAATATGCAGCACAGGGGACAAAATTTCACAGATTAAACTGTACGCACCACTGACATTTCATTCTAATGTATTTCCATTCCACACTGTTCACCTTAGATGAAAGTAATATTAAAAACCATATCCCTCTATTTTACTATTGTTAGAAGTTAAAATCCTTGTCTTTAATTTTTTTCATGCCAATTAAAATGTAATCATGCCAATTAAAACAGTATGCTTGGTGGTGTTAGTGTGGCACAGGTTTTGTTATAATCTTCCCTCGCCCTACTCTCGCCCCAAATCATTGCAAAACTGCACATTGTATTCAAACGGTATTTTTGTCAAAATGGCAACCATTTTTAGTCTCTGGTTCATAAAGGACAGCTAAATATTGTTTCTTTTTTCAATATGATGCTGATTTAAAATCTTTGTTGAGGAATTAATCTACGTAATACATTTTAAATAATTTTCTAAAATGATTATTGCTAGTTATCAAATTAGCAATAAATATATTAAAATGCAATGTAAGCAGACTACCACTTTATCCAACAAACACATAAAGTCACTGTTCTTATCTATTTGATAAAGAAACATTTAAAATGTTATATGTTAGCCACACTTCTCTTGTCTGAGATCAATGAATTCTGTAGAATTTAGTAGGTTCTGATTTAAATCACCATAGTATACAGTGGAAGCCATTAATTACTATTAAAAAGCAATGTAACAATAGGTTAGATTAAAAACTTTTAACATTTTAAGTTACTTTGCACAACTGCAAAGTGTAGTGAATTTAGATGAGAAGCAAGGACTTAAATTTGCAGATTTTTAATCACATAGATTAAGCATGGCATAAACAGAATATTGGCATTCTTCCAAGTCATTAAGGTACATGGAGAGCTTTTCATTTGAAATATTTTTGGAATATTTTTTCTTTAAAAAAATATTTTTAAAGGCAGAAAAATGGAAGGCATGCAAAATTATGCTCCATAACTGACACCAACTCTTACTTAGCTGTTGTAATTAATCATTTAGGTAATTGACAAATGTAGCTTACCCTTGATTTGAAGTGAAGGTAATTTAGGAGAGAAGCTGATAAAAAAAAAATACAGTTTAACTTCTCTCTCTCAGCTGTCTTCCAACAAAAGGACAGTACTGTCTCCTGCACAGTGCCATCCTGGTCTCTGGGTAACAGAATCTCTATATTGCCTTTTTGCCAGATTCTTGCATCTCAGTCTTTGGCTGAAACCCAGCCCATCATTGCGTGAAATGAATTACACGAAACTTTTTTTTTTTTTTTGGCTTTTGTTAAAAGTGAGCTGGAATTGAGGCACAAAACACAGGGTGATTTAATTCTGCAATTCAGATTTGGGTCAAATTTGCATCTTTGTTTTGGTGGCTTTAGTGTGACTTAAAAGCTATAGTGACAACTCCACTTTTCATCTTAAGGGTACAGTAAATAGTTAAACAGTGGATGTCTCTTACATGTACCTTCAGAATAAATTCTATTAACATTCATTCAAGCATGACAGTCAGTGTATATCAGATATAGTGTATTATAGTTGACTTGGTGCATACTCATAATACATGGCATATTTTACTTACTTTTTTATGTATTAAAGGACCAAAATTATTAAAATCTGAGAGGAGACAAGCTCAGAATAAAAAAAATCAACAGAAGAGGAAAAGCAGTGTTTTCCCCATAATAGCATGAATAGCTTGTTTGAAATGTAGGTAGTGAATTGAAAGAGAGAGATATTTGTGCCTCAAATTAGAAATCAGACAGATAGAGTACTTCACTACGCAAAAAATGTACACATAACCTACAAACAGTAATAAAAATGCAAATACCCCAAGCAGTTCCCATTTTTCATTAATTGAATCCACTTTTTCAAGGAGATCATTTGGTAGTAAAACGCCACCTTTCTTCAAAGCTTCAACCTTACTAAGCAGCTCCGTCTTTTTCAGGTGCCTGATGGACATTTCCACATTGTATCTCTAAAATAAAAAGAAAGAAACCGATATCATTAAGAAGAGAGGTGTTCTTAGAAAATCTTTGAGTATAGAGTTTATGATATCTATGGTATTAAAAGTTTTTGTTTCCAATAAAATTTATAGGGAGGCTAAACCTAAGTACTTCGAGTAGTTGATGAATATTGCTGAAAATAGTTAAATATATTATACACACATACATAAACATCTAAGTTATCACATTTAGTTGACTAAGATTTATGTCTTTTTAAACTGAAGTTTACACACACATTTGATACCTACATTAAAGCATTCCAAATAGGAAAATATGTGGTCTAGGGGGAATTAGTATTACAGTTAATTTTGGTCAATATTTGGCTCCTAAAGGAGTACAGTCCTAAAGGACCCAGTCTCAGAGTGGTGGAAATAAAATTGTCCATAAAGATTTTGTGACTTCCTCCTTATCTAGTAAGTTCTCTGAATTCTCAGTTAACATTTTATTTTCATTTTTTTTGTACTTAAAAACTTTGTGTGGGCTTGGAGAAAAGGTACATACCGAGAGAAAAAAGAAAACCAGTGTTTTAGGAATGGTTACAAACCCATGCTTCTTTATTGATTACTGTAAAATGTCCCAAAACATAACAGTTGATTACAGAACCCTCCTCCCCAATATACATTATATTCTAACAAACTGCCAAGTGAGCCTCTCCTAAAAGATGTTTTTGCTGGAGATAATGTAATGTTTTAAATATGACAGTTACTATAGTGATTCTCTTCAAATAACTCTATTTGGATAACTTCATAGTTAGTCCTATATTGTGGGTGGCATAAATGACTGGTTGCATTTTTTAAATGTGCATGCAAAAACACCTCTGAGCAGAAAAGCTAGATTTTGGTTAAAATATTAAACACATTTTACATTTTTAGAACATTTCCAAAATATAATGATAATTTCAAAACTTCTTTCTTTGTGGCACCAAAGTTAGGTCACTGAGTTCCATGGTAGCATTGTTCCTTTGCCCTAAATGAACAAGGTTGCCCTAAGATAAGCACTCTTATCAGATCTAATAAGAAAAACATTTGTCTGGAGAAAGTATCAAATAAGCAAATTCAAACATGCCCAAGCACTTGGGTGATTTTATTCACCTTGAAAGCATGATATTATAAGATTCCAAAATAAACTACAATTGGAAGCAGCTTAAAGGAAAAGAAGGTGTGAAATCACTGTTTTAGTTAATAGATCTTCAGCATTTGCTTGCATATGTTTGCATACTTTTGGTTTCATATTTTAATCTTTCACTTACACTAAACATGCACATCATTTGTATTATGTAAACTTCTCCAAATGTTAGTCATTTGTGGATCACAGAACAAAATGTTTTAAATGAGGTGATTTAAAGCATTTCATATTATTAATGAATGTTGATCTGGGTGTCAGAGTATCCAAAATTACATGAATATGCATAGTGAAGAAAATCAACGTTGCTTTAGAGCACTTTTAGAATTTGGCCTGTGATACATGAGAAATTCTGATTACATTTTCTAATGGCAGGCAATTACCAGGACCACATTACTCTAACACTTAAAAAATACACTGTCCACTCGAATTTTCTGGACTCAGTACTGAACAAGTATTCTGGAAACCTAGATAGTGTTTTATTTGTCAAAGTGATGACTGGAGGAGAGAGCAATCTGCTTTATGTAATCAGATGTAGCTAACAAAGATTTACATAATTAATTTTGTAAGACTTCAACATAATATTGGGGAAACTGGTATTTCAAGCAGGCAGAAGAATCCTATTCAAATCTTTTACTTATACCACATGTATTAATCGAAAGAGGGAGTCCTCTGGCTGTGCCACCTGGGAGTGGCCTCCACCAGTTACCACTTTAACTTGTCACAAACTCATCCCCTGACTTTACCTCAACTTTGAACAGATCTTACATAGTCAAGAAAGAGAATAGTTTAGATGTGGCCCATTAAAAATGACAGTTTTGTAAAAATAAAAATATAAAAAGCAATTAATTTAATTTTAGATGAAATAAAACAATTTTCTCTGTGAAATGTGGTGATGAGTAGTCACTGCAACAGCTATTATAATAAAAGGTTATTATATTAAAAAATAACTTGTCTTCATGTATGCTCTCTGTCTTTGCCACCATGTAGCCTACTGTATAAACCTGATGAAAGATGTGATTGATGGACAATGCCTTCAAACTGTAAAAGCTAAGCAAATGTACTTAATTGTTAGATGTACAGGTATGTGAATGAAAGGTACTAGAATTTCATGTAATTTAAGGTGAAAATATTTATTTTAAGTTTTTAAAGCACTCTGAAAGCTGAATCTGATATGATTTAGGGCCTCAAGCTGTATGTGTAATAATGCCAGGATGGTTATATTTTTGTTGATGCTAGTACGTTTTTGCTCTTCCCTCTCTAACGTCTTTTCAGAAGCATTAGATGCAGAGAATCAACTGCCAGCTCTATCAGTTCTCGGTCATCCTATCAAGTAGGGCTACTTTATCCTGTGGTGAGAAGATAATTTAATCTTCATATTCATTCCACCCACAGCAGTAAGTGAGCAGAGGCTGCCCCATTGTGTCCTGTAGTCTGGGGATGTTATGATATGGACCACTCTTCAATAGCCAAAAATGAGATTAGCAAAGTTAAAGTCAGATGGCTTTTCTTGAGTGCTAAGGTAAATAAGCATCCAGTATTTAATTTCCCCACAGCACCTGCTGTGGGTCTCTCTGTCTAGTCAAAAATAAAATATACTCTCTTGAAAGGGCATATTTACATTATTAAGTGTATTTGCTTGGCCAATTCAATTTTGACTAATGAAGCCTCCTAATAGATATGTGAATGATCTAAATTAAAGACACAGGCCACTACTATTCTAAATGCCACTCCTGTGTGTATAAAGAAAACTTTAAAAAAAAGAGTTAAAAATAACCACAAACACTAGCTCACTGTTTTAACTAAGAATTACCGAAGTTTTTAGAAAATTCTTACTGAGTGCTTACTTTTTAAAAGCACAATGTTAAAATTAAATTATAAAATGAAGCCAGTAAAAAGAAATTTCTGAAATAAATATACTTAGAAATGCATGAAGACTTGATTGAGATAACTTTTTTGACAGTTATGCTAAAGGCTCCCCCCCTCCAAACCTTTTTTTTTTGTTGTTGTTGTTAAAAATCACACCGAAAATTCTGCCCAAATGGAGACTGGAACAATGCCTTGAAACAGTGTTAATTGTCACCATGGAAACCAGAAGAATAAGCCATTTTGAAACTGGTATAGAAGGCACACATTGAGCAACTCAAGCATTTTTCTGCCTCCCTCAATGTTAAAGAACAAGATGCCTTGTCACTGTGAGGTCAGAGAAAGAAAACATCATGAAAGGGTTGTCGATGCTCACTGTCTAGTAAATAAAAAAATAAAAAATAAACTATATACAGCTAATACCATAAGACTCTATCCAGTGAAGCTTTTTGAAATAGAAAGATCATCAAAAGATGGCCAGGAATGGGGGGATGGCTTCCACCTAAGCAAAACTTCAGGGCTATATTATGTGAACCTTGCCCCCAAAGCTCCCTGGGAATTCTGCTGTTGTAATAAAACTTCAGAAGAGGAAAGAAAAAAGGCAGCATGATGGAATTCAAAATAATGCTCTAAAAGCACACAGAGAGATTAAGACATCCATTGTAAGACTTTTGTATGGTGCTTCTGTTGGTTATGCTGAAAAGAGACCAGACATTACTGAACGGAGAGTGAAGCTTTGGCTATGAGAAACACAAGAATTAAGCAAAGAATTTTCTTGATTATTAGAATAGGGCTGTCAAATTCTGTGTCATCAGGGTTTGAGTATTTACAGCTTACACAATTATTACTTTAACTGGACTTCAGGTGACTTTATATTAGAAAGAGTTAAAACAAAGAAAATGATCTAGTTATTAGAATGACACATTTGAATATCTTTGCAGGTTCAAATTAATACCACAAATACCTGTATATCCAGCAAGACCCTCCCCCTTCCCCAAAAACACCTGATATTAATAGACAGACAAGTGGATAGATAAGAGAAAATACACTGAAAAAAATAAAATATATCTTAGACTATCAGCAAGAAAACATATGCTAGGAACACACAAAAACATCAGACTACAGGAAAACTTATGTGTGAAAATACACATTTTTGCACAAAAATGCAGAAATGTGTCTGTCTATGACTCTCACATGTTTTCTGGCTAGTGTTTGCCCTCCTCATTTGAGGCTTCATGGTGGCCCCTCAGCAAGTCCATGCCTAATGCCATTCAGTGGTAAACAAAGAGTCTTTTTATATAAAAGTCCAGGGTCTACAGCTCAGCTGTACTTGTAGAATGCAGGAATCTGCTAGAGGCCAGTGTTGCCTTTGCAGCAGCTCTTGTGCTGCCCCCTTTTTCGGAGGACCAGTGTCCAGCATCTCAAAATACATATGATGGTCCACATGGAGTTTGTATCACCAACATTTCAGAAGATGTTCAAAATTAAAGAAGAGGGTTCAAGCCCAAGACAAATAATAGTCGTTATTTCTTGCAAACTCCTTATATTTTACCATTGGAATTTATGGTGAATAATTGCACAGAGAAATTATAAAGACTCCTACAATTGTCCTTGTAAATTAATAATAGGCTTTCTTGATTGGGATAAATTTGCTGCTGAGCCTTTGGAAAAATTAAAAAGTGCAATGTCATTTAAAATTGCCAGAACTCGCACAGCAAATTACATCTGAGGTTAAGAATTGAGTTTTTCCCCCTCTTCTAGCTTATTCCATTTGCATGATCTGGAAATCACATTACATTGGCCATGTATTGTTAATTGGACATAGATTGCATTATCTTTAATATAAATCAAACTACAAATATTAAAATGAATTGCAAATTCCCTAATAGAAGATCATAAAACAATCTTTTTTAAAGTATCTCCCATTAATAATTTAATTCTAATTATATCACTCAGAGAACTTAAGTAGGAGAACTTATTTCTCCAATCATTTCTTTTACATAACAAATAACTAAGCCTTTTAAAATAAATATAGCCAGAGGAGAATTCATTGTTATAGAACAAAAATAAAAACATCAATAACTGAAAACTTTTCATGTCAATTTAATATAAAATATTGCATAAGAACAACAAGTCTATCTGTCTTCTCCCTTTCCTGTTCATGTTAAGGGTGAGAAAAAAGTCTCTTCTAGGCAAGATTCACTAAGTTTAAGAACTATTGTGATCATATCCTGTAAAATTATAAAATTGATCATTATTATTTTATTTGCTTTTTAAAAAAGGTTCACTAGCCCTTAGATATTTCTATAAATTTGGTATCTTTCTGAAGCCTTTGCATGGCCTTTAATGAGTTTATATTAAATATTTAATACTGTTTAGGGCATATACACTACTACCAAAAACAGTTATATTCCCAGCAGTCCCACTGTTTCAGGCAGAGGACTTGATTGATCCTCCTAGCCTGAATTGAGTAGAATGAAAAGAAGCAGTTGGAAAATAGCTGCAATCATTTAATGCAGATGACCTCTGACAGCCTCGCAGCTCTTCTATCTGAACAGAAATTTGCATGGGGTCTCTGTGCAGAGGAACAATGTAACCTAAATGGTAGACAATCTTTATTCTAATGAAGTGGGTGTCAAGGTCAATGTAAAACTGCAATGATAAATGGTGCACCACTAGGCAAGAGAAGTTGCATAGGCATTGTAGTGCTTTCACATTAATTGAAGACTGAAATGCACTGCATGAAAAGCACAAGCCTCTCTTTTCACCACAATGTGTTAATGCGCCAATACCAAAATGATTTCTTAAAGATGTTTGCCTATTGACATGTATTTTATTGTAAAAATAACACAAATAAGGAATTATGGCAAAAATGGACATTTTAAAATTTAGCATTTTTCTGGAATTATAAAAATTAAATCAAATGTCCCCAAACAACGTCTTGACACACCTAATGTAATTCCTTTGATCCCTTTTTCTTTTCTTTTTCTATTTAGACCTGTCTTTAATTAGTTTCAACCAAGCAATCTTTTATAGAACCCTTCATTGGGTACTTTCATGTTGAGCAAACTGTAAAGGAGGACCGAGGAGAGGAGAATCATTTAAATATTATTTTCCCCCTCACTTCTAAGTTTTCTGCTTAGTCTACAGTTAAGATCTTCAGGTGTTGTTTGTCCTGGATGAAAATGTAATGAAAAGCCTATGGTTCATAAAAGAAAATAACTATTTTCTACTGTGGGAACTAGAAAACTATAATCTGGTTGTTTGACATTGCCAAAATGACTATACACCAATAATTACAAAATTTCTTCAGTTGATCTAGCAATTCTGTGGCAGTCAATAATTTTCATCCTATAAAAATAAGGACAATAAGCTGCTTTTTAAAAATCCTGATCTACTTAAGCCTGTAGAGGAGACATTGTTTGCTAATACGCTCATTAGCAACCCAGCACTTTAACTTCATCAATTAAACAGGAAATGGAGTTGCACCATTAGTTTCACAATTTGTTATTAAAAAATACTGATAAAAGCATATTACTAACCATTTGAGAAACATTTCCAGGCTCAACTCATAATACGTTATAAACTGGATGCATTTTTATGGTTGACTTTTTTTTCTCAGATTCCAGTAAACTCTGCTGTAGCTACCTTTCCAACACTAAGCTTCCTGCTACAAATAGATTTTAATAATGCAATTACAGTTATACTAGTCAGGAATGGTCTGTGGGCGGTAGGTCTGCAGTCTTGACAACCAGAAGACTATTAATATCCTTTACTATAAAATAGATGATATTGCTAGTCTGCAACGCTGATGTAAAAACAAACTGTTTCAAATAGAAATGAACATTCCTGAAATGATAATTCAGAGAAAAAAATGTTAACATGAAGAAGGATAGTGAAAAAGAAAAAAAAAGTTACTGATGAAACTGTTTAAAAAACTGTACAGCTTCATCTGTGTGTGATTTGTCAGGTCTGAAGCTTTGACGTGCCCAAGGGGCAGACCCCAGCGGGGAGTAGGCTGCCGAGCTAAATAGCTGTGAAAGAAGTCTTAATGTAGGATGGAATTCAAACTAACCTTGACATGACCTCAGGAAAAATATGCAAAAAGTAAAATGAATGCTCTCTGCAAGATACATCCTAATTTTGTGGTGGAGCTGGTTAGTTTTACAAACATAACTGAGACCTTAAAAGAAAAATAGAAGCTAGTAAAAGGGGAAAAGTTTAGAATTCAGGCAATAACTGTAAGTAGGCATGATGTGTTACTGTGAAGGCATGTGAACCGTTTGGAAAGAATCCAAATAAAAACCCACACCGAACAATATTGTTGTCAGCCTGTCTATTCAGGAAAATTGTTTTTTTTTTTAGGTTGAATATAAATGACACAAAGCCAAGATTACATCATTGCATTACAAAGTCTGTTGTGGCTTTTAGCTGAACAAGCCCCATGGATCTATTGGTTTAGGGGAGTAATTTAGTAAGGAGGTTTTAATGTGTTATTTTTCCTCCAGTGTCAATAAAAAATAGAGAAATCTAAGGAAGAAATATTCGCATGCTCGCTAGTCTATTTCTTGCTTTTGATCTGTATTTGATAAGCCAAACTCCAGTTTTAGTTGATGCATTTATTCTTGATTTGAGTCTATTATAAATTTTGCCTGTTTAGAAGTGATCAGCTTAGTAGGAAAGCATTTGCTCTAGAGCTCCCCAGCCAAGAACTGGCTAACTCACTGGATATATGGAAATTTTAATTGAGTGTCAACCTGTGTAGAAATTCAATCCTATTACCTTCTCAATGCAATTTTGTAGCAATACCAGTTATTTACTACACTAGTAACCAGATTTTAAACATAATTAAATTGCTAAGAACATACACCCAAAATCTAATGACTTAAATCCCTACACCAAGGATGTGAATGCCTAGATCAGGTGTATGTATTTCCATTAGATTTTCATAAGCATAAATTGAGCAGATGGATGCAATCATTTAGAAGCACAGAAGTACAGGAAGTTTTGCTGAGAACCTGTTGAACAACCATATGTAAAGATCACTGATTAATGGATGTCATGTCATAGGTTTCTTCTTTGGTCCGTACGTATTCAGTATTTTATTAATGACATAAATAAGGAAAATATGACTATAACATATTGATCAGACTGATAGATTATACTATTCTCATTGATCAATAAAGAATAATAAATATTTTAGCTTAGAGATCATAAACACAAATACCTGAGGATAGTGGTATACTAGAGAACTGGCTCTCAGGGAATAAAAAAGAAAGGAAAGAAAAAAACAAAAAGAAAAAGCCCCGATTTGTAGCGTTTGTTGATTTCCTTGGTATAAATATTCCCACCATGGCTGATGCTAATCTACCAATGGTTGTTACTTTGGCAAAATTCCTGAATATTTAATGATACACTTTTACAAGCCAGCATTAGCCAGCTCTAACACTCCAGTATCAGGCAGGTGATATAAAGGAGTTGAGTAGGGCAGGGATAAGTCTTCTTCTCTTTCATATTCTAAGTATTGTTAGTGTCAAGAGAACTATTTTCTCTACTAAGAGATAAAAATGCATAAATGTGGTTATTACTAACATCCAATACCAGTGAGGAGATAACTGTGTGAAGTGTGAAGGATGGGACAGCATATACACCATCTTAAAGGGGCAATCCTTACTCAGCTCTGCCAATTCTTCCTATATGGGAATATGGCTTCAGTATGGCTGCAGTACAGCCAGGTATATTTTTTAAGAGAAGCCAAAAATATATACTTTCATGTAAAATCCCATAATTTTTATATGTTTAATTAAAACTTTTTAATACACAGACCAAACTGTGTCTCTAACTTGGATCTAACTCTGCTGGCAACTACTTCACAATGTCTATTTCAGATGACAATAGACACTAAACGGAACAAAACATGCTGGCATAATGGATTAAATCTAAGAAGAAGAAATGACAAATGTCAAGCCTGACAGAATTAATAACCACCCCATCTCACCCTACCCCACGCTCCCCTCCAAAAATATAAAAATTTTAAAATTGCATAAAGAATAGAGGTGACTAGGTTTCAATTGCCTTTGGGTTCAATATGAGTCAACAGATAATGGAAAGTAGATGCAAGAAAAAGAAACAGACTGGACTCAGTGGCTCACTCCTGTAATTCCAGCACTTTGGGAGGCCAAGGTGGGAGGATCACTTGAGGCCAGGAGTTCGAGACCAGCCTGGGAAACATAGCAAGACCACAGCTTTACAACAAATTTTTTAAAAAAATTAGCTGGGTGTGGTGGCATTTGCCTGTAGTCCCAGCTACTCAGGTAACAGATATATTAGCTTGACTGTAATTTACTGGGCCCAAATCTGCATTCCAGGTTCTGCTTAGGTTCCATATCCCAAAAGGGACCTGGATAACATATTAAATGTCCAAAGGAGAGCACTCAAGGAAGAGAGAAGATTCAACACTTCCCCAAGGGTCAAGCTGTTGAAAGAACTAGAGGTATTTAGGCAAAGAGCAAATAAGAGTTAGAGGTGAGAGAACAGAGGGAGGACATCTTAGCAGATTTTGAATATTTAGAGGACTTTTAAATAGAAAATATTAATTTGTTGCACCTGACCTCAGAAGTCAGGCTGGGCATCAAAGGCTAAAGTATAAGTAGTAACACAACGTGGAAGTTAGTGAGCTTCCATTCACCAGAGGCATTCAGGCAGAGACCTGAACAAATCTACCTGGCTGGGATATTTTATGGGATAATGAGGCAATGAATGATGATTGGCCTGGAAGATAAGAGTTTAAAGTTCCTCTTTGTTTTAGAAAGGTGAGCTTCCTTGGGTCCACATACATAATATCAGCCATGACAATCATATTATACTGTGTAGAAGAAATGCCAAGATTGAAAAACAGCAAGTTAAGAAAAAGCCGTCACTTGCTGGAACAAGACTCAGATGCAAATTCTAATGCAGAAAAACCTGGGAAAACAACAAAGAGGCAAAGACACAATCACATAAAATGTAAGCTATGTGATCTAAGCTCAAGATAGGACATGGAGAAACAAAAGAAGGGGCAAGGTTAACTGAAAATTCTGAAACCATCTTCAGTCCATCCTAGTTTACAGAGGTATTTCATTGAATTTGAGATATCGAATAAAAGTTTTCAAGTCCTTTTATTTGATAAACATATTACAGGAGACTTCTACTACAGGATTTATGTGGTCAGGCCCATATTTCAACAAGGGCCTTCCTGTAGATATTTTTAAAGACATAAACTTCACAAATGCCACTCAAAATTTTCCATCAATGTGGACCTTTCTCCAACAGAATCTAAGAAGTGGTTATAACCCTTAACACCAGTAGCATGGGCATAATGGCAGTCTCTCTTCCATGCTATGAAACTTCATGGTTGTACTTTATTATATCAAAAATCTACACATCTCAATGATTTTTCTGCACATTCCAATACACTTCAGTGATGATGTGGATCATTGCTATAACACATTATGACTGCTCTAATTACGGTTTCATTATAATGCACCATATCAGGGCTTTTGTAATGTCATGTCAGCATATAGTAAGAATAGTTATGCAATTATGTAGTATCTATTAGAGCACACAATGTAGGATGGAAAAAAACTTGAGTAGCAATTAATGTAATGAAACTCCGTTTTCTTCTTCAAAAAACTCCCTAATTTAAAAGTACCATTTCTTTTGTTTTTCATCCCCAAACCTAAATGAATATCTTTAAACACAGCTATTTTTGTTTAATTGGGCACTAATTATAAATTTTTTTAAGAGACAGGGATCTCGATATGTTGCTCTGGTTATTCACAGGTGTGATCTCATGCACTATATCCTCTAACTCCTGGGCTCAAGCCATACTCCTGCCTCAGCTTCTGAATAGCTGGGACTACAAGCACACACCACCATTCCCAGCACCACTATATAATTTGTAATTTAATGGACTTTTAAAATAAGCAAAATAAGAAGAAAAAGAGAAAAGCCCTTGACTTTAGCTGTTTTCCATATATAACAAAAGAGTAAATTTACCTCTATATGCTATAAGAAATCCAGTAACAATTTAAGTGTAGTAAAGTCCCCTGAAAGGTTACTATTATGTAAAGTTCAAACACAACAGTTACATTCTTCTGTCTTTCTTTACCTCTTGTGCAGACACAGCACTTTTTGCTTCACACCCCAAAAACCTGATTGACCAGCATTGTCATAACCAAACTAATATTAAAATGAGATAAAGCACTGATATCCATATTTACACCTCTAAACTATGACCATAAATATTCACTGCCTTTAGTATAGCTGCACAAATCTACCCAAATATGTATAAAAACAGAAATCTTGTTTGTCCTGTAAATCTGAAGAATAAACTTCAAAGGATAACAGCTATGTCTTCTTTGGTCGACTGTGGAGTATCTTGAATATTTGTGACCTTCAGGAAACCCTGAGTCAATGAATAGTTTCTCAAACTAAGTGATATGTGAAGTGCTATCTGTTGTTTTAACATACAATCATAGAAGAATTATATGTCAAAGCTTACCACATATCTTTATAGCTGAATTACAGGCCTGTTCAATTCCAGTATTTATAATGAAAATGCTGATGAAGCCTAAACTATGGATGTGTATGGTTATGCAGCAGCAGCAGCAGCCATTTCAAATATAGATATATTTTTAGCATTAGGAGGCACCAAGTTTGTTTAAATCTGGACTTTTTTTCTACAATTGCAAGTAATGTTAATAGCACACTGTAAATGTTAAGGCTAAGTGTGCAATGTCAAAATAGACTGGATCTCTCTGAAAATTGGAAATTCAGGCTTTTCAAACATAATCCAGATGTTTGGCTTTTATTCAGATTTCAAGAAAGAAGGAACTAATATGATATAAAATTCATACATGCATATTTCATTAGTGCCTTTTGTATCACTGAATTAAACATTCTGAAACGTGCTTTCCACAAATCACATGGAGTTTTAAACCAAAGCAGTTGCCAAGATGTTGCACACCTCAAAAATAATGCCACATTAATTTCCTAAGAAAGACACTTTATATTTTTTACATTAACTCTGTTGATAATGTTTCCTCAAAGAGATATCTTGTTTTCTCTCTGAGGATAAGAAGAAAAATGAGAAACAGAACACTATAGCCATCATAGTTTATCAAAAAGGTGTTGCTGCAGAACATGGTAACTTTTGAAATCTAAAAGAATCAGTGACCTAAATAAAGGCTGAAAGCACTATTATCTTTATTGTCACCATCAAAAAACTATCTTTTCAAGTTTAGTGCAAATGGGCATTCCCCAGGGATTGAGGATTCCTGCACTAAGATTCCTGCACCCAGAATTTACCATGTGATACTAGGTGTTAAGATAGAACTGATCAAAAGCATTTCCAGAGTTGCTTGTTCCTAAAAACAATGAAAATGCTATCATATCTTTATGTATTCACATTGTAACATTTTAAATAGGTGTTTTTAACTTTTCAAAGGTTTTTACCTCTATTATCTTAACAGATCCATAATGCCATGGAGTTTTTCTTGATTACTGCTCAAATCTCTGTATGGTAAAAGTATTTGATGCCTTAGGCTACTTTTTGAGGGTATCCCTGGTACTTGCACTTCATATAAGGACAAATGTGGTTTCAGAGTTAGATTATAAGCTTCTGCAATGGATTGTATGAAGTCAGGGACCATGTGTTGTTCACTGCAATTCTTAGCATTATGGTTTAGATATAGGAGGAAGTTAGAAAATATTTATTCATTGGAATTTCTCCCAAAAGAAAGTCCAGGTGAACATATATCAGCTGTTGAAATGTATGCCACATATAGTGTTAGTACACAGAAATGAGTGCATTGTGATTACCTTATTTATCTTAGAACTTCATTCTCTGTGAAAACTTATTTGGTAAAACATCCAATACAGAAATATTATTCTCAATTTTCAAGTAGAAACCATGAACAGAGTTAATTGTTTCCCATGGACAGGAATGGTTAACAGAAGAAAATCTTCTATAATACCTATCAAAGGAAAGAGGAAGGTGACAGCAGTTCTTTGAATATTTTAAGGGCACCTTTCATGAGGCAGTGTTTTCTTATAGCAAGAACACTTGATCAAGATGCAAGAAGCTAAGCCTAATTTCCAGTTCTAACACCAGTATGCCATAGACTTAAAACCCTTTCTGTTCAAGCTCTACCCCCCGTATTTTTGTTTATTTTGGGTGCTTACCCATATTTATCAGACAGATATTTTAAGAAAATAAATTTTAGAGATTTTAGGCATTAAGCCTTAAGCACTATTGTTCCAGCCTCAGAAAACCTGACTATCATTTCAATGGATTGTTCTGGTTTTGTTCTCTGATGGCAAGCCCATAGGGAAAGTTAGTAATGTTACTTCTGTCTTACAAATTAAAAGTTGATACATAGAAGCTAAGTGACTTGCCCAAGGTCAGTAAGATAGTGCTAAAATCCGGAAATTTAATTTCAGGAGGAGTATCAGCTTAGTTTGCTAGGTCATACTATTGTTCTTGAAAATGCATCTTTAGATCTCAGTCCAGAAGTCTGAGGAAATTGGTAGACCCAGAGAGTATAATGTAAATAAGGTCAAGATTGCCATTCAAAGTGACTTTGGAGTGGCCAAAACAAACCTAAGAACCCCACACTTATAACTATATGGCCAGATTCATTTTGGTATGGATTTATCCTCCAAAACTCCATAGATTTCACTTTTATTTTTAATTTTTTAGAGACATGGTCTTGCTATGTTGCCCAGGTTGGTGTTGAACTCCTGGCCTCAAGTGATCCTCCCACTTTGGCTTTCCAAAGTGCTGGTATTACAGGCGTGAGCCACCACACCCAGGCAAAAACTCCATAGATTTTTAATAGCATGAGGTTGAGGCTAAAAGGGCAGATAGCAGAGTTCTCATTGAAAGTCAAGACTGTCACTCAGAAGGATGACAGCTCATAGTTTAAAGAAATTCTAGGGTACATGTGGAAATTTATTGGTATAAACTAAGACCATAAAGAACAAACTTTGGTTATAATAACTGCTTTTGAGCACTTTTTCTAGCTATGTATAGGAGTCCCCTTAAAACATGCAGTTTATTAGAACAGTTCCATCACATAGAATGTGTGTGTGTGTGTGTGGATGTGTGTGGATCTAATCACAAGAGACATGAGTGATAAACATAAGGTGGAGCAAGAAGCAAAGATCTGGAGAACAAAATGAAGGAAATGCATAAAGGTATGAAGAAAAAGTAATGAGTAAATAGGGAAAATTACAAAGGGTTAGCCAGATAGGGGAAACAATTACTAGTCTACAGAGAATAAATCATAAAAAACTACATAAAAATAAACAGCACTGTATAATAGGAAGGAAATTACAGCCAGAGAGAAGGTCTTCAGTGAATAACTTCCCTGAAATAATAACATGAAAAAATATGATGATGACGACCTAAAAATTTGCATAAGGGCTGAAAAAATTCATTAAGAAGAGATTGGAACCAAATGAAGCAGAAGTACAAGAATGTGGCCATTTAACACAGATTACAGCCACAATAATGGCTGTAATTTTAATAATGGTTGGATAACTTTTAAAAGTTATCCAACTTTTAAAAAAGAAACAGGTATTAAAACTTGGGATTTTGAGGATTTTCCCTAAGCACCATTGATAGGAAACCCCTTTACTGGGCACCACCAATCACATAACTGTTACTTCTGCTTTTGTTCTGTTGGTGGCTTGCCATATGATCCAAGGGAAGTAATTTCATACTTCCATGGTCATTCCATCTGTAAAACAGGGACAGAGATATACTTGACACTTATCTACCATAGATATTTTAAGAAGTAAATAGAACATGTTTGTAAGAAATTTTAGATCTCTATGTAAAATGAACCATTAATAAAAAGTCTTTGATTTTAATACACATTACTTTTGTTATAATATTTTTTTGGTTTATTTGCAAGTAAGACTATAAATTTCCCATTGTTGTTTTTTTAATCTGTCTTAGAAATAATGTATTGTAACTACTGTCTGGCTACATTAGAGAATAAAATAAGTCACATCAGGGTAAAGTTATTGGAAAGGTAAACATTATATATATATAATATATATTCAAGTCTCATCTTTTAGAAAATACATCAACAAAGTGTTACTATTTTTTTTTAACTCTTAATGAAGGGAAGAGGGAACATGTTGCTATTACCTAGTAATACTACTCTTAAAACCTATACACACATAAGCATTTAATTACTATATTATTGATTCTATAAATATGGTAACAGAAAGGGCCCATACCTGACATTTTAATTTCTAAATCAATGAGATTCAAGGAGATTGATTTAATAAAAAAGAACAAAGAAAAAGAAAAAAAGTTAAAATATATGCCTGGAATCAGATTGTCCATGTTCAAACTTTATTTGTATTGCTTACTGTGTACTTGCCCGTGCATTATTTGCTCATCTAGTGATAATGTTAATATTTACTTCATAAGGTCGCTGTGAGGATTGAATGAGCCAATATATGCAAAGACCCTAGAACAATTCCTGTTACATAATAAGTACTATATACAAATGTTTGTTCAAACTTTTTTTAGCATGCAAAGTTGTATGCTAAGAAAATATGACCTCTGGCATAACTCTTTCATCTCTTTTAGGCCACAAGTTTGTATATTTGTATATATAACTTCTCTCCACTAAATGAAACACAGAATCTAAGAATCAATATACAACAGAATAAAAAAAAAACTTGCCTTTTATTGACTTTCATTGAACACATGGGATAAAAGCTATTACCATTTGTCAATGGGTTTTCATTCTTCTTCAGAATGTCTTCCTGGTTTTAGTAAAGTCCTGGAATAGGTCAAGCTAATTTCCAGATCTGAGATTATTTTTTCCTTCATTGCATTCCTCTGCAATGTACCTATCCCCATGACACTTATTTAATTTTTATCCATCAAGGTCCAGTTTCAATATCATTTCTTACATAAAGACTTTCTAAGAAGATAAACACTTATTTTTCATACCACAAGAATTTGCTATCTGTGCTATTATTTCATGTTTTTTTGGTCTCACTTTTCAAAATGGATAATAAGTTACTTACAGAAAGGAATAATCTTCCTTTTTATTTGGTTTTCCATAGCATATCACAATATCTAACCAATGCTTATTGCCTCATCCTCATATGGTCACTAATAAAAGATAACATCATTCATTATTCTTTTTTTAAAAAAGTAAATGTGGAATTATTAGAGTATTAATTCCTAATATATGTACTAGGACATGTGAACTATGTAATTTTCAAAATATATGTGAGAAAATAAGAGATTAAGATAGAAAATATCTTGTGCTTAGGCATACAGAAAGTAATACAAATTTCATAAGTTGTTAGTTGGGTTTGATACCAATTAGTGCAGTTTACAAAGTAGAAAAACTTCTAATCAAATTTTCCCCAAGCAAATATGAATCTGACTTCAACCATACAGCTCTCCAGAGAAGTAGTCCCAGTAGAGAATTTGAAATTAGACTGATTGCCTGTCACTAGGTCTCCTAGGGTAGACTTCAAATTCAAATGTGAGCCTGTTCTTTACCAAAATGCCTTAGGGACCATTTAGGTCCTTTCCTCATAGACAGCTAAATACCTCTAGCTATATTTGCCATGACATCCAACGTGACAATTCAAATGTTGTATAATCCAGCAATGTGTACACCACAATACAAGCAGAGGATTAAGAACAAGTTGCTCATAGGATATGAAATGATCCATTCTCAGTGGAAATATAAATGAATATATCTGTTTTATGCTGTGAAAAATAATTGAGGAGCATTTGGTAATTAAGCCAAAAGAAAAAGATAAAAAAATTAAAATATGTAGAATATAAGACATTAAAAAGAAAGCTGAACTTCCATGATAGAGGAAACGATACTGTAAAGAATACAAATTAATAGTTATCTATCACTGAATAAAAGTAAAATGGAAAGGAAAGCATGTAAAAAGTTTAATAAAATACATATTTATAACACTACTTGAAGCAGACAAAAAATATTGTGGCATTTAGGAACTACATACTTTCTTTATTCTTTTTTTTTTTTTTTTTTTTGAGACAGGGTCTCAGTCTGTTGTCTCAGCTAGAGTGCCCTAGCATCACCATAGCTCACTGCAACATTCAACTTCTGGGCTCAAAAGCCATTCTCATGCCTCAACCTCCTAAGTGGCTGGAACTACAGGCGTGCACCCTCACACCCAGCTAATTATTCTATTTTTTGTAGAGACAGGGTCTTGTTCATGCTCAGGCTGCTCTCAAACTCCTGACTTCCAGAAATCCTCTGGCCTTGGCCTCCCAAAGTGCTAGGATTATAGGCATGAGCCACCCCACCCAGTTTTAGGAACTATACACTTCTTATGGTAGTTAAAAAAAATACAGGCATACCTCATTTTATTGAGCTTTACAAATATTGTAATTTTTATAAACTGAAGGTTTGTGGTAATCCTGCATGAAGCAAATCTTATAGGCACCATTTTTCCAACATCATGTGATCACTTCATGTCTCTGTGTCACATTTGGTAATTCACACAATACTCAAACTTTTTCATTATCATTATTATTATTTTTTTTATTTTTACAGGGTCTCACTTTATTACCATGGTAGAGTGCAGTGGTGTCATCATATCTTACTGCATCCTCAAATGCCTAGGCTCAAATGATCTTCCTACCTTGGTCTCCTAAGTAGCTGGGACTATAGGCATGTGCCACCATGCCCAGCTAATTTTTCTATTTTTTGTAGAGATGGGGCTTCTCTCTTGCTCAGGCTGGTCTTGAACTCCTGGCCTCAAACAATCCTCCTGTTTTAGCATTCCAAAGTGCTAGCATTACAGATGTAAGCCACCACGCCTGGCCTTTCATTATTATTATATCTGTTATGGTGATCTGTGATCAGTGATTACTGATATTAATTCTGTAATTGTTTTGGGGTGCCACAAAGCACACCCAAATAAGAGAGGAACTTAACCCATAAATGTGTGTGTTCTGACTGCTCCATCAATCAGCAGTGCTCGCATTGCTCTCCCTTTCTTTGGATCTCCCTATTCTCTGAGATACACTAACATTAAAATTAGGCCAATTAATAACCCTACAATGGCTTCTAAGTGTTCAAATGAAAGGATAGCCTCAGGTTTCTCACTTTAAATCAAATACTAGAAATCATTAAGTTTAGTGAGGAAGGCTTGTTGAAAGCTAAGATAAGCCAAAAACTAGGCCTCTTGCACCCACTTAGCGAAGTTGTGAATGCACGGAGAAGTTCTTGAAGGAAAATAAAAGTGCTACTCCAATGAACACACAAATGATAAGAAAATGAAAGAGGCTTACTACTGACAGGGAGAAAGTTTGAGTGATCTGTATAGCTCAAACTAATCATAACGTTCCCTTAAGCCAAAGCCTAATACAGAGCAAGGTCCTAACGCTCTTCAATTCTCTTAAGGCTGAGAGAGGTGAGGGAGCTACAGAAGAAAATTTGGAAGCTAGCAGAGGTTGGTTCATGAGGTTTAAGGAAAGACACCATCTCTATAACATAAAAGTGCAAGGTGAAGCATCCAGTGCTGATGTAGAAGCTACAGCAACTAATTCAGAAGATCTGGCTAGGATCATTGATGACAGTGGCTACACTAAATAACAGATTTTCAGTGTAGACAAAACAGCCTTCTATTGGAAGAAGATGTTATCCAGGACTTTCCTAGCTAGAGAGAAGTCAATGCCTTGCTTCAAAGCTTCAAAGGACAGGCCAACTCTCTTGTTAGGGGATAATGCAGCTGGTGACTATAAGTTGAAGCCAATGCCCCCTGACCATTCCAAAAATCCCAGGGTCCTTAAGAATGATGGTAAATCTATTGTCTGTGCTCTCTATATAGAACAAAAAAGTCTGGACAGCAGCACATCTGTTTACAGCATGGTTTACTAAATATTTTAAACCCACTGTTGAGACCTACTGCTCAGAAAAAAAAGTTCCTTTCAAAATATTACTGCTCATTGACAATGTACCTGGTTACCTGAGAGCTCTGATGGAGATGGCCTGATAACAGAACATCCATCCTGCAGCCTATGGATCAAGGAGTAATTTTGACTTTCAAGTCTTATTATTTAAGAATATATTTTGTAAGGCTATAGCAGCCACAGATAGTGATTCCTCTGATAGATCTGAGTAAAGTAAATTGAAAACTTTCTGGAAAGGGTTTACCATTATAGATACCATTAAGAACATTTGTGATTCATGGGAGGAGGTCAAAATATCAACATTAGAGTTTGGAAGTTGATTCCAACTCAAATGGATATCTTGAAGGGGTTCAAGACTTCAGTGGTTGAAGTAACTGCAGATGTGATAGAAACAGCAAGAGAACTGGAACTAAAAGTGGAATCTAAAGATATGACCAAATTGCTGCAATCTCATGATAAAACTTGAACAGATGAGGAGTATCTTCTTACATAATATCAAAGAGAGTAGCTTCTTGTGATTGAACCTATTCCTGGTGAAGATGATGTGAACAATGTTGAAATGACAACAAAGGATTTAGAATATACTATAAACTTATGTGATAAAGCAGTGGCAGGATTTGAGAGGATTGTATCTATTTTTGAAAGTTCTACTGTAGGTAAAATGCTGTTAAACAGCATCACATGCTACAGAGAAATCATGGAAAGAAGAGTCAATCAATGCATCAACTTCAGTGTTGTCTTATTTTAAGAAATTGCCACAGCTACTCCAACCTTCAGCAACCACTACCCTGATCAGTCAGCAGCCATCATCACAGAGGCAAGACCCTCCACCACCAAAAAGATTATAACTCTTTGAAGGATCAAATGATCATTAGCATTTTTTAGCAATAAAGTGTTTTTAAATTAAGGTAAACACATTTTTTAGACATAATGCTATTGCACACTTAACATACTACAATATAGTATAAAAGCAACTTTTGTATGCACTAAGAAACCAAAAACTTTGAGTACTTTATTGCCACTTTATTCACTTTATTGCCATACCATGTTATAGTAGTGGCCTAGAACTAAACCCACAATATCTCTGAGGTGTTCCTGTATTATGTTTACCCATGAATTAAGCTTTTGAAATTGAGTCGTAAAATTCTGATTTTGCCAGATTGCTTACAGGCAAAGTCAATTACTAATTTAAGTAATCTTTGATTCTTTTCACCAAAGACAGAATATTGAAGTTGGAATGGACCTTAGAGACACTCAGTCCATCCCCCCTCACTTTACAGATGAAGAAAATGAGACCTGAGAGGATAAGAATAATTGCTCGAGGGAAATCTGGCCTCCTTCTCCAGGGCTTTATCACATGGTTTCTCAATCTTCCTTTGCTAATACTGGTCTTTAGTAAAGCTTAAAAATAAGACCAAAGAAAACTCAAAAAGGGATCTATAGAATAAAATAACATAAACTGGGGCACTGAGATGAGGTCCACCCATTCCCTTCAAGAGAAATTAACATGGAGATCTAAACATCAGTGGCCTTTGTCTTTTCCTGAGAAAGCTTTAATATCGGTTAACCCTGTATACATACAAGAGTGGGACTGAGTCATGGTGGAGTTATTAGAGTGACAGCTAAGCTTCTATTAAAAATCTACTTTGGTGTATGTACATGTGTATATACAAGTGTGCATTTAAATATTTTTATTTTATTTTTACTGGTTTTTTTCACTGTTTCTAACTCTGATCTAGAATTCATTTTCTAAAAAGGTCAGTGTGAAATTCTTTTCAGGGCCAAAACTGAAATGTAGGGTTCACAGAACAATTTCAGAGCAGTCAAGTAACCGGAAAAGTGCCATAAGAGAACAATAACAGCCAAAGTTGGAAGAAGTGTATAGGATCCACTTTTTGATTTTCTTTGGGTCCCACAAGCACAATAGAGCATAGGAGGCCACCTGGTGGTGAAATGAACCAATTAACCACTTAATGTTACACTGAAAAACAACAGAACCGGAGAGTTTGGATTGTTACAATAAGACAACTAACAGATATTATTGTACAACAGCACACAGAAAACTGAACTGGGAAATCATTCAAGTCTGTAGAATAATGTATATTCCTAAAGCATTGCCATAATAGTTATTATTTATACCAGGGATTGGCAAGCTTTTTCTGCGAAGAGCCAGATAGTAAACTATGTTGACCATATGGTCACTGTTCAAACTACTCAACTCTACTACTGTAGTGTAGTGTAAAAGCAACCATAGATACTATATAAATGAATGTGCCTGGCTGTTTTCCAATGAAACTTTATTTTAAAAGTGGACTGTGGGCTGGATTTGACCTGTAGGCCACAGTTTGTCAACCCCTGATTCTGTATTATGTATTGAACTGATACTATTTACCAAGCACCAGGTCAACCCCTTACATATATTATCTCATTGAATCATTACAATAGCCTTTCAAGGTAGGTGTTATTGTCCCCATTTCATAGGTTTGAAAACTGAAGCTTAAAATGTTTAAATAATGTGGTGGAAAATGCACTAAACTCATTCTACCTTAGAAATGCCTTGTGTAGCCTCATGACCATGTTTTTCTCTGTGATTGCACACACTTGTCCTGACCCTCCCTCCCATTCATCTTGCAGAGGCTGCTTTTGGTTTTCCCTCCATGGTAACTTTGCTCCTGTTTCTCCACCTCATGTTCTCTTGAAATGTTGTTTGTATCTTATCATCTCTTTCTCCATCACTTCTTTTATGTTTAAAAACTTTATGTCAGTTTTTATAACAACAGATGTAAGCAAGCATGAAAAAGAGACAAAAGCAATGTATTAAAAATAGCCACATACACAACAATAAGCCAAGGAAATTGTCATATTGTGTATGTTCCAAATGGAATGTGAGCCAAAAACACTATGCTCACTCTTACATAAATAATATATTATGTATCCACTGGGAGAAGCAGCAGCTCTGTCCCTAAATGGAAAGAGGATTTTTTTGGTCTATTTTTATGTCATTTTCTTTTTCCTTTTAAACTCTATTTTTTAAGGTATACACTATAAGTCATACCATTTCAGACAGGCCACATTCCTCTTCCAAACCATCCATGAACTATTTTATTAACTGTTAATAAGAGAGAGTTGAAAAACCTGCTGGAGAAATCCATGGAGCTTGTTAAAGCCCCTCAAATATATGGATTTACCAGCAGTCTCTCAATATTAGCATATTTTTTCCTACAAAAGAGGATGTAAGTGTTTTCAGATGAAGTATAGACAAAACTGAAATAAATTGCTTTAAAAAATTTTAACTTGAAAAGAAAACTGCAAAAGCTTGAGAAATGTGACTTATAGAAAACAGAAGAGGTTTAATTACAGAGCATGAATTCTCACTGATTTGACAATTAAACCTAACAACAGAAGGGATTTACACCAGATATAAGAAGACTTTGGGGGCAGGGAAAGTTGTTAAACATTTTAACGGAAGGTGGTGGAATTCCCTCTGGAAAGATCTTTAATGGAGGACAAATTCTCTCCTATCTGGAATGGATAAAAGAACAATCCTTGAAAGAGAGGGAATGAAATGAAGGTCCTTTCTAGGTCACTTGCAGTCCTGAAACTCCAGTGAAATTCTCACTTTTCACTGAACTAAATAACTGTACAAAACCTCTAAGAGATGAACTTAGTAATATTCAGGAGAAAACAGTCATTAAGCAGGTGAATTCAGAAAGTATTTATTGAGAAAGTATTCAGAAAGTATTTATTGAGTGCCAAATATCATCTAGCCCTGGGGAGATGTCCACCCCAGCAGGGCACAGGTCTGAGCAGCAGTGTGGACAGCAGACAGGGAACACAATTACTCACTTCAGTTAAAAAATTAAAAAAAAAAAAATCTTTGTGCTCCAATCAGCTTTCTGGAACTATTTCCTGAACTTGGTGAGCTCAAAACTCCCAAAAGAGCTGGCTGTCACATGAGATTTCTGGCAGTACTCATGGTATCCCTGGATCTTTTTGTAAATAGAAAAGGCTTCTGACAGTGTTTCCATACTTTATTTCTTTTTCTAACCCAAACTTGGACGGATAGAGCCTCATGAAATTATCATCAAAACATGGATTATAAGATGCTAGCCAAATTTGAATTCTTTTGCTAAATTTCCACGTTGTAGAAAAAGATTTCAATTAGCTCAACCCTAGAGATTCATTTATACTTAAGTTTTAGTGAACATGAGGATTTTTACTTGTGGTTTACAAGACAACCATTGTTTCACAGAATGGGTCTTCAGTACCACCATTCAGTACCACCAGGCAGATGAGAATGAGGAAGAGGAGAGAAAAATTGTACAGACAGGCATGTTTATCATGCATATTTTTAAACCTCAGTGTGTCCCAGCTGAAGAAAGCTGAGGAGGAAAGACAAAGTTCAGTAGGAGGACAGTAAACCCAAAAGGATATCAAGGTGGACACAAATAGGGCCAAAAAGTGAATTGATCAGAAATATTTATCAAATTCTAATTTTAAGTGGCACATTTTTTACCCTTTTCTTAAAATTAAAAAATCATTAAAGTTCATAATCACCATGTAACAAACATTATAAATGATCATATATAAACATTTTTAAAAACTATGAATAGTGTAAAACTTTTCAAAATGAAAGCATGGGGAAAAGTTTCAAAAGTATGCTTCAGCCCTCTTCTGGTATTATAGCAGTGAAATTTAATTTTAAAATTTTCATATTCTGAATTAGTTAGCTACAGCTTTGGGAAGATGGGTCATTCTTTTAGTCTCTCTCTCTCTATCCCTCTCAATCATGATGGACTTGGATTAAAGAACCAGCCCATGTCCAAGTCCCTTATTATTTGTCTCATCCCCTTCATGATTAAATTTTTAAAAACGCACACTCATCTGAAGTCACACATAATTTTCTGCAATGAATGTGTCAATAAACTCTCCTACCAACTATGGTACAAAGAACAAATTGTGCCAATATACCTACCATTTCTAATGACTGTTCATTTTCGCCTATTGTTTGATTTTGAGATTTTACATTTGCATGGCCTATATTATACTCATAAGTATAAATTATCATTCTGGTATGTATCTAAATAATCAAGAACACATCGGAGAATAGTATGGTCTGGGAGGTTGGTGACTAGCCAAAGAATTATGGTGATTAGTTGTGCATTTTTGTACCATTTATGTCTCAGACATGGGTATCTTTGACCTTCCCTTCCGCTCTCCCTCTTTCTTTCCCTACCACTCTTTCTCCCTGATACCAACCTGGCCAAGGCTGAGTACTCTTAGTATTAAGAACTGTATTTATTGCATTTTAGTTTTCTAAGAAGAGAGATTTTTATTTTTGTTTTATATACAATATGAAAGACCACAAAGCTTTAGACATAATTATCACAGCACGAGAATAGAATTTTTTTCTTGAAAAAGTAATGAATTGATAGCATAATTTTGATTAATAAAGTTTAATTAATTATTGAATGAGCTGTTGAAAATATGTTTTTTAAAATATATTTATTATCTATTATGTGCCAGGCATTGGAGATATAATAATAAACAATCAATAAACAGACATGAACCCTGCCCTCCTATAGGAGAGTCTGACAAAAATTACAATAATTCATTCTTAAATTTGGTCCACAGAGTCCAAATCTACTATCATTATTTAAAAATATGCATTTAATTAATAACCAAGTACTCACAGCTAAATTATCCTCAAAGAGGGCTTTCTCAGGGAAACACTTGTCAGTGTTGAAAGGGATAATACTATTGTAATGAAGGTAGAAAAATCCAATATGCCAAGATTTATATATAGAGATGTGCTCCAGACTGAAAGTTGGCACATATAAAGGAATTTTATATATTTATTTACATACGCATAATTTAAATGTCTTAGGACTAAAAACATATCTGGTTCAAGGAATCTGGCTTCATCCAAATTCAGTCCTGATGAAAGAATTTTTTTAATTAAATAAGTTAATACATTATGTATATTTATGCATACACATTTCTGTATGTATAACTCTTTCACAAACTTCCCAATTTTCATCGGTTCAAATGAGATGACAAGGGTAATATAAAAAATCACAAATTTTCTTTATGCAAATGTCTATAAGCATTATAGAATCAACTACTTAAGAAAACAGCTGAAATAGTAAGTTTATATGAGTTTTAGGACAGTATAGATATCCTTCTGGAGAAAAGCTAGAGCTCTGTGTTTCAAGAAAGTTTAGAAGTAAAATAGAAATCAACCCCAAAGCAATAAGGGTATAAACCTGATTTGTTCTTTCCTAGCTTTAGAAAAAGAAATATATATGTATATATACACACACACATTTATATTTATATTAGTATGTGTGTAAAAGTGTGTCTGTGCATTTTGTGTCTTATATAAATAAACCAAGGTTCAGCAGGAAGACCACTCCTTCCCTCTTAGCTTACCCCAGTGTGCCTCATTAGGGATAGAGTGTTGTGGAAGTGCCTAGTTTAAGAATGTATGAGCTTCACAAATGCCCACATTATGAAAAATATGCTTAGGAGTGCCTTTGTTTCTGAACATTGAAATTGCTTACTCCACAGGACTGGAAAATGATTTTTCTGCAAATGATATTCTTATGGAGTATCTCTCCATGGGGACCCTTCTTCAGTAACTTCCCTTGGCAATAACAGGATCCATGAGGTTGAATCCTCCTAGGGCAATTCTGCCTTTAGTGCATCACCCAAAAATCATAAATATTTTCAGCCTTAGCTTTCCCAAATCTGACAAAATACAGGAGGCCCCAGTGAGACTCAACATGACAACACTTACCCAGGATGCTGAGGTGCTTAGGAAAGTGTGGGAGCTTTTACAGAATAGTCTGATGATTAGCTAAAGAGCCAACCCAAGTCCATGATGTTTTCTTTGCAGATGTACCATTAACATTTCTTTCTCTTTGCCATAGTAAAGAAATATTTAAGAGAGTGGCTACTCCATTAGTCTAAGTCCTGCAGTGAGAACAATGCCAAGTAGAGCCAATAGCCAATGTTTGACACACATGCATGAAAAATAAATCTTTCCAGTTTTAAGCCTCTGAGATTTGGGGATTGGTTGTTTTCTCAGCATATCCTAGCCTAATTTGATTAAGAAACCAGTTTTGTATCTTTTAGGCTAGCCACTTAACCTCTCTGTGTCCTAGGCTCAGCATCTATAAAATAGAGAAAATAATCCTTGTGAGCATTAAATAAGATAATGTGAATAGGGCACTGATATAATCAAATACTAAGATTTGACTAATGTTAGTTTCTCTCTCCCTCCATCCTACTCCCATCCCACACCACACAAACACACATGCACATACAAAATTACACTTCCCTTTTTATCAAATGGTGAAGTAGACAATATCTGGTTTTGGTCCCTTATCTAGATTTCTTCTCTCTACCCACTCCTTTCCCTTCCCAATGCCCTTCCATTTAAGGTAGATGTTAAAAATGGCATTTAATTCAATATTATTTTCCCACTCTCTCCCCACAGAATATCTGCATCCAGTAGAGTGCACTCTTTTTTATCTCCCCAAAATGAAACTTAAGAATGGAATTAAAGGCATCATAAACAGTTAATAATAGAGATAGCTGGGGTGGCAAATTCATAATATTCTAAAAATGATATCCCTTGGACAACCACAAATCTAGCTCCTAATCAAGTTAGACATGGTTATGAGGTAAGGACGAAAAGAAAGGAAGTTGCTGAGTTTATGTGTGAAAGCACTGTGGCTGAGCTTTTCCTCGTGTTTACCACCTATTCTGAATAGGTACAAGGACCTCTTTTGAAATAATAAAAACATTATTTAGGTACTTTCTAGCCTTACTTTCCTGCTTTAGGAATACATGCATGAAATTTTAATAAACTGTAAAAACTAGAATGATAAGAAACACAAAATATTTTAGATTCAAGAGCATATATATCTTATATAGAGCCTTATGGTTGAAATTATGACTACCAATGACTTCCTATTATTATTATGTGGAACATTAAGCCTAACATTTATCCTTTTTATATCAATTTCCATTTGTCAGTGATAATACTTGTTTTTATCTTTAAACTTTGGTACTTTTTTTTAAAAAAAATGAAATAAATTATCTCCAATTCATACCATCATTGTCTGTGAAGTTTAGTCACATATCTATATTTTGTCCTCAGCTTCAAACCAGATTAGCTCAATATGAATACAACCACTAAAGATAAGTAATTTCAAAATAGGAAATGCTAAAAAGTAGGTGAGGGACATTTCCATGAAGTCATTGACCTGAAACATATACATATTATTATGTAGTTCAGGAGCCAAAGATGTCAGTGAACCAAATACCTTTTCTTATTAGGAATTTAAATGTTCTTCTAATTTATTTTATAGAAACTAGAAAGGAATTTACAAATATCTGGGGTTAAAGCCAAACCCCTGAGCTTAGCAAAGGAGAGAACACTGAACATTCCCATCTAATTAAGTACAAGTTATTTTTCAAAAAATTAAATTTTTTGCAATTTAATTCAAATTTTATTAGCAAACTCTAATGATTATTCTGATTGCAATTAATAAAATCTCCCAAATAGGTCAACTCATTTAAATGCTATCTGTAATCATTTGGATTTTAACATGATGGTTACTACTTATTACCCTTAAACTAATCAGCACAATGAGATATTGATTACTTTTAACCTTTAGATCCAAAGATTCAAGAAAGGTCAGAGGAGAGGAACACCCTACCTCTCTTGGTTGACAAAGGGATTGCCTTCAGGAGAATTCAAATGATTCCCATTGGCTAAGTAGATCCAAGATTATTCTCTGAGGTGACAAGAAATGATGATGCTTTTGAAAATAACACTCAGCACATATTTAGTGAGTGTTGCATTTATATAACCAATGGCCTCAGAGGTGCTTCACATCACAGCAAGTCTAAGATTGTTAACCCTTTTTACCAAGTTTTGTTTGTGGAAGCATCTTTAATGAAACAAGATAGTAAATGTAGTAGCTTTCATTGTGGGAAAAAAAAAATGTCATTAAACCAAGATCTCTTGGTAGGTTCCAAAAGACTGAATACAATCATTGACCAATGGCATTTCTTTTTGTTTTCTTTTTCCATGACAGCATTTAGAAACATTTTTCACATTTGTGCCACTAAAACGCAATGAGTTCTAGGTAGGGTACGGCAGAATTACAGGCAAAAGAAACATAACTGTTATGTGTTAGATTAATTTGCAGAACACTTGGCATTATTATTGCCAAGTCGTCAAATTGTTCCAAGTTGTTCCGGAAGGTTGTTATTAATAGTATGTTTTCTGAGGAAAGTTCTGTCTACTTTTGGAACTGCATTTCTGTTGCCAAGGAAACTCCTTTAAGCACAGTTTTCTAGGAGCACACTGCTCCTTTTGTTTGCCAGTGTCCTATTCATATCATCTAAGTAAGCGTTTTACATGCTCCAGCCTTCAGTCCCAAATGTTGAAGTTTTAGCCCATTTAAGTTGCTTTTCAAATATAGCTAATGCCTGCTATGATTTCCCTCACTCCCTTTCTTCCCCCTCCAGTTCTCCCCTCTGCATCCAAACCCTTTCTCTCCCACCTTCTTCCTACTTTCCTATCAGTATGCCCAACTCTTACTACTCAACGTTTATTTTTTAAACAGTTGCATTAGGGCAGATAGTTTTCACAAGTTTTTGATAAATTAACTTTAATTTGAATAATAATTCCATAGGTTGTAGCATTAGTCCTTCAAGTGTTAATTATCTTTTCACTTTAAAATTAATGTAGTCATTTCCTACTGACTCCTCTACCCCATTTATTGAAGTGCTAAGGAAAACATGTCATTGAGTCCGGAGCCAGCCCTGTTGTTGTGATTAAGCGTGGTCACATGGCCCATCTCTGCCAAAAGGAGGGCCCTGAGAAAAGGTGACAAAGACAGTGATTTCCTGTCAGCAAAGAGTACGACAGGGCTGTCTAGAAGTGATGCAAATGAGGGGAACTTTCCTCACGGCTTGTTTGATCCACTCTAGGCCAGAGCGGGCCAGGCCAGGGAGAGAGAGAGCAGCACAAAGCCTCAGAGGCCAGCCCAGAGAGCCAACACACCTTCCGGACAGTAGCTCACCCACTAGAGACAAAAACTGCTGGCGGGGCTACCCTTCCTTGCCCCTCCACACACAGAGCCAACTATTTCTTGGCACCCTATTCTCTTTCTCTTTAACATCTTTTTTTTTTCTTTTTAAAAAAGTGATTCAAGTAGGAATTACAGGCTCCAGCATGAACAGAGTCTCATACACTGCTCAGAAACCACATTCATCTACTTTTTCTTCTCCTGAACATTTTCAGGATGAGTTTCGTTCTCTCTCAAAAAAAAAGAGGAAGAAAAAGAAAAAGGAAAAAAATATATTCAAGTATTCATAGCAAATACTGATTCATCAAAGCTCAAACTAATATGACAGTTAATCTAAGGACTTTTTGAACTTTAATGGAAACGGAACAACAAATTCATTTCTAGATAAGCAGTGGAGACAGCTGAGGTTTTTCCATTCTGTTCACTTTAAAAATGACTAGATAATGTTATTTGAAATATTATAATGATTTTAAGCATATTCTTCTTATCTTAATGGAGTTTTAATCTAACATACAATTAAGTTATACAATTAATCTACCAGGAAAGAGGTAAAAAATTATCATTAAGTTCTTGTGCTTGATATATTTGGTACATTTTTACCTTGACTGCTTCAATAACTAGTAATTTGTTTCATTCTGAACAATCAAGGTAGAGAAGTAAAACTCGGTACTAAAATCCCAATATAAGGCTTAATTAACAAAATTTAATTTCTTGACATATACTTCTATTCTATACACCAACATGTGAAAGTTCTTTTTTAGAAAAGCTAAAAAGGCCATTTTAAGTCTAGCTACTGTGACCTGGACTATGACCCAGCCTAGCATTACATTTTTAGGAGCTCAAGTTCAGTCATAAGGATTATCAAGTCACATGTGAAATTATTTAGACAAATCTGATCCAGAACAAAATAAAAGAGATCTATTAAGAGATTGAAATTTGTGAATTTATAAAATATAGGAATAGCATGATTAATCTGTTTTCTATGATCAGTTCATATCTATGACAATATCATTTTGGCAGCAATAGTTATAAAAATAAGTCAACTATGTCCCATATTTCTTCTTTCATTCTATATTTCTTATTCATCAGAATTTCTAATCCTATTCCATACACATTTCTTTTAAAAGTCATAATGCTCGTCTTTTAACACACACCTAAATTCTCTATAGTAACACTTTTTCCTATTCCTTTAAAATTTACCCTTTTCTCTTTTATCTGTTTTTTTTTTCCCTAAACCAATTATTTCCTTTTTGTTTGTATCTGGTGTTTTTTTTAAAGCATTTTCTTATCTATTCATCCTCCCATGACTTTTTTAAATTTCAGAATTTAGGGGGTTACAAATGTTTCTGTTACATGGATAGCCTTTATAATGCTTAAGTCAGGGCTATTAGTATGCCCATCATCTCAATGGTGTTTACTGTACCTGTTAGGGTAGGTTTTTTGTTTTTTGTTTTGTTTGTCTCACTTTGTTGCCCTGGCTAGAATGAGTGCCTGTAGCATCAGCCTAGCTCACAGCAACCTCAAACTCCTGGGCTCAAGTGATCCTCCTGCCTCAGCCCACGAGTAGCTGGGACTACAGCCCCAAGCCACCACACCCAGCTAATTTTTTTGTTTGTTTCTATTTTTAGTTGACTGGCTAAATTTTTTTTCTATTTTTAGTAGAGAAGGGGTCTCGTTCTTGCTCACGCTGGTCTTGAACCCCTGACCTCAGGCCCTCCTCCTGCCTTGGCCTCCCAGAGTGCTAGGATTACAGGCATGACCCACCAAGCCCAGCCTGTTAGGTAGGCTTTTACTCTTCCACCAATTTCCCCCTCCCCACTTCTTTATTTCCAATGACTTTTACTTCTCTCTGTGCCCACTGATTAATTCCAAATTATTAGGGAATGCATGTGGTGTTTGTTTTGCCATTCCTGAGATACTTCACTTAGGATAATGGTCTGTATCCAAATTGCTACAAAAGACATGAATTAATTTCTTTTCATGGCTGAGTAGTACTCCATGGTATATAGATATCACATTTTGTTAACCCATTCATTAATTGATGAGTACTTAGATTGATTCCACATCTTTGCAATGATGAATTCTGCTGCAATAAACATTCAAGTGCAGGTATCTTTTTGATAAAATGGCTTCTTTTCCTTTGGGCAGATATTTAGCAGTAGGATTGCTAGATTGAAAAGTAGGTCTACTTTTAGTTCTTTGAGGAACCTCCATACTGTTTTCCATAGAGGTTGTACTAATTTGCTTACTCATGATTTTAATTTATTCCTTGCTCTTCTTTGTTTTTATCAAACTTTGTATTTTAACTGTTTTATTTTTTAAAAAATGCTCATATTTCTCTTTCATTTTTCTAATAATCTCCTCTTTGCCAATATATAATATTGATATCCTTTCTTATTAATCCCACCTAGCCAAACTATTATTGAAAGGAACCACCTTTTGGTAAGAGCTGCCTCTAAACATTACCTGGCAATAAAGCCAGAGAAAAATAACTCACTTGTTGGAAGTACTATGGTTAGAAATTTGCTTTTAAGAAACATTATGGTTAGAAATTTCTTTACCATACCATTCTCAGCCATTATATAAAAAAACGCTAAAATATTTTCATATCTAAACATCAAAATAAACTTCCTTTCTTCAAAGAAAATATTATGGTTTTTTTCATGGAAAGTGCAAATTTTGCAAATGAGCAAATTTCTCTCTTTGTTTTCACTACTGGGAAACTCAAACTAAAATTTTGGGATTATTAGTAACTACATATACATAGGACTGTATCTGCAGGCATATTAACTCTTCTCACAGAAGAATTTTATTTGCATTATCCCTGGTTCTGTTTTATATTTATAATTTTAAAATATTTTTATTATTTCATGTTGGTTCTTATAAACAACCTCAAATTCATAGAAGGGTAAAAATGTAATTGATCTGTTTAATAACTGTTACAATATTATGCAAAATGAATAGTCCTTTTCCTTTTACACATAGGATGTGTTTGGATAATACTTATACCAATGGAGAAAGATATAGGAAACTTGCATTTTTCTCACAAAAACCAGAACCATATGATAACAAATTTTCAAAATTAAATATAAAATCTTCAGTGTAAGTTACCTGAAAGTATAAAGGCATTAGTTGAAGTGTGTACTTATTTCAAAGCAGTTTTAAACAGGAAGGTTCATTTTTAACCCCTTAGAAATCATGTATAAGTAATATACTGCTTAACAACAGGGATATGTTCTGAGAAATGCAGTGTTGGGTGATTTTGTCATTGTACAAACATCACAGAGTGTACTTACATAAACCTAGAGGATATAGCCTATTACATACTTAGGCTATATGGTATAACCTATTGCTTCTAGGCTACAGACCTTTGTTGCGTGGTACTATACTGAAAACTGCAGGCAATTGTAACATAATGATAAGTATTTGTGTATCTAAATACATCTAAACGTAGAAAATGTATAGTAAAAATATGGTATTATAATCTTATAGGATAACTGTTATATATGCAGTCTGTCATTGACCAAAACATTGTTATGCAGTGCATGACTGTAATCTAATATTTTATTGATGAGGAGAAGCCAAGCTACTCACTTAAGGAATAGATCTATAAATGTGGTGTTTTAGTGAGCTTCATACTATCTGAAAACAACTTTTGTTCAATTATAACAATAATCAGCAGCCTGCAACTTTTGAATTTGGCTCTTGAAATTAACCCTTGGACTATGGAACCCCAGACCAACCTAGGATCACTAGGAACTCTGTCATCTGTGCTCCCTGGATAGCAGAGATCTGGCAGTACTTTGTGCATGGATAAGGAGCCCCTAACAAGGCACACCCTCACAGTACTTCAAAGTCAGCAGTAACTGCTGGGTAGGACAGGACACTAGCAACGGCAGCAGCCTGAGCCACAACTCTCCGATTCGTTAAAATGCTTCCAGATCACCCTGTCTATAAAATTTATAGGATGGAGGAGGAGGTGTCTTGAGCGTCCCCGAGCCCAAGAATAATGCCACCTTTGATCTGTAGAAATGAAAAAAATACAGCTTTTCCTTCGCAAGTGGGTTTTAAATATTTCTCCATTAATAGTTAATGCACATGCAGACCAGCAGAGTGACAGCTCCGTGTAATTATGAATTCTGGCTGCATAACTCTAGTCCAAATAGGAGCTGAACTTTCAAAATCATGGTGGTTACTTTTGACAAATTAAATTGTCCTACTTAGGAAGGTAGGAGGAATGAAGCGAAAGAAAGTGATAGAGTGGGAGAAAATCCTCCTTGGAGGTAATTCTCAGATTGAGAAAGAAAAAATGAGAAAGGACTACATTTGTGTTTTCTAGGCTGATGATACTGCCAATGTTTATTAAAAAATAGGTACAGAAGGTCTCTATTCAGAGGTAGGGCAAGACAGAAGGAGAAAGGGAAGACATTGGCAGTATGACTCACTATCTCAAAATAAGGAAGAAAGCATATTGAAGGGAATGGGTAGTTCTTAATAAGAATTAGGTTGCTCTTAAGACTCTGCAGTTTAAAATTAATTCAAAAAAGGTCTTAAATTTCTAACAATATGGTTTAAATAGAAAATCCACTTTATAGCCCATGGTAGTATTAAGGTTTCTAAATTATGTCAGGTGTATCAATGCATTCTTTGGCTGCTATATCCAATTCTTTGCCTCTATAAGTTCCTTGTGTACTTTGCTGGCTTTGAGTTACCAAAATATCACAATAGATGCCCCCTTCAGGAGGTCTACTGAGTAAATAATCTGGGGTATTTATCTATAGTTTTATATCTAGGAGTTTGGCCAAGCCATTTTCTAGTGGAGAACAGATTATAAAAATAGATAGGTAAAGTAAGGAAGGTAGTGTCTAATGTTGAAAATGCTAAATAAGCTTAACTCTCACTGATTACCATTTTACTAGATTTTCTCTAACCCGAATTTCCAAATGTGCAGTTAGTTTGATATCAATCATGTAAGGTGCTTGTTCAACAATATATAGAGTCAAGGTATTTTTCTTGGTGTTCTACAAGTATTTTAAGAAATAAAGATGATATAGATAGATTGAGGTGGACTAGAAATGTTGTGAAATGGCTTGAGGGCCCTGTTGAATGTGACAATAATGGGGGAACATGAATAGTAAATGTTCTGTAGTGCAAGGGATAGTCCCACAAACTAACAAAACATTGTGTTGTTCCAAATGTCAATGGTGCCCTTAGTAAGAAATGTTAATAAAACATCACTATATTTGGGGGCCAACGAATATAAAGATTAGAAATTATTAAGATGTGTTAAATTATATTTAAAGTCTAGGAAGGCCTGGGGACCAACTGAGAAACTTTACTTTTTCAGGGGTTCCTATGATCAATAGACTACAAATCGCTCTTCCCCCAGTGCATGAGTTCAGTTGATTCCTGGAAAAGAAGACTAGACCAGAGGAATAGGATACTGAAAATGTTGACCTAACCTGAAAATCCCTGGGTATTCTTGGAGAAGACCTGAAATTAACACTCTTCCATCAGTTTTTCTAGTTCAGAAGCCACCCCAAGTTCTAAATGACTCCTTAGTCAATATCCTCAGGTTTGTTTTAGAGGTTTCCAAACCTCTGGAATAATTTGGGGGCTCATATAAAGACTTGCTCTTGGTTTCTAACTCAATCTTTAATTTTGCTTATAAGCCAAATGCAAAGTTAGTGCTAGTCTAATGAGTGGAGGGAGCTCTGCTGAGCTCCTAAAAGCAAAAGAATGGTGACAGGACATGAGTCATAGATGAAAAACCACAGTACAGAAAATGTTTGGAAAAATTCTATAACTCAGAAGTACTGAGTGGGTGGCATAATGGCCTTCAATATGCCAGAATGGGAATTCTCCGGCAAAGCACTTACAAGGAAACCACAAGAAATAGAAGACAGCATTTTTTGTTCGATGATTTCCTATTAATTGTGATGTAAATTATATGGATGTGATTTTGACAAAGAATAGCACTGTTTCTGAAAAAACAGTGGCTTATGTGCAAAATACAAAATGTATCCAGAAGAAAAAAAATATTATTTGATATCATGAGTGCAATAAAGTCTGAGATATGGCTTAAGATTAGGCAACTTAAAAAAAATTTTTTTTATTATCTCAAATTCTGTGGGTACAAATATTGTTAGGGTTACATATCTTGCCCCTGCCCCACCTACCCACCCCCCTATGCCAGAGCTTCAAGCGTGTCCAGCCTCCAAGTGGTGCGCACTGCACCCACCATGTAAGTGCGTACCATTCCCCTTTTCCCCCCCTTCCAAGATTAGGTAACTTTTTATATTTGTTTTTCCTATTTGGCTCAATTTTTAATGCTTAAGTCTGAGGCATAAAATATTTTTCTATCACTAATTAATATAGACTTATAGGCTTTTTTCATATGTAATTTCTGATCCTGACATAAAATGTGAAATCACTTAGCTTTGGTTACATTAGGCTGAGACTACTACTATAACACTATGTATGCTATAAGATATATTGGATAGCTTTGTTGTTAATGTGGGCAGGTATCCATACAGGAAACAGCTAATAGTCAACAAACTCAATTAATGTTGGACCGAATTTTTAGAGAGTAAAATGTTCCCATTTGTTGAGTCCCTGGAGAGCTTATATCTTCTCTTAACTAAGATGATTCCCAGGGGACACTAATTAAAGTCAACCACATCCTTAGAAAGTACAAATCTCTCTCTTTATGGGAGGTAAAAGTTAAAATTATTTATTAAAGAAAGGTAACTTAAAGTGATCAAATTGGGGAAGAAAGAAGACAACTTTTATTTGACCTTGAATGTACTTCTTATTCTATAAGAAATTTTAAAAAACTAGAGGGTAGTTGTTTCTTGTCATTATACTGTTGCTGATTCTGTGGTTAGTTATTAATTTTATTTTTTATGATTCGCAATCTGCTCTTTGAAATATGCCATATGCTCAAAGCAATTCAAGGATGACAACTGTCAGAATTACTCCAATAAAAATTGCCTAAATGAGGAAGATTTACTGCAGTCTGATATTTCAGTGGAAAGTCTCTCTTCCCTCCCTGACAGCTTTTTCAGGCACTGTGAATCTTGCAACCATTTATTCATTCAAAATCATGATTGTTTTACAAGAACTTCTAAGACTATTGAAGTAGAATTGGTAAAACACACTAGGTTAAGGGTGAATTAGCAGACATGAAAAACAATATAGATAGTTATTAGATGGATTGCTTACAATCAGTATGTGAGTTCCCAGCCAGTTTTCTTAAATCACATGCAAATGTATTGACTTAATATGACAATGTCTGCTCTATGTATCACTAATAAACATTAAATTGGATGAGCCCTACACCCTGGCAGCAGCAAGCCAAACTGAAGGCAAATTTCTTTTTCCTTTGGGAAGATCTGAGGGGGTGCATAGAATCCACCTGAGTGCTCCAATCACAACACATTCTGTTAAATGTTACCAGTCCATTTATCCTTTGTTTTGTTTCAGTCTATTTATTAATGCAGTTTCATTTATTGCTATTCATCTTGAAGATAAATCTTTGTCGTTCTATAGAATTACACCAAATAGAATGTGATAAAGGGAACTTTCTTGCAATTATGATGTCGGTGCAGCCTGTCAGCACACAAGGGATGGAAATGAGTTTGGGGACAGGGAAGGGAATTCTAATAGACACCATGATACATACAATGAATGAAAAGATATCCTAAGAGAGAGAGAGAGAGAGAGAGAGAGAGACTTGTCAGGCTAATCAGATCTTCTACAGCAAGGTAAAGGCAGGAAGGGTAGCTCTAACCTTGTAAAGATGCTGCTGCTGCTCCTCTGACATCATCAGGTCATGGCTGTCCATCACGAGGGACTCCATGTCAATCAGCCAATCCCAGAGTTCCTGATATTCTGAATCAAAGTCCAGAAGCCTAAAGATAAGGCACAAAATGTAATATGCATAAATACAGCATAGTAGTTAAAACCTCATATTAGGATAATATATTCTCGAAAAATTCTCTGTGTTGTTACACAGTGGGCAAAATAGGAACCAAGCCTGTGACACAGCCACCTCTTGGATTTTGAAAACATAACATGCAGTTCCAATGCTCATATTTCCATTTGCTAACCCTTTCTGAGGATTTGCAGCACTTGAACAAAATGAACAATACTATGTCCTTGAAAAAGGGCATTGCCATTTGACAGATTGAGAGATATGGACAGTTAATGACTTGTAGAAGATTACATGGTCCAGAATTTGGGTAAGAACAGTACCCTCAAACTTTGAGCCTCTTTCTCATCCTAGATGTTTCATAGATATTACATCCCAATAGATTTATGATTGAGAATACTAATTTGGAAGATGGTGGAGAAGAAAAACCACCAGCCAGAGTATCTCTGCAAGAAAGACAAATTTTAGATGAAAGTGAAAAAAACAAACAGGCAGAAAAATATAGATTGGATGAGGGTCAGAAGGAAGGATGCCTGAAACTACAATAGACCCCACGGGAAGAATGTGCAGAGCAGAGCCGAAAGGAGAAAGGCATCAGCAGGGTCTAAAGCCCAAGAAGCTTGGAGACCAGCAACAAGGGTAGGCAGAGAGGTTAAATTTCCCCTCCCTTGCATCTTGGACTGCTGGTGGGCTCCTGAGCTGCTGGAGAGACTTGCCAACCCCAGGCCAGAGGTGCCTGCTGCCAGTGAGTGGTGAGCCTCTTGCAGACAGGGCACCAGGCTCCCAGCTCCTTCGGGGCACCTCCCACCTCACAGACCCATGCCAATCAGCAAGTGCCATATTGCTTCACTTTCCTCTTCCCCTCTCCTACCCACAGCTGCTGAGAGAGACAATTTAGTCACCACCCAGAGGCATCCTCAGGGAATGGGACCTTTCCTCTTGGGGCCCTGTAGTGGACTTAGGGAAACTCGGACTGTGAGCTGCCTACCTGCCAGCCCTCCCAGGTGCTACTTGCCCAGTGACTCTAGCAGAGCAGGGCAAATCCCAAGGCAGAGAGACATTGATCCAGCGAAGACACCCCGTGGGTGACTTGAGACCAGCACTCTTCTCCCTGGCAGGGTCAGGGATTGATCTCCAGGGCCCAGGGGCAGGCCTACAGGCCAGATTCCATATGCCTAGGTCTCAATCACACTGACCCTGGGCACAGAAGGGATATTTATGAACTAATATACTGAGAACTGTGGCCAAAATAAACACAAAAGAGGCCCTCCTACAAGCTGTAAGGTGAAAGAAGTAGGTAATCTACAAAGGAAAACTCATCAGACTAACTGCAGACTTCTCAACAGAGACCTTACAATCCAGAAAAGACTAGGGCCTCATTCTCACTCTTTTGAAACAGAATAATACCCAGCCTAGAATCTTGTACCCTGCAAAACTAAGTTTCTTATACAAAGGAGAAATAAAGACATTCTCAGACAAGCAAAGACGGAGGGAATTCATCAAGACAAGACCTGCCCTCCAGAAGGTACTCAGAACAGTGTTACACATGGATTAGCACAATAAACACTCACCAATGTAAAATCATCCAAAGGCTAAAGGTCAAAGGCCAGATACACAATGGCTCAAGAGAGAAAACACAGCAATAAAGTTCCACTCAACAGGATAAACAGATATCTGCCCTGCTTACCAATTCTTTCAATAAATGTGAATGGCTTGAACTGCCCAATAAAGAGGCAGAGGTTGGCTGAATGGAAAAATATATACAAGCCAAGTATCTGCTGTATTCAGGAAACACATCCAACCCACAAGGACACATTCAGATTCAAGGTGAAGGGATAGAAAACAATATTTCATGCAAATGGAAGCCAAAAGAAAGGCATAGCAGTTCTGATTTCAGATAACTTAGTCTTCAAATCAACAAAAGTAATGAAAGAGAAAGATGGTTACTGTATAATGGTAAAGGGTACAATTCAACAAGAAGACACAACAATTCTAAATATTTATGTACCTAACGAGGGCCATCAAGTTTCAAAAAGCAAATCCTACAAATAAAATAATAAACAGCAACCCTGTAATAGCTGGGGACTTCCAACACGCCTCTAACAGAACAGGACAGATCCTCAAAAATAAACAAGGAAACAATGGATTTAAACAGAACTCTAGAACAAATGGGCTTCACTGACATTTACAGAATATTCTACCCAAAACCACTGAATATATGTTTTTCTTATCAGCTCATGGGACATTCTCTAAGACTGACCATATCCTAGGCCACAAAGCATGTCTCAACAAATCTGAAAAACCAGAAATTATGCCATGCATCTTCTCAGACCACAGTGGAATAAAATTAGACAGAGACTCTCATATGTACACAAATTCATAGAAACTAAAACAACCTTCTGCTGAACAATTATTGCATTAAGAGGAAATTAAGATAGAAATCAAAAGATTCTTTAAACTAAATGATACAGGAAACACAAGTTATGAAAATCTGTTGGACATAACTAAAGCAGTCCTGAGAAGAAAATTTATATCCATAAATGCCTACATCCAAAAGACAGAAAGATCACAAACCAACAACCTAATGAATTGTCTCAAATAACTGGAAAAGAAAGAGCAAACCAACCCCAAACCCAGCAGAAGAAAATAAATAACAAAGATCAGAGCAGAACTAAATAAAATTGATAACAAAAAAACTATACTAACAAAACAAAAAGTTGGTTATTTGAAAAAATAAACAAAATTGATATGCCTCTTGCTAGATTAATGAGAACCAGAAAAGAAAGGACTCTAATAAGCTCAATCAGGAATGAAAAAGAAGTTACTACTGATACCACAGAAATACAAAATATCATCTATGAATACTATAAAAACTTCTATGTGCATAAACCTGAAAATGTGGAGCAAATGGACAAATTCTTAGAAACACACAGCCTCCCTTGGCATTCCTGAACAGACCAATATCAAATACCAATATTGAAGCAGCAATAAAAAAACCTTCCTAAAAAGAAAAGTCCTAGACCAGATGGTTTCACATCTGAATTTTACCAGACCTATAAAGAACTTGTGCCTATCCTGCAGAAATTGTTCCACAACATTGAGAAGGAAGGAATCCTTCCCAAGATGTTCTACAAAGCCAATGTCACCCTGATACCAAAACCAGGAAAGGATGCAACACAAAAGAAAACTACAGACCAATATTCCTTATGAATATAGATGCAAAAATCCTCAACAAAATCCTAGCAAACAAAATTCAGGTGCTTATCAAAAAAATAATATGTCACAACTAAGTGGGCTTTATCCCAGAGATGCATGGATGGTTCAACATATGCAAATCTATAAATGTAATTCACCACTTAAACAAAAGCAAAAACAAAGACCACATGATCTTCTCAATAGACACAGGAAAAGCATTTGACAAAATTCAGCACCCTTTTATGATAAGAACACTTAACAAAATAGACATAGATGGGATTTACCTGAGAATGAAAAAAGCCATATATAACAAACCCACAGCCAACATCATACTGAAGGGGGAAAAATTGAAAGCATTCCAGCTTAGAACTGGAACCAGACAAGGTTGCCCTCAACTACCACTTCTATTCAACATAGTGCTGGAAGTCCTAGCCAGAGCAATCAGATAAAAGAAGCAAATCCAGGGCATCCAAATGGGGGCAGAAGAGGTCAAACTATCACTCTTTGCTGACAATATATCTAGATTTTATATGTAGAAAACCTCAAAGATTGTGCCATGAGACTGCTGGATTTGATAAACAAATTCAGCAAAATCTCAGGTTACAAAACTCAATGTACAGAAATCAGTAGCATTCCTAAATGCCAACAACAGTCAAACTGAGAATCAAATCCAAAGACTCAGTACCCATCACAATAGCAACGAAAAAAATTAAAATACCTGGGAGTATATTTAACTAAGGAGGTAAAAGACCTCTATAGGGAGAACTATGAAACACTGAAGAAGGAAATAGCACAGGACATAAACAGGTAGAAAACCATACCATGTTCATGGGTCCGCAAAATCGACATTGTTAAAATGTCTATACTACCCAAAGTGCTCTACAGATTCAATGCATACCTATTAAAATACCAACATCATTTTTTGTAGATCTAGAAAAAATAATTTAACACTTTGTATGGAACCAGAGAAGATCCTGTATAGCAAAAGCAATCTTAAGCAAAAAGAACAAATTGGGAGGCATCAATTTACCAGACTTCAAGCTATACTACAAGGCTATAGTAACTAAAACAGCATGTGATTGGCACAAGAACAGACACATAGACCAATGGAACAGAACTGAGAACCCAGATATAAAACCATCCTTGTATAGCCATCTAATCTTTGACAAAGCAGACAAAACATACACTGGGAGAAGGAATCCTTATTCAATAAATGATGCTAGGAAAACTGGATAGCCACATGTAGAAGACTGAAACAAGATCTGCACCTTTCACCTCTCACAAAAAACAACAGTGGATAATAGAGTTAAACCTAAGGCATTAAACTATAAGAGTTCTAGAATAAAATGTTGGAAAAACTCTTATAGACATTGGCCTAGGCAAAGAATTTATGAATAAGACCCCAAAGGCAATCATAGCAACAATGAAAATAAATAAATGGGACCTGATCAAATTAAAAAGCTTCTGCACAGCCAAGGAAACTAACACAAGAGCAAGTAGACAACCTACAGAATGAGAGAAAATATTTCCATGCTACATATCCGATAAAGGGCTGATAACTAGAATCTATATAGAAGTCAGGAATATCAACAAGAAAAAATCAAACAAGACTATCAAAAAGTGGGCAAAGGACATGAACAGAAACTTTTCAAAAGAAGATAGACTAATGACCAAGAAACATGCAAAAATGCTCAACATCCTAATCATCAGGGACATGCAAATCAAAACCACAATAAGATATCATTTAACTCCAGTGAGACTGGCGTTTATCAAAAAGTCCCAAAACAATAAATGTTGGTGTGGATGTGGAGAGATAGCAACACTCAAACACTGCTGGTGAGACTGCAAACTAGTAAAATCGCTGTGAAAAGTAATTTGGAGATACTTCAAAAAGCTACAAGTAGAACAGTCATTTGATCCAGCAATCCCATTACTGGGCATATACCCAAAGGTAAAAAAGATATTCTATAAAACAGACTTCTGCACTCGAATGTTTATAGCAGCACAATTCACAATTACAAAGATGTGGAAACAACCCAAATGTCCATCAATACATGAGTGGATTAATAACATATGGTATATGTATACCATGTAGTTCTATTTAGCTACAAAACACAATGGTGACCTGGCACCTCTTATATTATCCTGGTTAGAGCTGGAGCCCATTCTACTAAGTGAAGTATCACAAGAATGGAAAAACAAGCACCACATGTACTTATCATCAAATTGGTATTAACTGATCAACACTTATGTACATATAGCAGTAACATTCATCAGGTGTTAGGCTGATAGGAGGGAGGAAAAGGAGATGGGTATATTCACACCTAATGGGTGCAGTGCATACTATGTGGAGGATGGACATGTTTGAAGTTCTGACTGAGGAGGGGCAAAAGCAATATATGTAATAATATCATGTACCCCCATAATATAATGAAATAAAAAATTAAAAAATATATCTTAACAAAATAAAAGATAAATATGTGTTGTTTTAAGCCACTGGAAAAAAAAGAATACTAATTTAACTAATTTGGATATATGATTACAATATCCGACAAATTTTCACTAGGAAATAACTTAATAATTTATCTGTCCCTCCGCTGTCTATCTGCCTATCTGTGCAAACATATATCCTACATTTATTGTCATGGATGAGTAGCCAGCATTTCAGCTGAATACTCAGAGATAGGCTTGAGTGACTCTAGTAAGCCAGTGAGAACCAGTGGCAGATCCAGTATTAGACAGGTGTTCCCCACAGACATGTAGGAAACAAAGGTAAGGACAGGAAGTCAAAACAATGAATCTTTGAATAGCCAGCAATCATTAAAATTCAAAGGAGGATCACTATAGTTTTCAACAAAATAAATCATTAGAATAAGGAGCTTAAAAGGATTAATGTGATTCTCTATTGAAAGCCTGGTGAATAAGTAAAGCCCAGATTCTTCTAAAACACTGTGATCAGAAAATGAAAGTACAGGATAAAAAACTATGACTTTGTCCTTCCCCCAAAAAATCATCCCCCCTAAAAGAAATCCTACAGTCTTGTCAAACTGTAACTGAGCAAAACCCTGTCAGTACTAACGAAACAGCAACCTCATATATGAATCTGAATTTATCAATCGAGTATTTTATTACTAATGTTTCTGTCTCTATACATTAAATGATTGCATTCCAAGAAAATGAACATTCACTTTTATAATGTAGAATTTAATCTTAATAAATCTCTCAAAAAATTAAGGTGTGCTTGGTGACAGGGGGGAATTAGATCTAGAATTGTCTATTTTATTTTAATTACTTTACTATAATTATAAAGATCCTTGATTAGGACCATAAGTACCCAAGGGCAAGGCTCAACATTTGCTAACATGTGGAAATGATTAATAAATGTTTACTGAATGCCAATGATGGGTATAGCTGATATAGCTGAAACCTTCAGTAAGGCTACAGTGGCCTATAGCAGTGCTTCTCAAATGTGCATACAGTGCAGCTGAAGATCTTGTTGAAATGAAGAAACTGATTCAGTGATTGTCCTATGGTGGGACCTGAGATTCTGCATTTCTAACAAGTGTTAGCAACACTGCTGGTCCCTAGATTACATTTTGAGTAGCAAGGACTTCCACCATATATGTGAAATCTGAACTAGTATCCCATTACAAAATACTAAAAATATCAAACCAACCACTGTAACAGGGACAACTAAAAAATAACCACCAGGTTTCCTTTATTGACTCTGTGACTAATAAGGAATGATTAACAAATATTTGCTTATGTGACAGGTATAACCATTTAGAAATACCTCCTGAATTACAGTTACCATTTCTCTCTCCTTTCACTCTCCCATATTTTAATCATAAAGATAGGGGAAAGGTAAAATGCCACCCATAAAATTATGAGAGTATGATTCAGGTAAATATTAAAAGCAAAGGGGAAAGGAAAGAAAAAGCTCACCATTTCAACTTCATTATATTTGGACAGTAAGAAAGAAAGAAAGAAAGGTAAGAAGAGCAGGTGCTCCAATAGGTTTTCTCCCCTCTCTTGGTCTATGACCCAGAGATGAGGTGTGTGAGACAGATTGAAGGAAAAGCCAAAAAGCACAAGGGATGTCAGCTCCATTTCCTGCAAGGAACTCTGGGAGATTGCCTTACACAGTGTCCCCACAATAACCTGGAATGGGGATGTTGTAATCAGAGAGAGAGAGCTTTAGTTAGAACCCCTTTGCTACCCTGTTCTCTCATCTCTCTAAGACACTCGAAAGTTCCTGAGAGTTCAGCTGGTCAACTTTATAGAGGTGCTACCACAGCAACAAAGTCACTAGGACCCCTCCAACAAGAGCCAGGTAGGCCTCTGGAGACAGATCTCGGAGAGCTAGAAGGGTCAGAGAGGGCCTAGATGAGGCTTAATCAGCAAAAAATACCACTGGGGCTTGACCACACTGAAAGATAACACAAGCTCTGCTGGCAATAGCCCTCCATGGGGAGAATCTTATAATTCCCTCAACAAGACCCACTAATAAACCCAGCCAGCCTGTACCCAAACACTGTTTTAAGCCAGGAGACCTCACTGCATCCCAGAATCACAAAATCATATAAACCCCTAAAGAAGAAAAAAAAAAAATACTCAAATGCCATCCTGAAGAAAAGGGTGGAGAGGAATAGGAAATCTGAAAAAATTAAGCATTGATCCCTAGAGATTATTTCATAAAGAGAATATCAATTTATTAGGGAGGCTATAATGTGTTTAAGAGTCTGAACTCTGATCTTAAAGCAAATTTGTTTCTTGTTTTTCTAGGAAAGTATGAGTGTAGGATATCTCATAAAGATTATCAATCAGCAAGAGAAAATAAAGAAACTTGTTTTCATTTTGCATGTGTTTATGATAGAAAAAAGAAACTTCGATCATAACTAGCAATTGAAAGGCAAGAGATGAATTTATTATCTTTGCATCTTCAGTATCTAGCATTGTACTTGGTGAATTATGATAAATGAATGTAGATAATGAAATAAAAAGCCTTCAGTAGGGGCAAGGTTGAATTCAGAAGAGCAGCATTTGACAGAGATAGTAAGTATTTCATCCCCAAATGCTAGTACCAAAGCAACCAGTGCAACATGGACAAACTTCCTCACTCATTTTGTAGGTGATATTTTGTTTTTACTATATGACAATGGCACATTTGCTTACATAAAATGATTATATGTAGTAGATGCTCAATTAATGTTAGTTGTCTTCCCATTCCTTTCACTTCCTCATCTTTACTATAGTGAAATTAAAAGAGGCTTATGAAAATGAGAATTATTAATGTAAAGATTTTAAATAAATAAAAAATATATATAGAAAAATAAAAGGCTCAAAATCATGGAAATTTCTTCATGGCTTTTTACCATGCCTTTATATCTATGAGGCTGTTTCTTTTCTATTATTCTTATCAAGGGCCTTAGATCAAAAGCCATTTCTTCTAGTTAAATGTACCTAAGACTCCTCAGTCTACACTGGAGACCTGCTAGTGACAGATAAGCCTAACAAAGATACTTACACCTTTTCCAGTTTGTTTTCATCCTAGCTGAGAATATTTAGGTTTGATATTTGATTTGTCAGATACAGTAAATGCTTTGGTACCATGTTTTGTTTCATTGGCATAGAATCAGCACCAACATTCTAAACAACAAATTCTTACAAAGTCTCAATACAGTAGACAAAAAAATTTGTTTGTTTAAAGCATTTGTGCCTGATTTTAGATTCTTGACCATGTGTTAATTTGAAAATTGGAAAAGACCTGATATTTTCCAAATTTAGTGAAATCAAATGTGTAACTCTGTGGCAAATCAGAAATAAATCACTTAATTTCTTTGTTGGCCCTTTTGAAAGCTTCTGAAATGACTATAGTTTAATGTGCAGATTGGTAAGGATGTAGTTTAATTTCTTGTGTTTATATTTTCTGCAAAGTGTTTTTCAAGTGATTTCATAAAAGACAATGTGTCCAGGGAAAGTGTCAGGTACTATACAAGAAAACATAAAAGATCAAAGAGGAGTCAATTTATCAAGGGTAGCAGAGAACTGGTTAACAGTTCTATATCTCCATAAAGAAAATGCTAACTCTATCAGCTGAATTTAGAACCCGTTCTTTTCTTGAATATCTAGTGACAAATGCCTTGGTATCCTTTTTGTTGGAGGGAGAGAGATGATTGAAATTGTGGCAAATAGCTCAGAATCTTAAGAATTAGTCTTTTGGAGGAGATTTCCTCATAAAATTTTCTTTGTAATTGTGCTTGGGTTTGTGTCAACTCATTCACTCTCATTTGTAGTCTCCTAGATGTTAAAAGGTCTGAAAGCATACTATTTTAGTACTCTATATTTGTTACATTCTCTATGAAAGTGTTATAAAGCAAACACATCATCAAAATGGTATTCTTCTTGATAGTTTTCCTTGCAATTTCCAAATACTTGACCTTAAATTGGTTTACAAGAAGAGTTGGACATTCTGTTGTAGGTATAACATTTTAGGAGGTTTAAACGTTCAATCATTTTATAGGGAGAAAACATATTCTAACTTTAAGTAAGTTTTTGTTGGACAAATATAGAATTATGAATTTATTTATTTTATAGTCTACAAATCTAATATGGATAGAAACAAGGCTACAGAGAAATAGGAGTGCAGTTTTTTCTTTAGTGTTTATTTCTAAGTTTGGGTTTAACTACCATGAATAATTGCAAAAAGTATTTCTCAACATCTTGCCCGCCATTTTACTCTGCCTTTTTAAGGTGAAAAAAGATCCCAGGGCTTTTCACCAAATAAATAAAAGACCAACAAGCTTATGTAGTATCATTTTTCGGCAGATTGGATGGCAATATATTACTTGTGAGGCTAGGACAGTTTAAGACATCATCCTTACTCTAAACCCTGATGGGAGTTATGTTTGACTAGCTAAGTGTTTGAATACATAAATGCATTCAGCCTTTGGTATTTAAAGTGAGCATCATTAACTCAACATTTCAACTTAAACTTTGCTTAAACGATAAAGTTTCACCCAAGTGAAATCAATGGGAGGTGTGTGTGAATATATGAGGTTTCAGCTTGGCCCACTAAGGAATTTTGATGAAAATAGACAACCAAATTAAGAAATCATCAAAATAGAGCAATTATTGGTTGAAGAAAAGATAACACTAAAAAGTGCTTGCAGTTTTTCTACCTAAAGCCCAGTAATTATATATATGCAAAACATATATATTATATATATTTTTTATATATATACACACATATATATATTTTGGAGGGGGAGCATTTAAGAATCCATCTTTTGTATGCTTAATGTTCATTTCACACTAACATCTAAAAACACTAGACTGGTTCTTGAAATACCACCTTGTCTATGTTTGGAGTTCTATCAAATGATTTAATTTTCCTAGCTTCTTTAGCATATTGATTCTTTCCCCAAATATTCACTAAGTGTTCACTGTTCACATTATTTGCCTAGGGAAGTTTGTCTCTGGTTTTCAAAGGACACTAAAGGGAGTGGTAACAAAATCTTGCAAAAATATAATTGGAGTATTTTATCGAAGTAAAATACTAATAATAGATCAGAATTTCCCATCATCCTCTACTCTATGTGGCATGTAAACACAGGAGGGAGACATAACAGTGGCACCTAGCCCAATCATAATATCATTAAAGAATAAAATTTAGCTTTCCAGACATGAAATCTGATATGCACAGTTGCATGTAGAATCCCTTTCCACTCTAAACATATTAAAGTGTGGACACTAATTTACTATTTTGAATGAAAATTCATGAGCAACTTCCTCATGAGAAAAGCAGACTGCCTTTGCTATTAATAAATAAAAAGGAATATGGAGTTCTTTCCAGCAGTAATTTTCTCAAGTCTTATATATATATATACCCACACACGTGAAAATGTCTAAGAAAAATAAAATCAAGCCTACAACCTTGTTAATAACTAGCCCCGCTTTCTCATGGGTGTCCACAAACACCTGTTATTGAAATAAAAGGCATAAAGCACCAAGGTAACCCATAAAATTCTAATCATCAACATTAGCCATAAAATTAGAAATATCAACGTAGATTTCTGGGTGTATTTAGAGGATTCAGTTAGGCTGTCAGGAGGTCAAACTCTTGTCCAAATTTTCAGCTAATACTCTGGACTAAGTTCTATCTAAGGAACTAGATAACATTTTGAAGAATTTTAATATCAGCAATTAGGAGAGCAAACAGGGAACTGTATTTCAAAAGACAAAGCAAGAGATGATGCTGTTTTTAAAAAAGAGATAAACCTTCCTATGTTATCATCTGTGTTTTAAGAGGGGACTAGATCCAGACCTGCTACTGCATGCTGGTGTGGATTAGAGAAATAACTCTTTTATAAAAGGCCCACTGTACCCTAGGCCTCACTGGTTTTCCAAAATTTAATAGACAATAGATAAACAACCTGAAATAACTGTCACCCAATCCCTAACAAAAGCCTGGTAGCAGAATAAATATGGAAAGTTCTCTTAAGATGAATTTGTCTATATCCTCCATTGAGGCTGACCTTGCCCACAGAGTGCTGTGTTCAGAGTAGGTTTTAGTTACTTATAGAATTATTCTTACAGAATTATGCTTTGACATCACTTCTGCAGCCTACATCAAAAAATTGCCTTGGGAATTGGTTTCTCTTGTAGGGGAGTGGTATCACAGACATCTGTCTTTGCCTTAAAGAACTACAGGAGAAATTCCTCTCAGGACTCAACATCATAAGACGTTGTGCTTCACCTGATAAATTATTATTTTTAGTCTTAGCACACTATGAATTTCTAATGGATGAAATTTCATTATAATTTTTGGATGTGGAGAGCATAGAGGCAAATCTTAGCCCTTCTTGAGGACATTCCTAAAATATACATTTGTTTATTTTTTTTACAAATATTTTACTTTTGCCTAAATTATTTCAGTCAAACATTTATTCTATTTTATTGTCAACATTTTTAAAAGTTGGCTCCAATCCTTTGTAGAAGGAGATGGGGGAATGAGCATAGGAATAAATTTTAAAATAAAGAGTTAAGCTCTGGAGATCTAGAAGATGGTGGACGAATAACACCGCCAGACAGAGTGTCTCTGCAGAAAAGACAGATTCTAGCAGAAATTAGAGGAAAGAAGCAAGAAGACGAGCATACTGCGGGCGAGGGCCGGAAGGAGGGGTACCTGAGACCCTGGGAGACGCCAGGAGGGGAGGCTGCAGAGGAGAATTGGCAGCTGAGACCACCGGAGCAGCCCGGAGACCAGCAGCAAGGGTAGGTGGATTTGCTGTTTCCCCTCCCCTGCATTTGGGACTGCTGGTGGGCTCCCCAGCGGGTGGAGAGACCTGCGGACATCAGCCGAGAGACGGCCGCCGCCAGCCAGCAGTGAGCCTGTAGCAGACGTGGCACCAGGTTCCCAACTTCCTCCGGGCACCTCCGTGTGCACAGACCTGAGCCGCGCGGCAGGCGCCATATTGCCTCCTCCTCCCCTCCGCTGACCCTACCCGCGGCTGCCCAGAGAGACAATACAGCCACCAGCCGGAGGCACCTCCAGGGAACGGGACCTTCCCTTTTGGGACCCTACAGCTGACTCAGGGGAACTCAGACTGTGAGTTCCCTACCAGCCTGCCCTCCCAGGTGCTGCTGGCACGGTGTTCCCAGGAGAACGGTGCTGACTCAGAGGCTGGGAGACATAGACCCAGCTTGGGCTCCCTGTGGGTGAATTGGGACTGGAACTCCTCTCCCTGGTGGGGATACAGTTTGAACTCTGGGACCCGGAGGTCGGACCTGCAGACCAGATCCCCTGCACTGAGGGCTAGCATTGCCCGGGGCACAGAAGGGTTATACATGAACAGCCTACTGAGGTGTGTGTGCCTCCAGGGGCGGATCAGCATCCTAGAGGGCAACCCTCCTCCCAGGAGGAGGCTGTGCGCCCAACCCAGGTGGCGTTCCTGTGCAGGGAACCTCCCCGCCGGCATCACAGTCTGGGGAGGCTTGGTGGCTGGTGGTCTGGCCTGCTGGCAGAGGCCCAGGAGTAGCTGCAGAGTTGGGGAGGGTGGAAAGAAGCGAGGCCCGCTCCAGACTGCAGGTCTCAGACAGACCCACCCCCACACCCAGACTTTCTGGCTGAGCGGGACCATTCCAGCCCCGCCCTGAAAGCTTTCCATGGAAGCAGAGAACAGAACTTTGACCCCTGCTAACAGCCTGAGAGCAGGCTTACCCAACGCAGCTCCGCCCAGAACAAGAGCTGATAACAGGACACAAAATCAACAGCATAGCCTGTTCCTCCAAGCAAACTCCGCCTACTGACAGGGACGGCATCTTGCACAGCCTTTCCACGGCACCCACTGACTCAATATACAGGGAGTGGTCCAATTTCACCCACAGACACCACCTAACGCTTCAGAAACTAAACAAGGTGTGTGAATACCCAAACAATAACTTAAGGAAAGAAACAACAACTGATCGACATGGGAAGAAATCAGCGAAAGAACTCAGGAAATATGAAGAACCAAATGGAAAACACACCCCCAAAGAGGAGCACCAGCCCTCTACAAATGGACACCAACCAAAATCAGGCAACCAATATGACAGAAGAGGAATTTCGTATGTGGATCATAAGAACCCTCACCGAGCTGAAACAACAACTCAATAACCAACATAAAGAAACCACAAAAAGCCTCCAGGATATGGAAAAAGAAATAGACACAATGAGGAAAAGTGTAACCGAACTCCTGGAAATGAAGAATCGATTCAAGGAACTACAAAATACAGTGGAAAGTCTCAAGAACAGGGTAGATCAAACAGAAGAAAGAATCTCAGAGCTTGAAGATAACACCCTCCAATTAAATAAATCAGTCACAGAAATAGAGCAGAGAAACAAGAGAAAACAGAAAAGCCTACAAGAGCTGTGGGATTATGTGAAGAAACCTAATGTGAAGGTCATAGGGTTACCAGAAGGGGAAGAAGACAACACTCAAGGGTTAGACAAGCTGTTTGAAGATATAATAGAGGAAAATTTCCCAGGCCTTGCTCAAAATCTTGATATACAAGTTCAAGAAGCTCAGAGGACCCCTGGGAGATTCAACACAAACAGGAAGACGTCACGACATGCAGTCATCAGACTGACCAAAGTATCAACTAAAGAGGCCCTTCTAAGAGCTGTAAGACAAAAGAAGCAAGTAACATACAAGGGAAAGCCAATTCGAATAACATCAGACTTCTCTAATGAGACTTTACAAGCAAGGAGAGACTGGGGCCCCATTCTCACTCTTTTGAAACAAAACAATGCCCAGCCTAGAATATTATTCCCTGCAAAACTAAGCTTCGTATATGAAGGAGAAATCAAAACATTCTCAGACAAGCAAAGGCTCAGAGAATTCACCAAGACAAGACCAGCCCTACAAGAAGTACTTAAAACAGCGTTACGCATGGAACATCATAATAATAACCCACGAATATAAAAACAACCAAAACCCAAAGATATTAAAGGCCAGATATTACAATGGCTCAAGACAGAAATCATAGCAACCACATCCAACCCAATAGAATGATCCCGTAATCTACCTTACCTATCAGTTCTCTCAATAAATGTGAATGGCTTAAACTCTCCACTCAAGAGACATAGGCTGGCTGAATGGATAAGAAAATACAGGCCAAGTATATGCTGTCTTCAGGAAACACATCTAACCTGCAAGGATGCATATAGACTAAAAATAAAAGGGTGGAGATCAATATTCCAAGCAAATAGAAGCCAAAAGAAGGCTGGTGTGGCAGTTCTAATTTCACACGATTTAGTTTTTAAACCAACAAAAGTAGTGAAAGACAAAGAGGGTCATTATATAATGGTGAAGGGCACAGTCCAACAAGAAGAGATAACAATTTTATTTTTTTTTTATTTTTATTTTTTTTTTATTTTATTTTATTTTTTTTTTTGAGACAGAGTCTCACTTTGTTGTCCAGGCTAGAGTGAGTGCCGTGGCATCAGCCTAGCTCACAGCAACCTCAAACTCCTGGGCTTGAGTGATCCTTCTGCCTCAGCCTCCCGAGTAGCTGGGACTACAGGCATGCGCCACCATGCCCAGCTAATTTTTTTTTTTATATATATATCAGTTGGCCAATTAATTTCTTTCTATTTATAGTAGAGACGGGGTCTCGCTCTTGCTCAGGCTGGTTTTGAACTCCTGACCTTGAGCAATCCGCCCGCCTCGGCCTCCCAAGAGCTAGGATTACAGGCGTGAGCCACAGCGCCCGGCCTAACAATTTTAAATATATATGCACCCAACTTAAGTGCACCCAGATTCACAAAGCAAACCTTACTGGAGCTAAGCAAATGGATTAATAGCAACTCCATAATCGCCGGAGATTTCAACACCCCACTGACGGCACGAGACAGATCCTCCAAACAGAAAATTAATAAAGAAATAATGGACTTAAACAAAACTCTAGAACAATTGGGTCTGACAGACATCTACAGAACATTCTACCCAAAATCCACTGAATATACGTTCTTCTCATCAGCTCACGGGACATTCTCTAAGATTGACCATATCCTAGGACACAAAGAAAATCTCAAGAAATTTAAAAAAATAGAAATCATACCATGTACCTTCTCAGATCACAGTGGAATAAAACTAGAAATCAACCCTAACAGAAACTCACATTTCTACACAAAAACGTGGAAATTAAACAACCTCCTACTAAATGATTACTTCGTAAATGAAGAAATCAAGACGGAAATAAAAAACTTCTATGAAGAAAACGACAATGGAGAGACAAGTTATCAACTCCTCTGGGACACAGCTAAAGCAGTTCTGAGAGGAAAGTTTATCTCCATAAATGCCTATAACCAAAAGACAAGAAGATCACAAATAGACAATCTAATGAAATGACTCAAAGAGCTGGAAAAAGAAGAACAGACCAACCCCAAACCCAGCAGAAGAAGTGAAATCAACAAGATCAAATCAGAACTAAACGAAATTGAAAACAGGAAAGCTATTCAGGAGATTAATAAAACAAAAAGTTGGTTCTTTGAAAAAATAAACAAAATTGACACACCATTGGCTAAGCTAACGAAAAGCAGAAAAGAGAAATCTCTAATAAGCTCCATCAGGAATAAAAAAGGAGATATCACAACTGATCCCAAAGAGATACAAGATACAATTTATGAATACTACAAAAATCTTTATGCACACAAACTGGAAAATGTGGAGGAAATGGACAAATTTCTAGAAACACACAGCCTCTCTAGGCTCAACCAGGAAGAAATAGATTCCCTGAACAGACCAATCTCAACAGCTGAAATAGAAACAGCAATTAAAAATCTCCCTAAAAGGAAAAGTCCCGGTCCAGATGGCTTCACACCTGAATTTTACCATACTTACAAAGAAGAACTAGTACCTATCTTGCAGAAACTATTCCACAACATCGAGAAGAACGGAAACCTCCCCGACACCTTTTATGAAGCGAATATTACTCTGATACCAAAACCAGGAAAGGATGCAACAAAAAAAAGAAAACTACAGACCAATATCCCTAATGAATATAGATGCAAAAATTTTCAACAAAATCTTAGCTAACCGAATCCAGACACTTATCAAAAAAATAATCCACCACGACCAAGTGGGCTTCATCCCAGGGATGCAGGGATGGTTCAACATACGTAAATCTATAAATACAATTCACCACATAAACAGAAGCAAAAACAAAGACCACATGATTCTTTCAATAGATGCAGAAAAAGCTTTTGACAAAATTCAACACCCTTTCATGATACGAACACTTAAGAAAATAGGCATAGAAGGGACATACCTAAAAATGATACAAGCCATATATGACAGACCCATAGCCAACATCATACTGAATGGGGAAAGATTGAAATCATTCCCACTTAGAACTGGAACCAGACAAGGCTGCCCACTATCTCCACTTCTGTTCAACATAGTGCTGGAAGTCTTGGCTACAGCAATCAGACAGGAAAATGGAATCAAAGGTATCCAAATAGGGGCAGAAGAGATCAAACTTTCACTGTTTGCTGATGATATGATATTGTATCTAGAAAACCCCAAGGATTCAACCAAGAAACTCCTGGAACTGATCAATGAATTTAGTAAAGTCTCAGGATATAAAATCAATACACAGAAATCAGAGGCATTCATATACGCCAACAACAATCTAATTGAGAACCAAATCAAAGACTCAATTCCCTTCACAATAGCAACAAAGAAATTAAAGTACCTAGGAATATATTTAACCAAAGAGGTAAAAGACCTCTACAGGGAGAACTATGAAACACTGAGGAAGGAAATAGCAGAGGATGTAAACAGATGGAAATCCATACCATGCTCGTGGATCGGCAGACTCAATATCATCAAAATGTCTATACTACCCAAACTGATCTACAGATTCAATGCAATACCTATTAAAATCCCATCAGCATTCTTCACAGATATAGAAAAAATAATTTTACGCTTCGTATGGAACCAAAGAAGACCCCGAATATCAAGAGCAATTCTAGGCAACAAAAACAAAATGGGAGGCATTAATATGCCAGATATCAAACTATACTACAAAGCTGTAGTAATTAAAACAATATGGTATTGGCACAAAAACAGGAATATTGACCAGTGGAACAGATGTGAGAATCCTGATATAAAACCATCCTCATATAGCCATCTCATCTTTGACAAAGCAGACAAAAACATACGCTGGGGAAAAGAATCTCTCTTCAATAAATGGTGCTGGGAAAACTGGATAGCCACCTGTAGAAGGCTAAAACAGGACCCATACCTTTCACCTCTCACAAAAACCAACTCACGCTGGATAACAGACTTAAACCTAAGATATGAAACTATTAGAACTCTAGAGGAAAAAGTTGGAAACACTCTCCTAGACATCGGCCTGGGCAAAGAGTTTATGAAGAAGTCCCCAAAGGCAATCACAGCAGCAACAAAAATAAATAAATGGGACATGATCAAACTACAAAGCTTCTGCACAGCCAAACAAATAGTCATGAAAGTAAACAGACAACCTACAGAATGGGAGAAAATTTTTGCATCCTATGCATCCGGTAAGGGACTGATAACTAGAATATACTTAGAACTCATGAAAATCAGGAAGAAAAAATCAAATAACACCATTAAAAAGTGGGCAAAGGACTTGAACAGAAATTTTTCTAAAGAAGACAGAAGAATGGCCAACAAACATATGAAGAAATGCTCAACATCTCTAATCATCAGGGAAATGCAAATCAAAACCACAATGAGATATCACTTAACCCCAGTGAGAATGGCCTTTATCAAAAAATCTCCAAACAATAAATGCTGGCGTGGTTGCGGAGAGAGAGGAACACTCCTACACTGCTGGTGGGACTGCAAACTAGTTCAACCTCTGTGGAAAGCAATATGGAGATACCTTAAAGCGATACAAGTGAATCTACCATTTGATCCAGCAATCCCATTGCTGGGCATCTACCCAAATGATCCAATGACACTCTACAAAAAAGACACCTGCACTCGAATGTTTATAGCAGCACAATTCATAATTGCAAGGCTGTGGAAACAGCCCACGTGCCCATCAATCCAAGAATGGATTAATAAAATGTGGTATATGTATACCATGGAGTACTATTCAGCTCTAAGAAACAATGGTGATATAGGTGATATAACACATCTTATATTTTCCTGGTTAGAGCTGGAACCCATACTACTAAGTGAAGTATCCCAAGAATGGAAAAACAAGCACCATATATATTCTCCAGCAAACTGGTATTAACTGAGCAGCACCTAAGTGGACACATAGGTACTACAGTAATAGGGTATTGGGCAGGTGGGAGGGGGGAGGGGGCCGGGTATATACATACATAATGAGTGAGATGTGCACCATCTGGGGGATGGTCATGATGGAGACTCAGACTTTTGGGGGGGGGGAAATAGGCATTTATTGAAACCTTAAAATCTGTACCCCCATAATATGCTGAAATTAAAAAAAAATAAAATAAAAAAAATAAAAATGCAAAAAAATAAAAAAATAAAAAAAATAAACAGTTAAGCTCTACACACTAAAATGAGGTATATTAGATTTGTCTTAGGTGCCTTCTCATTGTCCATGTTAGCACGTCTCTCCCTCTTCAATGGGCCCCATCACCTTCCCAAAACTGTACAGAAATTGAGCATTGTTAACATGGAAGGGATATATATACACATACACATACACACACACACACACACATATATTTTTTATTAGTTGACTTTACTGTTACCTCTGAAATCATAGTTCCCAGAAAGTATACTTCTGCCTCTCTGGTTTGCCCTTTGTTGGCTCCTGGCATAGATGGCATTAGATCATTGAAGTGGAAGACTGTCTGAGTCTACAATTATTTTAATGTATTTGCACATTAAAGGGGTATAATATCATGACCCTAAATGAATACATTTCTAGTGGTGAAATTTTTTGTTTGTTTTAGTCCTGAAAGACCTATTTTAATAATCACATAGTAGTCAGAATATCAGTTATCCAGGAAGTAGCCAAGCACTTTTTTTTCTTTTTGATTTCATGCTGCATTGTTATCACAGCACCAGAGTATCAGGGATAGAGCAAAAAGGGCCTAAATTGAACACTTATCCACTGTTAAATTGAGACATGGAAAGAGTAAGGGAAAGAAAGTAGAAATATAGGATGGAAATAAGGTTTCTTTGGGTCATCTAGTGATTTAATCTATCTGTAAGAGTGTTATCAACATTGGCACATATAAGAAGAGTACACTTCATTTTATGGCTGGCATGTACCCAAAAGAAAACATTTTATATACATTGTTCCAAAAATACCTACTATGTGTGAATGTGTGTATGTGTGTGTGTGTGTGTGTGTGTGAGAGAGAGAGAGAGAGAGAGAGAGAGAGAATGAGAGAGAGACATAGAGAGATAGAGACACTATGAGTGATCATGAATGATCATCTAATTGCACAGAGATACTTTTATATCTAGTGAAAACCAGAAATATCACCCCATAGCAGTGAAATCCAGAGTGATTATATCCTTTCTCAGGTAGTTGAAGTAAGTCATTCAGGATATCTTACTACTTAGAGAAACAAATTTGGTCTTTGCTCAAGTGATATTTTAATTAGTGATTTATTTGTTTTTACTTATCAATATCACTTCTCATTGGAGATGTTTTATAAATATAAGAAGTATATAAATAAAATAGTTATAAAATATTAATATATTATATAAATCTGTATTATATAATATATAAATATATATATTAATATTTGTGTGTGTTTTCACACCAACCCAGACGGACTTCTTTTCCCAAAGGAAAATAAACTCATCTTTCCTGCCAAACTTTTGGTCTATTATCCTATCATAGTCTATTTAAAGTTCATTTCATTCAGCCTGTTTTGCTTAGGAATAACCTACATACACTGCTTGGACTGGGAAGGAAATTTACATGAAAGCCTTGTGTGATGAGGGGTGAATTACTCCCATATTCTTAGATACAAGGCATAAACCTCAACTACATCTCCATTTGTGGACATTGCCCAATTTCATCCACAGCCAAAGGAAGTCTGGCATGTGGCTGATGAGACTGAGCTATCTTCTAGAACTTCACCACAAGAGTGTAAGTCCCAAAGAACTCCCCTGGGAATCCCTCCTGATCCCAGGAAGCAGAGTCAAGAATCATCTCCATGCCCTTCTGCTTCATCAACATCAAATTGTTTATGATAAACCTCAACACACACAGATACCCATCCTTACCTAGTTATTGTCATTGTGACTGAAATCCTTACCCTCCCTGTATCCTTTTCTAATGGCTAAAATCTATGCGTCTTTTAAGACAGCTCACATGTTCCTTCATACCCTAAGCTTCCCTGACCCTTTTCAACCATACTGGATTAGGTAGCCTTCCTCAGTACCCCTAATACCTAATATCTTAAATTTGGCCCATTGTTTTAAAGGATGATTTAAGTTTCCTGTGTATCTCTTTCACTACACTGAGTACTGTGGAGATAAAATCTCATGTATCTTTTTCATTTCTAGCATCTTGTATCACTCCTTACAACATATTAGTTGCACAACAAATATTTCATTAACTGATTTTTCACATATCTATTACATTCCAAGGTATTTTAGATATTTTCTTTAATTATTATATTTCCTTTCTGCAAAAAAAAAAAAAATAACCATGAAGTAGACTGGAATAACTATTCCCATTTTATAGACTGAGATATTGCATCCTGGTGAGGTAAATCTCCCAATCAAGGTTGCACAACTGAAAAGTAGCAGAGTGCCAACTCGAATTTCATTCTTAATTTTTAATCTAGTATCCTCTCTCTCCTCATTTAGGAAATTAGACTAGAGTGAATGTATGACTATCCCTAAAGATAGGTATTATTTGTGTAGTTGGAAGCAATCTGAGCAGACCTAATATATTCTAATATCCAGGATCTAGAGGTTTTACCTATATAGATAAAGGACGTAATGGTCAACTGTAGTCTTTAATTCCTGTTAATCAAGATACCACCTGGAATTCTCAATAATGCAGTCTTTATTTTGTAAGCCTTGTATAATACAGCAGGAATATTCTAACTGAAATCAAAAGGTTTGGATTATCCATAGTTTTTTTTTTTTTTTTTTTTTTTTGAGACAGAGTCTCGCTTTGTTGTCCAGGCTAGAGTGAGTGCCGTGGCGTCAGCCTAGCTCACAGCAACCTCAAACTCCTGGGCTCGAGTGATCCTTCTGCCTCAGCCTCCCGGGTAGCTGGGACTACAGGCATGCGCCACCATGCCCGGCTAATTTTTTATATATATATCAGTTGGCCAATTAATTTTTTTCTATTTATACTAGAGACGGGGTCTCGCTCTTGCTCAGGCTGGTTTTGAACTCCTGACCTTGAGCAATCCGCCCGCCTCGGCCTCCCAAGAGCTAGGATTACAGGCGTGAGCCACAGCGCCCGGCCTGGATTATCCATAGTTTTTAAAGCATGCATTCCTAAAAGACAATGTTATGTTCACCTGACGGGGAGGGAATAGTCTATCACAAGGTAAGCTCCTAGCTCTCTCAGCCTCTGCCACCCCATAGTCACCACACTGTCCTTCCTGATGGTTGAGGAGCCCAAAACATTTCTGAGCTCCAGACCTGCTTCCTAGGCATTTCCCCTTGGATGTTCCCCAGATCATCAAAAGAATTATGTCCCAAATACTCAGCTTTCCACTCTCCTTCTCCTCACATTCCCCACCTCAGTGAATGACACATCCATTTGCCAGAGTGCACAAGCCTGACATATGAAAGTCTGTTCTTAAAACTCCTCTCCCTCAACAGCCGGCATCCACACTGTGACTAAGGTTTGTCAATTCAACTTCCTTCTTTCAGTTTCCATTGCTGCTGTCTTAGCTCAGGCCCTAACTATTTCTCACATAGATGACTGGAATAGCCTCTTAACTGAGCACTGTCTAGTCTTGCCCTAACCAATCTATTCTCCACACTATTACCAGAAAATTGTTGTAAACTGCTAACCTAGTCATGCTAGATACCCCTTTAGTGGTTTGATCTGTTTGCATGCACTGCCTCCTCTGTGAGAAACACCATTATTGTTAGTTCTGACCCTAGGCCATCATCCGTGACACTTTTAGAAGGTTTTCCTGATTTACATATACCTGCCATCCTTTGTGTCCCATAGCCTCCATGTCTCCAGTGTCTAGCACAGCCTGTACTTAATACGTGCTCAATAAATATTAAATGTTGACTGATGCCAAAGTCATCTGAATCCAAATATTCCTGTTTTCTTTCTCCTTCTTGACCCAATCACTGGGACATCAGAGTGGTTCTCTTTTTCTCACTCCCCTCATCCCATGGGTCACTGAGGTCACATGGGTCAATTCTTTCAGGCTTTAGTCTCCAATCCAGTCTCCACATTCTCCATTAATTCTAACCTAAAAATCTCCAATGCCCAAAGTGGTGTCTCTCAAACTTTAGCATCAGAATCACTTGGGAGGCTTGCTAAACAAAGACTGCTAGTCTCCACCCCCAGACTATCCAATTCAGTAGGCCTGGAGTGGGACCCAGAAATGACATTTCTAACAAATTCCTAAGAGATGCTGATGCTGCTGGTCCAGAGACCATATTTCAAGCAGTGGTTCTCAATGAGAGATGAGCATTAGAATATAATCATTATCATCCACTTCTGTCTACTGAATCAATATTTTCAGTAGAGTAGGGCAGGCAGGCATTTTTCTGCTTAAAAGCTTTATCAGGTGATTCTGATGCACTATCCTGGTTAAGAACCATGAATTCAACAATTAACTCCAGGATCTGGACTTCAGCTTCTTCCAAAGCCTTTTTTTCACACCTCCTCCAACTTTTTACTCTGCTCTCCAGTCCTGTGAGAACAGCAGGCATTTAACATTCTAGACCTTAGCTTCCTATCTCTTAGGCCCAGATCAATTTTAGTTACGCAGTTATAAATCCATTCATTCATTGAGCAACTAGCACGTGCCAGGCACTGCACCAGATGCAGGGGAGAGTGCAGTGAATATGACAGATGCAGCCCTACTTCATGGAACCCATCCTGTTTGCTCTAAGTTCCCCTAGCATTCTGTTTCCCCTGCCTTCTCACTGCACAGGTCAGTATTGGCTTAATGCCATATTCTCTCACTAGACAATAAATTCAATGAAGGCAAGGGCTGTGTTCTGTCTTTGTGGGTGCTCAATAAATGTTTTTCAGATTAAATGGAAAAGCTCTTCCCCAACCTAGCCTCCTTCAAATATCATCTCCAGAGCCCTCTCTCTCTGCTGGTTTTCCTGACGTACTCCAATTTCACTTGACACAATCAGAGTTGAGCTCTGATTTCAATGAGTTCTGCCCTCTTCCTTACCCAGATTTCTATTAATAACTCAGCACTTGAAATCCTTTATTCCATGTTATTTACAGAGATCGGACTCCTCCTACCAAACTGCGAGCTTCTCATGTGTAGGGACAATTTCATTTTCACCTTTTTAATCTCTTTGCTTGATACAGAGCCTGACATATAGAAGGTACTTAAAGGTATTTGTTAAATTAATGAATGAGTTAATTTTGTTCTGATTTAAACCTGCTTTGCAATGTTATGCCCAAACTTCCTTGTGGTTTTAATAAAATCTTCTTAAGACTCTCCCTTTCTCCATCGTAGGAAGATACCCTAATTCAAATTTCATACAGTATGGAATATGCACAACAGGATTTAGGTAGATAAAGTATATCAAGAGTCTGGATGAAATCTTACAAGAGAAGGCAACTCTATGGACCCAGGGTCCTGAGTTGAAATCTTAGCTCCATCTTAAAGCTTCTATCCCAGACAAATGAGTCACCAGCCTTTTTGCTTCCTAGTTCTCTCATTTGTTCACTGAATAAAATACTTTATTTTTAATCTATGCTAAATTTTGGCAGCAAGTATGATGCTAGTTAATGAATTAAATAGCATCTTTGAAATTCATTAGAAAAATTTAATCAGACAAGCTCTCAATAGAAAGAGGTATCTAAAAAAGAGACGGTTACACTTTACAAAATACATAGAATGTAAATGTTCTTGACAAACTATGCCCAGAGCATCATGCCATGTACATACCCCCCAATGAATATTTATTGGATGACAAAAACAAGTCAATTAATAAGTGCTTTCACTTAAATTGAAAAGCATTGACTTCTGCTACTGCTGATAATCACCAGAGACTCATACATTGTAGGTCCCTCCAGGAGCCATGGTTCCATTTTGAGATGCTGAGGACAGTGCCAAGTGTTTCCCACAGGTAAGCAAACTCTCTTACTAGAGCTCATACAGCTTCACATACATTCAGGGAGATCCTCTCACCACACATATTTATGACTGCTAATGACACAATTCATCATTGTATATAAGCTGTGAGATATCATCTTGATGCACACCTTTTCATCAAGCCAGAGAGGTTGTAAATTCATTTCTAAAAGATATTTTGGTCATATAAACTTTTCAGAAATTCAAGGTCACCATTCTATGTAGGAGCTGAGTCTTCCGTGGAGTAGATTTATTCATTTTTCAACTACATTAGTACGTATAATCTTCTTAGCATGCATGTAGGCATGAGGAAGAAATCAAAATATATGAAATGTATCACCAACTTAGTTTTCTCTTTAGTATATTGGATATCTGCATATGGAATGCAGACCCTTGAAAGCCCACACTAGTCCCACAATTACTTATTGAAAACAATGCTCATTCTATGTAACAAAAGGAACGGTTAATGAAGTTTACATATCATTGGTACAGATAATTTTACAAAGCTATGTTCCTTAAGGCTTCAGAATTAAGAATTTAACTGTGGGAACAGAGAGTTTTAGGGGCAGGACATCCCAGATAACCTCACCCACATGCATTTCTCAAACAATGCTTTTCTGTATGTAAACAGAAAATAGAAAGGAGTATATGGTTTTTGTCCTTAGTATTAAATAGCTGGCTTTCCTTCAGTGCACTCTTAAATTTCTGCACAATGCACAGCCTTCAGCACCCCAGGGAGCATAAACAAAGGATATCAGGCAAGTTCACCTACTCCCACTTCACAGAACAATGCTTGTTGTTAACTAAGCAATTCCCAGGGCAGATTTATGATTTGTGGAGTCCAGAGTAAGTACTCAGGTTGGGCTCTTGGAATCTGAGGTCAGAAGCACGTGGTGCCGCTCAATCCCCAGGGCTTTTAAAAAACATGAAAATGTGACCTAAAGTTTGTGGTTGTATATACACCAGAGACTATTTAGGCATTTAGAGAAATTAAAGCATATTAAGGCCTCAAAACAGTCTATTGTTCATGCTTCAAGATTTAACCTTTTCTTTCTTGCTTGCTGCTATGTTTTTCTTCTATTGAATAAATGTCTACTAAATCAAATAAGATGAATTGACTATATATAAATATGTCTTATGTATAAAAAAATACTGATAGAGCAACAAATTATATAAATAGATAAATCTAAAAATTCGAAAAATCTTTTCTCCTTTCTAAAACAGAATTATGACTCTGATACTTTTCCTGTATTCTTAGAACCCTGGGTTTTTATAAGAAAACAGAATGTATAATCTGTGTACTTAATTTATCCCAAACCTTTATATGAGGATTATACATCCAGGCAGAACTATAAGCACTTTAAAAGATAAAGGCAAATAAGTACATGAAAAGGCTTCTTTCCTTCTACCATTTCAAGGAATATTTTGGCTAGAGTTACACCCTTTAGGTTTATATAATGCTATTAACATGTAATATTACTTTGGAGAATGGTTTCTCCCCCTTGTTGTCTGGTTCAAGAATAAAAGTGAAATAGGTTACTGTTTCCATTTTTATGAGTATGATTATTATCAAGTTATTAAAACTATGAAATAATTAAATTTCATCACTACTCCTTTACTATTTAATAATCACCTATTAAATATTAAAACTGATCCAGATAAGATAAAAAATATAGAGACAATGTTTGCATAATTTTAAAGTCATTTGAAAATATCTGAATATATGACTTAACTATTCAATAGTATGGGTAGTTAGTAGAATACAAATGCAGCCATATGTCTGAGGCTGAATGAAATTGTTGATGGGTCACTGAAGGTGTTGGATCCCTTCATATACCACAGATAATTCAAGTGCTAGTCTATTATATCAATTGACTTTATGTGAACCTAAGAAGTTAGCCTATGATCTCTAAACAATTATTAATTTCCTATGTTACTCAGGAAAATTATGTTCTACCAAGTTTCCAATGAGATTCCAGTGTTTAAAATTCCTTAAATAGACTTTAATATAAATTGTGAAGTTTAAAGGGGGAAAATATAAAGAAAAAAATAATTTATGAAGAAGAAAGATCAATACTAGAGATACAATGTAGTCACAAAACACTCACGAAATCATAAGGCTATATTTAAAAACATAATAACAAAGTTAGGAATTTCTGGGTTAGATGACAGAGGCTGATAAATCCACAATCTTCAATTTTGGATGAATGGAAAAGAACATAAATGCCTAGTTTATTGAGCTTCTCCTTGTCTGTTAGCCAGGGAGGAAATGCCTGCCTAACACTTACCAGTGGAAAATCATTGAAAAAGTAGATTAGTGAGAATAAAACAACAAAAAGAATAGTTCCCTACCCATTGCTTCCCACTGAATGAACTTTTGACATATCAGCAAACTCTTCTTTTCTCTTGCTGCTGCTAGTGTACTGCTCGCTGTACAGCTTGAGGGACATCTGCTCAACAGCATCTCTTTGTGCTTCCAGGTAGCATAGTTGAACCTCAGCCTGGAGAGGGAAACAAAGAGGAATTGCTCTTTTAATCCAGAAGGAATGCATTTCAAGTGAAGTGTAACAACTCAAAGAATGGGAATTGTTTACATCATTTTACAGCTCCTTTTTGAGTTGGATTTAATAGAATAAACTGGACATATTACAAAATTATATTTTAGATCTAAATCTTATAAGTTCTTCCTTAAAATAAGATCTGAATAAATGAACCTCAAAAGAGTCTGTAAATATCACTAAATATCCCTGAGATCATAATACTGTATGATAAGATTTTACATAAAAATTCTGTGAAATTCCTTAATAATATTCTTCCTCATAATGCCACATATGTGACACTTATTTTTTAAAGATCCCCCTCCACCCCATACAATTGCATGGACACATATTCTGAATGCTTTTCTAATATCTTCTTTAGAAGAATAAAATAGCCAAGTATTAATTCTAGTACCTCTTCAATAGTAACAATAGACTTTCTTAATTACATTTTTGGGGAGTTCTCTTTATAATTGTCTTAATAATTTTAAAGTAGAGGGAATAGTGTGATTTTGCTTACATGCAATTTTGAATTGTTAAATCATTCATAGTTACTTGGGGCTCACTGTAGTAAAGGAGAGGCAGTAAGTTCACCATGCTGTTTTCTATCAAACCAAGGCCAAAAGAATGCTGAATAAATATTTGGCATGGAAATGTATTGAATAGATGCTTTATTTATTGCAGCTGTTGTGATCTCTGTGGCTTTAGATTTCCTTAGAACACCAGATGAGAGACAGAATGAAGTCTTCTTAGGGGCATGATTGTCCATGGTAAAGGGAAGGGGGCAAAGCTGAGGTCATGTACATTGTGGACCAAGGAACTCATTTTTTTCTAGTGCGCGTCACTAAACTCAAGCATGTCCTTTAACGTTTCTAATAAATGTTAATACTGCTACTTTCTAATTTTATTACAGTCTCCTAAGAAAAACAGTTCTGGGTCAGCTATTGGGTAGTTGCCAGAATTCTATAACATATAAGAAGAAAAGTCAAATCAAACATGACCTTCTACTTTCAGTATCCAGAACTGATCAAGGCCTTTCGCCTGGTCTTTAGTTTTACAGACTCAAGTTGGAAAAAAGTGAATATCATAAAGTGGAAGCTGCTTAAAAGTCCAAATTAGAACTCTGTAGAGGAAATGCATGGCTTATGAAAAACGAGGTCTCAAATTTCTATATGGTTGCTTTTCATAAGTAGCTAGTTATGAATGCTCTAGATTGCTGAGGAATAACTTAAACTATGTTAAAATTACTTAAGTTATATAATTTAAGTTTCTGAAATCAGTTAAAAACTACAATATGTATTGGTTCATGTGAACTTTTCTTGCCCAAACTATTGGCTTGCATAAGAACAGATTCAACTAGATTAAGAATTATGTTAAACATTGTAAACAAAGAATAATGTTAGATGGATTATATTCAGTTTGGGGTAGGAGGCACAAAGGAAATGCTAGATCTAGTGTCATTAGCATCTTTATTAATGATGTGGAAGAGGGGGTATGCAGAATGTTAACGGCACATATAAAAGAGCACCAATTAAGAGGTTTGCAACCATCATGGAAACTGAAAAAATAACACCTACTGAGTAAGAATATTTTTTATAAAAAGGATGACAGAATGTAGAGACTTGATCAGAAAATCAACAGAATACATCTTTTAAGAAAACATACAGGCCGGGCGCTGTGGCTCACGCCTGTAATCCTAGCTCTTGGGAGGCCGAGGCGGGCGGATTGCTCAAGGTCAGGAGTTCAAAACCAGCCTGAGCAAGAGCGAGACCCCGTCTCTACTATAAATAGAAAGAAATTAATTGGCCAACTGATATATATATAAAAAATTAGCCGGGCATGGTGGCACATGCCTGTAGTCCCAGCTACTCGGGAGGCTGAGGCAGAAGGATCACTCGAGCCCAGGAGTTTGAGGTTGCTGTGAGCTAGGCTGACGCCACGGCACTCACTCTAGCCTGGGCAACAAAGTGAGACTCTGTCTCAAAAAAAAAAAAAAAAAAAAAAAAAAAAAAAAAAAAGAAAACATACAAATTCTTATGTGATAAATGAGATTACAGAGATATTAAATGACAAAGAACTTAAAAACATACTACTCCCAAATGCTACCCCCTCTCTTCCATCAAAACGCTATAGGGCATAATGAGTATTACACCCACACTAAGTATTTCACTGACCTCATTAGAATAATGCATCTATGCCATTAGGTATCAAGGAACATGTTTGATATCTAGAAGTTCCTGTTAGTTTTTAAACATCCTAAGTAACAAGCTGTAACACTGTTTGTTCTGAGTAAATTACCTCACAAATGTGTGCCACTGGTCACAAAAAAGATCATAAAGCAGTAAGGTAACTTAACGTAAGACTCATCATCACTATAGAAAATAACTGGCATTCATCCCTTTGTGATCTTTGGCCCTTTCTGGGTACAAAGGGAAATACCTCTCAAGTGACAGGGATACATGGAAAGGAATTCAGAGAAAAAAGCTCAGAGGAACTGGAAACATAATTAATCACCTTACAAAATGATTGAAATGTTGTAATATAAGACTTTTATTGCACAATATTTCAGAGGTATTTGACATAGGAAACTTCCCTACACTAACAAGGAGATGAATTAGATGGCCCAGGTCTTTCCTATCCATCTCTATTTCTCTCTCTGCTTTCAGTGATTCATTCCTAAATGTGAGGATAAAAATAGAACCGAAGTAGTTCCTTCTGCTAAGGTTGAATGGCTTTGCCAGTCTAAATCTCTCTGCAGACTGTCTTAACTTTTTCTCATACTATATCTCAGTCCAAAGAGAGATTTTTAGGAAGAAGATATGAAGAAAATACAGTTTTTAAAAAATAGTAACACAATCTCTGGTTAAAAGAATTTCATTAGCATCTATGATAACAGTGGATACTTTTTTAAATGACTACATTTTACAAATGGAAATAGCTTGATTAAATAATATTAAAGGTGTGTAATCAAAAGAATTTGGCAACTTATTAAAATAAAATTAAAAAAAAAAAAGACTCAGTGACAGAACCACCTTTTATTTTCTAGGTCACTGAGAGACCCACAGTGCCATCAATAGGAGTAGTAGTGTAACGAGAGCAATATAGGTGAATGGAAGAAATGAACTGGATTTGGGGGGAAGTCTTTTAGTTTGAGGTACTGGTGGGATGCTCAGAATGAGATATTCAGGAGGCATGTAGGAATATTAAGATTAAAATACAAACACAGAGGCAATGGTTGACATTAAAAGATGAAATGAGAATGCCATGGGACAGAGTAGACAATGAGAAGACAAAAAGATCAGTTTTCACTTACTCTAGCCTAGGTCTGCATCATCTGTTGGGTTACCCAGTGCAATGGATCCTCAATCATTTTCCCTCCTCAAATTTGTTTTATATATTGTTCATTGATAGATATTTTTGAATCACAGCTAAGATGGCTGGTGTGTTGTTTCAGGGCTTGATTCTAGACCTCTTTTCTTTATGTATACTCTTTTCCATGGCTTTAAATGCCAACTATATAATAATGGCTTCCAATCCTCTTATCTGAGCTCCACATTTATATATTCAACCAATCACCTGACATTGCCACTTGGATTACTTTAGGCCTTGCTATTTAAAACAGAACTCTTCATTTTCATCCTCACCACATCCCCTAAACCATTCTGTATTTAGACCTTTCATTTTAAATAAATGGCACCATCTATTGCTCAGGTCAAAAACATGAGAGTCATTCTTGATTCCTTTTTCATTTCTTCAGCAAGCTACTTTCTATATTGTTGATTCTTCTTCTAAAATGTCTCTCTAGTCTGTGTCTCTGATCTAAACTGCTGCCAGCCTAGTCCAGGCCTTCATTATCTTTCACCTGAAGTACAGCAATTTTCTAACATATATCTCTCTTCACTCATTCCTACCCCTCCAATCTCTTCCCTTATAGTGGTTAGAATGATCTTTATAAAACATGAGCTGCTTTCCTACTGCATCAGACCTAGAAAACAAATTTCTCCCCATGGTCTACAAGATTTGCTTCCTGTCTGCGTATTTCTCTTTCCTACTAGTCTCCCTCTTAATCACCATTCCCCTGTCATCCTTTTCTTCTTTCAATTATTTAAACATTCTAGTTCTTTGAATACCTCTTTCCTGCCTCAGGACCTTTGCACATATTGTTCCCTTCTCTGGAACATCCTCTTGTTAATGTCTTCTCATCCTTCAGCTCTCAGTTGACATGTTACTTCTCAGAGAGATCTTCTCTAACTACCTTATCAAAAGTAGATTCACTCTATTTTCAAAAGTAGATTCACTCTATTTTTCTCTATTTATGAACCAGGTTAATTTCCTTTGTAGCACATATATTCACAATTTAAAAGTTTTGCATTTGCTGGTTTACATTTTTTCTGCCTCTATTTCTAGACTCCAAGTTTCATAAAGGACTGTGTCTGTCTCCTTTGCCATTTTGCATTCCCACACCTTGGCAGTATCTAGAACATGGTAGGGGGCTCAGTAAATAATTGTTGAATGAATGACTCATACGTTTATGCATCCATCCACTTATTGCTCATATATTCACTGAGACTTTATCATGTCTCAGGAACTGCACTAGGAACTGTGAGTATAAGGAAGAATAAAACAAAGGTGCTTCTCCTGAGGGAATGCTGTGTGGTAGGGAAGAGAGCCATGACAACAGATAACTACAGGTGTCCAGATAAAATTGTTGTCAGAGAGGATGGAAAATAAAACAATTTATTGCTTGAAGGTTGGGGGCGAGGATGGACAGTAAAGGCTTGATAGAAGTGGCATTTGAGCCAGAACTGAGACAATAAGTATGGCTTTGTCAGGTAAAGAATAAGATACATATCTTTATAGGCAGAGTAACCCATTTGTTCAGGGGCTCAGAGTCATGAAAGGATGTGGCAAGTTCAAACAATGGTGCCTGGAGCTTTGGGGCATTTGAATGAAGAGGCTGAAGTGGAAGAGGATGGACTGTGGAGGATGTCACATTAAGGAACTTGGACACTATCTTAGGCACAACAAAGTGCCAGAAGAAACTGTTTCTGTGGTGGCCTTAATTTCCTCCATCTCCATTTTCTGTCATGACAAGATAGTCCTGGATGGATTAGTCTAAATATGCTGATACAGCTCCTGCTGCCTGGTATACTTTGAGAATACTGCATTGAGAAGGGAACTATCAGGTCCCATTACACTGGATACCCAATATACCAAACAGTGAGAATGTCTAAAAGAGTCTAGTAACTAGTATATCTAGTAAACCTTTAACATCACGTTATGGCCTGCATTATGTACTCCTACTCCCAAGTTCCTATGTTGAAGCCCTAATGCCCAATTTGGACTTTAATGAAGTAATTAAGGTTCAATGAGGTCACAAGAGCAGGGCCCTAATCCAATAGGCCTGATGTCTGTACGAGAAAAGGAAGAGACACCAAAAGTGTACATGCATAAAGGAAAGGCCATATGAGGACACAGTGAGAAGGCTGCCATCTGCAAGTCAAAGAGAGAAGTTTCACTAGAAACTAAACCTGCAGACATGTTGATCTTGGACTTTCAGCCTCCAGAACTGTGAGACATAATTTGTTATATAATCATTCAGTCTGTGGTATTTTGTTATGGCAGCCTAATAAAGTTAGAAATGCTGCCTTCTCATCTAAGATTTAATACGATTGCTTTGTTATTTATCATTTCTAGCATGTTTCCTCCCTTTGTTTTGTACACTATCACTAGAGATACTCCTCTTCAAATTTGGATTATAAATTAATAATTTAATCAGGATATACAACACAGTGTTCTAAAATATTTTATTGAAATTTGGCTTGGTATATGGTGATCCAAATTCAATGTTCATCTTTGGGACCTAAATCATTACTCAACCATATACTTCCCTCTGGTCTTATGTGTCTAAGTAATAACAAAATAGCGCATGACACACTGAGGTGGCGAATTTTAGTAAATCTAATAATCATGAAGGATTTAACATATAATCGCTTTTTTATCACATATAGATATATGCCTTATCCTTGTCCTAAAAAGCACTAATTTAGTTAAGAAATAATTATTTAGTTATCACTACATGCCCCAGAATACTTTGTTGGGTTAAACCTCCTGAGAATATTAAAATTAATTTTACTCTTTCTTAACTCATACCATTGTAGGTCTCCTTGCTCACTTGTATTGGAATTCAGAGGTCCCCACAACATCTATTGCCTACCTATATATCTGGGCCCATGTCCTCTGCTACATCTCCTATTTCTGTGGAAGCTGTCCATATTCCTAAAGCTAATGCCTTACGCTAGGCTTCCGTTTATCTACACAAAGAAGATCACCCCCCAAAATCATCTTTCTTTCCTGCATCAAGATTTTTTTCTCTACTGTATTATTTCCATTAACACATTAGTATAAAAAATACTGCTTTTTTCCCATGGCAAAAAAAAGAAGAAAAAGAAAAAGAATCCACTTACACTAGTCAGTCCTCCAGCTATTGCTCCATTTCTCTGTTTTCCATTATAGCAAAACCACTTTTACTTGTGTCATTCTTGCTGTTTCCATTTTTTCTCCTCTTTTCTCTTGAACACACTCCAATCAGGCTTTTGTTCACATTCCTCATACAATGGTTGATTCTCAGTCCTCAACCTAGCCTGCTCTAGCAAAGCTGATAGTTGTGCTCTTGGAGCATTTGCTCTTGTTTGCTTAATAGCTCAATCTCTTACTTCCCTGAGGCCTTTGCTGAAATGTCATCCTGTTATTCAGGTCTCCCCTGATCTGCTACTTAAAACCACAACTCACCCTCACTACCACCTTCCTACATATTAAAACTTAGCATACATAGCCAAACGTGTTACTTATTCTATATAGTCCATTATTCTCCCAGTGGATTGGAAGCTCCATGAGGGCAAGGGCTTTTGTCCATGTGTTCACTGCTGTTTCCCTAACACCCAGCAGACCACATGGTATGGGACATGCATTCTATACAAATTGACTGAATACATTTTACTGAGTTCAAACATCTGAAATTGTTCAAAATGTACAAAGAAATAGACAGTTTGAAGGCTGTAGCCTCAGCATGATTTTTAAAAATTGTTGGGTTCATGCTCCTTTAGGAAGGAGACTTTTTTTTATATAGAAAAGAAACTTAGTGAAATATATAACCTGTTTACCATTCTCTAGAAAAATAAAAGAAGAAAAGAAAAGCTTCCTTAATGCAAGAGCCATTTGGGCTTTTGGAGGAGATATCAACAATGCCACAATTCGTATTTTGAAGAGTCTACACAAGCTCAAGAAGATCACAATATAATGGGGGAAACCCTACTTTTTCTGGCAATAATTTTGTCATTTGGGGATATTTTCTTACTTCCACTACAGTCTTTTTTTTTTTTAATCTTAAATGTAGTATCTCTAAGCACATTCCTTTTATTTTTCTTCCTTATACAAATACTATGCCTCCCCTCTTTGTCCCAGTAGTATTCCTCTTATACAACTGTCCCAGAATGATTCCTTCTTTTGGAAAACCATCAGGTCTCAAGACCCCCACAGGCCTTGCCAAGGATTTCCAGGGTTGATTAGAATCTACACTTGGAAATAGCTACTCTTTTGTTTGGCAGAGTTTCCCATACTCATTCAAGGATTTAGAGTTGTCACCTTTACAGTGTATTTCTCTAAGATCTGGGTTATTTTGTGTGTTTTTGCCTTTGTGTCATTGGTGCTTCATAATTTCCTAAAATAACTCACCTTTTGAATTGAATTCAAAGTGCATTTCCTTTGTCCAGAAATGAACTCTCCATGGGCATTTATTCACATATCTATGATTAGCTACATTCTGCCTAAATGCAAATAACATTTGGCATTACAACAAATGAGAATCTCATGTTGTTTTTCCAGTCCTGCATATGTAACTGACTGGGTGCCAAAGCTTCCTTTCTACACAGCCAGAGCAAGGAGTCATAGGACTAAAGGAGCAATGTATTTCTTTGGAGTAAAGTTGATTAAGGGTTTTCATTTATTCATTCAACAAGTATATTTTGAGTGTCTCTTATGTGTAAGGCATTATGCAAGATATAATTCTGAGTCAGACACAGTATCTACCCTCGGGGAATATATAATCTAAAATCACAGAAAAATTATTCATAATAGGGGCTCAAATATTCATTCAAGGATAAATCCAATATTACACTTCAAAAATGTTGCCAAAGAAACAATTAGTAAGTTTGTTAAAATGTTCTTTTTATTTTATTATTGGACAAGAGAGTCATGAAAGTTTTAAAAAATATAAATATTTCCCTTGTTAAAAATTAAATCTATATCAAAAATGTAACAAAGAATCTCAAAGCTGATTTAATATTATTACTTAGCAAAGACTATTGCATATACTAATCATTGTACATTAGTAACAAAACTATGGTCATATTGGCAGCTCCAGAAAACCTAGCCTTAGGTTTTCAAGGTTTGCTTATAGATCTCATGGCTAAGGAAATCAAGACAACTGCAAAAGATAACTGATTTAAGTCAAAAATATCATACAAATATAACCTTTAAAAGGTCATCTTTATTTTTGTTAACTTGTTTGCAAACTATTAAAAACATTCACTATGATGTTTAGGAAATTCAATTTTAAAGCTATGTCTTTAATGATATTTGTTAAATGGTAAGCATTTAAACAAAGTGGAGAAATTAACATTAACACTATTTTCATTATTTCTTATGCATTTGTTTATATGTAAATAAAATGTCCTTTCCCTGCATTTTAATGACAGATGAGATGTTTATTAAAAACAACAACAAAAACATATCTACCTAATAAACACAAAGAACAAATATATCAAAAATTGCACTTGTGGAGAGCTTCATCAACCACCACCCCCTCCTTTTTGTAATGCATGTCGTTAAACTCATTAAAAATTCAGCATTTTATGTCATGAGCTAGGGTGGGAAGGGAGGATGATTATACTGTGTGCACTGGAAGGGATGATTAGAATTTTCAATGTCTCTCCACTATGGTTTCCTTAACAAATATCTGCACAATGACATAGACATCCTCTGTTTATATTCTATGGCAGCATCCTTATTCCCATCTTCCGAATTCCACTACAGCAAATCCTTATTTACTTTCTGGCAGAAACTAAAAATTAAAGATGTATAATGTGAAGATACAATCTTAGCTTCTCTTGCCCTGCAGGACTGGCACTTCCTTCCCAAGTACAATTATGCTGGCAAATGCTGCTATTAACTCTGTGACTACAATGATGTGCACTCCAGTTCCTTTGAAATTCTATAAAATTGTTGTCCTTAGATGGTGATAGAAAGGAAGGAATGAAGCAGGAACAACAAGAATTACTTTACATACTAATAATAACAATTTAGTTATCAAAACAGAACCAAACAAGTGTGCCTTTATACTGTTCTTTAAAAATTTAGCCTCCTAGGGTTCTAATAATCAGGGCCTATGGTTCAGGAATGCATGGTAGCACTCAGCTCAGTGCCTATATCCTCATTTCAAAGAGAATCATTCAAACCGACATTCACCCTGTCAAGAATCTTGACTTTGAGCTGCTAATGTAGAATAAAAATCAATATAAATTTTGATCATTTGATGAATATTTACTTCTTTCTTTAGTGTTTGGGGATTTAGAATTGAAAAGTGCTGAATCAAGTCATTTTATTTTTTTGTGTTTGTGCCAACACCAATTTACTACTCTCCAGAAAGTTCCTGAACAAGATGTCTCAGGTGGCATGCATGTTGGTTTTTCCTGTCAATCATAACAGTATGTCAGTAGGGAACCATAATCATTTCCCTTTCATACTCTTAGTGTTCCAAAAAGGAATATTTTGATTATTTCCTTGGAAAAGGTAAACTTTCTCATTTAGACACACTATTGAAAGCCTAGTGTCTATTGTTTTTGGCATTCAGCTGAGCCTAAATTGATATAATCTATTAAAGGTTAAACACTTCATTTTAGGCTCCAAGGGTCATGCACAATAAATAGAATTTACAAATAGGTTCCTCTACAAGCAAAGTTCAGTATTACTCCCAAGACAAAGAGCTTTTATAGAAGCTGCCATCTTTCTCTATACAATTTCTGAAAAATAACAAGAAAATATCAACTGACTGCTCTAATCTGCAAAAAGACTTCACAATAAAAAAGACTTTACATTTTTATTATAAATGGAAAGACACACTATATAAAATTGACATTATAAAAGCTTAGCAATTAAAATGTGATTCCAGTGTGAGCAGCATACCAACATTTTTATGATACTTTGATACATACACAACAAAAGCTTACTATTCTTGCAGAGTATTTCCATAGTGATTTTAAAAATAATGCTCTTTCCCAATTTGAAAAAGATTAAATTAATTGCAAGCCCCCCCAAAGTGGAGTATTCTCATTTTTAAAAAATTTCATACATGACATAGTGGCAGAAGACTCAATATTAAGGAGGCATTTTTGATGGTTCTTTATAAATTAAATAAAAATGACAGCAGCTGCCTTTCCTAAGGATGATATAGCCCTGGACAATCACTAGATATTATGTAGACAGATGTTTTAAATAAAATGAAGTATTTAGATTGCTAGATACCTTGCTAGATATGAAGGCAATTATAGGATGACTTTGTTAAATTACATTTTTCATTTTTGTGAGGGGAAAAAAGAATTGTCCTGGAAACAGTACCAACAGGAAATGATCCTATATCTAAAACAGCTGGAGACTGCAACTAATATAAATTTACTTGAAAATAAAAATTCTGTGTGCCTCTGGAGACATGCAGTAACTTGCCATAAAAACAGATGAGAATATAAAAGTATTTAAAAGGGAAAAAATATACTTTATCTAGATAATGTACTGAGATGTGGTCCACTGATGAATGAGAAATATTTAAAGATGAAGAAAAGAAAGAAAATCATAAGAGTCATTTTAAAACTTATAATATATATTTTACTTAAAGTTATATTTGTAGGAAATATCAAAAATATTTTTCTAGGAAAAACTGATTTTTAATAAATTATTTGTTAATCAATTTACTAAAGTCATAATAAGAATATAATTATGTTTAATTGTATTTATGTTTAATTGAAAAATTCTAATGGAAGAAGATGCTAAGTTAAATAATTTAAACATTGGTAAGAATACTCCAGTAATTCTCGAAGTCATACATAATAGCTTCCATTCACAATAGCTCCCCACTACCTTATACCTTGTCCATGCTCCTCCATCTACATTCTTGCTAGCTGTTGAACTGGAAAGACATCTAATATACTAATTCTCATAAAATATTCACAGGCATTAACATCTTAACATTTAACATCTCTAAGTTAATGAATTTCAATATTCTTCACTTAAAGACAAATGCATTAATCTACAAAATAATTTTAGGAAAAGCCATGGATGGAAATCTATGTGCACAGCCAGAATGGACAGAACCTGGAAAAACACCTCCAAGCCTTGGGTGTTCACCTTCCTCATCTATGCCTAAGACTCATCCTGGTCCAACTCCTAGTGCTCTGGGACTCAGGACACTATGTGAAGCTGGTATTTCCTATGGGGCCTCAATTTGCACAGTTGGGGAAGATCGCAGAACCTCAGAAACTGGCTTACGCACGTCAGCTGGAGAGGAGACTCCATGGGAAGAAAGTAGGATGAGAAGAGCAAGGGGAAAATATAAGGATGCATAATAAGTGTAAAGAGCAGTTGTCACAATAGTGCTCACAGAATCCAAAATGGAATATTCTTAAAATTCTTTTGTAAGTTGACATTGCAATAATCTTCTCAAAAGCAAAACTCTAGGACCTAAATTAAAACTCAAAATCATATCCAATAATTCTTCCCTCTTTTCTACAAGTTCACTAAATGTTAAAAGGAACCACTAGGGCTATTTTCTGGTAGATCTGTGACAAAGCCATACACACAAAAGTGTGCGCACACACAAAAAAAACTCTCCAATAGTGATTTCTCATTTTATTGTGTCATCCCAAATAATCTATTATATTATGACATAAGCATTGATTTTGTCCTATTATTTGAAACAGTATGTAAATTAACAGATTAATCAGATGTAGTATTCCTAGGTTCACTATCTATCACCTATATCAGCTCACTATTCACTGGGTACCTAGACAAGTGCTTAAATCATCGAGTGTAATGTTCTCTTGATCAGGAATCACTTGATAGTAGGAATATTGATATTTTTGACAATAAATTACATTTATACTTTCATGGCTTGCAATTTCACATATATTATCTCATTTGATAATCATAACAACCTGTGCTATGCACAGATAGGCCAGGTATTATTATCCCCACTGAACAGATGGAGAAGTCAGAAATCAAATAAATTATTAATAATTTATCCAGTCACATAGCTAATGAGAAGAAAAGCCAGGGGTTTTTGGCTCTAAGTCCAATGCTTCTTCTATTAATACTAACCATCCTAGGTATCCTCTCTAGCCAGTAGTCCTGGAACCATGATTTCCAATCTATGGCCAGTCCTTGACTGAGGATGCCAGCATAGACGTAGACAACTACAAGAGCTGGGATATGACATCAAGTCTACTGAGTAAGGTATGCACATCAGTCACTTTCTGCAAGGCCTAATATATCTTGTCCTGTGAGTCTCAGACTCAATCAAAAGTCTCTGCTCCACTTGCCTCCATAAATGACACAGATTCTGCCCCTTTGGTGGCTGTGCACCACCACTGTGTGTTCCTTGTCTGCACACTCTGATTCCCTTGCCCTTTGTTAGCTCATCACTCAACTGCCTTGTCACTCCTTCCCTTTATATATCTGGGGTGTGGTAAGCAATTAAGCCTCACTGCAAGGATCTTTTTCATGTCAACTTTGATTGCTGATCCCCATTATTTATTATAATTATAATGATTTATTGATACACAGGGTTCATAGGGGGTCCTGTGGTAACTTAGAAATTTAGGGCTGGGGTTGCAGCACATGTTGAGCCCTTGAACTCTTATACATTTTGTCTTCCTACAATTCTTTCCTGGAGATATCCCCTCTGACCTCCTTTCTGCCCATTTGCCACAGTTTCTTCTCACTGTCTCTCTAGGGCTGTAGTGCATGTGCCATCCTGATTCAACAATACTTGTTCACCCTTTCCCCTCCAACCTCTGGTTCCTCACTCTCTTGCTCCTCTGCCCTCACTTCATCTATAGTTGTATTCCACCTGGTCGTCTCCTCAAAGCAACCTGCTTTTTCTAAAGGGAACATCTGGACCCTAGATGTTTATAAACTAAGAGGGTAAGACCTTGCTTATAGTGAATTTTCTGCTCCTTATTTTTGTTTTATTTGTTTTTTTGAGGCTGGGACCCAAGGTCAGGACAAACACTGGGCCAAATTTTAAAGATGGTTAAAAAAAAAGGAGAAAAAATGACACTCAGTTTAATGATTAAGGGAGGAGTCAGATGAGGGGAGATGGGTCTAACATTTACTGAAAGGCTATGTTTTGAACAATTTAATTTAATCCTTTCTATGTCCAATGGATCAGTACAGTATCTGGGAAATTCACAAACCCCTTGGCACCTGTTCAGATTTCTCTTTCCTTCCTAACCCATCGAAGCTTGCACATTTCAATACAGGCTTCATAGAGCAACGCAGGACTTGTGTGATAGCCTGTGAGATAATCATGTAACAGGCATCAGTAGCCTTTGTTTTCCCAAATTCTACCTATCAGCCCCCAGGGAATATTGTTCCCACTGTTGCTGTTCTGTAGGAAATAAGTTTCCAAAATTAAATGTTATTCTCTCTGTGGTGAGCCTTGCAAGATAGAGAGGTTATGAAAAGTTAGGTGATCCTCATGAGAAAGCAGGAGCCTGAGGAAAGATAAAGATAGTTAAGGACAAATGGCTGGAGTAAGAGAAAGAAAAAAAGAAGAAATATAGATCCAGAAAGAGTCAAAAAGCTTTTTTATATTTCATCTAGGTTCCAGAAAAGTCATAAGATAGTAAATTAAGAAAAATGAATGGTGAATTGAGTTGTAAAATAGTCTACCTTCCTCACCCCAGTTTAATCAGCATTTCCATATTCTCTAAGAATACCTAACCTTTCCATATACCCTCAAAATCCCATGTTTTAAATATTATTCATATATCAAATATCTTCCTAAAACAGATTCCAGGTCTATACAGGCCTCACATACTCCTTTAAAAAGTTTACTCTTATTTAGAACTTGAGAGGAAAGCAAATTAATGTCCTATAATCTATTCACCAGGCTCTAAAGTCACTTCTTTTCAGAATTTCCTCAAATCCCCAAACTAGAACTTATTGCTCTGGCCAACTCCTTCTTCCCACCAACCAAAACATCGAAGTTTCTTTCCAGGCTTTTTGTGTAATTGCCTCACAATTACCAACAGCCCAGCATACACATTAGGTTGTCACTTCCTACCAGATGTTTTCCAGCTGTTCTCAATGTCTTTCTACTAATGCTCTGCCATCTGCCACCTTAATGGTGGTACAATGGGGAACGGATGATTTGGTGACTTTGTTCTTTGAGTTGTAAAGACCTGGCCCATTGCCTCAAACTGGGAAAGCCTGATATGCACATTTGTCACATTTCTCCAAATACAGCTGTTGAATTTATTCCATCTACTAACTAACCAATATTGAGCCAGTTGTGACATGATATATGTGACCTCTCCCTATCACATCTAAGCCTGCATCACTCTTCATTAATGGACACATTCACATCTCATTTCTGGCCATAATATATTCTGCCATTAGAATGACAGCTAGTATCTTTTTGCCCAATAAATACTATTTCCTTTACATTAAAAAAAAAATTTTGCCAGCATTCCAATAGCACATCAGGACAGTAAGCAGTTGCATGCCTTTTGTGTTACCTTGTCAGTTACACCTTATATACAGAAATCTTATGCTTGTTTGATAATGTCAACAGCTGAACGAAAACAAATCTTGGCCCTCTGAGATCGCCAGTCCGTTATCATAGTCAAAGTCAGCCAAGGAACAGCAGTTATCAATGCTGATTTCCAGGGACTGCAAATCAGTGTGTAACCTATTTATGTATACTTATTGAGGAAATTACTGCTCCTTCCAATTATGGACACTATTTTTTTTGAAATCTTGATTATACTAGATTGTCAAAAAGGTCAGCACCATTAGCTCATAATCCCTTCCAAAGGTCCAATGGGAATGGTTGTTATTGGGACTTCAGCCATTATAATAGTAAGTTCACAAAAATTGATATGCATACTAATTACAATGTACCTGTCTTCAGTCATGTAGTTTTTTTTTGTTTTTTTTTTTGAGAAAGATTCTCATTCTGTCACTTTAGTTACAGTGCAGTGGTGTCATCATACCTCACTACAACCTCACTCCTGGACTCAAGCAATCTTCCTGCCTCAGCCTCCCAAGGTGCATGCCACCACTCCTGGATAATTTTTCTATTTTATGTAGAGACAAGATCTCGCTCAGGCTGGTCTCAAACTCCTGAGCTCAAGTGATCCTGCCACCCCAGCCTTCCAGAGTGCCAGGATTACAGGCATGAGCCACAGCGACTGGCCTCATATACATTTTTAACTAATTATTTTAATATTTGGACTGTTACCACATGATAACTCCATGTGTTATCTTCCAAAATAACATAAACTTTCTATGGCTATATTAAATGGGTGGCCTATTTAAAGTATTTGAGCTTATGGCCACAATCCAGATCTGCTTGCAATGTGGTCAGATTATATACCTGGGACTGAAAGAGGATGTCAACATCACCCCTGTTAGCAAAAACATATGTTCTCCCGTCTAGTAACACTATTTTATCTTGAACAAGTATCCTCTTCCCCATTCCAGCTCATATGTAACAAGAATTAACAAAATATCAATCTTTTAACTTACCAAGCTATAAGATCTCAAACACCAACTGCATGCTTTACTTAAAGCAGCCATAAAAGTAGCAACAATATAACATGATGATGTGCTAAAAGTTCACTGAGTTCCACTTTAGTCAATAGATGTATTTAGGTGCTTTACAGAGTGCTTTCAACTTATAAGACATGCTTGTAAGGTGGTCCTTATAAGTAATGAGGACAAGGAGCTTCTAGTTAGCAAGGGACACAAGCAGTAACAACTCTAATATAAGGCAGAATAATATGAAAGAACTAAGTAAGAAACTGAGGCACTGATAACTGGTAGGGAATTAGGAAATACTTCATGGAAAAGGTGGTGTTTTCACTGGGTCTTGGTGGATGAACAGAATTGTGGCCAGTGACAAGAAAGGAATATAGTTAGGCTTAAAAAAAATAAAAGTCTTTAAAAATGAACCTACCAAATTCCACTGTGCTTCATATAATCACTGATTATTTTGCACCCCTAAGAGTGTTAAGTTTTCAATGCAGTTAATTGAAACCCTACTAGATGCAAATCAAAAGTTTCAGCCTTAATTGAGATATTTTGAAAATTGAACCCATTGCTTCAGGCAGGTGCTACATGAGATTCCATTAATATAGGTAATTAACATTAGCCTCTGCTTTAATTAACATGCATACTTTAATTAGCAAAGCATTAACCAACATTAAAAAATGTGATCTTCATGCATCACAAAAAACTGCAAAGTTATGACTACTATGTTATTTTTCTCTAAGGTTGTAAATCACAAAATAGCAATCACTTTTGAAGTATACATCAAATTAAAAATATTAAACAGAAAGATATATACAATATGAGTGAAAATTCCATCAAAATGAAAAAGAATGCTCTTTAGAAATGATAGAACTAACAGCCTTCACATTTTAAACAAGAATTACATTATAATGTTTTAATGATCATTTGGAAGACAGAAGACTTTTGACTTGAAAAATCCCCATGGACTATCACCTTCCTTATATGTAATAAATCAATTACTGTACGAGAATAACATTATCGATGTGACCACCTACCCCCTAACCTCTTCCTATCCTTCCTAGGGACCAAAGAAAGCACCATTCTCTAATGATATTTAATACTTGAAGTCTTAAACTAGCAGAAAATTCATTTTAAAAATAATTTATGTTGCCTTATTTTATCTGTAAGATCCAAATGTGTCAGAATAGCTCTTCATTGTCAATCTACCATGTGCTGAACCACCAAAAATTAATTATTATGGATGTATTTTGTTAAATACAAAATTAATTTTCATGTTCTTTCCTTACTCGGATCAATTAGATGTGCCAATTTTCAAGTCCTGTTCATATGCTATACATTATCTATTTTTTATGACTTTAACAGCTTCATCATTATATGAAATAGAAGTACTATAGAAATAGTATCCATGTAGCAAATTATTGTATTCTTTTGTCCCAAGACATGCTGAAATTATAGTAAAGAACATAGCAAGCCTTTTAAAACACATATTTACAGAAAAATGTATCATATTCTGATTAAGGAAAACATTCATAATATACTGCACAAAATTAAAATAACTAAGTCTCCAGTAAACCCTGACTATGTATAGGGCAATATTTTAGACACAGAGAAATCAGAATGACCATGCAAAAAGTACCCTGGATCTCACGATCTTATATTTAAATCTAAACTGAAAATCCCAGAAATTAGGGCCATTGCTGTAAATGTTGGTGTGATGAAAGAAAAAGAGCTAGGGAGCAGCACACAGATTTGTAAGTTCATTGGTTGTTTTAAGCTGTAACTAACATTGGAACTGCTTGTTTCCAGTGACTTTAAAAGGGTTGGGTTTCTCTCCTCCTGTTCTTATCACTCGCCATTTCACCATAGCCACTACTGGGTCAGCATGAGTCAGCATCTTTACCTTTCACTCTCTGCACTCCTTTGCAGCTAACAAATTGGGAAATTAATGTTTCTAGTGTTTGCAAAGCCATTCCCCAAGTTACAGTGAATTTCTTGGCCCTTTCCCCTATGGCAAATCAGAAACTGGGCTCAGAGGAGACCATCTGGGAGCTCAGCATTCTTCCTGGATAGATGCTAAGGGCAGTGCCCTGGAAAGAGGTGCAAGGGCACCACTCAATTCTGTTTAAGTAAATTTTTTTTTTTTGAAACAGCATTTTGCTCTGTTGCCTCACTAGAGTGCAGTGGCGAATTGTAGCTTGCTGCAACCTCAAACTCCTAGGCTTAAGCAATCTTCCTGCCTTAGCCTCCAGAGTAGCTGGGACCACAGGTGTGTACCACCACGACCAGCTAATTTTTCCTATTTTTTTTTTTTTTTTTTTGTAGAAATAGGGTCTTGCTATGTTGCTCAGGCTGGTCTCGAACTCCTGGACTCAAGTGATCCTCCCACCTCAGCCTCCCAAAGTACTGGAATTACAGGTATAAGCCACTGTGTCTGACCTATTTAGGTAAATTTAAGGAGACTTTATAAAATTCTTCCCTTAATCTGTAGATTGTATCATGACAAAATTTATTATATTTGATTGCCATATATCAGTATTACCCATGCTCTGCCCTTAAATTCACTTGGGCTTTCACTCAGGAAAGGTACAAGCAGGATAAATAGAGAGAAGCATATTTATAGCCAAGGCTTTAAGAAGCACAGAATCCTGCTTTATAAATGGATGACAAATGCTCATGAACATCCCTCTCGGGTTTAAGTTCCTAGGACCTTCCTTAGAAAAGTCCTTCAAAGATACAATAGGATCCATAGCATCAAACACTGAGCCATCTGCTTAACTGTATATAAATATTCAAGACAATTGCCTATGAGTGAGAGTTTGCTCTATATTAAATTGTATTTTCCTTCATTCTGGAGTAATGATTCTCAGAAAGCAGTCCTCAGATCACCAGCTTCAGAATTAGCTGGTGGGTTCACTAAAATGCAGATCCCCAGGCCCAGTTAGGATTGAATAAATATTAGTTTCTGGGAGTGGGTCAGTTTTAACCAGTACTCCCAAGTGATGCTTACACAGAATAATCTGGAGACCTGCTCAGAGAGAGAGAAACTGCAGTCTCCTACTTATCATACTACAGGAAATGATTATAAAAATGAGCAAAATATTCTGTACCTAATCTAATAACTTCCTTATAGATTAATGTGGGAGAAGAAAATAGGTTTTGTTGGGAGAAAGCTTTTATTAAACAGAGTCATTTTTTATAATTAACAAAATTTGATGGGCATATAATAAAAGTCACATAAAGTAGAAAGATTTATGTTTATGTTTAATATATTTTTATAGTCACCCCTATTATAAATATTGCTTCATAAATGCATTTTAAGCATGAGGTTTTTTAAACACATTTCTTTAAAAAAAAATCAAAGTTAGTTCTGTTGGTAGAGTACCCTGCTTTTAACATTTTGCTTTACCAATAGATGGCTAGATCATTATCATGTTTCATATCAACCAACTACTTATGATTTTCACTGAAATATCTAAAAGGGAGATATTTATCTTGAGAGAAAGAGACGGATTTATCTTAAAAGAGACAGATTTAACATACATTGACTTTCTTTGGATTTCTGATTATAGTCCACATGACATGACCACCATAAATCTGGGGCAATATAGTCCAACTCACCTACCTAGACAATAAAATTAGGTTGGCAAAAAAGGCTTTCCCAGTTTTTAAATTTTATCTCTTGTTACTTTTCACACAACCTCCTTCCCCAGGCAATTTGTCTATTTTAACACTGGGTCTCAAATAGGAATGCTTCTTATCCCTGAGTTTTTGCAAGCAACATTTCTTTTCCAAGAGACACCTACTCTAATCTGCTCTCTTACTTAGATGAAACTAAAAAGTCCTCTAAGGGCCAACACAAACATCTCTTTTATCTCCCCAGTTCCAACTCACATACCTCTATTGATTCATTATGTATCATTAACCACCTGGCATTGGTAGAGATCTATGTGCTCAGGTGTGTAAGTCTTAGCTTTCTAACTAAATCATGAGCTTCTTAGAGTTAAGGCATTTCCTGACACATTGAGGACTCTATTTCACACATTAGAGTGAAACTGGACATTAATATTTTAAAAGATTTACTAAAAGGTCTAATAATAAATTGTTCAAATATTCTACATGCTTTATCCTGTATAGTATATTTTAATATGGGTTACAGTTAACATTTTTCATCTACAATCTATTTGAGAAACCACACAGTTTCATGTAGTTTACTGGAGTCACAAAGGTAGGAGGAGAATAACAGAATGTTAATGACTAAGTAGGTAGGACCTTTATATCTTAATTCAAATAAGACTCATTTTTCTGATGGTTCTTTGCTACAGTCAACTGTTTCTTAATCTGCTGTATATTTTTCTTATATTCAATATTTCTATTTCATTAATCAATTTTACCCATTGATACCTTATTCCTATTTGATTAATTTTTCTGAATTCTACTTCTCAGTTGAGATTTCCTCATCAAAATATTTTACCACCCAAAAATTATGTATGAAATAAGATTCAGGTTGCAAATCCTACATACATTATTTTGTGAATTTACAGAAGTCCTTAGAATATGAGTCTTTTGTATCCTTTATATATTGTATAAAAATAGCTCCCTCATAATATTTCTAATTATATAGAGGGTATCTTTTTAAAAGACTATCATTCTGGTATAATCTCACTCTAATTAATCCACAGAATTGTGTATTTTGTTTTGATTTAATTGGTTTGTTGCATTTGTGATTGGGTTTTTCTCAATTCACTTTCACACAGAGGAGAAAATTCTTGTATTAGTCAATGGCATTTCATTCCATGACAGAATATTCCCTAGGGTAGCCCTTAGGGTATGAGGAAATATGTTGTGGGACTGTGTCAGAAAAACATACTCAGAGTGTCAGTGGTGCAGGCTTCAGAGTCCAACTCTTGTGAAACTAGAGTTTGTAATGGTTTCACAAAGCTCTCTTAGTTGCAAATGATATACCAATATTAAATTGAGCATGACATTTTTTGAAAGAGAAAATTACACAGCAGATATATAGCTGCTAGAAATTATGGGCATTTTATAAGGCAAAGTCTGATTTTTAACAAAGATCTGAAATAATCACTTTAAGTTTGAGCAATTGGTTAAGAATTTAAGGTACAATGGTTTCAAATTAGACTTGTGCACATGGCAGAAGAACCCAAATGGCCCAAGACATGAGCCTTCTGATTTGCTACTATGAGTCTGTACAGATTTTTAATAGGCAGAAACCTGGAAATTGCCAGTCATTCAACTAATATGAAAGTGAAATGATGCAAATCAACTATTGTGTTTTTCTGTTGAACCTATCAATCCTTACTATAAATAAAAATGAGGCAGTATTTTGTTGCTCTAGTTTTTACTAATCCCCGAGACCAGAGACACAAATGAACAAATACAAACCTCCTACTTAATACCTCACAATTTATTATGCTCTTCAAGATAAATATTATTATTCTCATTTTATAGATAAGTAAATCGATATAAAACCTTATTTATTAATAATCAAAACATCATATGTGCCCTATAAAGATAGTTATGTACCCATAATAATTTTTTATAAAACCAAATCCTTATTTATTAATAAACAAAAGGAAAAGGAGAAAAATGGCCAAACACAGTAACAGAACTTTCAATGATAGAATATCTAAATTGAGTCTAGACATGTAGCAATTACTAGATGACTCTTCCACGCTTGAAATGTTATAATATGCAAAGTTGTCCCTGGCAGTAAATCAGTAATGGATTCAAACATTTTAGAGGTGTGCATTCAAAAAGAGGAATGGGAAGAAAATATGAAGTGAGGAGAAATAGGAACAAGCTTAGAGAACAGCTGTGGAGTTGTAGCTTGAATGGACAGTAAAGTCTTACTGACTAGAAACAAAAAATGACTTTGGATGATGGCTGGCAGCATCTTTAAATAAAAGGCAAAATCCCTTTGGTTTGATGCAATAGGTAATGATTACAATGCATGGAATTTCCTTTTAAGAAATGTGTTGTGATTTTATAAAGAACAGACGACAAAAGAATGCTTAAAAATAATCCAGCTCCTTGATATCCTGGGTATCTAAGAGAAAGAAGGAAAATCAGGTTAGAGGTAGGTGGAGTAATCTAGACATAAACAAATAAAGGGCTAGGCTCCTATGACAGCTGGGGAAATAGAAAAGCATGATTCTAAGAGGTCGTATCAAGGAAAATTCAGCAGGACTTGGTGCCTGATGGTTCCCATTTGGGAAATAAAGAAGAGAAGAAGAGTGAAAATTACTTTCAGCCTCTATTGCTAAGGAGCCTGGCACATACTGGCAGGGTAATGACAGGAAAAACAGAAAAGGAGAAAGATAAACTTAGGTATTATGGAAAGTTTTAGGTGTCAACAGCATATAAAACTAGTAATCTTCTATAGGCAATTGAAGATAAAGCTGTAGTATGCAAAGTAGGCAGAGACTGAGCTGAAGATGTAAATCTGGGTACCACAGCATATGGTGGTAATTTAAATGCCTAGCACTCTGGAGGCTGAGGCTGGAGGATCACTTAGGGCCAGGAGTTCGAGACCAGCCTGAGCAACATAGCAAGACCACGTCTCTACAAAAAATAGAAAACATAGCCAGGCATGATGGAACACACATGTAGTTACAGTTCCAGCTACTTGGGAGGCTGAGGCAGGAGGATCAGTGTAGTGCAGGAGTTTGAGGTTGCAGTGAGCCATGATGATGCCACTGCACTCTAGCCTGGGCAACAGAAGGAGAAAAAAAAACAAACCCCTAAATCATAAGACTCCCAGGGGAAGATGTATACTATATAGAGAAGAGCAGATGACCTAGAATCCATGGTCCAAGGGTGGCAGGAAAAAAAATACTCAATAAAAAATGAATCTAAGATGTAAAAGGATCAAAAGGATATTAGTGATTTGTTGCTAATAATCTCTACAGGAAGTGGATCCTCTACAGTATATGGGGGTACAATTGATCCCCACTATGATATGAATGATGGTGCCCCCTCCAAAATTCATATTGAAACTTAATCCCCAATGCAACAATACTAAGAAGTATGGTGTTAGGAAGGTGATTAAGCCAGAAGGGCTTAGCACCCTTATAAAAAGGCTCAAGGTTGAAGGGAATGTTCTTTTCCCTTCTGCCATGTGAGGACACAGCATTCATCCTCTGGAGGATGCAGCAACAAAGGGCCATCTCAGAAGTGGATGGATACTAGGCCCTCACCAGACACCAACCTACCAGTGCCTTGATCTTGGACTTCCCAACTTCCAGAACTGTGAGAAATAAATTTCTGTTGTTTATAAATTACCCAGTCTCAGGTATATTGTTATAGCAGAACAAAGACAACACCACATAGCATACACTAGACAATTAGACACTCCACTACCACCATGATGACAGAGAGCCATTCAAACAATTTAGAAGAGTGATGAATCCATTAAACCCAAGATTCTTGGCTGCTGTGACATGTATAATAATCATGGGCACTTTGCTTAAGGATAAGAAAGTGGTTAGGAATATGGAGGATTGGGCAAGGCATAAACTGCACAGTTTATAAGTGGGGCTCACTGGGCACCCAAGTTGGGGGCTATTAAAGTATATATTAAAGGTCAAACAGAACTGGATAAATTCCTATAACTGGTCAATATGAAGAGCATCAAACAACCTATAGAAGTGCCAAGGCCCTCTGGTCCTTGCAGTGCCAACTCTAGTTGTTTCTCTGTCTTCTAATCAAAAGTGGAATAATTAGGTATTATGGATAATTTTTTCTTTTATATGTCTCACCTTATGGCTTAGAACAAGCAAGTTTTACAATCCTCTTTGGTGAGTCACAAGGATTACATTTATTAAAATATAAAATAGAGGAAAGAGAGTTATTAGAACTATCCAGCCTAAACCAACCTTCCTAATAGGTTTTGTTATTTTCTCAAAGTATTAAAAATCTTTGCATAGTCTAGATGAATGCAAAACAGGGATAACAATGCTGCCTTTACTATTATTCCACTTTCATAGGGAACCCTGATCCAATTAAAATACATTTGAGCAGGGCACAGTGGCACTCTCCCATAGTCCCAGCTATTCACTTGGGAGGCTGAGGTGGGAGGATTGCTGGAACCCAGGAGTTAAGTCCAGCCTCGGCAACAGAGTGATACTTTGTCTCTTAAAAAAAAAAAGTCACACATACAAAAACCACTTTTGAGCTGGTAATTGATTTATTTTTCTTTTCTTAGGTGGCATGGGTTTTTGTAAATTAACTGTACTTAGCATTTAAAAGTTAGAATAGCTCACTTGTATGTCTATAAAAGACAAACTACTGTAAGGTATGTTAGATTTCTTGCACAGTACAGAGCTAAGGTGACTTAGGATGAAATACAACAGAGTAAACTGGATGCACTCATTTGCATTGCACACTAATGTTTAGGGAGTTTCATTTTAGAAAAGAAAAACAGGGCCCCAAAACAAGTTATCGTTTTTAGCTCTGAAATTTATAGCTATATGACAAACTCAAATCTATAAAATTAAAATAAAATTCCAATCTTTAGATAATTAATTCAACATCTATGTTGGGGAAAGAAAGAACAAAAGCCCTTCTCAGGCTCTATTTTAAAAAGTGATCTATATAAAATATTAGCAGTGTATTCTACTGAGAGAAACCCAGCATACCATCAAAGACAAGGAACTTTACAACACACTCTTTGTGCCTTCTCTTCATTTGTCAAACCAACTTTAAACTATTTACCAAACCAATTTGCAAACCTAGGTCTGTGACCAATCAGCTCTTACTTTTTTATATTATTTCTTATGAAATGCAGGTCACTTTAAAAAGGGGGTTATATAAAATTAACTGTAAATTATTTAAAGTGATTTGTTTGCTACTAATATTTGCTCCATATTTACATCCTAAATTTATAGACTAAAATTTATATTTTATTAATTTATATTTATAAAAAAGAAGAAATAATTCATAAGGTTTATAGTAAGAAAAAACCAAATATCTCTTTAATTTTATAAGGATAGACACAAAATAAAAATAAAATTACATTGGAATCTATTATAACCTTTCAGTTCATACCTTAGAAATATAAAGAAATTTCTAGAAATTTAATGAAAACTTTACAGCACAATTAAATGTAAAAAAAGTTTTAACATGCATTTCTCCTGCCAACTGGCATACATAATAGAAAAATGGTAGAGAATAGGTTAAACAGTCTAAAAGGATTTTAACCTTAAATTTGACAGAAGTTAAATGGCTGTGACATTGGGTTCTTCTGCTTTATTCCAGCTAGTAATCCACCCTCAAAGTTCCTGTCAGGTAAATGACCTTGTATTTCATTAACTGATAATTAAATGGATTTATTCCACTAACGGTTTTAATTAAAATGCTAGAAATATTGATTACCCCTCTCATCCTTATTCCCCCAGATGAAAAAAAGGTTTTAGGAATGTTTATTTAGAGAAGACAGAGAATTAAATTAGATTGAATCTCTATGAGACCCGAAGACTGGTTCTTTCATTTCTGCTGCTCAAGCAGAAAAAGGTTTCAATTTTTTGATGTTTGATTAATTATTTTGAAATCCATTTATGCTTACCTTGGTGTTTAATTAAAAATGTCATTTTTAGCATAATTAAATTGGCTATCTGTGGAAGACTAACTTCAAACTTATATTTTAAAAATGCAATGCCTTTTTTTTGGAAAAAGAAACTTTTTAGTTATTTGCTTTTTCGGTAGAGATACTGCCTCATGAATGAAAAACTAAAGAGAGCTGGAGCTTAATTGGATTTCCTACATTTGAATATTAGGCCACATATGCTTATATGACTAGTCTAAGTTTATTAGGCTGTGCTCTTTAATCCATTAGTAATTCATTCATTCTAACAAACACAAGAGTATGCTCTTCCAAATGTGTTGGATTTCATAGTGTTTACACTAACAAAATGTACCTCATAAAAGCTGTCTCCAGCATGCCTGGGTGCTTTTCTACAGCACTGATTCAAGTAAGTTAAGATACAGTTTCTACTGTCATTTCTGTCAAAGCACATCCAGGCAATTGGAAACCATTTTCACTAAACATTAAACCTGATAATGACAGAGTGGGAAGTGTAATAAACAAGAAAGAAAGACCCAATCCCTCTTGCTTAAGGTGCTTCACCAAAAGGTATGCCCTAATATGTGTTCACCAAAAAGGCAATTCTGAAAGTGAGCACCATTTTTATTTACAAAATAGTGCTAAAACACTAATTTCTATTTGGACAAATAGTAATTCATAAGAAAGTCATAATCAGCGAGATAATTAATAGAAACCAAATCTTACTCAAGAATAAGATATTTTGTTATAATTTTTAAACCAAAACCAGCTCAAATCAACATATTTTTCCAAAATGTCTGTTTTTTAAACAACTTCTGGGACTTACTGTATAGTTCTGGTTTGCGGAAGTCACAGAAAGGAGAACACATGCAAATCTCATGCTCATAATTATTGAGGCCAGGAGAACTATAGTGTCTATTTCTATTATTTTAAATGGAAAGACAATAAATGGAGAAATACTGATCTAAAGACTAGATAAATTCCTATTTTGGTATGGTTCCATAATTGCAATTTATCTTTTTTTTTAATATATCTTAATGGTATACCTTTTAGGGTACACTTTCCCTTGTGACAGAAAAGCAAGTATAGTCATATTGATAATGTCAAACTTTGAATTCTTCAATTAACTTCAGAAGCACTTCTAAATATGTCTGTGCTCTTAGTAATAAGGCATATTTTGCAGAGCTGGGCAGACTAGAATTATGGTGTCCCCAGTGTCCCATGGGCATGAAGCTCTGAGTTTCAATTGCTACAAAAAATAGTAACTTTTAGCACTCATATTATGTGCTGCCAACATCTATGGGCTAGATTTTAGCAGTCTAATTTCAACTGTGGAATTTTTTAAAAGTCATAAATTATTGGTGTTTCTGCACCTTGCCTTATTAATTATCAGAAGAAAGTCTTGGCCAAAGTTTTTGCCAGACAGCTGCATTTAAAAACTGAGGATGCCATTTAAAGTCTGTTCAATCTTCCTATTAAAACAAGGGAAAAGGACTGGACATTTTGATTTTCAAAAAGAGGACTGCAAAATATGAAAGTGAGTATGATTCTAAGATCCAGTTTTCTTACCAGTAAAAAGAAACATATATAGTTATGTATCTCAGTTTTCTCATCTACCAAGTAGAAACAGAGAAGGATATTTTGGTTCTGAAAGCACTGGCATCTGTAGATGTGAAGACCAATGAACATCAGTTGCAAAATGATAATTGTATCAGAGGTTCAAATTTGCATAGAAGAACAAAGACTCAGAGATAAGGAACGTTGGTCTGAGCTACTGTACTTGAAAAATGTCACATTTCACTTTCACAATAATAGAACCAGAGTTTTTCATAATACCTACCATTTCTGGTATTAAAGCTACTACTTGTCAAGATTACTGATATTCTATCATATACATATACTTTCTTGACTATTGTTTTAGGAGATAGTGACATAGTATGCCCTCAGATACATATGGAAATATTTCCAAGATACCAATATAGTTTCAGTGCCTTTCCTATGAGCTTTAAGAAACTAGCCAAGATTAGTAACTTTATTTTTAACACTGATATATAACATATTTTAACTTGTCTATATACAAAACTAGGACTGTTAACAATTGCAACTTTCTTCAAGTATGCTATGAATCACTGTATTCCTTTTCCCTTTTTTCATGCACCATTGCCACTATCTTACCTTCAGCGGTTTTGCTAGATTTCAATGAAGATGGAACTAGAGGGCACACATTAGAATTTTATATCAGTTCAAGAAGGGGAAAAAGAAAGACATATGAAGCCAGAATGACATTCATTGAAGGTTCCCTAGGGAAGATAACACATGTTTTTGTCTCTCACCTGCTAGGCATGCTAAATCAGTGCAATGATAAGCTAATTTATGAAATATATATTTCATTGAAACCTGGACATCTTTTCTGTTTCTAGTTCAGCCATTAGAATTTCAGAAATAATGGAAGCCTAATTTTTAAAATGTAGGAGACATTAATTTTCTAATATAATGTTTGTGGTAGATATTATATGCAGCTTCATATTTTTAACTAAAATAATTATCATGCACTTGCTTAGCCTAAACTCAGAATCTCTATCTATGTCTCCATGAAATTCATCACACCAGTGTTGAATACCATTATTTTTCACTATAGTGTCAAAGTGACTGGGTTTTGGGGAATCCAAATATATATAAACATATCTACTATATATTACATGTGTCCTCAGATGTTCAACAGCCATTTAGTTCTTTAAATGATCCTTTACAACTCAAATGTCCAAACTTAGCTTTTCACCTGCTTTTTCAATGCAGAATTTTGACCTGCTTTTCTTCAAAACTATGACTTTAACAAAATTAGACCAGCCAGAAGAGTGGTCCCTGAGTCACTGAGCCACCGTGGACTCAATAGCCTTCCCTTTGAACTCCCTAAATTTGAAAAAAAAGAAAAAAAAAACATAAGAGTGGGCCTAGAGATGATAGAGATGACTCCAGAGGTATGTGCTTCAACATTTCCAAGTGGGCACCATTAAAATACAATGTCATCGTGGTAGCCCTTGAAACCAATCCTGTTTCATTAGCAATAGAGCAGATAGTTTTTCATATAATCAATGTCCTCTCCAAGGAATGCCAAATTAAATGTGGATCAAATTAAAAGCATCTAAGCATAAAATTAGAGTGAAAACAAACATTTTCCATTAAAAAGTACTATTCAGCCTTGTGTGATATTTTTCAAATATTCCTCCCTGCCATGCTCTGATCCTCCTGCCAGGTTCCCAAGATTTGTATATAAACAGTGTCTGCCTCCCTTACCACCCACCTGCTCCTCTTGCCAGACTTAACTTGAATTCAACACAGCCATATTTGAAGCATGTGAGCTCATCAGTACAGGAGGGAGTTCCCTTGTCAACCACACTAGACAGTGCCATCAAGAAACATACAAGGTAACTGGGCACAGTGGCACAAGCCTGTAGTCCCAGCTACTCAGAAGAATGAGGCAGGAGGATTGCTTGAGCCTAGGAGTTGGAGGCCAGCCTGGGAAACAAAGAAAGACCCTGTCTTAAAAACAAAAAGAAAAGAATAAGAAAAAGAAAAAGAAAAGAAAAGAGAAGAGAAAGAAAAAAGAAAAGAAAAGAAAAGAAAAGAAAAGAAAAGAAAAGAAAAGAAAAGAAAAGAAAAGAAAAGAAAAGAAAAGAAAAGAAATATATGTGGTAGGAGGAGGTCAGATATAAAAGAGAGAGATTGTCTATTTACTCACAAATATACTGACAAACAGCGATGATGGAAAAGGAAAAAGCAGCAAACATTGCTGATAGCTTAATGGTATTTAAATAAAACATTTAAGGTTGAATATTTCCTCAGTACTACCTTGCTTTTTAAAGTGTCCTCCTTTTAGGATGAAATATTTAATAGCTTTCCCTAATACAATGTATAAACATGAATAATTGGGTTTTTATTTAGTAACCTAATTTTCCTATGCACAGAGCCAAAATTTAAGTATAGTTAACCTTTTGAGATTAGGTCACTATCAAAAGTAAATATTCTTTTTTCTTTAACTGGATAATAGCACCATCCCTAGCTATGTATCAATGTATGTTTTACAGCAAAGATGATAAAAGATTTAGGTTTGCCACGGAAATATATAACTGTTAGTCTGTCAAAGACCAGATGCATCATGGCTGCTTTTTAGAAACTAGGAAACCTCTTTTGACAAAGACAGGAAGGAATTTTATTAGGTAATCATATGGAGAACTATTGAGCTCTTTGTGTAAGAAATCAGAGACACTAAGTGAGAAAGCTAAAAATAACTTACATGTTTTGGAAACATATGATGGTTGGTGAGGAGAGAGAGAAGAAAAATGGAAACGGAGGCAGAGAGAAACAGAGGCTAAGGTATTAAAAAAACTCTTGGTCCCCAAAATACAATAGAGAACTAAAGCAATCCAGGGCCTTATTATATAGACTTTGTGCCACTTTATAGCAAACAAGAAAAAAAATTTCAAGTACTAAAAATCTTTCCTTACTTCCTAGGCTAGCAGAACTCTTGGAAACATCCTAGAAACAAAACCCCCTGGGCAGTATTTACAGAGATCAAATGGATGTCTCAAGAAACCAGTACTATGTTAGAATTTTTTTGCTCCAAGGTCACCAGATATAATCTAGCCAGGTTAGAAATTACTGACAGCTTTCCTCTCTGATGCTGTCCTGGAAACACTTGATAGGACAAAGAAATGACCTTCACAGAAAGCATCACTTCTCTGGACATTATTTGACAGGCTTTGGAATAGCAACTTACCATCCTCAATATCCCTTCAAGTTCCTAAAGAACCCCAACTCCATCTTGACTGAGATCTGTGTGGACACTGGACTTAAATGCCTCTGTATCATTCTGTGGCAAATAGATCACCAAACTAAATCAGACTGGTTAACATCAAATGATCTATTGGGAATGGTCTACTGCAGCAAAGGTCTTATTCTCAGGCTCTGCCACTGAATAGTTTTCATAACTCAAAATTATATGCCCTGTATATACATGTATACATGAGCATTGTAGAATTCATTAATATTTCAGAGTGTCAGGTGAATATACCTATGAGAAATAGGGAAAAAAGGCAAATAGCTTCAGTCAGCATTATGAGTTTATTTAAGCCTATGAATTGAATCCTAACTGAAGATGAAGAACTATGCATTTTAATTTCCATTTCAGATGGCTTTGTTCTGAGCAGAGAATCAAAACTAAGTAGCAAGTTAATTACAGTTCAAATGTCCATTTTCATAAAGGATATGTCTTTTACCTTTGTTTCTCTCTGACACCAGATTGGTATAAGGAAAACCTATAACCCTTCTTCGATAAATGAAATGTTTAAAAAAGAAAAGGCACCATGCTCATGAATCAGGAGGGAAAAAAGCAGGGGATAAAAGAATGTAGGAAGAAAAGAAAAAAGGAAAGAAAGAAAAAAGAAGGGAGGGAGGGAGGCATACAGGATATACCATTCTCAACATAACATCCATCCTGGTAGGTGGGTTTTACCATTGATTCCTACTTTCTACTTTCAGGGCTAGAAGATTTCAAATATCCATTAGGACAACACAATGAAAAGAGAGTAGCCCATTTTAAGAGATTCAGATCATTAAGCTGTTTCATGAGAGTTATATTGATATGTACAGATTTATTCTAGTTGTCCTAGTAAGTCTCGATTTATCCTCTTAGACTGTCATGAAAACTTTTTTTTATCATAATGAAAAAATTCTAATACTATATGGAACTCCAATTGTATTGCCAATTTCCTCATCATATGGCATTCCCATGGTACAGTATTAACACTGATATACTTTAACTGTGCTTCATGTATAAATTTATACACACAGAGGCATATGCATTTTTTAATGGGATTTACCTGAGTAATGCTAATGTGGAATCACACATGTAAATCCTTCTGCATCAAAATGAAAATATATCTACGCATTCTCAAATAAGGTTTCTTGGGGGGTTCATTTAATGTTTATGACGAATTTATTTTTATTTGTAACCCATTCTAATCATCTGAAGGTCACAGCACATGGAGTATTTTAAAATACTCCCTTCTGTGGTGAATGAATGGAATAGACTATATTTAAATTTGTTGCTCTCCTCCAAGCCCATTTAAAAATAAGATGCCTAATTTTAAGGACATTTTACCCCTATTTAAAAAAATAAATCAACTTAGTTAAAGAAAAAACTGTACAACTGCCAAGTATATATAAGTTCAAAAGTTTTTCTATTGCCTGAAATAGAGACGCAAGAAATTACATTAAAGTTTTAAACAGAAACAGAAGTTTTCAGCCAATGTAGATCAACATCTATTAGAGATAAAATTGTTTTGACAAAAACTGTGTAAATACAACGCCACTGGCTGCAAGCCTATTATTGAATGCAAGTGGAAAATAAGAACAGCACTCCTGAAGGGGCATTGCTAAAGTGACACAAAATAAACACAACCATTTCAGTATAATTTTTCACATTAATTATGTTCTCTTATCGCAGATGTATAACTAGCCAAGTATAACAACAATAACAAGATAGCACTGAAGTTATTTTGCAAACAGGAAAAGCAAATAAAATAATACTGATATGCTAGTTATTAGATTACTAGCCTTTTATCTTGTGGAATAGCTTCCCTGAACAAAAAGACTATATTAATCATTTCTGTTCCTCCAAGTAAATGATATTGCATTTCTGGAAAAATAATGTTAACAGTCTTTTTCCTTAAAGATACCTTCATTTATTTGCCAATTTGCCATCTCCAAACCTCCAACCACTAAGAACATTTTCAAAAACAATTTCTAGCATAAGAACATTGGCTTTTTTTCTTTCCAGGTTAAAATGCAATCGCCTAAAAACAACATGTTCCCTACTTTCCCTAAATGGAACCCTTACACCCTGTTATTTACAATTTTATCAAGAAAATACCTACAGATTACACCATTTTTAGTCTCTTCAAACAAACTGCCCTTTCTTCAAGTTCCAACTGTAGCTATTGTTACTTCTCACAGAGTAGAATTTAGGGACCACACTAAAATCAAACAATCTCCATCAAGTAGTCTTCAAGGTCTGTCTTCTAGAAGCCATAATTCCATCCATTACTCTTAGAAACAAGCCCAAAATTCAAGTTCAACAGACTTGGTTAACATAAGTCTGTCATCTCTCAGACAGTACTGACTATGTATATAACCTAAACATTTGTCTCTCAGTTTTTACTTAGAGGACAGCAAGAAATTTTCTTTCTTTTTGCCTGGAAGATCCTATCTTTTTCATTTTCTTTCCTGTATTGTACATTATTGTATACTCCATTTCTTCCATTTATATAATTTATATTCTTCTTTTGCATTCAGATCCATCGTTCTGTACACTAAGCATTCCAGGTTTAATCGAATGCATACCTGATTAGTCATTACCATCACAGATAGTGGATGGGCATGTTTTCTTTATTAGATGAAAAACATTATTTTCAGTGAAAAAGAATTCATAAGAACCTTCCAGGGAGTAAAAGAGGAGAAATCTATTTTTTTCTGCATCCCCATTAAAAAATAGTATCCATGATGTGCCTTGAAAGAAATCTGAGGATTCTCTGGGTAGTACATCCAATGGCAGTAGTTTATGAAAATATTCCACCAAAAGATCATAAAAGAAAAATGGCAGTGGCTAATGATTCCTTACTATGTATTTCACATCTTCAGACTTTTGTTTGTACATTTCTGTTTGTACATTTTTGTTTGCAAACATTGGTTTGTATACTTTTTATTTGTAAATTTCTGTAACAGAATCACATGCTACTATTACATAGATTCTCAGAAGTAGCATTTTTGTATCATTTCTGAATCACACTCTTTGAAGCTTAGCATTCATAAGATTTAGAACCTTGATCTCTTTGGAGGATAACAGGATATTAGGATATACTACTGGATGTGCCTAAGACTCTCAATCAATTGAGGGTTATCTGTGAAGGCTAATGTGAGCTCAGGCAAGAGCAAGGTGGTTTACAATGTGAAGCATATTGAATAACTGCCTTATTTTAAGGATTGATTAGAACAGATGTTTATGTTTGCATCTTATTTATGTAGACATATATGAATTGTTACAAAGGAAAATTGTTTCTTTTCATCTCCTTAAGATATGAAGAGAGTAAGGAAGACATGTTAAGGAGAAAATTGGAAGTCATGGACCTCAAAAAGAAATAAGAGAACTCAATCTTCTCTAGGGCCTAAATCAAAGCTCTGGAGTGATTTTTAAATGTTTTTAAAATGCTTTTTAAAAAATGATTTAATATAGTGAGTTGAGATACATTACATTAGATATAATTAGACCTAGACAGGAAAGGTGGTTCTGAGAAGCTAATGAAATATCATTAAGGTTGAATATAAGATTGTTGATTAGGATAAAGCTAATCCTGATTAGGATAAACAAGATAGGAGCTAGAGATCTTATTTTTTCCTCTTATTTATTTATTTTATGGGTGAAGAAGAGGTATGCTATTTTGCCTTTATTAGAAAGAAAAATAAGGAATATTATCATCTTTACATTCTACTAAAATATTCTATCACAATAACATTTTTTCCATTTTATTTTTTGGGAAGCCATTTGCCTTGAGATGTGCCTGCATTAAGGTAAAAAATGAATAAAAGTTGAGTTTACCTTCTCTGTATTTTGCCTTCACAGGAAAGAACTATGAGAACCCATGCGGTCTGGTTGCTCCCTCCCTCCCAAATCTTGCCCCACATCATGGCCCTCCTTGTACTCTCCTCCAGCACTATGGTCTTTCTCCAGTCTCATAACCATCAGTACTCTCTCAGCCTGAAAATATTTTTAGTTTCCCCTCTTTTCATATTAAATGCCTAATCACTGTTTAGATCTCCATTCCATTTTGCTTGCTTGATGAACACCTGTCCGACCTCTCTGACTGGATCAAATCAATGATAAGTTCTTCTAACCCTTCGGACTTCATCCAGGTGGTATTTTTTTAGAGGTGCAATTTTATGTATATTTGTGAAAATATTATATTACATTCCATCTTCCTCAAGCCTCATGAGTGGACAGTGTTGTTTGGTTTTGATAACTACTGTTTCTCCAAAAGTTTGGTGTGGTTCCTAGCACATGGAAGGTACTCAATGGAGATCTGACAACAATGAATAAATGAATATATGAATAATTTTCATTTTTCACTGGAATAGTTGGTGTTGTATAAACACAACCATTAGTTCTAGTCAAGATAGATGAAGATGGCTACAGCACCCTCTCTATAAAAATTTGATATGTACTTGGAACTTTCTATTCTCTAAGAGCAACTATCTCTATTTTCTAAGCACATACATCAATGATTAGCTGCAAACCATAAATTCATGTAAATCATGCAAAAACAACTTAAATACTCTGGATCACCTATATAGTTCCTTTAATTATCTTCAGGACTTATTCCTAAATGTCAATAGGTCATAACATTAGTGTGAACTATTCAGTAGCAAGAGCACTTAAATATTATATATTGTATATATGTTAATTATCCACGCTGATGGAAGAAAAGCAAAGTAATCTAATATATGACTATGTATACGAAGTCACCTAGATTTTGAAATTTAGGGAATGTTATTGCCATATCAGGACTCAAATTCCCACTAAGACATATAAATTTATGAAGTATTTCATGTTCTTTAATTATTCTTTCTTCTATACTTCCATAAGATATCATTTATTCCCTGATTTTAGTCCATGACTTTTCCTGGCCTTATATTTATGCTTAAGTATATTGCCAAGTCTATTTTCTTATCTATAACAACCTTAAGAGTAGGAACAGGCCGGGCGCGGTGGCTCACGCCTGTAATCCTAGCTCTCTGGGAGGCCGAGACGGGCGGATTGCTCAAGGTCAGGAGTTCGAAACCAGCCTGAGCAAGAGTGAGACCTCGTCTCTACTATAAATAGAAAGAAATTAATTGGCCAACTAATATATATAGAAAAAATTAGCCGGGCATGGTGGCGCATGCCTGTAGTCCCAGCTACTCGGGAGGCTGAGGCAGGAGGATCACTTGAGCCCAGGAGTTTGAGGTTGCTGTGAGCGAGGCTGACGCCACGGCACTCACTCTAGCCTGGGCAACAAAGCAAGACTCTGTCTCAAAAAAAAAAAAAAAAAAAAAAAAAAAGAGTAGGAACAAAGTTCTGTTTATTGTATACCACCTCTAACACTTCATTCTATCAACAACCACACACGGTGCTTTGGTAGTTAAAGAAATGTGTCTTAAATGGGAATTAGGAGAAAAAAAATAAAGTAGGAAAAAGAGGGGAAGATAAAGGGGAAAAAAAGATAAATACAGAAAGTGGTCTTCTCATTTATGATACCATTTTACTTGGATCATGCCATTAGATAATATCAATTTTTTGTAGCAGTGATTTCACAAAAACTCAACAATTTGTTAAGGTTTCATTACAATATGCAATCATCTACTGATTATATGTTCATTCCTTCTCACTATATCTTTCCCTCAATTATCTGGCTAAAAAGCTAATACACAGTGAAATAGGCAAAATGCAGAACAGAAAAAAAAACAACATAGGCATACAAAATATAGAGTTGAACATATTTTCTATTAGGCCATAGGCTGCTGTCACAATCCAGTGCCTCTGCCCATGTCAGAGTGGAAGTTTGGGGACCAGTTAGTTCCACCATGCCTCCCATTCTTGCCCTTCTTCACTACTGCCCAAAAGTGAGACCTCTTTTTCTATCTTTTCACTTGCTCTTATCCCAATACTATTCCCAGTTTATCTTTCCCTTAATATCCCCACTAACCTTTCCTCAGAAGCAGAGGCTGCCCATTCTTTGCCTCTCCACTCACAATGTGCAGAAGATTCAGTCTTCATGTTCCTATAGCATTTTCCAAACCACTGCTTCTTTATCCTAATTTAAAAATGCATCCATTGAGACTCATCCTGAACCTCTCTGTGTGGTTCATTACTCCTGGATTTTTTCCCCACTCATTAGTTGAGGATTATGGCACCTGCCTCAGGTTCTTCATCTCTCCTCCCAGAACCCCACTGACATTCTGCTTTGGACAATTCCAACGTAAATGAAGTTGACTTTTCCCACATTCCAGTTTCTTGGCTTCCTCAATTCCAATGACCTACACCATTCTGCAATCCACTCCCATAATCAAATTCTTGCCATATCTAGAAGGTGAATATCAACTCCCATGCTCTACTGTCTTATCATAAACTCTGATTCTCCCAGCTTGTGCTTTCCTCCCCTCCATTGTCAATGCATTTATTCTTTCCAGACATGTCTTCAGTTATTTTAATCCCTACCCATATATCAGCTCTCTTCTACCTTCTGGCTTTTCCCATCTTAGACCTCAGGGTTCATTATAGCAATCACCCCCCTGTCACTACTTTCTGACTCTTGAATCAACTGAACATACTCATAAATGTTATTAAAAAAACTCAAAACAAAAATAAAAGATCTATTAAACATTTCCCTTTGGCTATGATATTTTCTCCTTAAAGTCACACTAAGATATCTTGTTAAAGTAATCTATCTTTTCTACAGTTCTTCTCTATGAATTCTATTCTTAAAACATGCTATGAATACAATTTGGTTTCTATCCTTCAGAATCAATCTCTCTTCCACAATTATCTATGTCAGAATATACCACTATTCACCCACTACCTCTCTAAAAGCCTGCAGTTGCCTCTGTTCTTTCTTTCTTCCCATCAGTTACCAATTTCTGCTGATTTATTATGATATATCATAAGCCAATATTTATTAACTTAGGCTATGTACCAGGCCCTGTGCTAAATGGTTTACATTTAATCCTCACAACACAACCTGTGGAGTACATAATATTATTCTTCCCATTTTACAGATATGGAAATTATAACTAGACACAATAAGCTAGGCCAAAGTCCTTCTGGCTCTTTAACATCCCTTTAACATCCATTTTTTCTTCTCTATTCCCACTGTCACAACTTTAAGGCTTAACGTTTCACTGCTTTCTCTCATTTTGTGTCCCCCATCCACCCTCTGCACTGCTCTAATAGACCCCTCTAAATTGCATAGCTGATTATGTCACCTCCCTCCTTAAAAACCTTCACAGGTGCCCCTTAGCTATCAGACTAAAGCTCAGTGATCACACTTATTACACAAGTCTGTTTATAGTCTGCTCCTTGGCTGCCTCCTGGCCTCATCTTATGCCACTTTCTCCTTCCCTGACACCCCAGTGAAATCACTTACTATTTCCTGACAGTGTCATGCTGAGCTACATCTTGAAGTACACTTTCAACTGACTATTTTTTATTGCTTCTTTATAACTTGGTTCCAGTACAACCTGTCCAGAAAGCCATCACAATCCCTGGTATAGACACCATTTCCACTGTTGTGATTTACCACACTGCACTCAAAGCATGAAGCTATGTGTCATTCTCTCACATTCAACTCTGAGTTCTTATAGGGATAGCAGGAACTTTCTCAACTTTGAACCACCAACACCACTCACAATTCCTGTCAATATAGATTAACTCTAATATTTACTTCTCAATCTTTTCTTTCTAATTCAACTGTCCTGATTTGAACTCACACATCAAAAGAATGTTTTTCAAAATCTATCACACACCTAAGGAAATTTAAAAAATCATTTTCTAAGTGCAACAAATGATGTTTTGATAAGTTAACATTCCTAATGAAGACAGCATCCATGAATTTAGAGTAAAACAGACACCATTTGCTTGTTTTGATGGGCAAGTCATTTGATTGCCAGTAATTATGTTGTATGTGTGTAGATGTTTCTGCATATGTACCATTTGCTGCATGTCAAAATCTGTTATTTTTAAAGGTATAGGTTTTTGGTTTAAAATGTCTAATAGATATTGAGACACCTTTTATTTTAAATAATTTTTAAAATAAGTGCAAAATATTTTTAGGCAAAATAAAAAGTCCTTACAAATACTAGTCTATACACAACTGAGAGAAGAGACCACTATTTGCATGTAAATCAGTAAGCTTAATAGTGGATTTCAGGTCTCTTGAGAACTATCTAACGTAAAGCAACGAATAAATTGAATGGTGCTGCATTGCTCTCACAAAAGCTAATAAACATGGCTTTATAACACTCTATTCTTTGAAGCAATCTCCTCTTCTATCATTATTTGGCTTAACATATATATTCCTACTGCCTTCACATATATTCATTTGTAAAAAAATTAGGTTATAATTAATTACTCACTTTCAACATTCTTCATGTGTTTATTAAAATATGTCCACTGAACACAATAATTTTCCCATAAAAATATTTGACATTCTTTTCCCACACTATAATTCGCAAACCTTGAACATATCTATTGTCTATTTTTACCAGTGTTCGTTCAGTCAGATTTTGTTCTAACTCATTTACCTAGTCTATAACACTAGCTACCAGGTCCAAGAAACCTTCCTAGCCACAGCTAAGTTAATAATAGAGCTCTCTGTTGAGGCTAATACTTTCTAAAACTGCTTTTGATTTAATAATTACAGATGGAACAGTGATGTGTTTATATCACATGATTTTTTTTAGTGAATGATGCAAATTAAAATGGACAATAAAATATCCATACAAAGCCTCAGTTACTTATTTTGTACATAACTTACACATATCTTAATTTCTGAAACAAGGATATTTACTCTGATCATGACTCATAAAGCAAGCTTTCCACAATTCCCTGTTCTTCACAGTTGTATAGAATCAGCAAGCTGCTTTTCCATGCCCCCATTCCCTCACTAAAATAAATTGACTCCCAGAGTTTCCTGGAAAAGCTGTAACTTTATTTCCCAATCTGAAAATAATTAATATAGTACTCAGCAATGAGTCTCAAATAACAAGACAACTTGACCTTGGCAGAACGTACACTTCATTTAGCTAGGAATGATCCTCTTTTTCAAAACTCCCCCGATTAATCTCAGTAATACTGAGGTCATTCTTGAGCTTTACACTGAAAACTAACCCTTGTGCCTGGGCCTCACTTCCTTTAGCTTTGAATTCTTGACATGTTTTTATCTTAACACCAAACCTCCTGTTATGGCTACATGATTCTTTCAAGTCTGAGGTGTATTTAGGAAAAGAATTGGATGACATGACAGATGTTAACCATTTTCAGAGTGGTCTAAAAGTAATATTCTGTTAAAACTGTGGCTATTTCTATACTGACTCCTTACCCTCCTACCCAACCCCCCCCAAAATAACTAGTTCTCAAAATGAATAACCACAACAGAGGAATTACTATCAATCAATTAGATTGGATAGCCACAATGTCTTCAGCTCATAGAAAGATACAAAATAGGTTTAACTCATTGTTTATCTTCAAAAAGATCAGAACCAGAAAGAAGAGCCTAATTCACAGGAAATAATAATGGTCAAGTAAAAGACAGCACCAAAAAAAAAAAAAGTGTAAAGTAAGATTTCATAGAGAAAGTGGGCTTTGAACCCAAATTTGAAGTTTGTTTAGAACTGAGATAAACCAGAAGGAAAAAAAGGATTCCAGGTGAAAGCAACAACATAACACCAGGTAACACTTCTTGAACATTTACTATGTGAGAGGTACAACAGTAAGCATTTTACATGCCTAATATTACTTAATATTATACCCCTGTGAGTTGGGTACTCTTACTAACTTCATTTTTCAGGTATGGAAATTGAAGCTTAGATAGATTAACTTGTTCAAAGTTACCCAGCTACTCTGTGGTGGGACCAGGGTTCAATCCTGGGCTATATGGATCCAGAAGCCACTCTTAACCACTATATACTAATGCCCTAAACATATGTGTAGAGCTTGTAGAACAATGAGGAAACTGGCTCAACTAGTGAGGGAGCCTGTGTGGACTGGAAACAGAAAATAAGTTTGACATATAAATTAGATTATAGGCTGCCTTGGAAATAGAAAAGTTTCTCATTTGAAATAAGGAGTGATGGAAGATATATGAGATCCCTTATTTGTGATTAAAACAATGTTGGTGGAAGATTTAGAGATGGGGAGACATGCAGAAGTGCAGACTGGTTTGATGAGGTTGGAAAAATACTTGGTCATGCCTTTGGTAATTATTAATATATTTGGTAAGCTTCACTGAAGTAACAACCCTCAAATGTTAGAGACTTACAAAAGCAAATGTTTACTTCTCACTTACATTACATGCCTGCTAAGGATGGCTGTAAGTGAGTTGTGGGATTTCTCCATCTGTCTACATTCCTGGATCCAGGCTGAAGGAGAAGCCTCTATTTAGACATGCTATTCTTGTGGCAGAAGAAAAAGAGCCAGAGAGCTGGTGGAGACATGTAATGGCTCTTAAAGCATCTGCTCACTAACCATTGTCCAAAACAAATCACACTGGCCAAGCTCAAAGTTAATGGGGTAGGGGTGCATCCTCTTCCACAGGAGGCCTGCACGTCACATGGTAATAGGCAGGGATGTATAATCCTCTTACAGGAAAGGGGAGTGAATCGTGGGAACAATAATGCAATCTACCAGAGTAAGCCTGTGCTCTTTGCAGATGCTGTCACTATAAATTAAAGCAACAGACCGAAATGAGTAAACTTCATAGAAGGGGATGAAATCTCTTGTTCTCTCTGGATTGAGGGCTCTGTCCTAAAGAGAACAACTGCTGTTCTATTTCCATATTTTCTGGTGTAAAAGCCTCATGCTGTATGATTTTATCATCCTGTGCTTAAAATCTGTCAAAGACTGAAATGTGAATCAAAGACAGTTTATGTGAATTGATAGAGTGGATATGCGTCCTTTATACTCTCTTTGATTATAATTAAAATGAAATTAAATTAGAAAAGAGTAAACAGAGAAGGGATCCAGTACATGTATCCATACTTTCTTGATTTTATATCCTAGATGGCATTACATTTAGGATAGTTTTATCTGCTGATTCTTTGCGGCTGCTGATCTAACTATTCCAGTCCTATACAAAATACATGTGATACAGATAGTAAAGAATAAACTAATCTAAATACATTTTGGCTAACAAGTCACCCCAAATATGAAAATGATTAAATCAAATAAAAAGATTCTAACAGTATTTCTAGAATGCATCGCTTCCAAGCTTTTCTTTAGAATTCTTTTAAACATATAAAGCTAAAGTCTAAATCTTAGATTTATGTTGTTTGGTTTTCTTGTTCAAGTCTGTTGCCCTTACTGATCATTTATAGCTTCCAAGTTCTTTCTAGAAGGTCACTGTTTCTCTGGTCCAAAGCCTGTTTTTTTGATCTGCTTCTGAGCTCCCCATCAAGCTCTTCTGTCTGGATTGTTAGATGTAGTTATATATCTTTGCAAATTTACTACTTAATTTGAGCATATAGTTTGCTGATACCAGAATATTCTCATTAAAGATCAATTTTGCCTGACATTCAATTAGAATATGGTATGCCTCTCTCCTTTCTTGCAATCCTACCAAATCTTTTCTAGGGGAAGCCCAAGTTTTCTCAGAACACAAAACTTGAAAGTGTAGAGAAGAAAATGTATTGGAATGTGTGGTAGATATTAAGTATTTAATAAATATTTGTAGGATAAATGAATGGACAAGTGGATGAATGAATTGACTGATCATTCTAGCAGTTAAGCCCCTCCTGTATAGTAAAAGCTCCTAAACTTATATTTAAAGGCATTTAAACATAACTCAATATGTTTTTCACATAAATGCTCAACAAACATTTGTTATAATTTATCTGGGCAAGGAGGGAAAAGTATGGCCAATGGTTCATAGCAAAATAGATATCCCAGTTATAACATAACTTCCTATCTTCCACCACTTAAAAAAATGTTTATAAACCCTGTGGGAAAGGAATGCATATCATGCTGAAAATCCTAACATTAGGTAGAGACAGTTGTCACACTTTCATCTTCTAAAATGCCTTTTCCTAAATACTGTAGAATGCTATTAGAATGTCATCAAGGTCTAAAAAGGCTTCTTTTGTATTATAATGATCTACTATACTAACCATGCTTATAAAAGAACATTGACAACTCACAGCATAACCACATCCAGAATATATTGTATTTGCTTTCTAAAGACCTTTACCTAAATTGACAATCAAAATGTTGCTGTAAATTTTTAAGTCATTTTAAATATCTCATTTATGTGACAACTTCAACAGCTAATAAGCTACTTTGAACAGAGTAACTCAAATAGTCTTATAAGCTGCATCTTACTGGTAAAATGTTGAAGTGCTAGGTTCAATCATAGCAACAAATTCTGAAGCCCTGGAAGAATGTGAATAGAATCCCATCTCTTTATGCTGTAATTACTGCTCTCAGGAGATCAATAAATGTATTTCTCCTAGTTTTGTACAACTATACAACTGTAATATACAATGTTTACTAACTCTATTTTGCTACATTTGTAAAACCTATTTAAAATCTAACCAATCTCAATCTTAAAAACTCATAAACTATTCAATCATGAAATCCAATCATGAAATCATAAACTATCCAAAAAGGCATTCCAAAAAGTGGAAAATTGGTAAATATAAAACCTGTCATTAAAACATCACGAGTTTATTTGCATAAGCACAGAAGTGGTGCTAATCTTAATCTTATACACAAATATAGAGTGCTTGAAGAATAATTTTCTAAAAATAACATGGTAAACAATAGAAGGGATATTCCATGCACAATATGAGAGTTTAGTAAAATAAATGAGAACAGATCTCTGAAACAAAATGAAATGTTACTTGTGGAAAATTAGACATGGTAAGGATATTTCTTAATGGAAAATATGCTTATATTTTATACAAGGATAAAATATAAAATAAAATATAAATATATTTTGTTTATTATATAAGCATAAATATAAAATATATATAATATATATAAAATATTTTTATCTAATTTAAATCTCTCCATATAATCTGTAAATTTTTAAAACTTTGCCAAAACTATTAGCAGTAGAAAAAAGACTTGAAGGAAATATTATACATCAATACATCAGAATGTTAGCTATCCTTGTCATATAATGGTAAGATAGTTGTGATATATATATATATATTTTTTTCTTTTTGAGACACAGTCTCACTCTGTTGCCTGGGCTAGAGTGCTATGCTGTCAGCCTAGCTCACAGCAACCTCAAACTCTTGGGCTCTACTGCCTCAGCCTCCCAAGTAGCTGGGACTACAGGTATGTGCCACCATGCCTGGCTAATTTTTTTCTATACATTTTTAGTTGTCCAGCTAATTTATTTCTATTTTTTAGGAGAGACAGGGTCTTGCTCTTGCTCAGGCTGATCTCAAACTCCTGAGCTCAAAGGATCTGCCCGTCTCAGCCTCCCAGAGTGCTAGGATTATAGGCGTGAGCCACCATGCCCAGCCTAGATAATTGTGATCTTATTTCTTTTTTTTTTTTTTTTTTTTTTGAGACAGAGTCTCACTTTGTTTGCCCAGGCTAGAGTGAGTGCCGTGGCGTCAGCCTAGCTCACAGCAACCTCAAACTCCTGGGCTTGAGTGATCCTTCTGCCTCAGCCTCCCGGGTAGCTGGGACTACAGGCATGCGCCACCATGCCCGGCTAATTTTTTATATATATATCAGTTGGCCAATTAATTTCTTTCTATTTATAGTAGAGACGGGGTCTCGCTCAGGCTGGTTTTGAACTCCTGACCTTGAGCAATCCGCCCGCCTCGGCCTCCCAAGAGCTAGGATTACAGGCGTGAGCCACAGCGCCCGGCCTTATTTCTTTTTTTATTATTTTATTATTTTCTGTAATTTCCAGGTTTTCTTCAATGAATATATATTACTATTAATTTCATAGAGAATAATAAATTATTTAAAACATAAAACCTAGGTGGGCAGGTTGCTTGAGGTCAGGAGTTCGAAACTAGCCTAAGCAAGAACAAGACCGGGTCTGTACTATAAATAGAAAGAAATTAATTGGCCAACTAATATATACAGAAAAAATTAGCCGAGCATGGTGGCACATGCCTGTTGTCCCAGCTACCCGGGAGGCTGAGGCAGCAGGATTGCTTGAGCCCAGGAGTTTGAGGTTGCTGTGAGCTAGGCTGACACCATGGCAGTCACTCTAGCCTGGGCAACAAAGCGAGACTCTGTCTCAAAAAAATAAAATAAAATAAACATAAAACTAACCCGTTTGTATCAGGAAATGGTTAAACTGTTAAGCAGACTTCATACATGTTACATGGAAGAGCTTACGTTTTACCTCAGATTTCAAAGAATGCTAGAGGCTCACATATCAAGTTATAATTTCACTTCTATTGGAATTATTATTTGTTTCTAAGTCCTAGCAGGTGATGGCTTTGATATAAATTTTTTCTCTCTGGTTCAAAAGTATCTTGCCTTTTTTCCCTGAACTATTGTAAAAATTATTACAAAAATGTCTTAGAAAATAAAATCAATGCTAATACCTAATTCCATTGCACTAACGGGTTTTTCATCAAATTCTAACAAGAAATACATTATATTGTTTTTCTTTTCCACAATAGCAACATGAAGTAATTCCCATTATGCTGTTTTTAAAGTTGAAAAAAAATTATTTTCTAAATGTTGGACAATATAATAAGCTGTTTATATTCTCACCTGCGACCTTATAATTTCAATTTAAGATAGTTTGAAGTAAATTAAACAGGCCTATAACACAAGATCTTCTCAAAGCCCAAGTTAAAATGAGATGAGATCTTGATTTAAAATTTTACGTGTTAAATCGAGACAACTTTATTTAATGGGTACAAGAAGAGGCAGCTGAGAACTGTAGCCTCAGTCTACACACTGGAGAAGAGAAATCCATATATCAGAATAATTTCCAGTTATTACACAGAAATGGTTCCATAAACCTAGCTATTCAGAAGCAGTTTTCTTTTCCTCCCATATTGAGGTCATTCCAAACTAATACTTTGGTTAGTCAATGAATTATGACTATTATCATTCTTACAAAAGATAAAATTTCAAGTCACTGAAGTCTTGACTTGTATTTTAAAATCTGAGTTCTAGTCCTTTTGGCTTCCTGACAAATAAATGCTTATATGCAATTAGCTACAATGGAACATGTCATAATCTTACATGTATGTTGTCTTATCAGAAACAAAGCTTAGGTTTGTTCTTTCACATTTACAAAAGAGGCTCACTTATAGCTGAGCATCCAGAGATGTAGGACTAGTTTGAGCACTTATTTCTGTAGGCTCTTAAGGAAAAAATAGTGAAGGGCTTTCACATTCAGAAAAAATATGCCTACCTTCTTTCACATTTTTCTTTCTTTCTTTTTTTTTTTTTTTAGAAACTAGCATTTCAGCAAATCACATTGTTATGCTGTGTTATGATGCATGATGTTTTCATAGTAACGTGACATGTCTAAATGACAAAACTCTGGCTATCTACCAGAAATGCAAAGTAGTTTAAATCCTTTTCCAAAGGAAAAAGGCCATTATCAATTCCTTTAGCAAATTTCTTTGCAGTAAGTGGCAGCCAACCAACTTAACACCAAATCTCCATAAAGTTCATGATTATGAAAAAACAAAGGGTTTTAGGTAGGGATGATTTTGTGTATGAAATTGTTCACTACCCATAGCTCCTTCATTCTTGGCTCAAAGAGGTAAAATTATGAACCTTGAAATTGCCTTATCTCTCTTTTGTTCTTAGAAAAGTAGTAATGAAAGATTCCCTTCCCAAACTGTGCATCCCTCCCACTTCTCTAAGAGATCTGAACTGCAGGTGGATGATTGTTTTTATTTAGAACATAGCTTATTTATAAATTATGGGTGGTAAAGTTCTGTCATTAACTTTCATTTTTATTTGGTCTAATTTAAATATTTTGATAAAGTGTTTATTTTATTCTGACTTCTCAGATATTACTACTCTAATAGAACCAGTGACACATAGATATGTTGAATACTCAAGAGATAAGCTTCCTTAAAATTTAGAGAAAAAAGAAAACTTCTATTTTTTTGGATTGTTTTCTATTCCCATTTAGTTGGAGAGAAAGGAAAAAAGGAGGGAAGAAAGGAAGAAAGAAAAGAAGAGAGATGTATATTATGTTTTGAAGGCCTGGAAAATGCATACAAACCTAGCCATGTAAATGGGCCCTTTCACCTTAAAAAAATAAAATAGTAAAAATAAAGGCAAGAAACAAACCAAAGAAGCTCCTTCCTCTTATTCCTTTTTTTTTTCTTTCTTTTTTTTTACCTTTCAGTGGTCCAGGTTGAAATTATTTCCTAAAATCATTCACCCAGTCCTAATTCTAATAGAAGACTTCAGAGCAGTTTGTGTCTAATAACAGCTCTGTAGAGGCCCTTGAAATTCTAATAAAGACCCATCAACCTATCAAAAGAACATGTAATTTTATGTTCATTACTTCTTGGTGCCCGACTTTAGAATTTGGATGGTTGCACCTCAATTAAAAGTTGAATTGAAGTTTATATCATTTAAATAAAAACTTCAATAAAAAGTTAAAGTTCTATTCTTAATAGCATAATACCTTCTAATGACCACTATGGTCATTACCACCAGATAACTGACCTCCTTGACCCTTTCCTCACTGAGAAATATGACAACACAGTCAATTATTTAGCAGCAATGAATACTCTATGGAAGATTATTGTGTAACCAAGTACCTTAACTTACCATTCTGTTATCTCCACTCTTTAACAAATGCTGCATCTTTCTATTACAGGTTTTTCTATTTCTAAAAGAGAAAGCGGTTCAGGCTCCACACCCACCCCAATTCCATTGCTCTGTAAAAGTCCACCATATAATTGGCAAAACCTTTAGATGTAATTAAAATAGTGTAAATTAGAGAGGTCTACCATTTGTGAGCAGTGACTGCTGCCTGTTAAAGCCCTTAATCTCCACCATCTGAGACCACTCTAAAGGAAAAAAAAAAATGAAGGCTTACAAAGGAAGTTAAATGTGGCTTTTTAGATCTCTTTCTAACTGGGCTTTGCATGTGGTGTTAAACTTAGAAGTGTGAAAGACAAAAAGAAGAAAAGTCCAAACAGGTGATTTTAACAGGAGAGACTTCCAAAAGTCCTTTAGGAACTTCATTTCCTGTTTTCCTTTCCTAGAGACTGCCATTAATTGGGGGAAGTGCCAGAAGAAAGGGAAGGGATACTAACCCAATTTTCTGCTAAAATAATGTCTTCATAAGCTCAGCTCCTGAAAACACTGAAAAATTCTCATTCTATAAGGTACGTTATTTTAGGGATGTTGTTTAAGAAAAAACAATAAACTCATAATATTCTGAAATTTTATATCTTAATGAAGAATGGACCAAGTTGTTGGAACATAATTCCAATTTATGTGGCAACTCGAACCCACAATCTGGAAAAACAAAGTAATATCTTAATCTGATTAATAACTAATTTTCTTACAAGTCAAATTGGGCTACAAATTGAAGTTAAGCAATACTGATTTACCTCTAGTTCAAAGTTCATTTGTTTCTCTGATTTTTACATTGAGTTTTTACTTGAAGGATATTATTCAAAGAATAAAGGCAAGATAATCTTTGATTCCTCTGAGGTCAGATATAAGACAAAGTAAGTACTAGATGGTACTTACAGATATAAGCAAAAGAACTTATTAACAAAGTTTTTTTCCCACTAATATAATGTGTTACTCTGAGGAAATATATAATCTCTTTTTCCATAGGTCTGTCATGTATGTTTAAGTCCATATCCATTTCCATAAAGCCACAAATGCAGGAAGACTGAGTTGATATCAGCCTAATAGTTCAGTGGTTCCCAATTATTTCAATGTTAAAAAAAGAAAAAAGAAATATTGTTCATTTGCTGACAAAGCAGTACCTATTACGTAACTAACTGTGCAGGACGTTGATAAAAAAACAAGGATGAAAGAGTATATAGTTCCTGCCCTCAAGGAGTTTATAATCTAGTGAATAACATAAAACAAAATGAAATATGTGAGAAATCACACAGATGTGAAAGGAAATGCAACAGATTTGATTACTTTTGACTGCGGGAGAATCAGAAAGAGCTTAATGGATGCCACTGTATTTGAGGTGGATTTTGAAAAAACAGTGGTTGGATGGATGGAAAGTAGCACTTCTGAGGGAACAGCACATGTGACAGCTTGGACCAGTGGCCAAATGTAGTGTTGTAGAAGCAGTGAGTAGACCAGTAAGGCTGAGGTAGAGCTAAGGGCCAATGAGCCCTGGAAATGTGATTTGGTGCTGGATAAAGGAAAATTTTTAACTCCTTCTTAAGGAGTTCAGGTATATTCACTGACAAGGCTTTTGAGCTAGAGTTTGATGTGATGCAACAGGTATTTTAGGAAGATGACAATGGAAGTATACTGATCAGTATACAGAAGAATGAAACTGAAGCTGGGAGTCAATTAAAAGTCAGTGACATTACTCAGCCCCAGCACTGTATACAAGAAAGACTATGGGGGAGGGGGTGGACACTGCCAGCATTTACTATAGGATAACAGCAAACAATTCAGGATACTCTCAGAAACTCACCTGTAAAATAATTATTTGCATCTCAGTGATTCTATTAATATCTTTGGGAAATTAGGTTTCTAGGTAAGTTTGTAGCTCAACTCTGACTGTGACAATGAGGCCTGGACCAAGTATGGCCAGTGAGTATAAAAAAGAGGAGAGACATCAGAGAAAAACATCTCTGTGGTTCCACCAAATGCTAGTGCTCCTACTGATTTGTAAATAAAACTACTCTTGACCCAAGCTGGGAAAACAAATCAAGTTAGACACATATTTTGCTATTATAGTGGGCTTCCCATTTAGTCCCTTTTGGTCTTGATATACTAGACTAAAGCCAGTCCAAAGTGGAGTCATCTAAACAGGACCTGGAATGATCCCTGAAAGGCTAGTGAAATATCATCCTAACTCACTTCTTTCCAGCAGATGCCAGGAACAGGAAGAGAAATGTTCTATACATAGCTGGTGCACAAGAATGACCACAGGTGAGGTTCCCACAGACCAAAAAGAAAAACCATCAAGCAAACATTTTTACTACACTGAAAGAAAATGGAGCAAGAAGGTTTTTTTTTTATTTGTATAAAATATATTGTTCTTCCAGGCTGCAGTGTAATAGTTTCTATTTAATTGCACAGAAATCCTAAGAAGGTTACAGCAGTGAAACATTAAAATTCTAAGGGCAACTAATAACATTAAAACTTTATAGCCCCAGATAGAATAATTTAGACAAAAACAACATGAACATATGTTTTGTGTAATAATAACAAACATTTATAGCTGTCAAGAGAGAAAAACACAGGTTTATGCACACCTTAATGGTGTGCATGGGTGAGCATGAGTATATTTAAAACATAATATATTACAAAAATGACAGCAGGCATGGCTCTTCTGGGTACTATGTTAAATCAATGAATAAATTACCAAAAGTGAGCTGTGGCTGTTTGGATGTGTAATTGAGCTTAACGTATATAGTGTTATTTCAAAAGAAACTGTTCAAGGAGTTTTGAGCCCAATCCACTCTGCATCTATCCTAGGCAGTTTACAAATAGCAATAAATGAAACTGTTTCACAGTAGGAAGGAAGTTTAGTTATACACATTACTTAAATTGAGGAAAAGTTAATTTTAATATGCTTTGCAGGAATTGAAAACAAACTTATAATAATTTGCTTATGTTCACCAAGCTGGAAATTGAAATGTTAATATTTGAATTTAAATTTATTTTAATTATTCACTGTATGACTCACAAAATCACTAGGAATTATCTGTTGAACTTAAAACAAATATATACACAAACCTTCATAAATATATGTTTATTATTCTACTTGTTTTAATTATATCATTTGAATGCCACACTTTTTCAAAAAAATTATTAGGACTACAGAATATGAAATAAATTTTAAACTTGTTTGTGCCAACAAGTTAATGGCAATTGGTAATAACTGAGCTGCAGACAAAGCCATTAATGTGATTTTTTAGAATAAAAATAACTTCTCATAATTTTCTTTCTAATTATAGGGTTGTTTGTCTTACTTAACACTCTACCACAGTTTTACGAAACAGGGAAAGAGGTATGTTTTCTTATTTTTGCCTTCCTATTTTTTCTGGCCTTAATTGTCTCATATTTTTCTGTAATATATAAAATGCTCTGACCCTTTTACATAGGAAATCTGAAGCAAAATTCCATAAGAATTAAGTCCTGAATCTTCTGAATTACAGATCTTGCCAGGTAACCAAAAGGGCCACTCAACAACTGTAATATCTTTTCAGGAGATTGCAACTTTAAGCAATTTAAAATGTTATGATGGGTGCAGGTAACAACCATGCTGACTCCTTATTTTCTGTTTCTTTTCTGTTAATAGGGTCATTATATCATGGCAGATGCAGGATGCAGAAATGTCATATGTTTTATGAAAAGAAGCCTATTTTTCTTGAACAGCATATTTTCATCTGTCCTATTAGTCCTGTGCTTTGTTGTCATTTATGGCCACCTAACACAACAAGTATCTTCCAATGCTCTCGGCAATTGTGTGGGGCCCTGGACTCATAAACTCAAAGACTTGCTTTTTATTCTGCACTAGATGAATAGCTTCTTACTAACACTGAAAATAAATTTGTACTTACCAAGATCTCCTTTTTATTCATACTCACAATACAATTAGATATAAGGCCATCCTCTGCATTTTCAACACCACTTTTACTCATGTTGTCATTGTTAATTCACTTTGCCACTCTACTCTCTTCTCCCAAAATTTTGCACAAACCAACCAATTTACTGACTCTGCCAAACACTAATCCCCCAGGGTTTCCATGCTTCTATGAGCAGATGATGATTAACACAGTCAGGGCAGTCAGATGCAGACAGACAGTGGAGCCCACTTACTGCTCAGTGCTTGTTAGGAGACCAAGATATGGAAATTATTAGGACAGGAAATACTGGTCTATGGACTGGAAGTTTAAAGACCTGGCCATATATGTTGAAATAAGTCAAGCTACTTGCAAAAAGCTTCCTTCTCTTGCCTTCTTTTGAGTCTCCTGTGTCTGCAAATTATTTCTCTATCTGTAGGTATTGACCTTACAGTGACAACATCACTGGTTGTTAAGCAGCAAGTGTCAAATACTTTGTAGAAAGGAATTTAGTGATGCTCTTATGGGCAAGGCCTGACTATACTCATTTTAGGTGATTCATTTTCCTTTCCTGATTTAAACTGAGTCCTACAGAATTAATGGGCAAGGAGTAGGGGGAAGTGGGAAGTGGAAAGGCATCAGCAAAAACTCATTGTTGAATCACCAATTATCATGCTTTCAGTGTTAGCCTATAAATACTAAACCTAACAAGAGTAAATCATAAACACACAATCATAAATGCAGTTTCCTGTAGATCTCTAAATACATATAAATAAAGTCTTAATATCAAAGACCCTTGACAAAGCATAATAATAAATAATAAACATTTAAATCATATTTTAAGAATTCAGATCCTGTATCTTTTAAATCTCAGGATCTAGTCACCTTATGGTATAATGCTGATGCTTAAAAGTATGAAGTCACATACTTAATCTGTAGGGGTATATAGGACCAGTATTTTTGTACTGAAGAGGGAACCCCGGGAATCATAGGATAGTGTGCGGAAGGCATGGCCGATGCTGGGACTGAGTTTTTGGGCCCCCTAACAGCTCTCGTCACCACCACCACCACTGGTGCCATCTAACATCCTATCATGAGGCATCTGGTTCTAAGTATTGGTGCCTTAAAGTGGTTCTCTCCCAGTTCTACTTCCTGTTTTTCTTTTCAAATTTATTCCCTCTGCCTCCTGTTGTGGACTCAGTCTTTGCTTTAGACTGCTCCTTTAGTTCTCATGCCCATCTTCTCCCTGGGTACTATGCTTTTACTTAATTTCATGTCCCATTCAAAGCTCCTCACTGTAGTTCATACCATGGCCACAGCTCCCACTCACCACTACACGAGAACAGGGAGTCAGACTCCCACCCTGACAGCAACTATAGGAGTTTATAGTTGTTGTCTATAGGAGAACTACAGGAGAACATCTCTGGTCTTCTTAGCAACGATGTATGCATTAGTTAACCGACTTTGATATTTTTCATATATATCAACTAATCTCTTCAACAGTCCTGTAAGGGAGGGAAGTAGCATCATGATTCCTCATTTGCAGATGATTAAACAGGTGGAGAAAAGGGATTCTCTGACTTGTTGGCCCCAGGGGTCAGCATCTTCCTTTGCCTTATGCTTATGGATATATGGACTTATTTGAAGTTGTCAATTGTCTAGTTCCAGAATTATGTCTATTTGCCTCTATCATTATTTCTAGTCTCAAAGTCAGTTCCTCCCCAATGAAAATAACTGATACTAGTCTTGAAAAAAACATATTAAATTTTTTTCCTTCAAAAAATGCCAATTGCTATATTATCCCCTCTATATCATATGATATATTATTAGTTTGCTTGAAATATTAGCTTACCAAATCAACATACCTTTTCCTTATCATCAGAATTTTTTTAAAGATATTAATGCATATGTTAAAATTATGAAGCACTAAGTGACTAAAATGAAACAATAGAAACTAACTGAATAGCCGTACAGTAATGTGTTCTTTGCTTCACCTTTCCAACTTTTGGTATTTTTATTAAACTTAATGCAATTCTCAAACATATTCTATTAAGAAATGATAATTTTACAGAGGTTATAGGAAACAAGAAAATAAATACAAAAAGATACATTTTATTAAAATTATATATTTGATTGTTCCCCTGGGAGCTCAATGGCAATTATTTAAATGAAAATTAAGTGTTTAAAAATTATAGTATTAGTACAGCTGCCACACTTATCATTAATTCATAACTAGTATGCATAGCCCATTCTTCTAAGTGAAGTATCACAAGAATGGAGAAACAAGCACCACATGTACTCACCATTAAATTGGTACTAATTGATCAAAACTTATGTGTACATGTGGAAGCAACATTCATCAGGTGTTGGGCAGGTGAGGGGGGGAGAAGGGGATAGGTAAACTCACACCTAATGGGTGCAGTGAGCTCTGTCTGGGGAATGAGGACACTTATGGGTTTGACTTGGGTGGTGCAAAGGCAATTTATATAACCAAAACATTTGTACCCCACGATACTCTGAAACAAACAACAAAAAAGATGTAACAGGTAGAGAAATATTCATATTGTATAATACTCAGCAGTCTATGATATTTTATTAAGACAGTGAATTTGTTGTTTAGGATGCCTGTGTCCCTAAAAACAGAAAATTTGAACTCCAATAGTGAAAGGCTAAAAAAAAAGAAGGAATTTATAAGAAATTGTGAAGGTAGGACACCTCCAGAATTAATTCAGCTATTCAATAATATATAAAAAAAATCTTTACCCTTTGCTATCTTTGGCATATAAGCACTGCCCTTAACCTAGCTCCATTCATAGTAGCAAAATGGCAATAGCACCCCAGCTTCTTATTCTCGTGAAAGCATCCGGAGTTTGAAAGAGAACGTTTTCTTTTGTGTCTCTTTCTGAGAGAGAAAACCTTTCCCAAAGACATATAGAGACTTTTCATTTCTCACCGGCCAGAAGTACATCAATTAGCCGTGCCTAAGCCAATTATTAGCATGACAAAAGGGGCCCTTATGGTTGCCTAATGGACTATATGATTTACTACCTGGATGGGGGAACAGGGTCCACCTCACCTGAAAAACACAGTATGGAAGAAGGTAGGTATATAGATGAAACAAGTAGTTTTGTTAGGAAAAATGAGGAGGAAATGGCTATTGGTTAGTCAGTTCACAAAGCCTGCTAAATTAAGCTTAATAAACATTATTTGATGCTTCTGTTGGTGATTATATCATTAGTGCAACATCTCCAACACATTCCCCTCTTATGTGGAGAATGTGCCTACACTTCTTAATATCCAATTTTACCATTTATGGGAAGAAAGAGATTTATTGATTGCCTTGGAAAAGTACACAAAACAAGAGCTTCTATTTCAAGGCATTCATTGACAAAAGGCTGTTATGAGAGAAAGTCTGCTTAAAATGCAGGATTTCCAAAGAGATTCTATCTTCAAACCCCTTTTCCTGATTTCCCTTTTGAGTTTTAGGCAATGGAGAATAGTTGTTAAGCTTTTTGTGTACAACTGAGACTAAAGAATCTGCAGATAATGATAGAAGACGCTATTTGTCAAAGGTCTGAAGCATGACTACAACTAAAAACTACCACACAATTGTATAAAATACAAAAGTAATTACAAAGGAAGAAAAACACTCATAACATCAAATTTACCTTTATTCAGTGATATCTTTGTTCACTTCACTGTTCTCTTTGTCCTATATTATACAGTTAATAATTCTTAGCTTTAAATGAAAAGAGGGGAAATTTACAATTACTGATTAACAGTAACAGTTAAAAGTTCTCACTTATTAGGAAATAAGATGATTTCATTCTAAAAAGCAATAAAAATTAATAGCAGCATTATTCAATGATAATTTTGAAAAATACATTTTGTTTTCTTTTCATTCATATCAGTCTAATTTACTTGGGAGAAAAAAACACCGTGACACAAGAATTTCATTAATGAGAATGGGTAGTGGGACCCCAAAAGCTTCTATTTTAAACACATGTATGTAGCTTTTAGAAGAGTTTGTTAAGAGGAAGAACAATGTGTGATCAAAAAAAGGGGGTTGGTGTGAAGGTACTTGCTAAGTGTACAACATGCCAGGTTCTGGAATCTCAAAGTCTTGAGAAATGGGGAAAACTCCAACACATTAAGCAGGAAAATAAATTCAACCAAGGTGATTTGAAAAAATTCACGAGTGTTTGTGTTTGTGTGTATTTTATAGAGACTGTTACAGAAAAGTGATCCAGGTCATTTTACAGAGCAGAGCTCTCCAACCTTATTTCCCATAAATGTCTAGAAGTGTATAAACCACATTATGTTGGCTAAACCTCATTTATCATTTACTTGAAGGATGTGTATATACACAGATTACAGTGGACCAAATATAATATGTCAGAGATTAGACTCTGTTAGAGATTCAAATAGTGGTATGATCTAGTTCTGCCCTTTGAATTTATGCCAATTTAGAGACTTTTACCTTCTCAGGTTCGATCTTGTCTAATCTTGTTAGAGAGCCTTCGAGTAAAGACTAGAAATTTCATCAACAAGCATTCTGGTCAACTACTAAGTCATATTAGATGCTTTTAGTTTTTTCAAAGAAGCAACTCAGAGTTTAAGTAAGCCTGTTTAAACAAAGACTTAAAGAAATCTAACAACCTATTAAAACAATTAACTGGACTGCATTGAGGAAGTACAAAAATAATAACAAAATCACATTTTTATGGTTTATATTACTAGTTATTTTGGGAATAGGTGAGATGGCTCTTTTTTTTTTTCTCATCATGTTTTCCAGGCTGGCCTAGAACTCCTGGGCTCAAGCCATCCTCCTGCCTCAGCCTCCCAAGTAGCTGGGACTATAGACACACTCCACCATGCCTGGCTAAAATGGCTCAAAAGTTGACTTAAAGATTGTTTTATTTACAATAAAAAGCAAGAAGCAAAGAAAATGGAAGGGAAGTGTAGAAAGAAGAACAGATGATAAGACAGAGATTACGCCATTTTTATACAAGCTAAGATAAAGTATTTCGAAAAATGAGAAGATAAAGTGGGGTTCTGTCTTTAGCTTTAAAAATAATATGTTATATATCAAATATGAAATTAACATAAATATATTTTGAAGCTCAAATAATGTATGAGCAAAACAAAGAAGTTTAGGACGTAGTTGCTGCTCCAAGGAGTTTGCGGTTATGGTGAAGTGTAATCACCTTAAAGTTTAACTATAAAAGATATAAATGGAAGTAAAAAAAAAAAAAAACAATGGAAATGGTGTCACAAGACCATGTGTGATTAATCACCAAATGTGTGGTACAAACAGTAAATGTAACATGGTTTAGAAGAGGTAATGATCATCTAGGACTGTACAATTTTAGGAAATAAAATTTCCCCTCTTTTGAGAGGGAAGATTTGAATCCTACTCTGTTCTCCAGTCCCTCCTCACCCTCAGCTCTCCCTCTATTCAAATTATTGCTCCATTGACTATTATTCTCATTGAGTTTGTCTTCATTCTTAATTCTTTGGCTTCCTTCCCTCTTTACTGTTGCTTAACACCAGCATTTCTTCTTTCTCTCCTATCTCAGAAGATATATCCTTCCTTCCTGAAAATCATAGCTCCCCCTAATTTACTTTCTCTTCCTCATCTGAATCATTGTACCAATAACTATTTATCTTCTTTCTTGTCCTTTTGTTACTAGTCCTATTCTTCAGCTTATAAGCATGCTAAGTTCACCCCCTCCCATGAAAAGTCCCTTTGACCTATAGTGCTACTATCCCCTGGCTGCCAGCATTCTGGGCAGCCATGGTTGGGAGTTTCACTGTTGAGCACATAGATTCTCATTTAATCCCCAGTTTTAGTATGGCATCCCTAATCTGTTACCATAGGCATTCCTCAAGGCTCTGTTGTGCCTCTACTTTATTCTCACACAACACTCTCTTACTTGCTAGTATCAACTTCCATGGTTATAGCTATTATTTCTATTTGGACTGCTAAACTTACATCCTTAGCATTGACCTCTCCTCTAAGCTTCAGGCTTGCATTTTCCACTAAGTGTTGCACATGACCACATAGATGATTTTTAGGCTTCTCCTACTCCTAAATCATTGTTCTCAAACTTGTTTGCACTTTGGAATCACCTGAGGAGGTTTGTAACCCAGCACTGCGTGGCCAGTTGGAGGGCACGTTGCTGGGGCCGGGCCCTGCGGTAGAGCCCCCGCCCCCACATGCTGAAATGCCCCTGCGTGCTGACATCCGCTGTCCAGGCCAGCACTGGATGCTCAGGCAGCCTCCTGTCATCCTGCTGTGCTGTTCACATGGTCCTGATTGGGTAATTTCTGAATCCCACTGTTGCTGATTGGATCTTAAAGCTTGATGCTGACTGGATGTTAAAGCTTGTAGTTGATTGGATGCTTTTGGAGACCAAGGGTATAAAAGCAGGAGGAGAAGAAGGAAGTGGGGCAGAAGATCAGAAGATGGGAAGAGAGCTGTAACACTTGCTGGGTTGAGCCTGCTGTGGAGCAATAAAGACTGTTCTCTGACCCTTCGTGTGCAGCTCGGTTCTTTCCCTGGTCAAGAGCTGTAACACTAGCTGTACACTTGCAGCAACAATTATAAGAGGAGTTAGTACTCCTTGCTTTATTTGGAAGAATGAATGAGAAAGTCCATATACGCAGCTTGACATGAACCTAGACTATAGTAAGCCTGCTGTGAATGCTAACTGCATTAATAGAGTATGTTATATATAAACATACATACTGGTTACACAATAATACATAAGATGTCAAGAGCAAAGAAAGAATTTGTTATTTTGACTTCCAGAGCTTGAGAAAGGAAAGAATAATAGAGAGACCTCATGAAAATATTAATGAAACAGAGTTGGGCAGCCTGCAGGCCAATACCTGTAAAGATAGCAAGACAATGGTTTTTAGCTACTCCTGCATTTCACTGGACACATACTTCCTTCTTTTATCTTCTTCCTATGTTCCTTCTCTCTCTTCTTTCCTCTCTCTTTTCCTTTTACTTAGTCTCTTGCTTTAGGTTCCCTTTTTCCTCTCTTTCTCCTCTCATTCAGCAAGGTCCTGGCTTTGCTTAGCCTTGCAGAGGGCAATGCTGAATAAAATGTTGGCCTAAGCAGGCCAACAGAGTTATAAAGATGAGAAGCTACTGCCCTAACCCAAAGCAAAATGGCCTGGAAACCTCAAAGAGATGGGTCCCTTAGCTCTGGCCCACTAGGACCTCCAATGTTTCCTGAGAAACATTAACCTTCATTTAGGCACAGTGGGAGGTAAAACTGGGAATGTTCTCTGTAGTACAAAAGGCACTATAGTACCTAAAAAAAAACAACAACAACAACCTCAGTCTCTGGTAGCATCACAACTACATAAATGGCTATATTCTAAATGAATTCCAAACAGGGAAAAAGCAAAATGTGAACATTTCAATGCCTTTTGACTGCACTAGATAGGGGAGAAGCTCTGGGTATGAGAACAGCTAAACAAGCATTTGGAGTATTCAGGATGTTGAGTGCAGGTGTGTGAACATTTGAAAGCTGCCATTTTATAAGAAGTCCTGGGTGACTCAATAAACACAAGAGCCAGAGCAGAGTAATCCCTTTAGCAGGCAGGGCTCAACCCAGCTCAGCCTGCTCCCCTGCCAGAAACAACACATTCCAGGAAAAAGTGTAAATCATACACTGAGGCAATTGTTTCACACTTTCAAAGAATTTACTTATTAATTTTAAAGTGTTTTTTAGAAGCAATTCTGTATCTTGCCTTCCTTTTTTGTGCTTAAATACTTACAGATTTTTCTAAAAGTTGACCTCTATATCAAAAAGCCCTTCTAATGGTGTTTAGTATATATTATCTTTAAAATAGGTCAGATTGAGTTACAAAATGTGAGTTCTGCTAAGAAAAGATGGCTACTTTCCATAGAATGGAAGTTTTTATCCAATACTATGCATCTTTACAACTTTAGTTATTACAGATTTAAAGATTTGGCACTCTTGGACTATATAGGAAAATAGTAAACTACCTACTTGTGTCAATGACATTTCCCTGTGTTGGTCAGAGACACCAAAGAAATTTCACTTTCAGATTCTTGCTGAGCCAAATGTTTCCATCTTCCAGGCCACCAGCGATGGAAGTAGAGTATGAAACAACAAGAAAAACTATGGTCTTATATACCATGGTCAGCATGATAGAGTGACCAATAGCTGCCCTTTGACTCAGTATATATTTTCATTTTCTGAAGCATTTTTTTCAGTCACCTCAACAGAGTGTCAGACCATTAAAAAAATTCCTCATCTTAGATCCACCCATGTAGCTGATAATATGCAAATTTAAGTGCCTCAAGGAGATTACAGGAACGATTTTTTATTGGGTTCTATCAGAAACTTAGTAACTACACTGATCTTCAAAGAAGTAACTCACTTTTGTTTCTGTCTTTCAAAAAATGCTTTTGAAGAAAAGCTGCCCTTCTGATAACAAAAAGAGGGCTATTGAAAAATCCACAGTAGAAGAAAGAGCTCTCCCTAGGTACTGAAAATCAGAACTATATTTATATAGTTCAGCAGGAAAGGAACTGGACCAGATACTGGCTTTTTGCACAGAAGAGGTAGAATTGGTAATGCATTTACTACTCATTTGCTTGCATCAAGAACCCCATTCCATTTCAATCTGCCAACATCCTAATTAAGATGATCTAAATCTTGAGTAATCTATTACTCTAGATATAAGATAGCCCAAACTACGTTAGACAAGATGTTACACTATGTGCTTACACTGAAATGATAAGCCCACTGAGCAGAAAAGCATGTCTTCTCTCATGTCTGGCCCAGCACTGGACAGAGTTCTCTGTCAGCAGTCAATAAATAATGGCCAGGCTTTTTTGCAGGTTTTTTTCTTTCTACTACTTTAGGCACAATTTAATTTTACTATACTATTTCTGGTTCCTGGTGACAACACATACCTGTGCTCTTCTTTGCATGAGGAAGACAGCAACATGTCTCAAATAGTTCTTTATACGTGTGTGCATCAGTATATGCAGGACTAAGAACATACAAATGCAATTGTCATTTATTACCTTAATGCTGTTTCTAAAGATCTTATATTAAAGGACATGTTAAAGGACTGCTAAGCTTCTGAGCCAGAAAAGGAAAGAATGTAAAGACACTGCTTTGTCTCATCAGTGCTTTGGAAGAATCAGGATCAAGTTTCATTCCAGGAAAATAATATCCAGTTTTGCTATTACCCAAGAGTTACCATATAACACACAGCAAATATCTTACCAAGGTGATTCCCAAATCATCTCCTTTACACTCCTTTAGTTAAAGAGATACCCATAATTGATTAGCACAGATACGGGATTAAGACTTAGGCATCTGGTAAACAAACAAAAACATATGTTAATATTAGACTTGCCTGCTCTTGACAACTAAAGAAAGGTCAGGTTGTCAGTGACATACCCAAGTCAGGGGTCACAAAGAGGTATATTTTCAGCCAATATACCTCTAAAGCTGTCATTTGTACAGCTAAGGAAACATATTTAAGAAATGTCCTTTAGCTACCCTCGTGCTATTGTTGAACAGATAACACTGATGACCTTCATAGTCTGCTATCCATTTCCAAAGGATGATGACTTCAATCTAAGAACCTCAAAGAAGGAAGAAAAAATAAGCACAATCCTAGAGTTCAAGGGAGCTAACCCTCTGTCTTCTTTCACTAAGGAAATGAAGATGTTGGTTGAGACTAAGGCTAGGTCACTTTTTTAGTAGCTGTAAAGTTTTCTGAATTTACAATAAAATCTTCAAATATTCTTTGTTCTGGAAACTTATCTGTTTCTTTAAAAAGGACAAAGGAACTCTTGTTGTATGCTTTCTGTGATGCAAAGTTTGATATGTTATGTGGGGATATCCTGGCCTCAATTCTAAGACATCTGTAATGATGCATACTTTATAGGTAAAAACTAAAGAACTAGAGAAGAAGAATATTTTAAAGGAGGCAATGTGCAAAATTTAAGAATGCTTTCTTGCTTTCAGGATTTTGGTTTTTGCCTTGAAAGGTCAAAAAAAAAAAGAATGTAGGCTTTGTTAGGCATTGGATATTCACTATGTTTTGAAATCCCTCCAGCTATACACCATTAAAAAATGTAACATAGTGACAGCATAGTTTAAGGTGATAAACTTTTACCAATCTATCTTAAAGTATAAAATACATAATTATAAGCATATTTTCAATTCTTGGATGTGAATGCTGAAGCTGTATTTCTAGAACTGGCGAATTCTGTTCTCTATTTCCATGTATAAAAGATCTCACAGTCCTGGGAAAACACTTTTTTAAAAAATGAAATACAACAAATAAGGTATGCTGCGGAGTCCTAGGGGAGAAGTTTCCCAGACTCTTTGAATTTCCTCCTATCCTCCTTCTTTACAAGATTTCTAAGACCAAGTCCTTTTCTGCAGTCTCTTAAACAAGGTAAAAAAGAAAAATATCCCCTAGATATATTCCTTAGATTTTCTATTATGCTTCTCAAGTTCCCAGTAGCTTGTGAAGTAAACCTAAGATGAATTCTGGACTTATTTTTTATTATGTTTTAATTTTAGTTCCTCTTTAGGTCTAAGATGAAATAGATGATCATAACTGCTGTGCTTGGAGATGCACTTCATGGCACAATATGTACATGACCTGTGCAAGGTCACATTATGGAAAGAGGACTGACATGACAAATAAGAAGCTGAATCCAGCTTTTAATCTTAGAGAACTTCAGGGTAACCCATTTAAGTTTGCTCTATTTAGTGCAATATGGCAATAAAATTTTTTGCATAAACAGTATATTTAGATATATTCTGTCTAGAGACCTCACCATGGCTGGGATTGTGTCAGAGACATAGGGGGGATTACTCCTCAAATCACTGATCATTAAGGATCATTTTTTTGTCATATTGTGAGCCTCAGTGCAGATTGTGGCAAGCCAGCCTAATCATCGTCCACAACAAAGTCCCAAGTTCCAGCCACGCCACAGCTTTTTACACTTCTGTGTTTCTGCATGTGCTGCTCTCTGCCCATTATTTTCACTCTGGCAAAATCCTTTCTATTCCTCATTTAAAGTATCAACTCCCTTGTAAATCCTTCCTTGATAACCCCAGGCAGGGTTAGTTATTTCCTCCTCAGTGGAAATAACTCAAAGTGCATTCCTCCTCAATGCACGTTGTACTTAGCTCTGTTATTTATCAGAACTATTATAATTATTTGTTTATTGTATCTACCACTAGAATATGAAGGCTTATACATTTACTCTTATTTAGCATTTCCCAAGAGCCAAGCATTGTTATAAGCACTTTAGGTATGTCAATTCTTTTTAATCTGCATCACAACCCTTTGAGGTAGGTATTTTCATTACCTCTATTTCACGAGTGAGAAACTTAACTCAGGCACAGAGAAGTTAGGTAATTTTCACAAGGACACACTGCTAATATGTGCCAGTTGTTAAACTCATGCAGTCTAACCTCAGAGTCTGAGCTTCTCTGTTATTCTATGTGTTTGCCCAAGGGACTATGGGAAGCAGTTTATAAACATTAAACAAAGAGAAAGAATGATCATTCTGATTTTTCCATAGTTTCCTAAGCTTAAATTAAGAAATATATTTTCTTTGTCTTAAATCAATTTCACATTCACTCTTAAGTATGGGCTAGTTCATTTATCCAGAGAAAATTCAGCCCAGATTGAGGGAGAGAGAATTAGTTGAAGTAATTGAGGTAGAAGGCCTAGGGTTTTTCTGGCTCTGCCATATCAAAGTCTAAACTCTCAGTGCCTCCCTCAGCTTCTGCATCTGTAGATACCTACAAAAGCCTCTCATCATAGCTGCTTTTAGATGCACTATGCTGTGCACATAATGTTGTTATGGTACCTCAACAAATATGACATGAAAATGCTTTGGAATAGAAATACTATTAACTAGAAAAGCAAGTATGTTATTCCTTGTAAACTGATGTGACTCAAGGCATTTTCACTTTCAGAATGATTCAAATAGAGGGGACTGTTTTGGTGGTTGTTTTGTTTTTTTAAGAAGTGAGGCCCCAAAATCATTAAGAACCAGATGTACTTATTTTTCCTCTTGATATTTAAATTCATATCTTAAGTTCCCTCAGCACAATTTCACCTAGTTTACCTTTTAAGTTACTTTTTAATTCTTATATTTTACATGTATCCTTTGGTTTTTTGTTATAATTCTTGCTCATTTAGAGATCTGGAAAATTCAAAAATATTTAAAAATATGTAATTGCATATTATAGGCCTCTTCCAATTTTTATAATTTTCTTATAAAACATTTTAAATGGATTTATAACCTTTCATTAGAATAAGATATAGCATAATTTAATCACACAGTCCCTGTTTTAAACATTTCAGTTAATACCAATTGTTTGCTGAGTGAGGATCATATAGTCCTGCAGGAAAAGGGCCTATTATACTGCTTCTCTGGGAGCTTGTTGGAATGCTGATTCTAGGGCCCCATCCAGGAGGTTCTAATATGTCTGGGCAAGTAGGTCCTTTTTTTGAGAAATGCTGACATTGTCTCTCCTTTAATAATACTTTCTCCTTTTCACTGGGTTATTATCAGCTTCATTCCATCTCAATACATCCCTCCAAACTGAGCTGATTTAAAAGTGTCCATTTCAAACTGGCCTTAGTGAATAGAGTTACTCATTTTCAACATAGCTTTTTTATTAATTTAAGTGATCGCACTATTTCTGCAGTGCCACTTTGGCACACCGACCTTATGACTACTCACCCCATCCCACTTGCCCATGCCCCAACTACAACCAGGCCAGGAACAGGTTTGTTTATTTTTTAAGAGATAAGATCTTGCTCAGTCACCCACGCTGGAGTACAGCAGTGTGATCATAGCTCATTGTAACCTCAAACTTGTGGGCTCAACCTCTAATTCTTGGGCTCAATTCTCCTACTTCAGCCTACCGAGTAACTAGGACAACATGTGTGTACCACCATGCCTAGGTAATTTTTAAATATTTTTTTTTGTAGAGACAAGGTCTCACTATTTTACCCAGGCTGGTCTCAAACTCCTGGACTCAAGTGATGCTCCTGCCTCGACCTCCTGAAGTTCTGAGATTATAGGCATGAGCCAACTGGCCCAGTCAGGAACAGGTTTTTATATTGCAACTCAATGATGTCATTTCTCTTCTTACTCCAGAATCTTTCATTTAACTAACAATGGGTCACCCAGCTTCCCTCCACACTCATCTCTTCCTAACCACACTGGCCTACTCACAGGATATCACTTTCTCAAAGAAGCCCTCCCTAATGCCCTGAACTAAGTCACTTCTCCTGGTCCAACCATGTTCATCACCACCTAGAGTGCTACCTCTCACTAGTATTGCTTGGGGCCAAGTATGGTGCCAGAAATTAGAGGGGAACAGTTAGCCACAGTGCCTATGGCATGGACCTTGTGGTGAAGTGTGGGGGACAGACAATAATCTATGCCTTAACAGATCTTGATACGCTATGACAGAGAAGAAAAGGGAGTCATAGAAATGCTATATAGAATGCACCCAATACAGGATAGCTTTTAAAATCCATGCACTCAGTATACTCTTGTTACATAAATAAAACACAATGAAGTTTTTAATTGTATTCTTTCTCATCATCCTTCCTACTTCCACCCCACACACAGCCAAAGCATTAGCCCAACCAACTTCTCCCTGCAGCCTGCTCCTCAAAATAGCTCCATGTCTTCCCTGAGAAGTCTGCTGAATATACTCTCCATTCCATATTATTAGTTCCAGCTTTGATCCTTTCATCACATCACTTCCTAAAATATGTGCTCATGTGCCAAGCCACTTCTCTTCCTTCCTTCAAGTATTTCCTGAAATGTGACCTCCTCCATGGAGCCTTCTTTAAGTGAAACTGAGCTCATCATTCTATCTTCTGTTTCCAAAAAATAAGTTAAAGTTTGCTATTTGAAGTTTCAAAGCTGTAAATTACCTAAGCTTTTCACTGGCTGCATGGGTCTCACCATTTCAGGGCTGGTTGGGTTTCCTCTCCCTGCATTTAAGAATGTGAGTCTAAGAGGATAAAGTGTTTGTTTAACTTGCTCTGTATACACTTAACACAATGCCAACCCACATGGATGCTGAATAAATGTGATTTGATGATGATTTACTTACTTTCTCCATGCCAGGAATTGAAACATGAACTCTTAAATCTGTTTCCCCCATGTTACAAAACGTTTCAATGCTGAGTTTATTATGAGACTGATTTTCTGCATTTACTTTCACAAAGGAAAAGACACAAAGGAAAGGAGTAATTACATGAAAATATCAAATTAATAAAATTATTTTCCACATTGTGAATCTAAAGATACCTTTAGAATAGTGGCACTTTGTATTAAAAGGTGCCTCATTTAAAAGTTCAATTGCATATGCTTTATGGGTTATTTTGTAAATCTAAAACGAATAACCAAAACACATCAATACTCATTTTTAAAGTACTTGTTGTATTCGGTGCATGCACCATTATGGAGAACTTACACTCAGAGCAAAAAGATTTGTAGCAAAGCATATGACCTTCTTCCCACTACAATGACCATCCCCTAATTAGGCAATGCATCTGATAGTCATTAACAGGAATGAGATAATGAATCACTTTCTCTCTTCTTTGTTAATTTGCTGTAACCAAGCGGCTAATGGATGTCAGAGCTGAGTGATTGCACTGATTATAGTGATTTATAGTTGCAACAAAACAATTTAAAACCATTCTGATTATTCATGTTAAAGATGCTTTATGTTTTGTTTACTAAATGTTTTATGTCCCCCTTTCCCTCACCCCTAAAGTATTGTCCCCCTCCTACTCTGCCACTTTTCACAAAAAGACCTCTTCCTAGAAAACTTGAAAGTTATATGCTTTTTTTTATTGTTTTAAACTAAGCCATTTCATTTTGTTTATATATAGAGAGAGAGATAAAGTTTACCCAGTAGAAACGAAAAGCCTTAGGGTTGGAAAGAAAACTTCAGTGGTGCTTAGTTCAAAAGAAGACAGAAATAAGAGGAAATAAGGCAAACTTCAAGCCACTTACCTTGGGGCTTGCAGTCCCTTCCTCATCCTCCACAGACACATCAGTAGCCAGTATCTCTGCTTTGATGGTATCCAGAGCCCTGAGAATCCAGCTGTGTTGCCGTTTGATTTGCCTCTGCAGCTCCTTCCATTGACTTGCAATCATCCGCAGCATGTCCTTCAGTCCTTCTCCAAAAGAAGGGGAAAGTACAAGTTGTGGACCTGACTGCATCTTTGCCATTATTATTTTTTGTTTAGTAAATTAGGTGGCTATTTCACACAATATACATATTTCTAAATGACCATTACTATCACCTGCCATATTAGCATTTGTTATTCATAATAGAGACTGGCAAATTCTTGACACAAGGCATAAGGACACAAAAATGTGATAACCACATAGATGACTGCTTTGGAAATTGACTTAGACTCAGTATATTGACTGAAAAAAAATGCATGTGGAACAAAAATCACAATGTATAAAAATTATTAATACACAATAGCTTCACATTCCAAATAAAAGGCTCTGTGTGTATATGTGTAGAGACTTTAAAGTGATCAGAAAGATTTATGGTAATAGGTAAAGTCAATTCAATGAGAAATACAGTAAATGGGTCAGAATTAAGACAGCAGTCTTTAATATTAGCAAATCTAATTAATACTGTTCTTTTCATATTTAGCTATGGTAAGCTCAAAGTAAGAGCCAAACCGTAAGTCATCCTGTCTTGTGGTCTTCTACTATCAGGATAAGTATAACCAAATGACAAAACTATTTTTTATTTACAATCTGTTCCTCATAAATACGTTAATACTGAAGTAAGAATCGGTTGAAGGCCAAAAATTCTGCTAATGCAAAGATCAGCAAGGAACATGCAAAATGTTCATGTGTGTGAATTGGCAGGGAAATAATATCTCTAGACTGCCTGCCTTATATCTGTAATGATATCTATAAGTACCGTAATGCATATGCATTATAACTAGCAGTACAATTCTCATTCATTATCTTAATGTTATTTCCAGAGCACCTACATCAAAAAGCATGTCAATGTGAAGTTTTCAAGAATGTGATTTCAATTGAAACTCAGGCGAACAGCAAGACCTAAATAAAATGAACAGACCATTTGGAGGCAGTATTTCATCTTATAAGTATCACAGCATTGTATGCAGTATATGAAACATTTATAAATCTTGAAGGTCAATCTGATAATGTAAATATTAATAATACATAAGGAAGTGAATATATGCAGTAATTTACAGCATTGCTTCTTCATTCTTAATAGTCTGGAGACATAAAGACTCGCAATATTTCAGGAGGATTTACCTGCTTTGTGAGACGCAATAAGCTCGAGAAGTTGGTGTCCTTCTTCCTCCACAGCTTCTTTGAGAGCACAATGACTGTCTACATTCAACTTAAAACTCTGCAAGGAAAAATATGAGAATCAAACCCTGGCAAGGCAGTTGCACATAAAACATCCATACAAAATTACTTGCTACTTTTTATCAAGAACCACACAGCCCAATTTACCCAATAGACAAACTAATTTGCAATACTAAAAGCTATTGATATTTGGGATCTGGGCTCAAAATGGTTCTATTAGATTAGCTGAATGCATCTGTTTGGAAACAGCTGACAAATCTAGAAATTCATTATGTTTTTGTGAAAAGTCATATCCTGTAGGCTATATCAAGAGTAGCAGTGTTCTATAAAATACACTGAATTTCTACTAGCACATATGAGCTCTTTTCTTCATTTTTTAGAAATGTTAGTGATAGCACTATTTATAAAACCATAAAAAATTGGCAGCATAAAATACATTAGCCTTATGTGCACATATATAATATAAATCCATTGATATAGTAGGGTTTGATTCAGCTCTGTTTCTCAGACATCGTACAAACCATAGAATATACAGGTGGATTTATATGCTGTATTGAGAATGCTTTTCAAATGCTTTTCAAATCTTTGCTTTTTAAAAGTTTATTCCTTAAAATGTAACACTGCTTTATAAATTAATACATTAAGCAAGCACATCAGGGGCATTTTTCATTCATGATAGTGATCCAAAAAACAAAAACTGCTATGATGGTTGAAACACAGAGCCATTTCTTTCCGGAAGCCTTCCCTAATGCCTTATGTGGAGTTAATTACTCCCCTCTCTCTGCTCCTTATAACTGCTTCTATTGTAGAATTTATCATACTTTATGATGCTTTATTTCTATCTATGGCTACCAAATTATAAGTAATTTGAAGAATTGCCAGTTTCACATTTATCTCCAACTCATGTCACACACAAGGTATTCAATAAATGTTTGCAGGAATAGTGGATATCTGTTGAACTTGATCAATAACACTCTCTGAAAGGAAAGGTTTCCATTTAAATATTTTAAGTAACACAGATAGTTTTCCAAAGATTCTTCCACCTCTGGAATGTTGCAAGGCATTCCAACCATAGGAAGACCAATGGAGTGTAATCATAGTAATCCTGTCTGATGAATCAGTGGTCTGTCTTTAGGGTGAAAATTCATTCCATGAGTTGAATAATTGTAACAAGCATGGATTTCAAAATATTTTGTGCTAAATTGTGGCTTCTCCATGACAGGTCTCCAAGATATACATGTTTTGGTCTCACTAAGCATTTATTGAGCAATAGTTAGTATATAGTGCACTGTACTTGGTATTAAGAATATTTAACAGAAGTTTGAAATGATATAGTTCTCAGTGGAATGTAATTTGGATTAAAGATGTTAAATAACCATAAATTGTTAAATCAGGTATTCATTCATTCCCTTAGAAACCATGTACTATGCCCATTCTGTACACTGAGCTGAGTAACAGAGATTTAGGGGGTATAAAGCATGGCCCTGGCATCAAAGGGCCACTAATATATTACTAGGAGAACGAAGTGCAGCCGAGTCATACTGGATGTTCAATAATGAGTCTGGGCTCTCCTTTTCTTACTAGAGAAGTAAAGCTCAGAAGACAGAAACAGAATGGCCAAAAGAACCCAGAAATGAAGGGGATAGGGACATGCAGATCAGACCTTGAAATATAAATATAAAAATTTTTACTAAAAAAAACTGACTCCATTTCTTATGCATCATTTTATCTGACTACATGTATAAGATATAGTAAAGTTTCGGCCAAATATGACAGAAAGTAACAATATTAGGTTTCCTAAAGTGAATTGGTCATTCATCATTTTTTGTACTGTGCTCTTTCAGCTACAGGTATTTGGTTGAATAAAATAAAATATCTCAATGTATGGGAAGCTTGATGCTTCTGATCAATCCAAACAATAAAGTGTCTATGAAAAATTAAGTATTTATTATTTTATAGTCAAAATATGACTGCATTTGCTTTTTGCCACTGCCATGGAAATCCTCAACTCTGAAGCAAAAAATACAGGATGAAGTAGTACATGTGTGTTTCAGGGAGAAAAGACAGGGAAGAGAAACACCTGAGATCAACCTGAGAGCATCAAAATTTAGGAAGAAACCTATTCTAGAAATTTCCTCATAATGTAAATTTAGCCTAGTGCTCTCTTTGATTCACTGTTTACTTACAACAGTCTTGTTTTGAATGGTTGGTAATCATGAGTTTCGGAAGAGGTGCATCAGGCCTATGTCTCAGAGCAAAAGAGAACCTAAGGACCTATAAGTAGGTTGGATAATTTGACATAATTGAAGGCAAGAGTATAGAATAGATGCAGCTGGAACTGGCTCTGCTTCAAGATGACGTAGAAGCATTTGATTAGGAAATTGGAAAAGATGAGGTATTCATTGTTAGAAAAAAGATAATCTGATAAGCTTTATGCTGTAGAAAAGAACCATTTAACGTAACTATTACCAAAATGACACAATATTGCTTGATTTTCAGGTGCACCCATTAACCATTAATCTTATCAACTGAGGAATTTACAATGGGCCTCTGAGAAGGCAGCCGAGTAAGCATATTAACAAAATTGTCAATTAAATTTCTGAATGCTAAAAGATTCTATAAGCTCTCCCCCTTTCTCCTCTACCTCTTCCCTAGGGAAGGAGGCTTAAATAAAAGGGTTTTATTTTCTTTATTTTCTTTCCTTGAACTTATACTTGGATACATTTCCATTCTTGTGCTACTAACACATTTCTTCAGCAATGCCTTGTATGTACAGTACCTCTGCAATATCCATAGTACTCCCTGAAAATGCAGGGCATTCTCTGAACACTGAATTTATGTCAAGAACATTGCCACTGGCAGGTTCCATGTCCTATGTCAATGATTATGTGTAATTCCATAAATACAAGTAGTCTAGGTCCTGGGGGATACCAAATCTTTTTTAGCGTCTTTAAAGCAGCATGTCACTGAACAACTAGAAGAGACTAAATAAGGAAATGGAAAAATACAATGACTAAAACAAAGCAGTAGAGTATCAAAAGATGATACATCAGAAATTGACCAACAGGTATTTCCATTACTACAACCTCTGACATCACCAGTTTGTATAGATCTCTGTGTATTACTTCTTGGAAGGACTGAAATTCGGGTGTGCCCACAGATTATACTGTGGTCATGATCAAACCTTACAAAGCAGATAAAATAGTACAACTAATCCCATTCCATACATATTTCTGAATAGTCTAGCTTGATGGCAGTGTGATGGTCCTGTGGACATAAAAGGAAACCAAGGAAATGTATGCCTTAATGAAAACAAAACAACAACAAGACACAAAGAATGATTACTCATGAGGGAGCATAAGAATAGATAGAGATCTCCTGGTACAGGAAGTAGTGGGAAAGACCAGAAGCACATTCAGAGGCTCAAATCCTAATGGGATACAGTCCTGGGAGCATCATTTCATGAACACAAACGTTCAGTCACCCCATGGATTACTGTTAGTATCTGCTGGGTCCGCTGAGTTCCATGAGTTTGTGAACTATCAGAGAGGCCAGAAAGAGTTACTGAGTGTTCTCTGACCTAATTTTAGTTGTTTTAAGGTATAAGTTCATATAATAAATATTTATTGAGCAGTCTTTGCCAGGCCTGTAGATAACAAAAGTTAACAGTACACGTGTCTGTCTTCAAGGAGCTTTTATTCTATTTGGTAAAAGAGAAAAGAAAACTAGTAGTCTTACATGATCCAGCATAGAATAAATGTGTAATTATAGTTTTGTATATAACAAAGAGGGTGGACTTTAAGCAAACTAAACAGTGATAGGTCTTGCTCAATGAGATTTAAGTTTTTCTAAAAAAAAAATTAAAGTATTAAGCTGACAAGCAAAAACAAGAGTGTGGCTACATTCCATATGAATATAATAAGTTCTGGATAGGTGCTGTGGGGACCCATGCTAGGATCCAGGCTTAGCAGAGCCTGGAGGGAGGCTTGTAGAGAAAAGGATTGATTTGTACACGGGTCTGGAGACACAATTTATTTCTTGTAGCATGACGCAGGCAGCCACAAGCAGCCAGGTGTGGTTGGGATGGGGTACAAACAAGGGAGATGGCAGCTATGGATGAATAGGATTTGACCCCAAGGACCACGAAAGAGTCATGGAAGTAAAAGTCAGTGATATGAGAGAATGATTAGTGCAAATCTGTGATCTAGAAAAATCTTTTTGGCTGCTGCATATAGTGTTGATTTTAAAAGGGCAGACTGGAGACAAGGAGGCCATTTAGGAGGCTGTTGTGGTAATATAGGCCAGATGTTTCTGCATGCTCATATTTTTTTTAATTAAAAAAGGTATGCTTTTCCTTCTAAATGAATGGAAGAAAAAAAATGGAGAAAATCTTCCGTCTTTTTAAGTTTTTCTCAGTGCATGAGAGCAGCATGTGCCAGAATTTAGTTCTTTGGCTGTTCTGATGATAAATACCAGAGGTTATTAGTCAGGAGTCTCCAAATGTGAAAGACATATTGAACTGATGAACTTTTACTCCCACTGTCATTTTAAAGAGATGGTATATATGCTGATGAATAAGACACTTGATGACACTTTTTCTTCACACAAAAGATTTTTACTACTCTAAGAAAATGAAAACTTGCCTTTTTACAAGGGCAAGAGGAAAAATGTGTGTTCAGTCAGAAAAGCCAAGGCTTGAAAAGTCACCTGCTATCTGCCTCAGGCCATCTCTGCCCCAGCTCCACTCTGAGCTGTGCCCAGCACCATTCTCCATTCTCAGAGGGGCTACTGGTAGAGAAGAAAGCCATGTTCGCCTGTGCAGTTTCTCTTCTCCTCTCCACTATGCCATCCATAGAGGATGGTCAGATGTACTGGACCTCAAAATATTAAACATGCCTTCAAAATGCCAATATGTACCAAGAAGATTTCTATGAATAAACATTTGAGAACCTCCTAAAAACTTGATAGGACATTACATAGCCATTAAAATGAAAACTAAACAATCACATGCAAAATACCTAGAACATAGTATAAGCGATAAATGAAGACTCAAAATTGCATCTATGATGAAATTAAAGCTATGTAAATAAATAGTCTCAGTAAATAGAAAAAGAAGACTGCAAAGAAACACAACAAAATGTTAACATCATTTATACAGGATAGGACTTGAAGTTACTATAGTCTGATCTCATGGAACAAGTTCTAATTGCTTTAGTTTTCTGAAACATAAAATGGAAATAATACTAACTTCTAGATTGTTGTGAGAATTCGAGATAATGAATGTAAAGCATTGAAACAGTGCCAGGCAATGAGGAGAGCTAAAAATAATTCATTATGAATTTTAAATTTTATTTTCTCTATTTTCCAAATGTTCTATGTAATAGATGTATTAGGTCCAATTTTGAATCAAAAGTTTAGTTTCTTATATCTCAAACAAGAAGTACAATTAATCAAAGTATGTGCCTAAACTACTGACACAGTTTTGCCATCTTAACAGTAGCTTATTTATGCCAGCAGTGAGGAAGCCTGGAGAGCTAGAGGTGATGAAATTGCAAAAGGTATTTTCCACAGTTTGTTGAGAATTGAATAGTTTTCCCTGCAAGAAGGGGTCCGAAACCTGGAAGAAGTGGTAATCAGTTGGTGCAAGGTCTGGTGAATATGGTGGATGACAGAGAGTTTCCAAGTCCAGCCTCTGCAGTTTGAGCAGTGTTGTTTGTGTGACATGTGGTAGAGCATTATCTTGCAAAAGGACTGGTTTGTCTCTGCTGACCAATCTTAGCTGCTTAATTGCAAGCATCCTCATCATTTCACACAACTGGTTGCAGTAGACATCCGCTGTAATTGACTGACTAGGTTTCATGAAGCTACAGTGGATAATACCAGTGTTGGACCACCAAAGAGACACCATTAGCTTTTTTTATGAATATTTGGGTTTGGACTGTGTTTCAGCACTTCATCTTTATCCAACCATTGTGCCAAATGCTTGCGATTGTCAAAAAGAATCTCTTTTTCATCACATGCAACAATATAGCGTAGGGTTTGCCTTTATGCCACGACAGCAAAGAAAGGCAAGCTTTTCAAGATACTTTCTCTTCTGACACTCATTTAATTAATGCAGTACCCATCTATCCAGCTTCTCTACCTTGCCAATTTGTTTCAAATGGCCCAATATTGTTGGAATAGTAATGTCAACCCTTGCTACTAATTCATGTGTAGATTGAGATGGATTCCTTCCACTACAGCTTTCAGCTCATCATTATCCACCTTGGTCTCACACCACCCATGCAGCTCATTTCAAGATTAAAATCACCAGAAAGGAACTTCTCAAATGAACACACTCTGCGTTCATTAGCCATATCTTTCCCAAACACTTGGTTGGTATTTCACACTGTGAAAGTACATGCCTATGAAGGAACAGGCTGCCTGCACTGCAATGGTTCCATGATGGAACTCATATTCAAAAATAACATGAATTTTTGACTTATCCATGGTTTCACAAAAATTGTCAAATACAACAAGAAGTGTCAAAGTGAAATGTCAACAATATCAACTGTCCAACTTAAGGAAATTGGACATTTCATACTTAATAACCTTAATACTTTATGACATTTTTCTGGTGATAAGTGTCCCTTATTGTTGAGGCTCTCTGAATTTCTCAAGGGCCAATACCAGGTCTCCTTTGATTTTGTGTCACTACCCAGCACAGGCTGCCCACAGAGGTCACCCCAAACATAAATGCTGCTTTATGAGACATGAGGACAGAAAGCCCAGACTGAGAAACCAATGATCTGGGTCTTCCTTTTGCCTCAATTATGTGCCCTTGGATGAATCATTTAACCCATCTGGGCTTCTGTTTCCTTATCTATAATCCAAGCATTTGAACTCAATGTTTTCCAGTCCTTGAATATTTTGATTTTATCAACTCTAAGCCAGGCGGTTAAGTATAAGGCAGGTTGGGAGAAGTTTTATTTATTTTAAAACAGAAAATTTTCAAAAGGGGAAGAACCCCAAAGGCCATCTAACCACTCATCTACCCCAGGGCAGCTCTGTCCCTCAACCATCCCAGGCAGAAGTATCCGTTCTATTTTTAACCATTTCCAGAGAAGTCTCTTCTAACTTCTCATCCTGAGTCCACAACATTTCTTCTCAGGAATTTAAGACCCCTGTGAAGAGCAGAGTGAGTTTCCCTCTGCTTCAGATTCTTTTGCCAAGTTATCCTTCCAGTGTATGGGCTGGAAGTCAGAAACACTATGAGTATATGCCAACAAAATCCACACCTCCAATCAATCACCAAGCCCTGCCAATTTATTTCTCCATCCTCACCTCTCCATAGTGACTAACACTGCCTTAGACTCAGGCCCTCACCATCCTCCCTTGCCAAGTTGGCTATGCTAGCCTCCAGTCACAGCCCCCCTCAAAACTATACTTATTCCTTATTGGTGCCTATGAAGGTACAGACACTGTCTTAAGCTTGAAAGGCATGACTCTGCACAAGATGAACATGGTCCCTGTCCTCACAGAGCTCCCAGTCTGGGGGCTGGGTCCTGGGGTGGGGAGGGTATTATACAAACAGGAAATTGCAGTCAGTTGTGTCATGGGAGCTATGACATGGTGTGCGAGGGGGCTGGTGACAAGCAAGGACTCTGGAGCTAGACAGCCTGGGTTCAAATCGTGTTTCTTCCATCACCCACTATCTAGCTCTGGGTAACTTCTCTGTACTCAGTTTCTCCATTTGTAAAAAGCAGAAAACATTAGTGCCTACTTCATGGAGTCATTGCAGGGATAAACTGCCCTGATTCATGTAGAACAGAGCCTGGCATATCATAATAGCACAAAAGTATTTTTATTACACAAAATGATCTGCCTACATAACTTTGATAAAGATCCTTCCCTTCTTAAGACCTGCCAACGGCTTGTCAAGGCTGTAGAATACGATCCAGCCCCCCTAGCATGACTCTTGGGGCCCTCTGAAATTCTGGCCAAGTCAGCTTCACAGGCCCCAGATAGGCCTCAAAATGTGTCTGAACTTCTTAATGTTTCCAGCTTACACCAGGTGTCTTGCTCCTCCAAGATTCTACTCTGGCTGACACTGCTGCGTGTCAAGCTCTTCCCCTAGAAAAGCCCTACTCATCCTTTAATTCATCTCAGGGGTCACCCTCTCTACCAACCTTTACCCTGACCATCCTCTACCCCACTGATTTCTCCTCTCCTAGTATCCATAATACCTGTGCAGAGCTCAAACCTCCACTTCCTATGTTGTGTTAAAATTATGAATACATGTGTCTGTTTCCCACACATGAGTTTCTTGAGAGTAGGAGTGTGTATTCACTCATTTTTGTATCCTCAGAGTCTAGGACAGTGCCTGGCACACAGTACACAACTAACATATGTTCAAGGAAGCAAATGCATGAAGATTCATACCAAAAAACTTTGATGTTGCTTTCAAACAGCTTACAGCATTTTTGGACATATGGGTGCAATCACTCTTCACTTGGAAGTGGTTGATAAATGTCCCCAAATTTTACTCAGTGAACACCATGTAAATGAGCTGTCATGTTCCTTTGCTTACAAAATTACTTGCCAATTACACATAGATGATCCCAGCATAATTGCCATGTACACCATACCCTGGCTGGGATAGCCCAAATCATCAATTAACTTTACCCTCTCATCAGGTGGTACTTACCACATAATTAAATAAATGGTTAGCCACTACCAAAACTGTATATTTTCCCAACAAAATGAAGTGGCTGCATTTTTCATTGATCTATCAGTAATGACAATCTGCAACACACCTCCAGGTATATGAGAGCTTAAAAAAATTAAAAGAACTCTGTACTCTTGAGAAAGAAGTTCCAAGTTTTTGATAAAAAAGATAAGCATTATAAAATACTTGTTTTCCTTAAAAAAATAAAAAGAGACACTAAGATACAAAGACAAAAATCCTCATTCTTCCTGAGGAGACATTCTTTCTGAAACCTCAGATAATAAAAACATTTCCAAGAATTTGAAAGTGAATTTAGCTCTTCAAACAACTTACAATTTATTTCAAACAGTTGCATTTTTGTGTGTGAAAAGTAGATGCATCTTAATAAAGTTGACATTCTTTTCTGATAGACTGGCTAATGTCTTATGCATGAATTAGATAAATGAGAGAGATCCTGAATCTTGATGGTGACTCTGAGTGACAGAATTCTCACTTGCTTCTCTAGATGCTGCTTCAACACCTGACACAGGTAATCACATTGACTTCCCACCATGGCCACATCAGGCCAAAAGGATCTCCAAACAGAGGTTCTGTCTAATGGGACCATTTGACTTCCAGAACACACTGCTTAGAGGCCCTGATTGAAAACGAGGTCAATGCTGACCCAAATATCTCTCTACCCCCTGAGGTGGAATAATTGATGTGCAGCAGCCCCTACAGATGTGGACTCACTAGGGTGATGGATTGATATAAGTATATTATTCACAGGTACATCTGCTAATATACAGGTCCCAGTGCAAACACCGGGACTTAAGAATATTATGTGGATTTAGGACAATCCCTGAAGGACTCTCTAGTTCCATTAACAATTTGTTTGGCAGCCTGGGGCAGATCTATTCCAACTCCCACATGTTTCATGCATTTGAGAGGGGGGAACAAAACCACTTTAAAAATAAATTTAACAAATTTTGTAATGTCAAGTCATTAACTGTCTAGTCATACAGTCTTTAAATTTTAAAACAATAACATTAACCTGTGGAATTTAAAAAAAAAAACTTTTCTAGTATCTGAGTGAACATTTTAATTTTTCTTATGATTTTTGCCAAAGGAGATGAATTACATCCTGAAAACATAAAACGTTTCTATATAATCCTTCTATAAGTGTTTTTCTTATCACAAATATACTAAACAATACTTAGAGAGCCCTCTGACCAGAGTCCATTTTGGTTTGTAAATGGTAGAGGAAATAATTTAACTTACAGACATACTCAGCTATTGTTTGATAATTACAGCATTAGTTAGAAGTTGCTGCCTGTGATGGTTGTAACACTGCTTTTACAAATGCTCACTCATTCATTTAGCAGATATTTTTAGTACCTATTATGCATGTGCAAGCCTAGGTGTCAGAGGAGACACCAGAGAGACATAAGCCATCTCTCAAGTAGGTGACAGCCACAAGAGAACAGTTGAAGGAAGGGCAGGCCTAGGAAGAATTTCAACTTCTCTAAGAACACTCAAACTTCTCATACCACATATGCTCAGGTCTGTATATCAAGGAATATACGAACAACTCTCCCAAAATGAAGAAAGCATCCTCACATAAAACATGTTTATTTGATCTTCAAAACAATCCTAGGGAGATATGACAGGCAATTTTCTGGCTAATGTAAAGATCTGAAACTTTTATCTTAACATTATTTATATCAGGTAAATTACTTCTTTTTCTTTTACTTTTTTTTTTTTTTGGTAGAGATGGGGGTCTTGCTATGTTGCTCAGACTGGTCTTAAACTCCTGGTTTCAAGTGACCCTCCGACCTTGGCCTCTCAAAATGCTAGGATTACAGGCATGAGCCACCGTACCTGGCCTATATCAGGTAAATTATTTCAAGATTCCAAAATTCCATGTAACACAGTGGATAAGTAGAATATGTTCATGGGTCTACACAGGGAGAGAGATGGTAAGTTTCTCATCCATACAGTGCCCTCTGGCTTGTGCATGGACCTTCATGGTATAGGCCTGTCTGTAAACCTCTTCAATGCCTAGTATACAACTGACCTAAATAAGAAGTGCTTAATAAATGCAGTGTTGCCCTGGCATTCTGATTAAAAACAGTCATTATTTCCTAAAAAGAAGAATAAATAAAGCAATAAATTAGTAAAATGGGCACAATCATTTTCAAAACAATGAGAACTATGGAATACTATGGTCCAAGAGTCTTTAAACTGAGTCAGGCAACAAGTATTAATACATTCCCAGGTGCTTTAAACAATGAGGGGATCCTATTTAAATGAAAAGGGAACAAAACACTATTTGTCTCCTATATGTACAAAATTAGAGTTATATGAGCAAAGGAATATGGTCCAGGACTTTCACATGTTCAAACTGAGCCTCCTAGACCACCCTGTCCCCACACATCAACCTCCAAATGCCTGCATGTTATATATTCCTGACAGACCCTTCCATCGCCAAGGCACCAAAGAAAGAAACTGCAGGCTGGAAGTTGAGTACTCTCTCAAGTTCCCTCCAAAGAAGTCATGCTGCCACTTCCTACTAAATGCTCAGCTACTCCCCTTAAACTGGTAGGAGTCAAGAAGGACAAACAAATGAAACTTCAAATCTCCTGTGAGGCCAACAGCCTGCTCTGCAAGGCTGAGGGAGATAGGGGCAGGCAGGCCAAACTCACACAGCTCAGGCTTTTGAAGTCTGACTGACCGCTCCCATTAGCTGAGCAGCACAGCTGAATGGCAGCTGCTGGTCTCCTGAAGCTCAACTTGCAGGGGCATGGCTGCCTCTGGATAGGCTGGGAGAGATGGGCACCAGGCAGCCGGGAAAAAGAAAACCCTGTCATCCCTTAACTTCAACCAATAAAAAATGGAGCAAAGTTAAAGAAAGGAGGGAAAAAGAAATACAGCTGAAAGTATTGTGGGAAATCTTGTATGGCTAAAAACTCTGTAAGAAATATGTTGATTTTTATGATGCAATGAAAGCTATTCAACAAAAAATATGATACAACACAAAGATCTAAATACAGATAAATGTGTGTAAATATCTTTGTTGAGAATTTTTGTTAGTTAGACACATTACAGTTAAACCCAATACCTTTTTTAAAGTACTTAGGGCAATCACACAATAAAGAAAAATGTTCAAACCCTTTACAGATACCAAGTCTACAAGCACTATCTGCAGGAATTTGGTACTCCTGTGCCACTGTGTGGCAACTACCTCAAATTGCAGGTACCAATCCTAAAATGAACAACAAAATTCAGGAAGATGTGCTTTAAAAGTCTATTCCTATAAACATAGACTCAAAACTCATACAAACATGGACTCAGCTCTTTTCTTAGGACCTAGAGAAAAAGCTGTCCCTAGAGTATGACAGATTTTCATTACACGGAGTTTTGAGTTGCTGCTATAAGCAGACACTAATAGGACACAGAGGAAACTCTCAACTGGTGTTAAAATAACCTGGATATTCATTGAATATTATTTGCAAAAGCATAAAAAAGGAAGCATTTTAAAACCCATCATCATAAGAATGATTAACCCTTTGCACTCGGATGTTGAGTGTGACTCGACACGGTTAGCAAAAATTACAGAGATTAAAATTACTCTTTGAATGTATCAATAATTTGAAATATTAAAAAATCCAATAAATAAGTTTGTCTGAAAAGAAACTCCAGTTTTTTATTCTACTGCTGCGCTTTGTAAAATCTGAGGTATTTAAAAAATTAAATCCCAAGTAGAATAAAGGAATCGAGAAAAAAGCAAGCGAGTGCAAAGGGTTAAATTATGATAATTGTGGCACACCCACACAATAAAATATTAAGGAAGAGTTTAAATGTGCAATAGATCTTCATATACTGATGAAAGGATATCTGCAATTGCTTAGATACAAAAGGCAAGCTATTGAATGGTATGTATAAAATGAATTAAATAATCCTTAAAATGTATGCATTTTTACATAAAAATGTTGAAAAGAATATAGAACACACTGTTTTCATTGGTTACTCAAGGGATGGTAAGCTTTTTTACTGTTATTTTATACAGTTTGAAATTTTTTACAGTGAGTATAATTTAATGTTTTTCTTTAACTAAAGCTCCATAGTTACAGCAGTTGTGTGAAGGACAGTTTCCTCCACCTTTATCCCATGCCCCTGATACTGACTGTATTCTTACGCTATCTATCCCCTTTTTTCCCAGGCAAAAGTAATGCTATTTATAACATCACATTACATGGTTTAACATATCTCTAGAATGGCCCTAGGGACTCAGTCCTCCTCCGTACACAAAGACGCTCTCAGCAATTTACACACCATTCATTACACTCAAGTCTTGCCCAGACTCCTGTCAGCTGTAGGGCAATGGGCCTTCCTGTGCTATTCTTCAAGGATATTAGTTGCCTTGGGGGAGATCAGGACAGTCAAAACAGATGTTGGTCATGAGATTTCTGACTAGACAAGAGTGATCCTCAAAAAGAGAACTGTTGACATGTCTCTCTAATCTGTCCCTCATTTTCTAATCTATCCCTTCTCCTCTTCTTACTGACCACACCCCAACTCTGACCCACATCCTCACCATTTCTCTCATTGCTCAAACATCCTTTAATCCACCCATTCAACTACAGCCTCCCTGATCTTAAACGTATTACTTCCAAATTCCTTAGAATACACTGGTCTTTCCAGTGTTGAAATCCAAATGTGCTTTTGACAGTGGTAGAGACCTGTTACATGCTTGTCAGCCCAGCCCTCCAGATCTGTCTAACCCTGGAATCCTCAAACTGTTGAGATATCCATATTCTTTTGCAAAAAAATTTCCAGAATAGTTTCTTTTTAAAATATTTTCTATTTATAGGCAAGGGACTAATTTCCTTAATGTATCAAAAGCTCCTGTAAATCCTGAAGCAGAAGACCAATAGCCAATAGAAAAATAGGCTAAGACTATAAGCAGATGATTCTCAAAAAGGAAATACAAATGGCTCCCAAAAATATGGAGAGATACTCGATGCCACTTAAAATGCAAGAAATACAAACTAAATTACAATAAGATGCTATTTGTAACTATCAGAGAGACAAAGTTCAACCAATGTGATAACATACTCTGATAGCAAGAATGTACTGATCTAAGCATTCTCATGCATTGTTGAGTGTAAACTGGTAAAATCTCTACCAATGACAGTTTAGCAATACATAAAAATTTTAAATGTGTAGAACCTTTGATCCAGAAATTTCAAATATATTTATTCTAAGGATATGCTTATACTATACAAGATGATTAATTTCCAAGGATATTCACTAAGCTCCATTTATAATAGAAAACACTGCAAAAACCCTAAATTTCCATCATAAAGGACTAGTTAAATAAATACCACATATTGGGAAGTGGATTACTGTGAAGCCATTTAAAAGGATGAAGTAGTTCTATATTTACTGATTTAGAATTTTTGCCAATCTAAATTAAGGGAACAAAGTTAAGCACAAACATGCATTTGTTTTTAAATACCTGAAATAAATCTTAAATGATAGAGAGAAAGAAGGAATAGGGGTTGCCTCAAGGAAGGAGAAATGGTAACTGGGGGAACATGAGTGAAAAGGAGACTTACTTTTGACTTTTACTTTTTTATTGCCTTTCTTTATTTACCTTTTGAATTTAAACACAATTTTAAAAAACTGATAAAATCTTGCCTGTACCAGCATATCCTTCAAATGCTATACTCAAATCCATTTTTCCTTTATAATCAGAGTTGTTTTGTCATCTAAGCCATGAACCTCATCCGGTTAATCTATACCAGGCAGACCCTACCCTCATATGATTTATGGTTGATTCATGTCACTCTCCTGTTTGAAAACAAAACCAAACCTTCAATGAGTCCCCACTGTACCCAAAGAAAAGTTCAATCCATTAAAAAGATATTCAATCTCCTTTATCACTCAGCCCCAACCTGTAAGACTCCAACCTAGTCTCAGTCACACCAAATGGCTCACTATATCTCCCTTACTGTGCCTATAAAATTTCCTCCAATCTCCTCTTCTCCTCCTTCTATCCAACAAAATTACATATAGTCTTTTAGGTCTAAATCAAATTTACTCTTTGAATCTTCCCTACCCCTAGAAAGAATCAATAAAATTTTTCTCTGTATTCCTAAGAACAGTGTTTAACCTACAAGAAGTTTATTGATCAAAATTATATTATATTAGTCATTTATGGGTCTATAGACGACTACATATAATCTATGGTTGCTTCCTTTAGATTGAAAATCCCTGAAAGAAAGAAACCAAGCTCATTCATCACATATTCCCAGCACCCAAATAACTGCCTGGTACTCACAGGTGCGTAATATAGATGAACTTAAGTTCATAGTCACCATTTTCCCCCATGTTTCTTATTTATCAAATTGAATTGAGAATGTTGTTTCACCAAGGCTATGTTTATGTGGTTGGTTAATGTTTGTCCAATATAATATGGCTCTGCCTATGCAAATATACTTCCCAAGTTTAAGCCAGGCCCTTGTGGTTGGCTCTTTTTCCTAAATCTTGCACAGCTGTCTGGTGTTGGTTTGACTTCACTTTCTCCTACTGGATACTCTGATTGGCTATAGATAAAAGAACTGCGGTTTGTTTTTCTGTGAATGACTGCATTGATGAGTTAGGCATGCATAAAAATGACTCAGGAGAGCAAAGTTATCATTTCAGGAGCAAATGGATATGAAATAAAATCTCTATGGGGGAAATTGCTGGCCTGCTCTGCTGCTTTACTCTTAAGCATTCTAACTCTGAAGATAACGTAAGTTCTCCTAAAGGAAAAACAAACAAACAAACAAAAATCTAAATAGTTAGCTAAGAACTATTTTTGATAGTTACTTCCTATGCTTCTATTTATTACGCTTCTACTCAAATGTAGTTTTTGGTGACTTCTGCTTCTTTAGCCAATAAAAAAGGTGGTGGGGAAATGGCTTAAATGTCCATCAATAGGTGAAAAGATAAACGAATTGTAGTATATTCATACAATGGAATACTATCCAGCAATAAAAAGGAGTAAACAGCTGACACATGCAACAACATATTCAAAATAAGTATGCTGAGTAAAAGAAACCAGACCGAAAAAGTACATATTGTTTGATTCCATTTATATAAAATTCTAGAAAGTGCAAACTAATCTAATAGTGACATAAAGCAGATCAGTGATTGCTTAGGGATGGAGGAAAGGTTAGGGAGGGGCAGGACAGAAGAATTACAGTGTCCTGAAGAAACTTTTGGGGGTGATGAATATGTTCACTGTCTTGCTTGTGGTGATGGTTTCATGGAGATATATATATATGTGTGTGTGTGTGTGTGTGTGTGTGTGTGTGTGTGTGTGTGTGTGTGTGTGTTGTGTGTGTGTCAGGTTGTCAAAACTTATAAAATTGTATAATCCCCCTTATCCATGGTTTCAATTTCTGCAGTTTCAATTACCTGTGGTCAACCACAGTCCAAAAATATTATATGGAAAATTCCAGAAATAAACAATTCATAAGTTTTAAATTGCATGCCATTCTGAGTAGCTTGACAAAATCTCATGTCATAACAGTCCTACCTGGGAGGTGAATCCTCCCTCTGTCCAGCATATGTACCATGTATACGCTACCCACCTGTTAGTCACTTAGTAGATACCTTGGTTATTAGATTGAAAAAACATAGCATAGTATATATAGGGTTCAGTACTATCTGTGGTTTTAGGTATCTGCTGAAGGTACTGGAACATATCCTCCAAGGATAAGTGAGGACTATTGTACTTTAAAGTATGCAATTTGTTATATGTCAATTATACCTCAATAAAGCTGTTTTTTAAATAAAAATGGTAGGAAGGTGACAAAGGTGAGGAGAGGGAGAGAGAGAAGGGAGTCTGTCCAAGAACATATCTATACAGTACTATTTTAAAAGTGGTTTTCAAAGAAGGGGGAATTGTTCAATACATTCAATATTTGCAAAATACCTTTCTAGAATGACATTTTCCTGAAAATGTCATTTTCTAGGAAGATAGGAATTGTATTTTTGAAAGGAGCAGCTAGGTTGCAAGCAGATGATTAATTATCATGGAAAATCATTAATGTATCATCACAATTTCACAGTATTTCTTACAGTGAAAATAAGGCTCCTTCATATTTCTCATAAAGGTATTTATGATATTTAATTGATTTGTGTTGGTAAAAACCCTTGGTTACCATCATGGAAAATAATTGAATTAAGTATCAAAATATGAATGTACAACTTTTGGAATTGTTTTTACATTTGTTTTTCTCTATAATAGATATTGGAGAGTGCCAGCTAGTCTAACACATTATTAAACCAGGGGAGACTGACCCTAGGGGTTTGCACATTTGTTGAATGAGTGTTAAATTATGGAATCTAGAGACATCTTTAAAGGAACTTATGTAGCTATCTCTACTACTGGATAATCTTGTAAATACCACTTGCTCCCTCATTAAGGAGCAGGAATGATTTATAAAGGGTCAACTAAGGAATATAAATCTCAAATCTTGCTCATATATTTTCTTTTATAGGTAGGTGCATTTTTTTGCCTTCTTTTGGGAAAATAACTTAATATTGGCTCAGCATGACAGTAAAGAAATACGATAAGAAATATAAATGACGATATTGATTAGGAAGACAATATAGACACTTATAGAGACAGAGAAACTTTAAATTTGTTTGAAAGATGTATGAGCTGCTGGCTGTATCTAAAGTAGTAGACAGTATGCAGTGAAACAGTGACTCTCGATTATCCTTAAGTATCACTCAGTGGCAATCCATACACAATAGGTCTTCAGAAACTGTAAGACATTACTATTCATCATTTCAGTAGTAAAACTTGAGATTGTAACTTAATGTCCAGTCAACAGATCTGGAGATAATAGTACCTCACTTTTTGCAAAGCAGAAATAAAGAAGACATTCCTATGTTATCCCTATTCTAATTAATATAATCAGACATGGTTATGGGGAAAACTCATCCAAGAAAATGTTGATCATTCAGCACAAACAAGGCTATTCTTTAAGAGATAAATTTCTTAGGAAGGACCCTTTGCTATGGATGTCTACACTGACAATCCACAGCAAAGTAGATAATGATTTCTACATTTTGGATGAGAATGTTATTATGAGGCAGGTATGGATACTGCAATTCATTATGGTTATCTACAAAGAGCTTTGCAATTTATAAAGCTAGATAGACTACAGTAGTCACTAGCAACATGTGGCAATTTAAATTTAAGTATAATTTCATTAAAATTAAAAATGTATTTCCTCAGTCACATCAGCCACATTTCAAGTGCATAGTAGATACATGAGGTTAGTGCCCTGAATAGGACAGTACAATACAGGACATGCCACCATCACAAAAAGTTCTAACGAACAGCATTAGGCTAGAATGAGGTAGAGGAAAACATTAAGATGCCAAGTAAGAAACTCTGTAATATTGTATTTGAGAACAGAGTGTTCATTGGTTAGAAAGGAGCCATACCATTCAACTTCCAAAGAGAAAAAGATCTTGGTTCATATTCTCCTAGCCTAGCTTTCAACAAATAATCTGGAGTTAAAGCGCTCTTTATGCCCCCATGCCCTCTGGAACCTCAAAAACCAAATGTGTGTTTTCCATAAAATATTAAATCAAGAGAAATTAAGACAGCACACTTGATGTGAAATAAAGTTCATACACTCCTGTTTAAACACAGATTAGAATTTCTGTCAGAACAATGCCAGTGAAAAGTTGACATTCTAATTAATACAATTTACATTATAAAGCACTGAATATCTTTATCGTGCTATTATGAAATGCCCTCTTTTAAAAAAATTGAAACTCCACTCAACAGGGAATTGATTACTAAGGGCAGTATTTAAAAACCCATGTACAAGAGAGGTTGTTAGGATCATTGGCATTTTTACACACCACCAACCCAGGTCTCCAAAAAGGGAAGAAATACACTCATCCTCTACCACACAGTTTTGTCATTCTTTATCATCCTCAAGGCTGTTTGCATACAGCAATAGCATTTGGGGGTTGTTTTTCTTACAATCATATAAAACATGCTAGAAAACACAAACACCAAAACATTGAAACATCTCTCCTCTCTTTTCTCCCTATCCCTGCCTCTCCCTTCTCTCTCTCCTCTCTCTCTCTCTCTCTCTCTCTCTCTCTCTCTCTCTCTCTCTCTCTCTCTCTCTCTCTCTTACTTAACATCACAGAGAACAACAAGTAACATTGCTGGAATCCTGTGAACTCACATATGTGTAGGATTCCCACACAATGTTTACTCAATCCAAATTCTGAGTGTGTAAAAGGGGCCGAAAATCAACCCCACAGTTGGGTACCCAAGGATTCGTGTTCATTGCCTTTGTCAATTTTATGCTATCAGTGAAAGGAATAAAGATGAGATCCTTAAAGCTTGAATTTTCATTTCCTATGACAACGTGCTTTTTCTTCATGCTTTATCACACTCCACTACTTGGTTTCCACCCCTTCATAATTGATATCGGCTATTTGAAGCATTCAGTAAAAACCTCATGAGGTTCATCAAATGTCCCCCAGTCTATAATTCTTGCTTTTAACATATTCAGAAGCATATTCATCCAAGTGTTTTCCACTTCTCCTCCATGGTTTTCCCTATGCGCAGGGACGAGTGTAATGACAGTTGTATTAATTATATGCTGAAAAACCCACATAGCAGCAAAAATGATGGAGATCATCATTTTAAATATTTTATTAAAATAACTCAGTGTAGAATAGATAAAGTAGACCCTCTTGATAATGAGAGGTTCATTAATTTTACAAGAATTCTAGAAAGCTTAGAATGGTCATCGAAATTCTCTCATTTATTTATTTATTTGAGAAGAAGAAAACCTTCAATCATCACTTTTGGGAGCAAGGGTCTAGCAAAATTTTCTAAGGTATTTTTTAAATAATTACGAATCCTGGCTAGGCACAGAGGCTCACACCTGTATGCACTTTGGGAGATCAAGTTGGGAGGATCGCTTGAGCTCAGGATTTGAGACTAGCCTGACCAAGAGCAAGACCCTGTCTCTACCAAAAACACAAAATATTAGCCTGGAGTGGTTGCCCATGCCTGTAGTCCCAGCTACTCGGAAAGCTGAGGCAGGAGGATTGCTTGAGCCCAGGAGTTTAGCCAGAGTGACAGAGAGAGGGACTGTCTCAAAAAACAATAACAACAACAAAAACTTATTCTTCAAAAAAAAGCCTTGAAAAAGTAGCTTAAAATATGGAGGATTTAGATTTCATAGTATTATTTGAAATTCCTGTAAATTTTCACCTTCTGTAGGTTACCCCATTAAAACTTGGTTTCATTAGCATATCATAATGATTGATAAATTAATATTCTTCATAAACAAATAAGCAGCACATTAAAATCCTTTGATTACTGACAGCAAAAGCAATACAATCTTGCCTACCAAGTGTGTCTCCAGGTACAGTTTAAGGCCATCCATCTCTGCTTTAGGAGGAGTCCAATTCTCAGTAGTTTCCATGGCTTCATTTAACCATTGAATGAATTCATCTAGCTTGTTTACAAATCCCTTGTGAAAGGAAAGAAAAGGGGAAAAAGGACAAGAAAGGCATGTTAGTTGGTATTTTTTTAGAAGCCAATCCTAAAAATTCCAAACTTCACCCATGATGTTTGATACTACTGCATTCCCATCCTAATTCCATCTTTGCTGTGATGGAATTTCCGCTATTCTTGGCCCTAAAATCTATCAAAATAGGAAAGAAACTGACAATGCCCTCCCTCTCAGGTTTTCCCTAGGAACATTTTTCTGAGGAATTTGGATTGGATTGCGGGGTGTTACTGTTGAGGTGACCTTAAAACATCAAAACATTTATGGTGTCTGACAAGCATATCCTTGCCCCAAAATCAGGTCAGGTCTGCTAGGAACACTCACTGGCTTCAGGGTATAAAAGCATTCCTGTAAAGATAGCATTCTTTACTCAGAAGCCTACAGAGTTCAGTTGCCATAGCTGAACTAGAAATATATTTTTAAATCACATAAGTGTTTAAAGAAACTTGGATGAGTTCTATCCACAGCCCAAATGTCTGTGGCTGAGGCTGGGTGCTAAGAAGCAAGGAAGCCTAGAAGAGTGGGACCAATGAATAAATGTAAACGCCCAACTCTGGGTATGTACAGACATAAAGAAATATTCTTGGCTAGGAAGCACAAATCACAATAATCTTGCAATTTTTCAAATAGTGGTCATAAAATTTTATTGACCATTTAAAAGAATACATCTGCACAAACAGAAAATACTTTGGGAAAAAAAATGAAAGTCCAACTACAAATCTAAGCAAAGGAAGTAAGGCCAGGCTCCTGCGTTCCATGTCTAGGTAAACAGCACCATCTGGAGGCTATAAGGAGCAAGGGCAGGCTTCCACAGTTGTACTTACAGAGGTGGACTGGGATCCTATTTCCCTATTATTAAACTTAACCCATTCTTCAGATTTGCCGTTTGATTAATTTTAATATTTTTAATGCTTAACTGAGGATGACAGTCCTGAGACTGAAGTGTAAAGAGGTGTAAATTCATTTTATCATGCTTCTCAGAAGCTAGGTTTTGTCATTAAGGTATATTTTCCTAGTAATATTTTGAGATTCGTAACCCTTTAATTCAAGCAATTGGTTTGCCTCAAAAGAATGATTAGAAAAAGAGAAATTGGTATTGAGGAGGGTGGCAAATAAAAATGTAGACAAATAACACTCAGAAATACATCCCTAATCTATTAGAGGGGGATAAAGTAGAAATGTAGGCACAAAGGCCCACACAGATTAGACTGTCCCACCATGCTCTGGTATGCTGTCAACCTATGTAGAGTTCAGTCTATCATCCCGCACAGTGGTGTATCATATGTTTTCCCATTTTTATAAATGCTACCAAAAGCTTTCCCTATGGAAAACATCCCTACTGTGCCACGTCTCAGAGGACAATCACACCCAGAGATATACATCACAACTAGATTACAAACTCAAGTTTCCTCATTTAATATCTTCTGAAAATCTATCCTAATCAGGAAGTTTTGGTAAAGTCAATAAGAAATATAATCTTAGAGACATCTTAATCAGGAACTGAGACTTACACAATTGCAATTGGCTGAGCCAGGAACTATAAGGTACCTTAATGTGTCTCGAGTCCTAGTCTGCAACCCTAAGCTAATGATATCATTGAAGCTTCCTTTGGTCATCATTCAGAAGGATTTCTTTTAGATGAGGTGAAATTGTGTCCAATGGAAAAGGTATCATGAATTTCACACAATGTATTTCCTTACCAAATGCATTTCCTGATGATTTACTAAAATCAACACTTTTCTAATTTTCTCATATTACAATTTTTTCTAAATGCTAGGAATAATCCATGTCAAATAATTCATTTTGCTCTTTTACTTATATTTATGGCATCAGTTTGTCTGCTCTTTCTCCTTTTCTGCATTTCCATAAATTTGAGAGTTGCTTTGCTTTTTATTTTCTCACCGACACTTGACTCTTTTAACATAGAAGTTATATGTATTCAATCTCAATCTTCTCAGTAGAGCCAACCACCTGTTCAAAACATCATTCTCCAAACCCCTATTTCTGATAGGCTATCTAGGACTCAGACTATGTCAAAATTCACATCTGACTTGATGTTTACCAGAGATCCCTTCAGATGTATACAGTAAATTTGTGAGCAGAAGAGCAGAGTCTATTACAACTCAAATCCTAATTCTTGACACTCTTATAATTTAGGTGAAAAACTAAGAGACCCTTTGCTGACCTGATGGACTTACAGAAGTATTATCTGTCATCTCCAGATGCTGATCAGAAAAGCACGGTCTATGTGGTCAATAACTATGAAATGACAATAGTATTTTATAGTACATATAGTATTAAATAGTATTTACTATTGAATTTGGATGTATTTTATATGTATATAATTTTATATGTATATAATTTTATATGTATATAAAAATTGGTTTGGGGAGAAAATTAAGTCAAGAAACCAACTATTTAGGAAACAATTGGTCAAATCCAAGAATAAAAGTAGTAAACGATGTTATTTAAAATATAACCAGTTATAGGTTGTTCATTATCTTCTCTCCCTTCAAAAACAAATGAAATCATATATATGTATGTAAATGCATGGGTGCCTCCTCATACTAGGTTAGCTTTAGCCAAAAGGTATTAAACAATGTGTGTCAGATGTCCTAACAGAACCATGACTACATAGTCAGCTGAAATCCATGAGATGCAGATTAAGCAAAACCCATGGGACCTGGTGACATTTTCTGGATGGTATCTCTGTGTAGCCCAGACAGACAGAAAAATGAAGCTGGCTAATAAAGAGAAAACAGGGTTCCTTTCAAGGTTTCTCTCTGAGTTTCTTCTGAATTATATCTCATCCTCACAAATTTTCATTTGTTGTACATTTTCCTAACTCTCTTCTTGCCAATTCTGAAACATCTCATCAATCACAAGAGAAACCTGAGAAATCCCACTGTTCCTAACCTGTAATAAAAGTTAAGCACTCCTTCCTCTTAGGGAGATCTCAGCTTTCTACCTCCTCTCCTCTTTCTACGTGTAGCCTCAAGAATATAAACAGAAATCATGAAAGCAAGTGAAACTGGAGTCCATCCAATTTATAATACCATTGTCACCTGCTATTTTTCCACCTCACTCAGTCCCTTTATCTGTGTTCTATCATCAGCGTTAAGTGTATAGTGGGCAGTATACTGTGTATTATCCCTATATCATCAGATGTTCTCTTTACAAAGACCAAGAAAGTACCACTCAATACACAGACCATGTGGATGTGCAGGAGTGTTCACATTTGGACACATACAACAAACATTTTATGCTCATTTTCAGAAGCTCTGCTGGAGTCTTTGTGGTATGAATGAAGGAAAATGAGGCTGAAATAAGTAACAACAGAGAGAAATAGAGAAAAATGGCCCCAAAAAGAGATTTATTTTGAAATGCAGGTCAAATCCTAGGGCAACAAATATTCATCATTCATTCATTCATTTAACAAATATTTTCTAAGTCCCTACTATGTGCAGAGCACACTGCTAGACATTATTGAGAATACAAAGATAAATATCATTGTGGCAAAAATTTAAGCACAATATTAAAGCATGTCGTGTCTAACCATTGAATTTGAGTAGTTTTAATCATTAAAAAGAGTTTTACAATAAATAAAGAGTTGAGACATTTTCCTGGATCTTGTGAAGTATATTCTGTCTGTATCAGGATTTTGTGTGTATCCAAATTACTTCCTACTCTTAGTATTGACTTGTTTGTATATGTTTTTCTAATATTCTGAGTCCACACTTACTTACCTGGAAAGTCAGAGATGACTATAACAAACAGATTTTCTTTTTGACGTAATCCAATGCCTCCATTGCACTATATAAAAAATCACATTTTATGCACATTCAACTCACTGCCACAGGCTGAATTACAAACCTTTGAAAAGCCACATTTTATCTTTCCTTGTTCAAACTCCTGCCACTATATTGTTAAGTCTCATTTCTGTCATGTTCTACCATTACTGTTCTTACTGTCCCTGTCTGCACTTCTTCCATTACTTTTTTCTGCCTCTCTGCCAAGCTGTCCATGGGCCCATGGAAAGTGACCCAGTCCATAAGCCCCAATCTTCCCTGTCCCCTCTCTCAAGACTTAATTGTTTCCTTCTGAGTAAATCCCTTGCCACATTCATATTTGATAGAGGCTCAGAGGTCTATAAAACCTTGACTACAGTCAAGTCAGGATTCAAACCCCAGAAGAAATGTCAGTCATCAAACCTGGGGAGAAAATGGAACAGCAGTTATCACTGCTACCGCTAGTTGGTAGCATACCTCCCACTGTCAAATAATTTGCATTTTGAAAGTTCCCTCATGAGGTGCTTTTAAAAAAAAACCTTACTTTTAAACTTTCTAAAGCAGGGGTCCTCAAACTTTTTAAACAAGGGACCAGTTCACTGTCCCTCAGACTGTTGGAGGGCCATTGGAGTGTTCAGTGCACATTCCATACATGTGCACTGTGGGCTGGGGATGAGTCGGCTGCTAAGCAGGACAGGCAGCTGCCGCAAAAAACACCCGGCAAACCAGATAAATGTCTTCAGCGGGCAGCATGTGGCCTGTGGGCTGCAGTTTGAGGACCCCTGTTCTAAAGCATCAATCTCCTCAAAAACTAATAAGCACAGTGAAAGTGCATGCAAATGTACACTTACCAGTTTGTGAAAAATAATTTGCTAGAGCCCTCAGCTGGCTAAAATACACTTAGAGATTATTTTCATAGGAAATATTTACAGTCAAATTTTGCAAATAGCCACACTTTCATGACAAGAATATTCATTATTTCTTTTCTTTTCTCCTACAATAAACCTCTTTTGGTTAAATATAAACTATAGGGGTGATTACCCTTGCTCTTTGGCAAGGCTGTCATATGCAACTAGAATAAAAAGGAGGGCCTTCCTTGTGCCAGATATAGGGCCAGAGAAGAGTGACATAGTGGAAAACAAGATATGGTTCCTGCCTCATAGAGTAGAAAGTCTAGGGATGATTTTTTTAATAGGATTATGTGATTTTAGACCAAAACAAAATTGACAGCTATTTCTCTATAAAGGGAAAGGGGGCATATATAACAGGAAGTAGATACTGTGTTGTCCCCATAACTCTGAGAAGTGGTGCTGATTATAGTCATTTTACAGATAGGGAAACTGAAGGTTAGAGAAGATGAGTGACTTGGGATTTGAACCCAGATCACTCTCCAAAGTCTATTTTTCTTACAGCACCACACTACCCTCTAAAAACAGCACTCCTAGAACACATTATCAGGTCCTAGAACATATTATCAGATCAGTGAAAGAGAAGTAGCATTTCTTCCCTACAGTCTTGACACTGAGACAAAATTTTCTAAGCCCCAAGTCCTTCCCCCTTCACACTCACTATTTTCTGTTATTTTTTAGGAAAAGGGATTTGTGATGAGGCTAAATGCTTAACAAAAACACACACTTTTTTTTTTAGTAAGCAAAAATCACAATAAAGTTCATTTCTAACTTATAGAAAATTTAAATTAAAAATATAAGGGAGTTATATGCTTGAGTGAGCCCATTCTACCAGTGCAATTACGGATGAGCTTGACTTAGTTTAATCACAGAGGAGATGGCCCTTGGTTCTCAGAAGGCAGATTAGCCACCCCCATGATCTGCTAATTTCCTTTACGTGTTTGTTGTTTGGATATCCATGTGAACATGAGTGTATTCACCCTTAGAAAGATTAACGTTTCTTAGAGGACATAGAAATCAGCTGTGATATCTGACCCAGTCTAAATCAATTTAGCTGCCTTCTCACAGGGACATGCTGAAGACCATCGAAACTGAACTATTTTCACTATATTTATTTTTTAAAAAATATGTCAGTCTCTGCGGTTGAATCTTTTAAACTCTTAATAAGTATTCACCTCTTTCTTAGCATTCTAAGGTTAAAGGACTCAGTGAATGCTTTCATCTGGATAATAAATATCCCTCAGACAGCACTCACTATGTGCCAGGACCTGTTATATTTTATAGACCATAGATGATGTAAGTCTCATAACAGCCCTGTGAGGTGGGTACTACCGTCACCAGCATTTACAGATGAGAAGATAGAGGCCCAGAGGTAAGGAGACCTGTCAAACCCCTATGGCTAGAAGGTGGTGAACTCAGTACCTGAATCCAGAAAGGCTCACTGGCACCACATGAAATCATGAAAGCCCAGCTTATTTTACACCTTGTCTATGTCCCCGGCAGAAATTAGACATCAAAAAAACATTTAAATGAGGATGAATTGTGGGGGGAGTGTAGGTTATACTAAAAGAGGAAAAGAAAAAAACCTAACAGTGCTCATCCTGAACCAGTGTGGATGATGTTAAGAAAGCAGTGACTACAGCTGGACAAAACTAACTTTTATTCCAGGTGTAAACTAAATGAACTCCTTAATATCTCTGAACCTCAGTGTCTTCATCTATAAGACAGGAGCAGTAATATTCCTCTTAGGGTTATGTGAGGACTACAAGAGAAAATATATTTTAAAGCCTGATGTAAAACAAAGGTTTGATAAATAGTTTTAAAAATGATTTCTAATCAGTAAGTTCCAATTTGATCATTTATCTCATTTCACCTAAAATTTTTTGATTATTAACTAAGTCTACAGTACTGTGCTATGTGCTACAGGGGAGATGGATAAGAAAAGTCCCCACACAGTCACAATAAAAGTGGTAGCAGCAACTGCTCTGAGCATTCAGAAGATGGAGCCATGGCTTCTGTCTCACGTCATCCATTAGGTAGCGTGGAGGGGCAGCATCTGAACATGCAGGTTAGCCAGAATTTCACCACCCCTATTTCGTCAGTGGATCTGGAGGGGATCATATTTCTATATTAATTGCCACAAGTTTAACAATAATCTGGCTTAACTTTTCAAAACAGGTCACATTCTTTGGAGCTTGTCTGTACATTAGCAATGGGGCTACCAAAGAATAACAGCTAAAGGACATCACAATCCTCTTACCCACAGTAAAGCTTTATTTAGGCTCTAACAACTAGCAAATTAGAACTCCATTTAGAAGCAAAATTTTGCATTGAGATTTTACATGTGTATTTACCAATGTACATATTTAAGCTTCTGTATTTGCACATAATTCTTATGCACATAGTTTCTATATGAAATGCCTAATTTAGATGTTTGTACAATAGCACTCAAATTCAATTTACCTTTCCCAACCACCTGTCTTTATACTTAATGTGCCACCAAGAGCCAGAGGCTCAAGATAAAGTACTAGAGAGTTAAAAGCGGTGCTTTGCACTCTACCATCTCACTCATTTACCCACATTCCTACCTACAAAATCCAACACAATACAAGTAATTGACAGAAGAGAAGAGATGGTGTGTACTTTCAGAACAAAGATTGAGGAGAAAATGAAATGGCTTCAGGCAGTGTTAACTCTGATGCCACAAAAAAACCTCAAATACTGAAATGCCTTATGAAATATTTAGCTTCTTTTCTAAAGGTTGAATGGGATGGCTTTAGAATATAAAAATATTCCTAATAAAACAGTCCAAGAATAAAGGTAAAACTTTCAGTAGGGAAGAGAGATAAAAAAAAAAAAAAGGCATGGAATGGTATTATCTAAAATTTACCAGTGGGAAGTTCTATTCTGAACTCAGTATCATGTAGAAGGGATAAATTGACCTCAATCCACTATTTCTTCAAAAAGTATTGACAGTGGTTGCAACTGGGAAAAGAAGAACCCAGAAATATTCCTGACCTTCATGATGGTAAAGGGTTTCCTCCAACAGATCTAGAGGTTTTGAGTTCAGTTGCTCCCTATAGACTTATAAAAAGAAATTATCAATGATTGTAAGGGCAAAAAAGATTAGAATGCATGTCATCAATGTCTAATAAAAATAGGTATGAATAAAAAAATGGGAATAAACTGGAACGAATAATAGGTTGATATTACTTGAGCACTTACTATGTGCCAGACACTTATTTAATCCTTATAACAATTCTATGACATAAGATTCCCACACTCTCCATTTTATAGGGAGCAACATGAAGCCCAAATAGGCTTAAATACAGCTGTAAGTCAGAAGTAACGCTGGGGATCCTCCCAAATAGTCTGACTGCCTCAAAGCTTCCCTGACTTCCTCTAAGTGAGGCCTTGCCTTAAGCACCCCTCATACTCCATAGGCACTAGATGAGCAGATCAGATTATCTTTGTTTGATTCTAAGTCCCAAATGAGGACTTGAGATGCTCACACCTTAGAACTGAGGATTGTGATAATTTAATGGTTTAATTGTAGGCTTTCATATCCAGTACTATAAATGACAATACCTAACATTTGGGTGCTATCTACCAGCTATTCTTCCAATAACTTATGAAGTTATTGAATAGTCACAAATTTCTTCATTGTGCAGATGAAGAGGCTAGGGCATAGAAGAGTTAAGTAATTTATTCAAGGTCATAATGCCATTAAGTGGTTATTAAATAGTTTTGTTCCAAAGTCCAAGCTCTGGGCTACTATGCCATATTCTCTCTCTAACCAGACTTCCTCCCATAAGGTACACAGAGAGAAACAAAGGACAGTAACACTTTCTGTTGTCCATTCTTATTTCCCAAGCCTCTGTGAGAACTCCAGCCCTTGCTACATAATTCAACCATTCTTATCACAGCCCTATTTAGATCATTCTTCCCATACTATGCACTCACTTTTCAGCCCTCTTTTCCTTCTTTCTTGACTATTGTTCCTCTTTTACCTTTTTCTTCTTTCCCCCCTTCTCCTAGCCCTCCCCTCCCTTGTTCTCTCACTCCTCTTTTCTCTTTTCCCTCTTCTGTCACTCTTCTTCTCTTTCCATGTTCATTCCTTCTCTACAGTTCAAAGTATCCCTGACCTTTTTGAGGCTAAACAACCACTTTTAATAAACAACATTTCTGGACATGTCCAAAAGTTTGAATGAAAAGGGTTGGCTCCTTGACACTGAAGTGCAGAGCTGAAAATGTTATTATTTAGATTAGCTCTAAATACTTTCCTGATTAGTAAGACCTCCTTGCAAATCAAATTATCTAGAACAGAAATGCACATGACTAGAAAGATGGAAGTGTTTGTGGAATATTAAAGTTGTTCGAAAGATTACAAGTAATTGTTGAGTTGTTCATCTAAATATTCTAAATTTTTCCAGGGAACATATGGGTCTTTAGTAATAATGAAGTTATTATCTTTAGAAAAAAATTAGAATTCCATGCAGAGAGTTTATCACACTGAATGAGCAAGAAAATGCTATAGCCAACTTTCTACAAGAGAACTTCAGGGCAGCAAGTCAGTAAAGGGTAACAACACCTCAGCCATTAAATTATCATTAAGGCCAAGAAGACAGAAATTAATATTATCTAAATACATCTGCTTGGAAAGGATTAAAGGAGAATGGAGAAGAGTTACCATAGAGAATATAAGCACAGATCCAGTCTTCAAATGGTCCTTAGAATACATCTAGTTCAAAGCCTCCTCCACTTTATAGATGAGGAAGCTGAGACTCAGAAAAGTTAAGTACTTGACTGATAACACACACCAGTAAGTAACTGAGCCAGAAGGAGAACCTAGGTGTGTATCCTCAAGTATAGAGCTCTAATTATTCATTTTAGAGTTTTCATAGACATCCTTTGGACAAGATTTCCGGAGGTCAAAAAAAAAAAAAAGACAGAACTAGGGTTTTTAAGAATAATGTAAAATTTCAGAATACTATTGGTTTAGCTGATTGTCCATACTATTTAGATTGGGTAGCATTAGGCCAGATGAAGTAAGAATTAAATTGCTTTTTTTGTTCAAACTCCGTGTGTGTGCTTATACATGCACACATGCGTATTAGGTCCTTTATTCAAAAATTATTTATTGGCCGGGTGCGGTGGCTCACGCCTATAATCCTAGCACTCTGGAAGGCCAAGGTGGGTGGATCATTTGAGCTCAGGAGTTCAAGACCAGCCTGAGCAAGAGCTAGACCCCGTCTCTATTAAAAATATAGAAAGAAATTAGCTGGACAACTAAAAGTATATACATAAAAAATTAGCCTGGCATAGTGGCACATGCCTGTGGTCCCAGCAACTTGGGAAGCTGAGGCAGGAGAATTGCTTGAGCCCTGGAGTTTGAGGTTGCTGTGAGCGAGGCTGACGCCATGGCACTCTAGCCTGGGCAACAGAGTGAGACACTGTCTCAAAAAAAAATTATGTATTGAGTTTATTATGTATCATAAATTGTACTGGGGCCTGGGACTCACATAAAAAAAAAAAATGACCCCGATTCTTCTTTTAAAGAGTCTAGAGAATAGTAGATATAAATGTGATATATATAATAATGTAGATCAGTGGTTCTGAAACTTTTATTCTCAGGACTCCTTTATACTAAGAATTATTGAGAGCCCAAAAGAGCTTCATGCTTCTTTGGGTTATCCCCATCAATGTTTATTTTAGAAAAAAATATGTATTAATTAATTTAAAATAACAATAATAATCTATTGTATATTAACATAAATAATACATTGTTATAAAAATAACTGTTTCAAAAATAGTAAAAAGAGTGGCATTCTTTTAGCTGTATGCAAATCTTGTGAATGTCTAGCTTAATCGAAGACAGCTGGATTCCTATATCTACTTCTACATTTAATTTATCACAATATCACGTCTTATAGCCTCTAGACAACTCACTACACACTGAATGAGAGTAAAAATGACAAATAACATTTTCATATTAATATGAAAATAGCTTTGACTTTGTGGGCTTTCTCAAAGGGTCCTGAAAACCCCTAGAGATGACTGGACCACACTCTGGGAACCTCTGCTGCAGATCATTCCAAGTGCTCAAGAGCCATTGGAAAAGCATTTAACTCAGACTTGGGCATAAATGGGGGTTTCTTGGAAGAAATCACTACTAAACTGAGCCCTGACAGATAACTATAAGTAATTCAGAGACAGAATAGAGGGGACTGGGAGGAGCGGAGAAGAACAAACAAAGCCTAAGAGAGAACAGCTTATTCTGAGAACTCTAAGTAGCTGAGCCTGGCAAACACTCTGGATACAAATAGGGAAACACTGAAAAAGGAGGTTGGAGAGCCTGGCCAGAAGCCAGACCACATACAACATGCTCTGGAGTTTGGACTTTATCCTGAGGACAATGAAGTGGTCATTAAAGTTTTGAAGCAGGGCATTAATATAATCTAATTGGCATCTTAGAAGATACACTTAGATGAAACAGTATAGAGAACGGATTGCTGGTTGTAAGACTAAAAGTAGAGAAAGCCACTTCAAAGGCTGCTACAGTGCCCTGGGAAGAAGTTGATGAGGCTAGACTAAGGTGGTATCAGTGGACAAGAAGAGAACATGTCAGGTTATAGAGGGTGCTATATATAGGATCCTCTGGATGTGATGGATGAGAAAAATGTTAGAATCTGGAATGACTGCCCACTTTCTATTTTGGTTGAAGGTACCATTCCCTAAAGGAAAAAATATGAAATTCAGAAGGAGAAATAGTTTGCAGGAAGATCACAAATATGGTATTAGATATCATGAATTTGGTTTCTGAACTAATTCAATTGAAGTGTACAATAAGGCAGCTGGTTATAGAAGCATACAACTCTGGAACAAGATACCATAGGGATGGATAACTAGGAACAGTGTGTAAAGGTAGACACACTTCTGTCTTCCACATAATGAGGTCTGAGCATGCCATGCACTCAACTTTCTCCATCCCAGTCCCCCATTCTGTTATCTGTCTCAGTGGTTCTTGACACTGACTGTGCCTCAAAACCAACTGTGAAACTCTAAACATAAACTAAAGTCAGAGAAGAGAAATCTCCTTATAGTTTGTCAATGCTATAAACACAAATAGGCAACAGCTATGGGGCACTGGGAACATTTTAGTGTTGATCTTGTAAAAAAAAGTACTTGGTGCCACTTTGTGACAAGCTAGCAAGATCTGGAGACAGAATGTTCTAATAGAAAGTACTCTGGATTGAGAGAGAAAGGTTCTACTTGTAAAATGAGGGCATTGAGCTGAACAATTTCTTCTGTTAACATCAGTGGTTCTTGCATACAGAACCTCCTTCAATGCCTGAGATGTTCAGATGATTTACTTCTCTCTTCTAGAGAGACAGGGAACTGATCTTTGGTGTCTTCCACACACCCTGCACTCACCATATCTATCTTTCAAGATCCAGCTCAAATGCTCCTCTCCCAACAAAGCATCTCAATCTATGGCTGCCTTTCCAACATACTTTCTTAATTTTCCTATCTTTAGCACTGAGGGTTTGAGGGAAAATTCAAAACCTATTAGAGGCCCTTCCTTTTTCTTGCCATAACACACTGTAATCACCTTACTTCTAGTTAGAGTGCTGTGGGAATTATTATTTATAAGCACATAATTATATACTATAAATACAGAACCATATCTGCTGGTTGTGCATCTGTGGATTTAACCAACCACAGATCAAAAATAGTCAGAAAAGGCTGGGCACATTCTTAATCACCATACTTCACAACCATCCAGCATCAATAAACCACTTCACCCATTAATATCCACTGCCCCAGAAATCTCTTAGTATCAAATGTACTTTTTCCTTTGTCATAGAGTTCCATCTACTAATTTTCTGAATATTCATCTTTCAGTACCTTGACAAAGGCTATTCTTAGAGTTCTTCCTGGAACTCCTTGTATAAAAGTGTCTAGTGAGAGAAGTGGGCACAATATGATTTTTCCTGTGACCTGCATGTTATTAAGAAGACCCCAGTCAATAGTCTCTTGAAAATAATGCCATACACCAAACAATATAAAACTTGAGACATAGTAAGGAAAGGATAAGGAAAAAGGCTTTAATGAAATTGTATTTTAAAAGAGTATAAATAGTATTTTCTATGCTATAGAAAATAAAGAAATTAAAAGCAAAAGTATTTTTGCTAATTCAACTTGTCAGCTTCATTTTAGGGCTCAGGTAGGAATAAAAAGGAGCATATAAGATTGACAATTGTGACAGTCACTCTCTCTCATACACACGCGCGCGCACGCACACACACACACACACACACACCCCTTTCTTAAGCAAGTAGTGAATAGTCTCCAGACAAATCCCGAAACATTAGAGTACCACCTATAAGTGACACCTTTCCAGTTTGATTTTCTTAAAACATTAAAAAAGAAAATACTAACAACTTCCTTTATTCCTAGATAAAGCATGAAGGCAAATGGTAAAGCCACTGGCATCCTATTGTAAAGAGCAATGCACTGAGCCTCATCAACCTCAAGAACGGAAAGCACATGAGCCTGAGCTTAGGGCAGCACCTTTCCTAGATAAACCTGCTTATTCACCATGCAAAATCCAAGCCAATCATCTTTAGATAGTAAGTTTCACAGCCTCTGACATGGTCTGACATCATGAATGACCTAGACACAGAACCAACACTCTTGAAATTATTTTCCCTCATATTGTCTGAACAGAGCACAAAGCCTCAGTGCTGACGGGTAGTTTTAAGACATCACAATGCCAAGTCTGACAAGGCAAATGTTTCCAATCTGCTTCATTTAGCTGACCTTATTTGCCATAAATTCAGGCTAATCCATACCTAATTCTTACTGGGTTGCTCACTTGTTTACTGTCACCATTGGCCCTGGTCTCTTGGCATCTTCTAAATTCTAGCTAGACCCCAAACTCCTCTAGGATGTCTGTTTCTTATCACATTGCAGTGCTAGAAATGCAGTACAAATACTTTTATACCTTCAGGCTCGTTAATGTCATAGCCTCATATTCACGTCAGTAGGATCTTCTAAGGGGAATTCGAATTCACCCAGAGTTCCATGGAACATAAAGCCAGCCATGTTGAAGTGATATATTCCAAGGAATATTTTACAGAGAAATGGCTGCTTTGGCTTCTTCTCTTGGTTATTCCTCAAGTTTAGTCTCTCATAAAATTTCAGAAGTATTTATAGGTCATCCAATTCAACTCCATTATTAATGTTTATTTTTCAAAACTGAGGCTTGGAAGGGTCAGTTTCCAGGGTCACAATGCTACTCAGAGGCAGAATTAAGGTTCTTATTCTAATTCTTTCTAATACATTTGATGCTAATTTTCTGGATTCATAGGAAAAGCACAATAGTGATGAGACCAATTTATTTTTTTATTTCATCATAGTATGGGGATACAAATGTTGTTAAGATTACAAATATTGCCCTTGCCATTTTTTTTTTTTTTTGAGACAGGGTTTCACTCTGTCATGCAGGCTGGAGTGCAATGATACAATCATAATTCACTGCAGTCTCAAACTCTTGGCCTCAAGCGATTCTCCAGCCTCAGCCTTCCAAATGCTGGGATTACAGGCATGAGCCACTGTGCCCAGCCAAGACTAACATTTATGTAGTCTTTAGAGTTTACAACAAGCCTTTGCTCTTCATAATTTCATAAAATAATCTGTGCAATGACATGATAAACATAATTAATCTCATTTTAAAAACTAGAAAACGCAGTAAACTTTAAGTGAGTCAAGGTTTTGTAATTAAAATTAAAAAGCTTCTGCACAGCCAAAGAAACTGTCAAGAGAGCAAACAGACAAACCACAGAATGGGAGAAAATTTTAGCAAGCTACACATCTGATAAAGGGCTGATAACTAGAATTTATTTAGAACTCAGGAAAATCAGCAAGGAAAAATCAAACAACCCTATCAAAAAGTGGGCAAAGGACATGAACAGAAATATTTCAAAAGAAGACAGAATAATGGCCAACAAACATATGAAAAAATGCTCAACATCTCTAATCATCAGGGAAATGCAAATCAAAACTGCAATGAGATATCACTTATCTCCAATAAGAATGGCCCTTATCAAAAAGTCCCCAAACAATAAATGTTGGCATGGATGTGGAGAGATGGGAACACTCCTACACTGCTGGTGGGATTGCAAACTAGTTTAACCTCTGTGGAAAGCAAGATGGAGATACCTCAAAGTGATACAAGTAGATCTACCATTTGATCCAGCAATTCCACTACTAGGCATCTACCCAAAAGATCAAAAGTTACTTTATGAAAAAGACACCTGCACTAGAATGTTTATAGCAGCACAATTCACAACTGCAAGTTGTGGAAACAACTCAAGTGCCCATCAATACATGAGTGGATTAATAAAATGTTGTATATGTATACCATGGAGTACTATTCAGCTTTAAGAAACAATGGTGATATAGCACGTCTTGTATTTTCCTGGATAGAGCTGGAACCCATTCTACTAAGTGAAGTATCTCAAGAATGGAAAAACCAGCACCACATATACTCACCAGCAAATTGGTATTAACGGATCAACTCCTAAGTGGACATATAGGAATAACATTTATCGGGTGTCGGGCAGGTGGGAGGGGGGAGGAGGAGATGGGTATATACAAACATTATGAGTGAAATGTGCAACATTTGGGGGATGGTCACGCTTGAAGCTCTGTCTCAAGGGAGGGGGGATTGGCAATATGCGTAACCTTAACATTTGTACCCCCATAATATGTTGAAATAAAATTTAAAAAAAGTTGGGCTACAAATTGAGCCCAAAGTTCCTGCCTTCAAGTACTATACCCTTGAGTGAATTTCTAACTTCTGTATGTATCTCTTTCCTCATAGATAAAATGGGAATATAACAGTGTCTGCTTCAAAAAGGAATTTTTTTCTTGAGAATTAAATGGGGTGATGTGTTAAATGAATAAACCCCTTAGCACCTTGCCTGATGCGTTGCCGGGGGCAATAAATATCAAGGTTTTGTTTTGATTTTTAAATTGTTATCTTTCCAAAATACCTTAACAGAAATACAAAATTATTACTTTAGGCTTAATGATAAAAAATAATTCCCTAATGTCCTAAAATTATTTTAGTTGAATTAAAAAATGCAACATTAAGTGTACTCCTCTTTTGATTTTCATTGTCATAGAAATATTTTCTATCAAATGTATTTAGGTACTGGCATAATCTTAACACAAAAAGGTGTTATCAGATCATGGCCTTTCTACACCAAAAAAATTACAAAGAACTATTTCCATCTTGATGTTTAAAACTGTAAACAAAAGGGCAGATCATCTTTTCTATATATAACATTTCAGAGGCCACCAGATGTAGTGACTAGATTAAGCCAGATGTAGTGACTAGATTAAGCCTCACGGTGGTGCTAAATCATCATTGATGAAGACTCAAGCGCCAATGGAGGCTCTGCAGAAACCAAACTGGCAGGACTAAAACATTCCTAGCGAGTTAACTGTGAAGGAATTTGCTTTGGATCCTTGTGGTTCTTCCAGACCAAACTTGAGTAGTGACCTTGACATGCTGTTTCAACAAATCCATTAGCAATGTTAATTTGCAGTTTGTTTCCTGACATTGCAACAATAACATATACAAAAAAGATTTTTATTATACTTAAAAAGAATTTTGTATTAAGCGACATAAAGGACATGAGAAACCAAGAAGGAGAAAGAGGGGGAGGGTGGGCATGGGATAAAACCTTTCCTGTTGGGTACAATGAACACTAATCTGGTGATAGTCACACCAAAAGCCCTGAATTAAGCATTATACAAAATAGCCATGTAATAAAAACATTTTTACCCCCTTAATATTTTGAAATAAACAAAGAAAGAATTTTGTAGCCTTGTCTTTAAGAATGTTGTTGATTTAGAATTCTCAAATTGGATTTGGGCCACAGTGTTTGAATATAACATTTACCTTTCCCACATTCTACTGTGTATCTTAATTTCATGTGTCCTTTGGAACCATTTATTAAATTCCTTACATCTCCCAGCCCCCAAATTTCAGCTTGAAATCTCAACTCTTTAGACTTCCTTTTCTGCTCTCTTATTTTAAAATAGTCACAAAATTTTATCAACGTTTCCTTTATAACATCTCCCACCTCTGTCTCTTTCTTTCTTCAGTCTGCTTCCAAAACCACAGTTAAGACCCTTTTACCACATGACCAGGCCATTGCAATAACTCCTAAAATTAGCCAAGCTATCCACTTTGACTGCATATTGCAATTGCTTAAAGAGCTTTGGAAAACACCAAATCCCAGAGATTCTGCTTTAATTGGTGTGGATGAGAGGCTGAGGTTGGGATTTTCTAAAATCTCCCCTGTGATTATAATGCGTAGCCACAGTTGAGAACTACTGCATCATAGGTGTGTATCAAGCACACCACGGCCACATTAACAACCTTCTTAAACTACTACATCTCTGGACCAAAAATCTTAAGTAGTTTCCCATCTTCACAAAGATTGCAAATTAGTGACTTGAAGGCCAAACTATCCTATAGCTGTGTTTTATTTGGCCAGTTTAAAAACTGTTCCAATCCAATATTTAAAAATAGGGAGATGTCACATAAAACTCAAATTTCCTATTTATTTTTAACAAATTGCAAGGTCTTGTCACACAGGGTCCACATTTCCGTGCAACTATCACCTAGAGCTGAAAGTAGTGGCTGCCCTTTAGACATGCCAGGTATCCAGTGATTCAGTCCCATCACTCCCCATTTACACCTGGCTGTATGATTTATTTATATTATCTGCCTGACCTCTTAGAATCATCTTGGTTTGTAACTCTGGTCTAGAGGATGAAGTTCAAACTCAAAGATACATTCACTCACTCATTCACTTACATATTCATTTATTCATGCATTCATTTGACAGTATTTAGTTTGTATTTAAGCTATTCAAACACTTAGAATTCAAAGTCCTTCTATTTTGGCCCTATTCTAACTTTATATTCCCCTTCCTTTTAACAAACTTTATTCTAACCAGCAGTTAAAGAGACATCCCTCTCCCAATATTTGTAGCCTAGAGGCTCATTTCCAAAACTCCTTTGCAATTAAGTGATGCCATGTGACAAAGTGTGGGCCAATAGAATGTGAGCTAAAGTGACATGTGAAACTTTCAAGTCATATCCATAAAAAAAAAAAAATGCTAGCTGCTCTCCATTTCCCATTCTTGTGAGCTGAAATGCAGGTATGACATTGGTGGTGAGCCAAAGAAGAGCAATAGGGAGAAGGAGCCTGGCTCTCTATATGACCTCTATCTTCCCTGGACTGTCTGCCTCTTGTTAAGTGAAAGGGACTTCTATCTTATTGTATTTTGTGGTCTCTTTGTTTATAGTAGCTTACCCTATACTCCAAAACAAGAATCTCTCTTTACTATTTCTCAAACTTATCATGAAAATTCTTACTCTCAGGCTTATGGTAAAGTTTCTGTCAATAACATTGTGCCTCCTCATCTCTGCTATATAAATTCTACCACTCTTTCAAGGCCTAGATCAAATATTCCCTCTTCTGTGATGCTTACTCTAGTTATACTTGCTATTATCTTCCTTCCTCTGCTCTCCCACTGCATAACTTTCCACTTGACACTTATCAAATATGTAATAAGCATTTCCTTGAATTAATGTTGCCATATATCCCTCAAATTCTAAGTCCAGAATGTAAAACAGAATTTTAGATTGTACATAGTAAAAATAAAAGAGTATTCAGAATTCGTACAGTATTTCACTATTGCACCTCTTATTGAATAGTTATCTGCATTGTCAATTCATGTTCAATCTGTGATCCTTTAGGACACTTGAATCTTCTGAATTTAATAACAAAGCTGAGCCTGCTTGGCCAATTCTTAAAGAATCTGTGTTTTTCCTTGATATTTAACTAAATTTTAGTTCTCTTTATTCTTGTATCTAAAAAATTCCTTGACTTTCTGGATACATATTTCTGAGACTAAGAAATGCACCGAAAAGATCTAGGGTCAAGCTTGAACAGTGCTGGGGAACCAATTTCATAGTGCCATCACATTTGGAATCTGAGAATCTCTAGAACAATACTAAAGGAAGAAAGTAGAAGATACTCTCAGGGAAGGAAATTAAAAAGGAAAATGGGTGGCAGAGAATGAAAACTAGTTTCAGAAGAAGAAAAGTAAAGAAAAAGGAGATAGAATATGTAAGGAAGGGAGAGAATACAGAGACAAGAGGAGATCTAGCAATGGTTAGCCAAGGGAAAGGCACATGAAAAATTGAATGCCAGTGAAGAAAAGTGACATCCAAGAACCTAAAAATGCTTCCTATCTGATAAGATGCTCATAACAGATTATTATCAACACCTAAGAGCAGACTATCACTCCATCAACATTAGGAAAACTGGTACATGATTGATACAAAAGAAACCTCAAAGGCAAGTAAGAATTGAGTTGATAATAGAAGCCTGATTGAAGTTACTCTAGTGGTGAATAATAAAAACATGCAGTTGTGTTTCAAATGAAACTTATTTGAATCTCAAATAAAGTAAATAATGGCTGGACAGGACTTTTGAAAAAGAGTTACTCGCAAGTATTTTTTTAGACACCAATCCCAAAAGACCACTTGGTTCTGCCTTAAAGCTGTGTCCCATCCTACTAGAAAGCCTGGGATGAGATCCTTAAAACATGAGAAGAAACCACAATGAGACAAAATAAAAGAGAACTCAAAGACCTAAACACAAGACCCCAAACTATAAAACTCCTATAAGAAAACATAGTGGGAAAACTTCAGGATATTGAACTTGTCAGTGATTTCTTGAATATGGCACCAAAACACAGGCAACAAAAGCAGAAATAGATAAATAGGACTACATCAAACTTGAAAACTTTGTGCATCACAGGATACAATCAATACAGTAAAAAGGCACCCTACAGAATGGAAGAAAATATTTGCAAATTATTTATATGCTAATATTCAGAATATATAAAGAACTCTTACAACTCAACAGTAAAAATATCAAATAACTCTATTTAAAAATGGCCAAAGGTCTTGAATAGACATTTCTCCCAAGATGACACACAGCCAACAAGTATATGAAAAGATGTGCAACATCATTAATCATCAGAGAAATGGAAGGCAAAAACAAAATGAGATATCACCTCACACCCATTAGGATGGGTACTATCAAAAAACCCAGACAGTAACAAGTATTGATGAGGAGATGGAGAAATTGGAATCCTATGTATTGTTGATGGGATTCTAAAATGGTACAACCACTTTGGAAAACTGTATGGTGGCTCCTCAAAAAATTAAAAATAGAATTATCATATAATATAGCAATATCATTTCTTGGTATATACCCAAAATAATTAAAATCAGGATCTCAAAAAGATATCTGTATTCTCATGTTCATAGCAGCAGTATTCACAATACTCAAGATGTGAGAAGCAACCCAAATGTCCATTGGCAAATGGATAAAATAAATGGATAAATAAAATGTGGTATATACATGTAACAGAATATTATTCAGCCTTAAAAAGGAAATAAAACCTGTCACACGCTACAACATGGATGAACCTTAAAGACATTATGCTAAGTGAAATAAGCCAGTCACAAAAGACATGATTCTATTTGTATCAGGTATTTAGAATAGTCAAAATCATAGAGACAGAAGGTAGAATGGTGATTATCAGGGACTGGGAAGCAGAGGGGAAAAGAGGAGTTGTTTAATGGGTATAGAGTTTCAGATTTGCAACATGAAAAAGTTATGGAGATCTGTTTTTACAAAAATGTGAATACTCTTACCACTACTGAACTGTACACTGACAAATGGTTAAGATGGTAAATTTTGTTATGTGCGTTTTATCACAATAAAGGAAAAAACCTCAGTCTTAATGACTGCTGTATCAGTGTGGTATCATCGATATGTCAATGATTAAAATGAAGGTTGAAAGATAGGATGGGTCCTGTCTGGACCCATTTTACCTCTTGAAAAAGAAATGTAAACACCAGTACCAAGTTAATCCCAAGGGAAAATCTCTCTACCTTCAGGTTAAACAGATATTAACTACCACTTCCCAGCTCCATCCCTAAGCAGGAGCAAAGGTTGCCATCTTTATGCTGCTACCACAAAATCAGGACCAAACTTGACTGGAATTTTACACAGCCTAGTTACAAAGAGCAAACACTCAGCTAAATATTTGTTGCACTGAATCCAAAATAACTTATGTGAAAGGACATCCTTAGCTGGCACCAAAAAAGTTTATAAAATTGGGTTATAGATGTCTCTAGGACAAAATGTGACAATGCTGAGTCACTGAACTATAGTTGAGATGCTATAATCTGACATTTGAAGACATATCTCTGTGGAGAAATGGGCTCAGCTAAGTCATGCATCTATCAGCTAGATACCACTGAGTCTGACCTAACAAAGTCACATTTTCCAAGACAAGTGTTGAGAATTTAGTGTAAGAAGGAAGCCTGTTATGTGAGAAGTAGACCTTGTACTGTATCCCAAAAGACAGACCTCCTGAAATGCCCTACTGGGGTGGCACTGCCCTATACTGCATTCTACCAGCACCCCCTAGGAATCATACAGCTGCTAACCTGGCATCAATATTTACCCATCTCAGACAAGTGGCTACTTACCAAGCAGTTTGTTTTTATTCATGTATGAGGACGAAGCTATACTGTTCATTTATTAATCTAGGAGTGGTTAGTGGACTTTATAAATAGATTTTATCTGCACATGTGATAATTCTCTGGCATTATCCTATCTCTGGCATAATGCCTAAATTCTTTGGCATTTGAATACATTTCAAGGAGAAAACCAAGTCAGCTCTGGCAGCCCAGCTGGGATCCTAGCTTTCAAATTTAGCAGTAGTATAACCCTGAGCAAGTCATTTGCATTTAAGCCTTAGATTCCTAGTCTGTAAAATTGGACCAGTAACAGCTCTTCCACAGGGTTGTTATAGAAATTAAATAAAATAATCTACTTCAGAACCTGACACATAGTAGATGCTGATGAGAAATTATTTCCCTTCCTTCATCCTTACTCAAGTGCAAGGGTCACCCACTTCTGCCTTCAAATAAGTTTTAATTTTTTTAAAGAAACTTTTCCTTGACTTTACTTTCAACTATCATCCTTTGTCTCCTTGCTTTCACAACCCAATTCCTAGAGCTATCAGGAATGATTCTATGTCACTTCTTAAGCACCTATAATCCAGTTTTTACCTCTATTCCTTCATTAAGTCAATTTTTCTCTAAGGTCCTCATTGACTCTTTCAGACAAATCTAAAGCTTATTGGTTGTTGGGTTTTTTCCTCCTTAGTCCTTATTCTTCTTGATCTACCTTTCACAAAGAACAAAGCTAATGCCCACCTTATTAAATGTCTCTTTCTTCCTTCAATTATTTAACACCCAAGAATCTTTTCTATCCCTTCTGGTCTTCAAGACTAGGCCTCTTCCTTATTCCTGCCTCATAACTGGGCTACAACTTGAATCTCAGCCTTCTTTTCTCTATCTGTCCTCATTCTTTTAGGGAATTTGTTTATTCTCAAGTCTTTATCTAATGGGAAAAATAAAGTAGATGGGGGCTTAAACCATGGCTCTGTGCCTTATTAACTGTGCTACTTTAGAAAACTGGTTTCATCTCTCTGAACTTGGTTTCAGAGTTCAAAGTTCTCTCTGAACTTTGCTCTAAAATGGGGATTCATTCATTCAACAGTCTTTATTAAGCACTTGTTATATACCAAGCACAGTTCTAGGTACATGAGATTTATTAACAAACTAAACAGATAAATATTTTTGCCTTCACAGATCTCTCACTCTAGCAGAGGGAGACAGACCAAAAATAATAAACATACTATATAAGAAAATTACATAAAGTTACAGAATATAAGTGTTATAGAAAAAAAAAGAAAAAGAGGTCAGGTTACACTTTTAAAAAGATGGCATGGTAGGCCTCTCTGAGTAGGTAATATTTGAACAAAGACCTGGAAGAGATGAAGGAATTAGAAATAAGGGCATCTGATAAGAGGATGTAGGCAGAGGAAACTGACAAAAGTTCTAAAGGCAGGAGCATGCCCAGTGTGCTCTAAGAACAGCAAAGAGGTCAGTGGAAATGGAGTGAAATAAGCACAGAAAAGAGATCAGAGAGGAAAATCAGAGGACTAATGCATGTAGTACCTCTGAATGCAATGGAAACCCTCTGTTGCAGGTTGCAGAGTTTTGAGCAGAGGAATGACATAATCTGATTTACGTTTTAAAAATATCACTCTGGATGCTGTGTTGGGAACAGACTGTGGTAGAAGCAGAAGAGAAGCAGACAGACCAGTTAGGAGGCTATTGCAGTAACCCAGGCAAGAGATGATGGTAGCTAGGATGGGAATGGAAGTTCGACAAGGGGAGAGAAGAAGTCAATTTAGGATTTAAAAAACCTACCTTACAGGGTTGTTATGAGAATCCTGTGAGCGAATTATTATAAGTAAAATGCCAAATAGATGTCTGGATAAGTAAGATGTTAAGTAATATCCTCTCATTATTTTTGGCAGGTGGAATAGATTCTCTATGGAGGAGGCTAGGGTGTAAAATCCAAGGTCAACTGACCTAGGAGTTGGCAGCTGCCCTCATGTGAATCAGTGAAGGGAGGCTGGGCTGAGAAAGAGTCTTCATCTTCTTTTAGCCTTCACCTCATATCCCAACTCTAGTAAAGTATTTCCAACTGCCTATAAAACACTTTTTAAAAGTTCTATCATATACCCAGTATCAATGCATAGTTTTTTTAAAAATTACCTGTCCCACCTCTCCCTCAAACCAGCTACTTATCTTCTATTTCCTTCTTTTAAGGATATATCAGTCCCCAGATGCTGAAAATTAGGCTTCATTTTTATAGAATTACAGAATCAAAGCATGCTACCACTAGAAGTTGATACCATAGCCATCATCTGGTTAAAACATATCTTTTTGTCAAAGATGAAATAAGGCCCAGAATGGAACATGACTAGCTATGGGCCATACCAGGCTTTAATGACTGAGCAAGACCTGCAACCAGTTTTCTGATTCCTTTTCTCAACAATCTCCTCCCTTCCCCTTGCCTGGTTCATATGACAGCAGTCTCTCAGATTGGCTGCCACAGGCCAACATCTCCACCCTGGTCACCACCATGGCTGCCAGGACCATCTTTCTTGTTATTGCCAAATAAACCTTCCAGAAAGGCTATAGATGGGACACATACTGCTTTAAATATGCTGGCTCTAGTAACGAACTATAGAAATCATCTCTGAAAATATACTACCTAAAGTGATCTACATAATTAACGCAATCCCTATCAAAATACCATCATCATTCTTTACAGTTCTAGAAAAAATAATTCTACGCTTTGTATGGAACCAGAGAAGACCTCGTACAGCCAAAGCAATCTTAAGCAAAGAGAACACATTGGGAGGTATCAGTCTACCAGACTTCAAGTTGGACTACAAGCCTATAGTAACTAAAAGAGCAGGGTACTGGCACAAAAATAGAGACATAGACCTTTGGAACAGGACTGAGAATCCAGAGATAAAACCATCTGCATATTGTCACCTAATCTTTGACAAAACAGACAAAAATATACACTAGGGAAAAGAATCTCTTTTTGTCAATAAGTGGTGCTGGGAAATCTGGATAGCTACATGCAGAAGATTGAAACTGGATCCCCATCTCTCACCTCTTACAAAAATCAATTCATAACAGACATAAAACATAAGGCATGAAACCCTAAGAATCCTAGAAGAAAATGTAGGGAAGACCCTTTCAGACATCAGCCTAGGCAAAGAATTTTTGAAGAACTCCAAAGAAATCACAGCAGCAACAAAAATAAATAAATGAGACCTGATCAAATTGAAAAGCTTGCACAGCCAAGGAAACTATCATTAGAGTGAATAAACAGACTACATAATGGGAGAAAATATATACTCTCTACACATCCACTAAAGGGCTGATAACAAGAACCTACCTAGAACTTAAAAAAATCAACAAGAAAAAAATCAAACAACTCCATCAATAAATGGGCAAAGGACATGAACAGAAACTTTTCAAAAGAAGACAATAATGGCCAGCAAACATATAAAAAAATGCTGGACATCTGTAATCATTAGAGAAATGCAAATCAAAACCACAATGAGATATCACCTAACCCTAGTGAGATTGGCCTTTATCAAAAAATCACAAAATAACAAATGCTGGCGAGGATGTGGAGAGACAGGAACACTCTTACACTGCTGATGGGACTGCAAATTAGTGCAGTGTCTATGGAAAAGAATTTTGAAATACCTCAAAGAGCTAAAAATAGAAATATCATTTGATCCAGCAATAGCATTATTAGGCATCTATCCAAAAAACAAAAGACATTCTATAATAAAGACATCTACATCCGAATGTTTATGGCAGCACAATTCACTACTGCAAGGATGTGGAAACAATCCAGTGGCCATCAATTCATGAATGGATTAATAAAATTTGGTATATGTATACAATGAAATATTACTCAATTATAAGAAATGACGGGGATCTAGTACCTCTTATATTTTCCTGGATAGAACTTGAGCCCATTCTCTGGAGCGAGGTATCAGAAGAAGGAAGAATAGGCTCTACATGTAGTCACCATCAAATTGACACTAACTGATCACCACTATGGTACTCACACAGTAGTAATATTCTTCAGGGAGTGGGTGGTTTGGGAAGTAAACTCACAACTAATGGATGCAGAGAGCATGGTGGGGGGAAAAGGCACGCCTCAAATCATGGTTTGGATGTGGCAAAGTCATAACATGCAACCAAAATGTTTGTACACCCATAATATCCATAAATAAATAAATAAATAAATAAATAAATAAATAAATAAATAAATAAATAAATAAATAAATAAATAAATGTGATAAATTTTTTCTAAATAAATAAATAAATGTGCTGGATCTGGGTTCAAATCCCAGCTTCACATGCACTAGCTGTGAGGACCTCAGCAAATTTCCTAATCACATTCTGCCTTAGCTTCTTCATCTAAAAAATTCCTACTTCCTAGGACTCAAGTAAATAAGATATATAAAATACTTAGCACATGGCAAACACAAAATTAGAGCTCAAGGAGCATTAGTTATTATGGTTGCATTATTATTCTCATTCCCTTTCAGAGAAGTTGCTGCGGATGCCTGGTGAACAAATTCTAAATGCCTTAGTGTGGCCTTCAGAGCTTTGCAGCAACCAGGTCTGTTACAGATATGGAAACTTTCACTAATCTCTGATCACAGACCTTTCCATTGGGTTAACTCTCTTTGTATCCCCATAGCCATGCTCATTCTCATTCCCACTATGTTCTTCAGGCATCCTCAAACTACGGCCCGTGGGCCACATGCAGGCCGCCTAGCACATTTATCTGGCTCTCTGGGTGTTTTTGCCACCACTGCCTGTCCTGCTTAGCAGCCGACTCGTTCTGGGCTGCAGTGCACACTCTCCAACGGTCTGAGGGACAGTGAACTGGCCCCCTGTTTAAAAAGTTTGAGGACCCCTGTCTAGGTTATGCTCCTCCTAACTGAAATGCCCACCTTCCTTCTATCTAAATCCTATACATTCTTCACAACCCAACTTAAAGTTTAATATTTCACAAGAACTTCCCAGGTAAATTCTAGGTCCATGAATATTATTTCTTCTCCACAATACTACAGTATTTACACACAGCATATGTTGATAGCTTCCTTATAGAGAGGCATGAGAACATTTAGTTAAATGTATGGGCTCTAGAACAGACTCCTTGGTCTCTCTCAGCCTCAGTCTTCTCATAAATAAAAAGGGGTTGATTTTAGGGTTGTGAGGATTGGATACAGAAATACTTGAAATATGTTAATAATTATATTATATATTTCTGTTAACTTTTCCCTCTTTCTTTATAAATGTGCATTTTATTCTTCCGGATTATTCTATCCATGTGCACTATAATTGCATCCAATGCCAAGCATAATGCTGCTACCAGAGTAGTGTTCAACAATGAATGGATGTAAAAATAAACTGGGAGGAGTAGCTCCAAGGTAGCCACAGGGGTTATTCTCTATCCAATATAGATGGCTCCTGAACCTTTTATTCTCCCATACTCATAGTTTCCCAGGGAGGAAGATACTATAAGCCCTTTCAGGGAGGCAACATGATGCTATAGAAGAAAACTAGACTAATAAATCAGAAGACATGGGTTTGCATCTCAGCTTTCTAAGCAAAAAAGGTCTGTCTTTTTATTTATCTGTCTATGTATTTATTTTAGCTTGGGAAAAACTACTTAACCTCACTGAACCTCTGTTTCTATTTCTGTAAAAGGAGAGTAATCTGGTGTGACCTGCCTTCTTCACTGAATGGCTATGAAGATCAAGTAAAATACAAAAATACATACGGAAGAGCTCTCTGCACATGGTAAAGTGCTATGCAAATTATGCAAGGCATGGTCATTTATATGTCATAGAACAAGAAACATTATAACTATCCATTAACTGGATCTATTTCCAATAGTCTTATGAAGAAAGGGCCATTACCATAAAAATCATAGTGAATCTTTTCAGCCCTGATGCATCTTAAAGAATTAAATCACAACTTATAGAGTGCAGTCCTGAGAATTTTGATAAGTTTTTATCCTCAAAGATTTAATCACATCTAATAAGTTCAAAAAGTATAGATTTACCCAAAATGTCAATTCCTCATCTCAAAGCCCATGAATGGTACATGGTATAGGTAGTCTAGTTATTAGCCAGAGTTCTTAAAGAGGAGGAAAAGTAAAGAAAAATAAAGATTCCTGATAAATTAGAAATTTCTAATGTATTTCTATAAGAAGGTAACACTGGAGATGTGGACAGTATTCTGAGATCAGAACAAACAAATCAAAAAGCACTGAGGCTAACAGGAATATTCCTTTCATGTATTCCTGAGGTACTTGTGAGTATATAGCTATTGTTCCATTTTATCTGTATTATATCCAAGGGGTTCCAGCATTCATCAGTAGCCATGTTAGGTTCAAGCTATATCAACAGAGAATTCTACACCAACCAGGAACACATCAATCTAATGCATTGTCAAGGGCAGTTCCTAGTGATGCATATTCTGTCATATGCAGTGATCATTGTGCTTTTTCTTTTCTTTCTTTGGGGAGTTAGGTTTATAAAAAATAGCAACACATTTTATAATAGGGTGGGGAGGGGTTGACCTTCTGACAGTATTACTTCCAAAAATCAGGTGATAAATCATTCAGGTTAAGAAGATCTTACCTCTATTTTTTCCCATATGGCTTCATAGTTGTCTTGGTGCTGAATATCTTGCATCAATTTCTGAATTAAAGCTGATTTAGTAGCAGAATGGCTATCATTTTTCTCAGAGGATGAAGCTCTTTCTGATTTCTCATTGATGTATTTTTTCATACCAGAGAGAGGTATACATGATTCCTCATCAGAAAGAATGTCACTCAGGGGCCCAGATTCAATGCTCTCCCCCAGCGAAGAGGCTACGTCACTGGATGAGCTTGGAGACACCCTGCCTAATCTTGTATGTTTCTTCTTGACGTGGTATGTTGGATAGATCTCAGAATCCGAATTCATTTCAGACAGCTCCCAGTCATCAATATTCTGAATGGTTTCTCCTCTGGGTTTCTGAGGCAGAAGCTTTGTTAGGTTTTCTAACTTCAATGCTAATACTTCTGTCTGCTTAAGGTGAGAGGGCAGAGCTAGGTATTCATCAGAGCCATACCAGGCCTCCACAACCTGACCATTCCTGGTGACATGACTAGGGGAGGAAGAGTAACATTTTTTGCTTTTGTGTTTTGAAAGAAGTGGCACTGGAGACGTGATGTTGTCTGAGCCAGTAGAGGATTCACTGCTCTGAGTAAAAGGTGGTGAACTGGATGTTTCTGACTGCACTAGCAATTTGGCTTTCCCACTTCTCTGATTACATGGCTCAAATGAGGATGTAGAAGCAGAATTTGTTTCTGGCTCCTCTATGGCCTTAGAAGTACAAGAAGGCATTCCATTTGGCACTACTGAGCTCCTTGTGTTTTCAGCTTGCTTGCCTGAACCTGTTCCCCGTTTAGGTGTTCGGCATGGAGGCACCTCTTCTGAGATTTTCTGTGGCTTTTTAAGTTGAGGTTTCTCTTTATGGCAGTCGTTAAGCCTTCCCAGGCTCGAAGAGATGTCTTTAATGTGAATTCTCACTGTATTTTCAAGGTTCCCATCCCCCACCTTATGCAAACACTCATAAGACTGGCTGGCAGCAGAAGGGCTGTTGGGGTAGGAAGACTGTAACACCAGGCAAAGCCTGGATCTGTCAGGAGGATCCACCAGTGAAGGAGTGCTTCTGCTCATCTCAGGCTTCAGATCAACCAACTGCTTCCTTCCATCGCTGCTTTTCACATCATTCTTAAAAGTTTCCTCTTTAAGAAAAAGCCCTCTCTTTGGCAATGTGGGCTGTGTGGGAGAGTCCTCATTATAATTAAAGCAATCTCTGATGGATCGCTTGGGGGTTGCATTTTCACAAGGAAGAGGCTGTTGGTTCTTTGCACCAAGATGGGAAGAGGAATTGGGTTCTTGCTTCACAGTCTCAGAGGAGGGTTGAACAGCATTTGTCAGAGCTTCCCCTGAAGATGACATCTCCGGTGTTATGCCTGCTTGCTCTTCAACTGCAGAAGTACTGTTTTCCTCACACCCCCCTTTGTCATCTGCTGAAAGAGATACTTGGGATGCCTCTTCACTAATTGCTTCACTGCAGTTGGAAGGGATGGGGTCAGCAGCCACTGTAAGTAACCCAACACTTCTGATAAGCTCAGGAAACTCCTTTTCCATCTCACTGTAGCTCCAAGAGTCAAAGGGTTTGGTTTTGACCTGGCTAGAGGTGATGTCACCCAGGCCACTGAGCAAATCCTCACTTGGACTATAGTCAGACAGTTCGAATGCAGTAATGCCACAATCCAAAGACAAGTAATTTTGAGAACATTTGATAGTTAACTGTCCTGAGTCATCCACTTCTGTTAGAGAATCAAGCCGGCCCTGAAACAGACAATGGCAATAGTGTCAGTAAATGCAACATCAATTATATTCAAATGCTGTTGAGATGAAATTTCAGTACAGGCAGCTATAAAAATCAGATATGTATCAGTCTCAATTGCTTCTTGTTTGACAAACAGAAAGGCATATTTTCACATTGCTTGATATAGTATTTTGTTCAAACACTTAAAAATTTTTCTTTAATCTAGAGCATAGAGCCTTAATAGAAATGGCTATTAAGGCAAAAATATCCATCCTTGCCTTACCTCTCTCTTCAAAAATAGTATACTATGGAGTCCACTTGCCCAAGGCCTCTTGGCAGTGGCTCCGGGTCATGGTCCTCAAATTTGGCTCAGAATAAATCTCTTTAAAATTAAAAAAAAAAAAAAAAATAGTATACTGTTCATTTAATAAGCATGTCATAAGTGAAGCCTTAAGTAATAAAATTCCTGGGAACAAAGTAATGTAAAAGTAAAATCTCTATAAACCTCTGTTTTGATTTTGGCTATCACTCCAGCACCTATACAGTGGCTAGCTCATAATGGATGCTCAATAAGTATTTTTAAAGTGAAATGATTACTTATACTGAGCTGGTCATATTAAATATATATTAACATATCACAGGAAGGTAAACTACTGAATTTTCAAATACATAACAGTTCAAGATCAGTTTCTGTTTGGCCCCACCCTTTTGAAGGTAAACACAGGTAATCCTGGAGAAAATTAATGAGTGTCAAAATTTCATCATATTGGCCCTATCTCCTTCTTCTGCATGCATTTCTCCCTCCAATCCCCATTGGAATATATTAGATACTAAGTGCCCACCTCCCTTACTATTTATAATTCCAGGTAGGCTGATTTGATTTGAAATTATCCCATGTAAAAATTAGTATTGCAAACAAGGATTTTTAATTTTTAATCTTTAATTATGTGATTAAGGCTTTTGTCTCATTATTAATGCAATTTCTGATATCATATAACAAGTGTGGAGATTTTTGATTGATGCTTTGTTTTGGGTAGAAGAGCCCCTAGAATCCTGTTACGCCTACCAAGCTAAAGAACAGCCTGGTCTAATCTAGCCCTTTAGGAAATGAAGGAAGGAAATTGAAAAGTGAAGTGTCATTATATCCCCAGATCTCCTTTCTCCTGGAGGAGGAACTGGGATGAGCCAACTCAATCCAGATCAATCTCATGTGACTGCTGGACTCTATGTTCCTTACGACCAAGTTATCCCAAGATCTAGTTGAAGGTACCTATAGCCCTTAGCATAGTGATCTGCATAGAATAAGCACTCAAAGGCATATATGTTGAATAAACCAATGAGGGGATGAATGATGAAATTTTTGAATGTCTCTCTATGCCTTTATGTAATTTCTTCCTCTGATTATGTAGTTTTAGTTAATTCTAATACTTAAAAGCCCCAGCTTCAGAGTCAAATTCTGGCTCTAGTACCAAGCCAGTAGCTTTATGTCACTAAGCTTCATATTCTTCAACTGTAAAAAGGAAATAGTAAAGGATGCCATAGGAGTGTTGAGAGGCTTAAAGGAGATAATATATGTAAGACACAAGTCTGTTGTATGTACAAGTACTCAATGAATGTCCACTCTTAATATATTAGTAGTAGTAGTAGTAATAAAATATATTGAGTTTCACCAAGTTGAGAGTTCTTGCTAATGCTAAATTATACTGCACAAAGTGAGAAAACAATATTAGCTGCCAATCTCAACAAAAGTTATCTAAATGAAATTGTGTGACTCTTGTGCTTCATACCCAGGCCAGGCTCGTTAAATAATAATCAGAAGCCAAAAACACCAAGAAATGAGTCAAACAAAAGTCATACTTTATGCAGTTTTTAAGAACAATAGTGAAATTCCCAATTTAAAAGCAGATTGTATTTTTAAAAAATATTTTAATTTGGTTGTTCATTACCCTGAATTTACTCTTTTACACAAGTAGTATTATAAAATGATGATTAAATGCCAAAGATATCCCATAAGACCTATTCAAATTAATAACAAGTTGAAATTTACAACATGATTTTCTATATTTATCAAAGTTACTGTACTGTAGTACTTACATGAGGTTAAAGAGACACTAAAGAAAAGTTTCTATAACAAATAGAGAAAAAAGACATTTCAGAGTTCAGATAAAAATTAGACCCTCAAAAGTATCGGCCACCTGCCTTTGGCCAAGCAGGGAACACTGTGGCCTCGCAAATACATTTGGTCCCATTTTGATGTTCATGGCACCTTAAGACCAGGGATACTGTCTTGTTCAAAAATAAAAGGTACACAATGATGTTAGATGAATATATTGCTAAATGAATATAAGAATACATCTCAGAGAATAGACTGTGGTTGCCTTTTCTTACATCTTCAGAAATCTCTAGCCAGTTCCTAATTTGGAAAAGAAAATACCATACTCAAAACACTTACTTCTACAAAGGAAGCCTTCTCCCATCCTGTTCCCCAACCAGACTATCTCAACCACTAAGATTTGGGTGATTGTCACTCAGGAATAACTATTTTTTAATCATACTTCATTTTTGCATTTTTATTTATTTATTTAGAGACAGGGTCTCACTGTCACTCAGGCTAGAGTGCAGTGGTGTCATCATAGCTCACTGCAACTTTAATCTACTAGGCTCAAGCGATCCTCCTGCCTCAGCCCCCCAAGTAGCTGAACTACAAGCCTTTGCCACCATGCCTGACTAATTTTTCTATTTTTTGTAGAGATGGGGTCTTGCCACGTTGTTCAGGCTGGTCGCAAACTCCTGGCCTCAAGCAATCCTCCCACCTCAACCTCCCAAAGTGCTAGGATTACCAGCGTGAGCCACTGCACTAAGCTCATACTACATTTTTGAATATGAAAAAAAAAAAAAACCCTCCCTGAAAAAAACCAAAAAGCAATAAACAAACAAACACACATTTAGTCTTTCACCATCTAGAGGCAATGTTAAGAAAAGAAAGTTCTCTGAAATTTCTCAGAGCAGATGAATAATGAGTCTCATCTCTTAAAACATTGCATAGTAATACTAATATTTTTAGTCCCACTGCTTCCTTCCAGACCTCCTTCCCAGACAATTTTCTAATGAGTATAAGCAATAAATTCTCAGGAAGATATGGAGCTTGGGGATAAGTGCATGTTGGCTTTACTGCCCTTTTTATTTCAGAAATATCACATTTAATTGTATAGCAGAGGGAGCTATGTCAGAGCTGCCTAGCAATGTCTCTACTCAAATATACCTCCATTTAATTGTTATAAAGCAGCTTTTCAGATAAAGGTGACATTTTATGGAGGTGGTAATTTATTCACTTTATTGCTAGCTTCAATCTTGTCTAAGGCAACAAGGGAACCCACTCCCCTTTTTTTCCAATTTGAAGCAAAAAATTTTGCTTTGTTCTTTACCTATAATTAAATTAACTGAAGTCTAGTTCCAAATACCTTCTCAGATCTTTCTTTTTTTAACACTGTATTTCAACACTAACTGACCATGAGATTTAATACTCATAATTTCAAGATTTTAAGATCTCCCTATTAAAATGTCCCAAGGGCATATCAGTGGCCATTGCTACTTAATGGTGTCAGTTTTGAGAAGAACATCAGAAATAGAATTTCACTCTTTTAATTATGGGAACAGTAAAAAATTTTATATGTCCCTCCCTCCCCTGCTCCCCTAATTTCACTACATGGTATTTGTTATGCTTTAATTCCTAACATATAAATTGATGGGCCTCTTACCAGAATGCCACAGCCCCCCCCCAACCCCGAGTTTTCAGACCATATGGACTGGACCGTTTTTCAGATTCCTTTAAGCTCTACCATGTTGGGATTCTATGATTGTGAATGCATTCCAGATAGCAGCAATGGACTGAGAAGAGCAGTAATGACAGGGAAATGTGAAGCAAAGCAAAGGTTGTTTTCTGATGGGCTAGAGGAAAAATACACAAAAATCTTTCAATATTTTAATGTATGCTATATTCATAATTGTAAGACTTTCCATTTTCTACAGGGTGAAATTATAAATTAAATAGTTAATCTCCATGATTAATTCCCAGTCCACCAACCTATAAAACTATCTCCCCCTTCTATATCTAAAGCAGTGATTATCTACATCACTTAATTCAATTGAACTCATCAGACTTTTATACATAGCAATATGAACTACATGCTATCTGTGGGAGATATAGAGATGAATATAATCCAGAGCCAACCCTCATATAGTTCAAAATATAGCACATATTTTTTCATGATGCAAATCAGTCTGTGTTAATTGCTAGTGGAAGAACCCACCAAGTACTATGTGGTGAGCATTCTGGAAGCACCAATGCATTCCCACCGAGAAGGTAAATATCATTTAGGTAAAGTGCTCACTACACAATCCAGTACATGGTAAATTCTCAATGTTTGCTATTGTGTTAATATTATTAAAGAATTATCACTACCTATATGACATTACCTCTCTCCACCTCAGTTCTCTCCTCCATAAGATGAATACAATAATAACACCTACAAATTGAGGATAATAGCACCTGCTCTGTCTACCTCTCAGAAGTATGTGAAGATCAAACAAAATTATGTAGGTGATTCCTAATGTGTGTTATGCATTTTTTAATGCATGCTACCTTACACATAGTAGGAAATCAATAAATATTTAGGGAAGGTAGAAAGAAAAGAAGGAGAAAAGGGAGGGAAGAGAGAATAATTATTATTATTAAAATAGAAATCAAAAACTGGTTTTGTTTTAATTATTTCTAGATTCATATCCTTAAGCATTCATTTAACCACTGTTAAGTTCGGTTTTCTCATCTATAAATGCAAATGTTTTTAATACTGTTACCCTCCCTTACTAAATGAAATCAATATGAAGTACATATCACAGGGTCTGGAATATAGAAAATTTCGGTATAACTCATTTTTTACACAATTTTGAACTTTGCTTTAAAATGTTTCTTATTTGTTTGACTGCTGACTGGTTTTATTTTAGTAAGGCATTTGCACATTTGTTTACTAGATATGGTCTGCTCCATGTTTAAATAAAGAATAAAATTCATATTGTTTTTTCAGGGAGAGAAAGAGATGGAACTTTCCATTTTCTTGAGTTTCAAGCTTTCTCTTAAATGTGGCTCTAAAATTCAACTAATTTTTCATAAGATAAAAATGAATCCCCTTTACTATTAATAGAAGGATATCTACTATTCTAGTTTATCAATTTTCTGTTTGTTTGGGGGGTTTTGGGGTTTTTTTAAAATGTTTTTCACCATTTCCCTCTTCATTCCACAGATCTTTCACAGCTGAATTTATTCTGATAAAGCTAAGAATTTTATCTTAATAGCATTCCTGTTTTTGACAATTCCAGTATTCTGGCAGAAACAAATAAAACTAAGCAGTTTTTAAATGTTTTCACGGAGTCACACTACTATAAATACAAAAAAATTATATTAGAAATCTAGTTTCAGGAAATATGGTAATGGAGGCAGAACTTCAGTTCATAGAAAAATACTCACAAAGTAGATGACTGAAAATCCACTGTTCCTTTACCACTCACACAACATATTCTTGCCTTTCTACAACAGGACTAAAGAGTGACCAAAAACATAAAAATGCACTAAATTGCTTCCAATCAAATCCATAAATAATTGTTGAGTTCACACTGTGAGAACCATAATGCATGCTACTTAATGTTAATTCACAACATAGCTGTAAAAACAGTGGCCAGTAATAATGTTAGCTTCTATGCTTTTCATTTCTTGAACTACAACTTCATGAATGATACAAGATCAAGTAAGTGCCTGATGAATGTATTCCACAAAACCTCAATAACAACAATGGTAACAATAAACCCTAAAGCACTGCTTTATCCCCAGCTCCTACAACAAAGAGTTCATGAGCAATGAGTATTTATTGAACAAATAAATAAATATGTAAAATAAATTGGTTTGCATTAAGGATTTTTAATGCCCCCTCTGGCAGTAGAAAGTAGGCAGATACAATCACTGATCAGTACTGGCTATTGAGCAGAGCTAGCAGAACACACAGGGAGGGAGGAATAAAAGAATGTATAGACTTGGGAGTACCAGTTAGATATCTAAAGAAAGATGGCTTTAGAGGTTGAACAAACCTCGCTCATCTCTGATCTCCATTAGCACATACCCTGGTGGATAGCAAATTTAGGGAGGGGTTTGAGATTCTTCGTAGTCTCCCATAACCACAGGAGTCACAGAACCTCCTACAGATCTTCGTAGTCTCCCATAACCACAGGAGTCACAGAACCTCCTACAGATCTAATTTGAAAGTGTGGCATCTGGGAAATAACACACAACCCACATATTCATCCTGTGGTTACTCTCCTGAATTCTACATCACCTCCCCACTACTACAATAACAGGGAGAGCTAACTGAAAACAAAGACTGCAACTTAAAGTTAGAGGTGAGTGTAGTAGCTTTTGATTCCCTTCTAGGTTCTTCAGGGAGTTTGCTACAGCAAGAGCATCTTTATTTTGAATAAACAAATATCAACAAGAATAAATCTTTTATGGGAATAAATATAGATTTGTTTTGTGTTGTTGACAATGTTATAGCCACTGAAATATTAATAAATTAATAAGTTAGTGAATTATGAAACACTCATTATATAAATATATAAGATTAAAAGGCCTTATAAGTTCCTTATAAACTTATAGAATATATATTTTTCACAAAACTAATAGTAGAGCACTAAACTAGGTATACTACACACACACACACACACACACATATATAATGTATACATATATGGTAACCTTTTGTATAGCATAGCCTCTGCTTAGCAAGCACAATACCTTTTTCTATAAATAAATGTCAATTTTATTTGAAAATGGGAGAGTTCACTTGGATTAAAATTTACAGTGACTATTCTTAAGTTATCCATCAATAATAATAACAACAAACTCATTAAAGTACTCAATATAAATAAGAAAAATCAAATATATTGGTTATATAACATTCTAATGTCCATTTGATTCACTGCACCCAGAATGATTTTTCTAAAACATAACTCTAATGATGGCAGTTCCCTGAACAAACACTTCTTTTATCCTCAAAATAAAGTCCAATTCTCTTAATACAGTTTTAAAAGCTTTTTATCTTTATGATCTGACCTCCACTTAGCTATTATCCCAAATCCTGCCTCATGGTCCTTTGAACTTTTCACTCCAGTGCTAATAGTAGCTCTCAGAGCCTGCCATTCTCTTTCTTACCTCTGGGTTTCTGATCATCCCATTTCTTCTGTCTAGAACATTTTCTACTTCCCTTCACCAATCTAATCCTGTCTCCCCTTCAGGTTTCAAGTTAAACTCACTTCTGGAAAGCCTCCACTGTCTGAATTAGGTGACCCTTTCTCTGTTCTCCAATGGCATCTTATAGACTTATTACAGTTTTGAGACAGAATAGGAACTGGACTTGAGCATCTCACCCCTGACCACAGAATTCAATATAACTCAATTCAGCTATTCATAGAGGGCTGAAACAAATAGTTTCCTAACTGCCAAAATTCAGCCCATACCCATAGAAGAAAAGAGCTGAATCATCTATCTTGTGAGTAATGTTTATTAAGGCCACTAAAACTAAAAACACTGACACAAGCTGATAAGGTACCTAGCTACAAAGAAACCAGACCTATCTAGATCTAACTGTCGCAAGCCAGAATAGACCCCAATACTGACCTTACCCAGACTTTTTACTCATTATAATCTCATTTTAATGCTAAAAATCATGCCCAGGGATGGAGATTTAACATGCTAATGAGACACACCATAAATGAATAAATCTCCACTTCTTCATGCTTATATGTCACCCTTTTCCTGCCTAAGCCTCTAAAACTCTTCCTGAAGTCCCCTTGGGAAGCCAGCCTAAGGACTCTTTCCTTTATGCTGTCTCCCTTGTGCTTGAATGTAAGCCCCAATAAAGCCTTACCTGTGACTCCCATTCAGCCTCTTGTTAATTTCTATTACATAGAGAGCCCAAGGGCCTTTGCTGGTAGCAGTCTGGCCTTAGTAGTTTGTTCACTAGACTCCATTCCCCACTAGACTCAAAGCTCATGAAGGCAAAGACCATGTTTTGATCATTATCATATTCTTATCACCTAGTGCCTAAGTGCTCAGCAAGTATTTATTAAATAATTGGAGGAAGAAAGGAAGTCAGGTTAGCACCAATAACTATGGATGTTATCTGTACAAATTACCATGTATGAGTTAACTCTGGTTTAAAGCCCCATTCACATTAGAAGTACCCTAGATTCTGGTCATTATACTTAGATGTAAAGCCTGATTCAGGGCCTGTTTATTTACCTACAAAGAATTCCTATCCCACATCTCTAAACTGAAAACATTCTCAAATGGTCACACTTGACAAGGCATTACTTGACTTCAAAGAAAAAACTCACCTCCTTTGTCTCTTCGGAAAAAGCCTGCAGAATGTCCGTCTGTCTGGTGTAGTTGCCATTGGCGTCCTGCAGACCTTGCAGAATGCGCTCCCGCAGAACCAGCACTGAGACTCGGAGCTGGTGCCAAAGGAGCTGCACTGCGTGAATGTCCACTATCACATTGACAGAGTAAGACAGCAGCTTTAAGGAGAATTCCGTTTCGAGAAGGGCATGGATTTGTTCAACATGATCAGAAATATCTTCACAAATGTCCTGCAGTAAAAGAAAGCAAAATATATGAGGACAACTTTGCCTTATCCTGGAGAGAGGTGGGAGTGGTAGAAAAGGTCACTCTTTCACCTAACACCAATCATCATTGACAAAAGTAGCTCATGTTGGAAACCTGGCCTTTGTTGTAGTTCAGATACATAGTAGCAGGCCATATTCCTGTGCACTGGGCCTTTGGTACATATAGATAAATTAATCTTCTAAACCACAAAAATCTTACTATTCTTTCTGATGCCCAAATTGAAAGTTCAGCTAAGGCAAAGGTTCAGCTCACCAATCCACTCTCTGTTATCTCTGTTTGGGATTCTGGAAGGGAGCCAATAGCTATTCCATTTGCTTGCAATGAGCTGTACTGAGCATGCAATATTTCAGGATAGAAGCACCATCCAGACATCTAGTTGAAGAAAGACAAGCCAGAACCTGTACTTCATAGGAACTCCCGGCCATTCTCAATGAGCTATGGGGTCTTTGGTGTAAGGGGCAATTGTCACTCTCCCACAACTACATGATTTAATATTTAAATTCACAGTGGATATTTAAATTTTCAACCTTTTCTTCGTGAGCAGAATCACTCTTAAGAAGGAAAGCCAGAAAAATTCCAAGGATAAAAAAAAGACGAAATAGTTTCATTTTGTTTTTAAGACCCAGACATTTTAAACAAAAGCATTACTCAAAGTTTCAATCTCCTTCACACATACTATTAGTAGGAATATTTGGTATCTGACATGTCACCTGTTCTTACAAGTTCCCAAATTTCCACTGTGCTGTCAGAGGCCAGCAGCGTGAAATGGGTAGCACCAATGGTAGTATTTACTTGGGCAATTTATGAGACCATTAAGCATCAAAATGATGTAGGTGTCAGCTAAAATGGCTCAGTTACTCATTTTTAGTTGTGCATCAGTGATTTTTTAAAATGAAGCTTTTATTTATGATTTTTGTTAAAGTAAAAATTTTAAGATAGCATTTGAGCTCTGAGCCCTATCATTAGTGTCAAAACAGTCATTCTATGCTGGAAACATAACCTTCTGATTTCATGTAATTCAGTTACTTTTCTTAAAAGAAAAACTAAACTATACAACCTGTATTTAACAATGTCAATAACAATAGGCAAAAAAGATCTATTGAAGAATGATGAGAAATTGTGCTGGATTTGAATTATACAAATTATTATATAATTCTAATGAATGCTTCAATATCAGTTATCGAGCATTGGTGATAATGGTGCAAATTGGTAATAATAACTTGAAACAGATTAAAAGTTTAAACCAAATAGACTTTGGAGCCCTAATTAGGTAATGTTCTTGCAAATGTGGCCCATGAGCTAAGGCAGTTCAAAAGAAATTTGGGGCAAATAAACTACCCCTCTAACTAGTACATGGGAACCAATCACAGCCAGATTAGCTCATCTCTGCTAGCTTCATCACAAAAGAGCATGGCTGTAATTGCTATCATCAGATATTCCACATTACCTGGGATTTCTAGTTGAAGCTTCCACTCCGTGTATTCACCCACACCTCTTATTCCCCGTATCCTTGACTACCATCCCAGAGCAAATGCCCTCTATCCTTTGCCCTCTTAGGATGCTCATTTCCATGTTGTTCTGTGTTACCCTGGGACATTCCTTCTCTTTTACTGCTGACCTCTTCCAAATTCTCTATATTTTCCCAACCCTTATCCTATTGTAAAAACATTCCTTAACTTCTTTATAGAATTTTACATTTACTTCCTGGTCTCACTCAAACCTAATTCTGCCCAAGAATTAGGCTTCCCCAGTTGCTCTACTGGGGAAGGCTACTGGGAGACTACTCATGCTCCTATCCCTCATCTAAGAGACGGGGTAGGGCTGATTGGCACTTTCTGATCATTGCTCTTTCGCCCTCTTATGAACACCTTTTTTTCCCCAGAAGATGCCTACAATCTTCTAAACCTTACTGTCTTCCTCCCTCATTGTTGTTACCTACATTCTTCCTTTTCACTCCTCAACATTACATTTAAGAATGAATCTGGTTCACATTTTACTCTCTCCATACCAAGCATACCATTATCTTATCTTAGGTAATTTCAATATTCACACGGATGAACCAACCAATACCATAGCCTCAAATTTGCTTCACTCCACAGCTCCCAGGACCTTCATATCCGTTCCACTGGGACAGGTCTCTACCATAGATCTACTCCATAGCTGTCATCACTCCACCTTTGTAACAATATCAGAAAGTTCCCTATGCCATCAACCTCTCTTTGTTCAACTTTTTCACTCCTATCTGCCACTACAAGTGCTCTACAACCTCATCCAGGCCACCAGCCCCTCCATAGACTCTTTTCTTCATATAGCATTCCACTCCTAGCATACTATTTATGGTGATCAACCACTCTCTTGGCAGTGATCTCAACTTCTTCACACTTGACTTCATAACTCAGATTTGTTAGCCTCTGTCTCCTGAGTCGCACTTTGATCTTACAGATGCAGAAGAGGAAAAGACTTGTGTAACCTTTACACCACTGGCTCAGAATAGCTAAATAGGCATATCTTATCTACTCCACACCATCCCCCAATAGGAAATGTTATATATAGCCTTGGCACTATAAAAACTTCGTGTCAAAGCACATGCCATACACTCCCCTTACACATGATTTGGCTTCCTCATAATGTATGCAGGAATGTAGTCACAGCCAGGTTGTAGGTCAAGATTGCCAGGCAACTATCCAGGGGAAACGATTTATAAGGGACACTGAAATATCACCGGTGCCAATTATCTTAGGTTTCCACACCCTACTCCTTCCATAACTAGGAAAAGTAAATTGGTTCCATTCCCACAAGAGCAGATGGGCCTTGAGGGAAAAGATACACTCTCCACATAGATGCTGACTTTCCTCTGTTGAGTGTTTGGCAATGTGCATGTGCAATCTTTGTTGAAATTCCGAAACTAAATAGTGCATGGTATGTGCAACTTTCTGAAGTCTATTAATTTATTTATTTTATGTCCTCTACTCTGCCACCAGTTGTCTACTTCACAAAAATCACATGAACAAACTGTAGAATAATAACTACAAATTTACGTGCATGTGTTATGTGTGCCCCAGCCCCCAAATGTGAACTTTGCTTTGAACAAAGAGAGATTTGTTTTGAGAAAGGTAACTAATTCTGAATCTATAAATATTTTTAATAATAGAAAATCTTATTTTCTTTGCCCTTGTAAATGTTGAATAAATATATAAAGAATAATAATAGACCCTGTCACTACAAAAGATAGAAAACTTATCAGGGCATGGTGGCACATGCCTGTAGTCCTAGCTACTCAAGAGATTGAGGCAGGAGGATCACTTGAGCCCAAGAGTTTGAGGCTGCAGTGATCTCTGATGACACCACTGAACCACCTGCACTCTAGCCTGGGCAACACAGCATGATCCTGTCCCAGAAAAAGAAGAAGAAGAAGAGGATTAGTTTAAAGATTCTACTGCTTAGCCCCTTAACAATTGCCAGCTTGTTGGAAATTTTTATGGAAGAAGCTGAGGATTATGGACATTCTTTTCATTTTAATGCAGTCAGATAACTGGATATGAGAGACTTTTAAAAACAATTTGCTGAATGGCTGCCTTCTAGCAGGAACTTTTTGGAATTAAAAGGCTCAAAGAGATCAGACTATTGGAAGCTCTGCAGGGACTTGATTTAACTAGGTGAAGTGGAAGCATGGGGAGCGGGGTGTTGGACTAGGGCCTAACTGATGCATGTAAGCCACAGGCGTCCTCAAACTTTGGCCCCCAGGCCATATGCGGGTGTTTTTGCCCATTTGTTTTTTTACTTCAAAATAAGATATGTGCAGTGTGCATAGGAATTTGTTCATAGTTTTTTTTAAACTATAGTCTGGCCCTCCAATGGTCTGAGGCACAGTGAACTGGCCCCCTGCTTAAAAAGTTCGAGGACACCTGTTGTAAGGAATCACTGGTCTTCAGACTTGATTGAACCTGTAAGTGGAGTGGATGGCAAGTGAAACCCAGAATCAGCTCATAGGGCTGAACTGCTCAGTAGATAGCAGATTTGTGAGCACTATAGTGCTATTCAGGGGAATCCAGTAATTTCAAAAGAGAATCACAGTTTTTTAGGAATATGAAAAGAAACAATCCCTTCAAGACCAGAAATCAATTTCTCCCAACCCCCCACAAGGATCTATACACAAAATATTTCTCCCTATCTGTGTACTGAGAGTATTAACAGGAGATAAAATCTTTCATTCTACAGTGAGAGATTTTGGTCAGGCACAGTGGCTCATGCCTGTAATTCTAGCACTCTGGGAGGCTAAGGCCGGAGGATTGCTTGAGGTCAGGAGTACAACGAGAGATTTTTACAACACTTAACATAACAATGACTGGTTAAGTCCTTGATAATTATTAAATGATATAGTGACTAACATTCATAGTGAAGTGTAATCACCCAACAAATGCTAATGTTTGATTTCGAATTCTCTTTTTCTTTTTTTTTTTTTTTTTTTTTTTTTGATAGAGGAGAAGGTGTTAATGGGTAGAAAACCGAAGTCTATAGAGAGGATAAGGTCAGGAGAGGGTTGAAGATGCTGAAGACTGTATGAGTGACAACCATGAAACATTTTCCAATATTGATGGGAGAGACAATTAGGTCCACTAGTCTGTCTTCTATAAAGCAGGTTGTTCCTGGAAACTCACATTTCTTAGCCTCAGTTTGAAATTATCTCATTTCTTCTGCTCACACCTAATTCTTACCCATATTCCTATCAGTTCCAGGTCCTCTTTTCAGTGTCATTTCTGCCAGACCTTTCTTCTTTGACCTTTGGCTTCCTCTCCTGATTACCAAGTATGCCTCACCTGGGACCATAGGACTATGGATCATGGACAGATCCACCAGCCCAGACTTCTCTCACTCTCAAGACTCCAGAGTCAGTATATTGCCCTTAAGGCAGATCCCACCCCTTGTAAGTCATGTCCAGGAACAGAGAGCCAGAGGACTCTGGAAAAGTGAAGGCAGAGGAAAGGAAGAACCAGAGAGGGGTGGCCAGGGACAAATTCTGTAAACCTGCAGAAGTCTGCCTGGTACTGGCCCTGTTATTGTGTACAGTTACAGATAATGAAAACTATTATTTCTAACTTTCTATGAATGTTATCATTTGGCAACAGGATGCTGTTTCATATAATTTATGAAGATTTCACCATCAATAGAAGGGGTCATAGAGAATTTCTTTATTTCTGTATGTGAACGTTCTCCCCTACTAGAGGGCTGTTTCCACAGGATCTCTTTATAACTAGTGGTTACCATTAAGTCGGCCACTCAAAAATTTTGATGATATCCTGGGTACAGTGGTGTGTACCTGTAGTCCCAGCTACTTGGGAGCCTGAGATGAGAGGATTGCTTGAGGCCAGGAGTTTAAATACAGCCTGGGATACAGTTTCATCCATGTTGCCACTAATGACAGGTTTCATTCTTTTTTTATGGCTGAATCATATTCCATGGTGTATATATACAAGGAATTCAAAATGGTACAGTCACTCTGGAAAACAGTTTAGCAATTTCTTATAAAGTTAAACATACAATTACCATATGACTCAGCAATGCTACTCCTGAGTATTTATCCTAGAGAAATGAAAACTTATATACACAACAAAAATGAAAAGAAGCTTCAATCACAATCACCAAAACCTAAATGTCCCTCAATGGGTAAATGAATAAACAAACTCTGGCACATCTATACAATATGTAGTCATTTTTTAAAAAATGAACCACTGATAAATGCAACAATTTGGATAAATCTCAAAGGCATTATACTAAGTGAAAGAAGCCAGTCACAAAAGTTACACTGTATAATTCCATTTATATGACATTATCATAAGATAAAACTATAGTTATAAAGAATAGGTAAGTGGCTACCAGGGACTGGGAGTAAGAAGGTATGACTGTGAATTGATAGCAAAAGGTAGTTTTAGAGGGTGATGGAACTGTTCTGTATCCTGATTGTAGAAATGGTTATACAAACCTATACCTGGGTTAAAATTTGTAGAACTTTATACCAATAAAGAAAATCAATTCTGCTGTATGATAATTTAAAAAATAATGAAAGAAAAGAAAAGCAGTATATAGTCTCAGTAAAATAATGTATAGTCTCATTCAATGAATATAAAAATTCATTTGGGAGAACACACCTGCCTTAAGATTCTTGGAGATTACAAAAAGCACAACTCTTAGGGTCGTGGCACTGTGATCATTGGCACTGATTCTACATAGTAACTCTATCTAGCTTCCACATTCTTTTCTGTAAAAGAAAATGAGGCTAACCTGGAGCTCATCTCAAAGTAAATTAAAGCAAATGACAATAGTTAACCATGTATCTTCAAAGCTGCATAAGATTTTTTCCCCACAGATATTACCATGCTAATGTGGGAAAGTGACCTTCTCCATTGTCTTGTTTAATTCACAGACAGCACAGCAGTTCCTGTGGCATTCAGCAAGGCTCACAAAACAAAAGTTAATTAAATATAATACATTATGTTGCCAACTTCTCTCAACCTTCTAGATACCTTGCAGTCTCAAAATTATAGCTACCATCTCCTATCACTGAAACAGGAATCTTCTATGGTTACCCAAGTAGCTGATACTAATGCTGACATGGTCTGAGACTGTTTACAAATAAACTCTAGTTGGTTGGGTCAGTTGTTTTTGTTTTTTTAAAATTAGGTTATATGCTTATGTGAGAGGTGTGCTTTTTCTTTTTTGTAGAACAGATTACTGTGTATTTTTAGTTGTATCTTATTTCTTCCAGATAGATATAGAGCTGTTAAGGTAACTGTTGTGTATTTAGTCAGTATGCCCAGTTTTCACCAGCTTAGGATAGAAAAGAAGGCACCTTTCTTGTGATTGCTCTGATTGCTTACTAGTGTGACTCCTCAGCTCCTACGAATTGTTCCTTGGAGGGAATCTCTTTGCTGCCTCATCATGATGTCACCATACCCATTCTCAACCATTCTCAAAACATCTTAAAGGTTTTCTTGTGAAATTACAAGTGTACATGGATCAACAGTCTGCTACAAGAGCCCCAAATTGCCAATCTCCAGAGCTCTGTGTGCATCTGGAGGGTAATCTGTCCTCCCAGCAATGACTCCACAGAGGTATTTAGGCAGTAAAGTTTCAAAAAGTCCCACAAACACAGCTCTTCCCTCTTCTCTCTGCTTCTTGTTTGCCTACATGCTACTTTCCAAAAAGAAAATTTCCAAATTTTCCAAATTTCCAAATTTGCTTTCCAAAAAGCAAATTTCCCTAATAACTACAACCTGCCTCTCCACAGAAACAAACAGTAATCAGCAGGTATTTCTCCATTCATCTACAATACCAAAGAATGTTACTCTTTCTTTTCCTCTAAAAATAATTTCACTGTTTCTCTCAAAACACTCTTGATTTATATTTGTGTAACTGCAGGAGATACTCAGACAGTTTTTCTAAAACAAATTGAAGTCTACTTTTAAAGAATTCTCTTTATTCCCACTTCTTCTTCCTGTCAGAGTTTCAAAAATCTTGGACCCTTATCATAATCATGGCATTCCATTACATTTACAATTAAAAGTCTTCATGATCTAAAGTTAGTAAACAAGAGAGAAGTAAATATAAGATGACAGTAAGTGTACACATTTTGGTCTTACTGCAAAAGGCCATATCATAATTTCTGATCATTTTGTTTACTAGCAATTGTAGAAATGAATGAATTAAAATGTATCTTTACTCTTATGCTCAACATATGTGTGTGTCCATTAGAAAAAGCTGAAAAGAGATTCTTACCTAATATATGTACTTTTTATTTTTAAATACAAATCAAGGGATTACTGCAGTTATTTGTAATAAAACTCCAAAGTAAACCATTTGAAATTGCAACTTTATACAAAAACTTCCCATTGCAGAATACAATGTCATCTTTAGTTGACTAACAAAACTGTACTTTCTCCAAAACACAGACTGATAGATGTTCTTATGACAAGATATTTTTATTTACCCCAAAGCAAACTACCCCTCTCAGGAAAGTAGGAATATAGGGGAACTTCCTCAACTTGATAAAGAATACCTACAAAAAACCCATAGCTAACATCATACTTAACAGTAAGAAACTAGAAGCTTTCCCACTGAGATTGAAAGCAAGGCAAAGAAGTCTTCTCTCAGCACTCCTTTTCAACATAATATGGAAGTCCTAGTTATTGCAGTAAGACAAGAAGAGGAAATAAAAGGTATACAGATTGAGAATGAAGAAATGAAACTGTCTTGTTTACAGATGACATGATCACCTATGTAGAAAATCTAAAAGAATCAACAACAACAACAACAACAAAAGCCCTCCTGGAACTAATAAGCAATTATAGCAAGGTCTCAGGATACAAGGTTAATATATAAAGCCAATTGCTTACCTACACTACAGCAATGTATAAGTGGAATTTGAAATAAAAAACACAAGAGCATTTACACTAGAACCTTCCAAAATGAAATACTTAGGTACAAATCTAATAAAAATATGCACAAGATCTAAATAAGAAAAACTACAAACTGATTAAAGAAATCAAAGAAGCTTAAATAAATTGAGAAATATTCCATGTCTGTGAATAGGAAGACTCAATATTATCAAGATGCCAGTTCTTCCCACCTTGATGTATAGCTTCAATACAATAGAAAATTTGGCAAGTTATTTTATAGATAAACTAATTGATTCTAAAGTTTATATTAAAAGTCAAAAGACCTAGAATAGTTTTGATATCTGTGGGTCATGCAATAATTTGCACATGTGAGAACTGCCAATTTTAGATGGCTGCTTAGAGACATTGGCCATCAGCTCTCCTCAGAAAGAAGAACCAAAGTTATAGGTGAATCAGCATAGCCCAAGTGAAATACTGAGGGAAGAGTGCTGGAACCTACCAGAGAATCCATGGGAACAACTTGGAGCACAGAATGAGAAGGAAGCAAAAGTTGGACAGCGATCAACTCCTGAAGAACTTGGAGCCCTATGGAAAGGGTAGGTAGGGGTGTTTCTTTTTGCTCCCCTCATCCCTGCAGCAGACTGTTTGCTCATGAACTGTCAGAGAGCCCCTCTACCCTTGAGAGTCTAAGCACTGTTGCAGATGGCAATTTGGGAACTTCTTAAGGGCAGAGCACTGGCTGCCAGATTATGCAGGATTACTCACCCTCTCCCCAGACCTGGACTGAGGTGGCAGGTACCAACTGGTTGTGCACTTGTTGTGGGCCTCTGTCCTACCTAGGAAGTCACAACCCTTCTGTCTCCACATTGCTGGATCTACAGCAAAAATTCCTCAGCACCCATTTAGACTGTAGCAGCCACAGAGGGCTGGTAGGTGCCAGGGGAACTGTGGAAGTTCTAGAGTTCTAACACTCATGATGGACTGCCCCTAGGGGAACGGAGAATGAAGTGCACCAAAGCACCCTTTGGGACAAAGAAAACCACAGCACACACTCTCCCCTGCATGAGAGCCAACCCCCTATTTGTGAGCAGAAGGGATTTGCACCCCACCCAGTGGAGACAAAGAACTAATTATCCAGAATTTACAAGGAACTCAAACAACTCTACAAGAAAAAAATAATAATGATCCCATTAAAAAGTGGGCAAATGACATAAACAGACACTTTTCAAAAGAAGACATACCAATGGCCAACAAACCTGAAAAAAATGGTTAATATCACTAATTATCAGAGAAATGCAAACTAAAACCACAATGAGATACCATCTTACCCCACTCAGAATGATCACTAATAAAAAGTAAAAAGCCAATAGATGTTGGTGGGGATGCAGAGAAAAGGGAACACTTATACACTGTTGGTGGGAATGTAAATTTGTACAACCTCTATGGAAAACAGTATGGAGATTTCTTAAAGAACTAAAAATAGATCTACCATTGGATCCAGCAATCCCACTACCGGGCATCTACCCAAAGTCCTAGCCTCTGATTTATGTGAGAGGGAATAAATCCTGAACAAAAAGTTGGGAGGAAAATTGCCCATTGCTATTGTACACTGGAGAAATTGTTTTTCTAATTGGGCTACTGCTTAGTCACACTTACATATGAATTAATTAAATACAGGTTCAAAATCTGAGTTCATTCATTAATAAAAACCACAGGTATGATCTTTAAACAGCTCATCTGGAAATTGCTCAGAATATCTGTATTTTCCTCAAGATATCTTTATAAAACTGGAGTTTTAGCAATGTTTTAGGTAGAAATCAGAGAAGCCAGTGTGGTTCTTATACTGCAGTGTGCTTGTTAATCACACATACTCCTGGGGCCACTCCTTTTGAAGACAGCTGGGACCAAAAAACTTACATTTTCTTAAACATGCGGTGGCCATGATACCAGTGTTCTATGCTCCATGCAATGAAAAACACTAAGATGAAGATGGGTCACCTGTCTAGGCTGACTAACACTGAACAGGGAACAGGGTGCAAGCCTGCTGCCATGTACCTGTAAAAATAAAACCTCCCAACAATGTGAAAGATGGCTCACCACTGACACTACACAGATGTAACTACATTAGAATTTACATTCTTTGTGCCCCAGGAAGCAACTTTCCACAACTTTTTATCCAGTGCTGACATGTTAAGATATTTCGAGGGCAACATCAGGTTTATGAGGTTTTCTAACATGCTTTCTCTTTTCTTCCACTTTTTTTTATACTTTTACTATAGAATGAAACAGAGTACACTATTGTAAGGAAAACACCTTTGTAACAATTACCCAGGTCAAAATTTAGAAATTTGCCAGCCACCCCAGAAGTGCTTGCATGTGCTCCCTCCCCATCACAAAGCCTCCACCCCTCCGAAAATGACCACTATCTTGACTTGCATAGCAATCACTCCCCCCTTTCGTCTCTTTCTGGTTTTATCACCCAAGCATGCATGGATACAATCATTTGTTTTTACCCAGTTTTTAACTTGATATGCCTTTTCAGTCTCTTAATCTACAGGTCCCAACTATATTCCTTTTTATTTCATACAATTTATTTGTTGAAGAACCTGGGCCTGCAGAGTTTTCCACAATGTGGATTTGTTGATTGAAGCCACATGATGCAGTCCGGCCCATTGGTTCCTCTGTCTTGTTTACTTTCTACAAATTGGCATCTGGATCCTGAGGCCTGATTACTCTCAGCTTCGATTTCTTTGACAAAACTGTAAGAACAACAGTACTATTTTTTCATCAAGGAGTATTTAATTGATTTTTGCTCTTTTTTGATAGGTGGTACTATTGACAATTTTGGTAATTGATGGTCAGGGCCTAGATTTGTCAATGTATTTGGGTTTGCAAAATGACGATATTCTATCATTTTGTTCTCATTTATTAGCTAGAATAACTTAAATAGAAGATGCTTCCCTTTATCAACTATTTGATTATAGAGGTACAATTCATAAAGGAAAGTCAAGATAAATACTTGATTCTTTCCTGTTCTTTACCCAGTTTTCAAGAAAAAGAAATGGTTCTCTGTCATATTCAGAAGGTAACCAACTAGTTGGCTTACTTAATATCATTGTATACTCTTGTATTTAAACATATTTGATGAGCTTTGATCCACTATAATTCTTAAACTTATTGAAGCTCAAATTATTCATCTTTGGCCAGTGGGATTCCCTTCAATTTGGCTTCAAGTTAGCTATTCTAGTAATCTCTGATAGCTTTCTTGCTCATCTTATATATTTTCAGACTTGAAATAAGATATTTTGCTAAGAAAACTTGGCTTCCTTTAATGGGAAAAGTTCTTCCAGACTACCATCAAGGAAATATGGATATTCATTACTTCTGCATTAGTCACTGTTTCTAGGCTTTTATAATTAACAGATCTAGAAAATATGTATATTTCAAAATGAAACACCTTATCAGTTCATAACTGATATTTCCAATTCAAATTCAGAACTAAAGGGTTTTTACCTAATACCTCCTATACTACATCAGTATCACCTTTCTTCCACCCCAAGAATCTTGGTTCCCCAAATCTTGGGAAGTAATAAATTTAGAAGATCCTATAATCACTCATTTGTTTTATCTCACATTACACATATGATAGTCTCAGAATAACAATACTAATACTATTTTAATACTGCTACTAAGACTGGTCCTGAAACAAATGACTAGGAAAAGCATTGATAAGATACCTGGTAAAGGTGCCTTTTATCACCACAGAAGAGAGCAGGTTCACCTTTGGTTTGTCTTTAACTGGTCTTTCAGGGGTGGAAAACCTGCTGCCCTAAGGCCTCATGTGGCCTTCTAGGTCCTTAAGCACGGCCTTTTAACTGAATCCAAATTTTACAGAACAAATCCTTTTGTTAAAAGGATTAATTAAGTTCTAGCATTTAAGGACTAAAATCTTTCTATTTTATTTTATTACACATCTCAATTATTCTTAAGGCCACAGGTTCCCCACCCTTGCCAGGGTCTCACTGTTTACCACAGTTCACAGTATATAGTTCAAAACCTTTGGAGTTTTGTAACCTCCTTTACCATCTTCAAAGTCCTTCTAGAAGAGGAGAAAAAAGGCCTCAATAAAAATGTGCCTAAGAACCGTATGACCACTAGTTTTCTCCAGGGAGAGAAAAGCCCTTTGGTTTTAGAAGGCATACATACCCTGAGAGGCTTCCTGCCTCAGCAGACCCTTCTAGCCTTTGAAGACCATCGCAGAATATGCAAAGGGACAAAAACCGATGAAGGTAGTGATCAACAATATGCCAAAGAAACTGTACTCTAGTGCTGGGTATGCCTAGTAAAGCACTCTCTCTTTTTCTTTCTAATATATTAATAATGACTACAGGCCATTAGGGTTATTATTACTTATTGGTTTAGTGCTATTCAATGATGAAGATGGGTCTTCTTTTCAAGCAACAGACTGTGAGCATCCCTTCATTCACTATCTCACATGGCAAAGTTGTGTAATTTACATATTTGCTTTGTTTGTTCAGTGGTCTGTGTGTCATTTATGTCTATTCCTATGAGGTCTGGTCTGCCTTAGGAAATTCCATAGGGCAAGCACTGCATTTGTCTGTTTTGCTTTATAGAGTGTAGAATCACATGCAAATAGATTCTTAATACATGCTGACATTACTGATATGTAATACACAAACCATGAAATAAAAGTTTAAAAATGATCATGAGAAAGAATAAATGAAACACAAGATGTATCTAGATCACTTTGCACCAGGTTGGATGTCAGGAAGTCTGAGTTCTTGGCCCTGATGTGGATTAGTTATCTGTGTCCCCACAGATCACTGAGCCTCAGTTTCCTCATCTATAAAGACAAATGCTAGATGGGTGATCTGTACTCTCAAGCTCAAAGATTTTCTTTTATTTTCTGTATTTCTCCCATAACTCATAGCCTGAACATTAGTTACTCAGAGGTTTCTGCATCTCTCTGAAAATCTTTGTAAAATGACTGCTATTTCCTGCTGGTGGAAGAATGAGTACTAGACTAGGAATCAGGAGACCTAAGTTGCAGTGCTGAGGACATCGGAAGGTATCTCTCTGGCTCCTTCATGTCACCCTGTCCCAGGCTCTGAAATAATAGTGCAGATCCCTACCACCAGGCAGAGGAGGACAGATCTATGGTTCATTCAGAATGAAAGTCCAGACACAACCCCTTCCCCCAAGGTTAATGTCCTGAGGAGCCCGTCTGGTTGTGTTTTCCTTAGTCACCATGGTGAGTCCAGGCCATTAGTCCTCCAGCTTCCTGCTTATCCCTCCCTCAGCAACACAAACACAAATATTCCTTGAAGGCTCATTTCCATCTGCCTATCCTACCTGATACTCTTTCGTCATTGTAGTCATCTTAAGATTTTAACTTCTAAAAATCTATCAATACCTATTAGCAATTTAGATTTGTTTTATCTGAAATGGAAATTTTTAGTAACTCTCTTGAAATTTTAGAACATTTTAAGGTATAAATGGGCTTTATAGGTTAATTTACAAATTCTTTCCCTTGACTTATTCATAAATACTTTTTATACTGGGAGAAAGAAGTCAAGAAGATGAAAGTTCTATCTGAGATTTCATTGCTGACTCATGGTGTGACCTTGGGCAGCTCTTTCTTAGATGTACTCTTTATATATTTAGAACACTAAGACCATGGCACGGCTTCTAAGGATGTGTTTCTAACTCTTCCTCCCCCACGTAAGTATCCACAGCAACTAGCTTGACTGTTGATTTGTATTTAAACACCTACGACATGCCTGTTGGGGGCTAACCTTATAGACACAAGTTTTTAAGTCTAACATCTGAGAGTCCGGAACAGGAAATGAAAGCTCATGGGATCAGAGTCCCTACGAGGAACTAATTTTAGAGTCCACGGTTAGGACCCTGAAAATGAGAAAACAATAAATCCAGATTCTGAAGCCAACGCCACCCTTTCCTGTAGGGCAGATGGGAATGCAAGTTGTCAATTCACCTTTGGAAAACCTCCCATTGACCCCATAGTTTCATTCCTAGGAATATCCCCTGAGGCAATAATGGATTTATCTACTGAAATGCTATCACAGAGTTGTTTATAATGGTGAAAAATTATAATAGCCAAAAGATGAAAAGAGAGAAGATGGATTTAACACGATGTGATATTCTATATAATGAAAAAATTCACATATGCTAAAAATGATGTTATAAAATATATTTAATAGCATCAGAATATGTTCAAGACATATCGTTAACTGAGAAAAAGTAAATTGTAAAAGAGTCCTATAAAAGTTATAGCTGTGTACACTCAGAAAGAACTAAAAAAGATATTCAAGCTGTTCAAAGTATTTTCTCTAGGTGGCAGCATTACAAATGAGTTTTCTTATACTGTTTATCGGGATGTTTCAACTTTTCTCCACTACACTAAAGACTTATTTCATCTGTGAGAACTGTTTTAAAAAAGGTAAATTAAAGAATAAAAAAATGAAATCAGTTCCATGGCAAAACAATAGTCAACAAATGCAGGTCAAACTATACATATTAATAATATAAGGTATAATGTCAAGGTAGGTGGTAGAAGAAGACAAAAGTTAAAGCAACAGGATCTTTGGATTTCCAGCATTCTTTTTTTGTATAAGAAGGCCTGTCACCTCATTCACTGTCATCCTCAGTCTTTTAGGCCTCTAAGATCAGGTATTATTAGCCAGGTACTAACAGATAAGTAACACATCATTAAAACTGGTTATTAGGACTTGTAACTGGGTTTGCTTTTATTGCTTTTCTCTTTAAGCTAAGCAGCCATAAAATAAAGACATAAATGAGGAAAAGACATTTATTCATCTGAAATAAGAGTGGAAATGTAGATCTTATCCCCTATACCTTTTAATTTGATTGATTTGTTTGCTCCAGAGTATGGCTGGATAGATCACAAACTCTCTTCCACATTTTCACACAAACCCAGAAGGGAGGAGACATTTCTGAGGACAGATTCCATCACTTGACAAAGCAAGACCATGTTTACCTCTAGGAGTAACCCCGATACCCTAAAATTCAGAAATCTTCCACTTTCAAACCTTTAAGTAATTACTGGGGGAATAAAAACATCTGAGAACTTAGTGCTCCCTTTACATGACTAAAATTTCAGTCCTTCACAATTCCTTAGGAATTATTGCAATACATAATTTTTGCTAATTGATTTATTTAAACTTATGTTTACTTTCATCAACCCAGTAATTTATACTGGTAGATTTTTGATTTAGAACATTTTCTGAAAAATGTACTGCTGAACATCAGTGCTTAAATTAAAGCACAGAATCCAGCTTATATCTTAGTTAAGAAAATCCATTTTGGTAGTTTTCCTGCTCCATGCTTGACTGCTTCTCATATGAGAACTACTCTACAGCAAGCCCTGGACATACAAAACAAGATGAAAGTTATTGAATTCCAATAATGTGGTTTTAAATCTACCCTCATTGCCCTTTTCCAGAGTCCCCTTTGGGAAATAAAAATGGATCAAAATAACATATCTGACCACCAAGTGCAGCAAGCATCCATTATTAATGTCCCAATGATACACCAAAATGGAGGATGAAGGGTCCATTCAAATAATTCTATAGCACTGATTAAGGCTCCTCAAAGGACATTGTACTTTATTCTTGAAATCAGCTACCAGCTAAGAAATAAATTCAATTTCAATGCACTTTCCAAACCTCCAGATTAATTTTACCCATAAAGTCATTTTTAAACTCATTGCTTACTTAGATTGACTAAAAACTTAGTGAGAAAGAATTTTCTTCTCTCTGATTACACACACAGAATTCTACTCATATCAAACAATGAGTAGGGTTTCAGAAAGCACACAAAAAGAAAAGTAGGACAAATAAATGAACTCTGAGCAAGCACAAATATCAACCAAACCTCAGGTCATTCCTTTCAACATTTAATCCATGATTTAAAAGCTCCTCTCCACAGTATCCTAAATCTTATGCTCATCTCACCCCTATTTAACAGCAGACAGAATCCATCTTGTGGATGTCTAGTGAAAATCCAGATGCATATAAATAAATTAACAGCTAAAGTAAGTAATAAAATTAAATAAACAAAATAAAAAGGGCAACCAACCTGAAGATACAGAAAATACAAGAAAAGACTACATGAGAGATTTACAAACATGAGACAACTTCAATTATTTCTCTATGATTTATACTTTACTTACTTCCAAAAAAAGGGAAGAGATAGCAGATGACTTACATATAGTAAAGTGTACCATTAAAGTTAAATTTTAAAAGGCAGGAGAGAGAAACATGAACGAGACACTTAAAATGAAACAGTCATTACAATAGAGCACTCAATTCAACTCTGTGAAAGGAAAAGAAAATGTGTGGTCAAAAGTGGATGCCTGAAGAAAAAGAACTGGTGTGGGAAATTAGAGAAATAAAGGGATTATCAATAGTTAATACAAGAGGGTAGCAGTAGATGATTTCTGTAAACAGAATGAACTAGAAGAAAATCTGGAACACCTAAACAAGGAAGATCTTGCTTCTTTAGAATTGCATTATAGCTTAAGATCTACAAAGAGGCTTATATAAGTGGTAGAACAAAAGCTTAGAACAACCAGGTGGGTAGAAAGTAAAGTACACACACACTAAAAAATACCAAAATATCTCTGGTGAATAGGATTATAGGTAATTTTTTCCTCCATATATGTATACATATGTTTATTTACATATTATAATTTATTATAAGGAACATGGAGTATGTTTTAATGATTTGGTGGGTATTTACTTGCCTGTTTGTTCTTCAGCATATACACAAAGACCCAGCATTTTAAAAATAGGAGGCAATGATGAGTGTATTGTAGCAGAGAGACACTATTAGTAGTCATGGGAGAAGAGCTGGGCAGAGGGAGGAAAAAATAACACAGAGGTTTTTGTGTAAGGGCCCTGGAATCTGGCGATAGCCAGTGCTAGATTCCCCTTTAACTGCTCTGCCCACAAAGATATTACAACCAAGTCCTTGCCCATGAATTGACCCCCAAACTTCCTTTAAATGTAACCAGAATACATTTTGTTTTTCAAACTGTGGGAGGTCAGCTGCACAGTGGGCAGCAGCCAGGGCTTATGGAATGACAGAGATTTCCGGGAGAGGCAACTTCAACAGGAATAAAGGAGCATCAAGTAACATACAGCAAATGTAAATGGATACCAATGCTGGAATGACCAGCCTCACAAAGGGACTGTAAACAGCCAGCAGAGTTGCAGTTCTCATAATAGGACTCTATTTGCCTCACAGCCAGACCAAATCTGGGAGTTCTGACCAAATCTGGGAGTTCTGACCACTCTGATCCCACCAGAGAGCAGGCAGTGCCAGAATTCACCCTAACCAGGAGGCTGGTGTCCTGAAGCCACCTCCTGTCTTGTGTAAGACCTGGACGAGATACAAAACAGGACAGTGTCATTTATATTTGATCTTAGCCAAAAGGCCAAGAAGTAATAGGACAGTGCCATTTATAACAGTGCATCCTCCAGTCCACATGTACAATTAAGGAGAATTCATTAAACACACATCACACAAATGGCCAATGGGAGTACTTTTTTACAAGCTTTTTAAAAAAATTGTTTTTTTAAAAAATTGTACAACAGAAATAATATGAGTTCATTACAAAATAGAAAAGACAAAAATTTAATCAGGGACCATGTCCATCTTCATTTATCCCTAGAGCCCCAAACAATACCTGGCACAAAGTAGGCGCTCAATAAACCACCAATAAATGAAGAGTAATTACATAAATCATTAATAATCCTATTGTTCATATAAAATGGCATATAAGTTTCTAGATTGTGCTCTATATTTGTGTTGATTTTTACTCTATGCATATAATGAGTATTCTCTCATGTCAATAAATATGTTTCATAATTCTTTATGGCTGCCTAGTGTTTCATTTTATAAAGATACAATATTTATGTAGCCAATCCTTTGTAGCTGGATTTTTGGGCTTGGATTAGGTGTCATTCTCTTAAAGGCACAAATACCCTATTGGCTAATCACCAAATCCTGCTGAGTTTTTCCTTTTGCTAAAATGTAAGTTCCATAAGAATAGGGGCCTTTTCTGTCTTGCTTACTACTGGATTCCCAGAACCTAGTATAGTTTTTGAGGATCAATGAAGAATGAATAAACAATGGTTCTAGTGTCTATCCCCTTCTTTTGATTCCTATTTCAACTACCCTGTTTCCAACTGAACTATTGGCATAGTCTCCAAGCTGGTTTCCTTCCCCTAGTATGTCTAATCTCCTTTCCCAGGGCAATCATTCTTCACTGAATTTAATACCAATAATTACCCCTTTCATTATGTGATGAATTCCCTCTTTCATTATGTGATCCTCTTGTTCAGACAACCTTAAAGTTTTTACAGTGTTAGGATACATTCAATAGTCCTTATTCTAGTTTATCAAGGACCACCAGAAAAGAATCATAGGATATTTCAAAACAGGAAGCTACCTTAGAGATTTTTTTTTGGTCTGAAAGCATCATTTCACATCTCAGGTAATTGAAACTCAGAAGACTCAGTGACTTACCAAGGACAAGGCCGACTAGTGACAGAAGCCAGGTCCCCAGACCTGCAGGCCATGACTTGTTCCTATTCCTTACTCTATCAGCTGCCTCCCAGTTTACTTTGCCAGCTTCACCTCCTACCCAGTTCCTCATTTCAGAGGAAACAATTTTCATACTATCCCTGAAATAAGCCTGACTCATTCTGGCTCTTGTCTTTTGCTCACAGCAGTGCTATTGCCAGAATTATCTTCCTGTCCTGCCTCTGTGCCCAATCAAATTTTTTCAAGGCCCAGTTGAAACTCTGTCTCCTCTACAATGCCTGTCCCAGACCACACTGAATTCTTTGTCTTCTGATCCCCAAGAGCACTTGCCCCACTCGTTCCAGCACTGAATTATGTTGTCTTGCCATTGTAAATATTTCACAGCTGAGTGTGTATAGGAAGGAAAAGATGGGTGGAAATGGAAAAACCACCACAATGTGATGGACCATCCAAATATATTCTGATGCTAGAACACACCATTTAATAAGTGTAGCTACCCAACCATTGCATATTGATATTTCTGATACCGTTCTTATTTTAAATGTAGAACTTAATTTAATGCCAATGTTTCTGGTTTGGTAGAAAGTCCAACCTTCTGCACTGGAGGATAGAAAGGGGATTTTGCACTGTGTATCTTTTCATAATTTAAAATTTTTGGTCCTGTGAATATATTTCATATTTAAAAATAAAAGACAATAAGGCCGGGCGCGGTGGCTCACGCCTGTAATCCTAGCACTCTGGGAGGCCGAGGCAGGCGGATTGCTCGAGGTCAGGAGTTCAAAACCATCCTGAGTGAGACCCCGTCTCTACTAAAAATAGAAAGAAATTAATTGACCAACTAAAAATATATATACAAAAAATTAGCCGGGCATGGTGGTGCATGTCTGTAGTCCCAGCTACTTGGGAGGCTGAGGCAGGAGGATCGCTTGAGCCCAGGAGTTTGAGGTTGCTGTGAGCTAGGCTGACGCCACGGCACTCACTCTAGCCAGGGCAACAAAAGTGAGACTCTGTCTCAAAAAATAAAATAAAATAAAATAAAAGACAACAAGAAAAACTCCAAACTAGTTTGCTGTAGGTAGTTTAAAGCTGAAAGGCAGTGGTCTAATTACATTGTCTTCAATAAAACCTGCCCTTGACAGACACATGTTATAATCAGTAGTCCATGGAGAACTACCACTCTTCACTAGTAATCTGCTTTGAGGAATATTATCTAATTTCTCCATCTAAAAGATCCCCTTCCACCTAAGAAATAAAACAGCTTATCCAAGCACTTCAGTTCAATAATTTCACCATTAAGAGCATTTCTGTTACTATTCTTCTATGCACTTTTAAAAAGCTAAAAACTTCAATTGAACAGACTGCTCATTACAACATAAAATGCAATTTATACATTGATTGAAATGGCTTGATGAGGACCTTAATAATCCTTTGCTTTGAATGAGGAGCTTCAGTTTGAGGAAGGAAAAGGCCCACTCAAAATGATAATGCAATGTTCGGAATAGTACTATTAGTTGAACCATCCAGTAATAAGGCATATTTGCTTCATTATACTGGGCTGCTTGTCATTTTCTAAAACAGCAATAATAGGATACTGTCATTAAGTCATAGAGCAGCCTGGGAAAGCTGATGTGATAAAATATTGAAGACATAGGCATACTGCAAGAACTGCATCTACATGGACAGAGTTAAGGGGGGCCCAGGGACAAATAAAGGGGAAGAAGCAGGGTAGTCTGATGTAAGAAACATCAGTCTAGGGAGTGAAGACCTACAATTTACTTAGATTTTCCCATTAACTAGCCTATCAGTTCATCTGCCTGGGCATCAGTTTCCTGATTTGTAAAATGTGGTAATAATAATACCTTATCTGCTATGGTAGAAACTCCGCAATGTGCTCACCAAATCTATTTCCTTTTCCTCCTGGGCACACAGCTAAACTGCATTTCCTAGGTTCCCCAGACTGTTCAGTGGGGTCATATGACCAAGTACTGGCCAATGGAATGTGGGAGGAAGCAATACACTTTGGCATCAGGCCTAATCCCTAAAACCTCCTGTGGGACCCTGTATGTACTCTCTTTTTCTTGTCTGCTTCCTAGATTCAGGAGATCCAGAGAATTCTCAGGTCCTAGAAAAATGGGTCTCTAGATCTGTGCCATCCAATATGATAGCACTTGAAATGTGACTAATCCAAATTGAGATGTACTTTAAGTGTACAATACATACTAGATTTCAAAGACTTTGTAGGAAAAAAAAGAACTTAAAATAGTATAATAGCTTATTATAATTTTTATATTGACTACATATTGAAAGATAATATTTTAGATAAATTTGGTTAAATAAAATATATTATTATAATGCACTGCACCTTTTATTTTTACCTTTTTTAATTTAGAAAATTTAAAATGACATACGTGATTCACTTTGTGGCTCATATTATATTTTATTAGACAGTGCTGCTCAGGATGGAAGGAGCCAAGGAGCTTCAGTCCCTGAATAACTGCATAAAGTAGAGCTCTCCAGACACAGTGCTATGTCAGAGACCAGACTGCACTTGCAAGGAGGAACTACAGACCTTGGCCCTTGTTCCTTCAGGAGTTCATTCTAAAGTCCCTGGATACATATGTGCCCTCATTAAGATAAAGGAAAATGGGATTTGTTCATACCAAGGCAGGGTAAAGAGTATCTTATGACGATGGTGACTATGACCATCACATCTTTAGATAACAGAAACCTTTGGCAAAACTAGCAAAGAAAAGGAGAGAAGGTTGAGATCTGCTGAGAATACTGAGCCTTTCTGATGCAAACTTTTCCCCACACATGGTAATTAGTGCAAAAATACGGAACTTCTCAGGAAAGCTTCATGCATACTCAAATCTTCACCATCCTAACCAGTACTGGCACCTACACTGGCAATACCATATCAACTCTGGGTAGATTCATGCAATACTGTCCAATACGGTAGCACTTGAGATGTGACTAGTCTAAATTGAGATGCACTGTGGACCTGTGCAACCCAGACAGTAAGTGTGTTCTCCTTCTAACCAGGGAGGCTGGGAAAGTATGTTAAATGTCACTGAGTAATACAAGTATAGGAAATGCCAATTAGGTTGAGTATTATATTTTCCCTCTATCCTTGTAATAAGATTCCTTCAGATATATTACAATATTCATTTTCATATATATCAATAAATAATCTTATCAAGTAAATACTTCACAGCAATCTGACAAATGAACAAGGACTGGGATATGTATGGGTATCTACTTCACAAAGCTCATTAAAGTCTTTTGCTAGCAAGATCATAGCTAAAAATAATCTGTTTATATTTCCTGTTGATAATCTCATGGGTCAAACTGATAAAACATGTCAGATAAGTCTTCCCTCTTCTCATCTATCTTATTTTAAAAGGAAAGATATAATCAAAGTGGATGAAGCACAAAGAAACTTAAAAAAAAAGAATCAAAAATCTTAGTTTCAGGTATTTCTTGGACATATCAATTGCAATTAAACTTTTATGTATAATAGTAAAATATAGATATATGATATATTGTTTTGGCACATACAAATACAAATTCTTACTGAAAACCTTAATGTTTTATCAGGTACATACACACTTGCTGAAAGAATTCTATTCTTAATAATAGGTATTTGGTATTCTCAATAATAGGTAATGAGTATTCATCAACAGCAATTGTGAAACTTTTAAGTTAAAAACAAGGTAATAAATGAATATTATGTCTAATCTTTCTCTCTTTTTCAGTGATCAATGCTTGAAAAAATTAAATATGTAAAATGTATAATAATGTCATTTTTAGTTTTATAATAAATATATAATATCAAATATGATGTAATGATAAACTTGATGATAAATATAAAATATTCCAACCTTCATATAATGTACTAATAGTTATATTTATTTAATATTTTTTCTACCTGTTAAAAATGTTATCCAAGTTCTATTCTGAGCATCAACACCAATGCTTTGTATTATCTACCATATTCATCTTCTGAACAGTTCAAATTATAAACACAAAGACCTATCTATATAAGATTGAAATCAAACATCATCTAAAAACTGAAGCAGGGAACAAATTTCCTAATTGTATAAAGAATGATAGCTCTAAATGAATGAGTGAATAAAAATTAAAACTCCCTCTCTCTCTCTTTTTTGTTACATTTATTTTTGTCTCATGTGTTTTAAACTTTTGTGTTGTGAAATTTGGCTTGCATGAGAAAAGTTCATAAATCATAAATTTACATCATAACAAATAATTACAAGGCGAACACAAGTGTAACCACCACTCTGCTTAAGAAATTAAACATTGCTGACAGCCCATAGTCCTTTTGCATAGAGGTATTTCTTGGACATATCAATTGCAATTAAACTTTTATATATAATAGTAAAATATAGATATATGATATATTGTTTTGGCACATACAAATACAAATTCTTACTGAAAAACTTTAATTTTTTATCAGGTACATACACACTTGCTGAAAGAGTTCTATTCTTAATAATAGGTATTTGGTATTCTCAATAATAGGTAATGAGTATTCATCAACAGCAATTGTGAAATTTTTAAGTTAAAAACAAGGTAATAAATGAATATTATGAATGAATATTATCAAGCCTATTACTTTATAGTAATCACTTCCTTTTTTATAAATTTTATCTACTTAGTAGGCATGCCTAAATAATAATAAAATAGTTTAAGATTTCCATTTATGATCTTTTCATTATGATCTTTATATAAATGGAATCATACAGTATATATTATTTTATCTTGCCTAGCTTCTTTTGCCTATCAATATGTCTCAAATATTTTTTCATATCTTGGGTATTTTCTATAATAAAAAATATTCAAATACATAGAGAAGAATATATCAGTTATATGTAAAGTACAAAGAATAATATTATTGAAATGGGCACTCATGTATCCATCTCCCAGCTTTAGAAATTTCCATCAAGAAATCCCAAAACAACAAATGCTAGTGAGAATGTGGAGAGACACTCTTACACTGCTGGTGGGACTGCAAATTAGTGCAACGTTTGTGGAAAAGAATTTGGAGATATCTCAAAGAGCTAAAAATAGAAATACCATTCGACCCAGCAATAGCATTATTAGGCATCTACCCAAAAGAGCATAAGACATTCTATTATAAAGACATCTGCACCTGAATGTTTATGGCAGCACAATTCACTATTGCAAGGATGTGGAAACAACCCACGTGTCCGCCAGTTCATGAGTAGATTATTAAAATTTGGTATATGTTTACAATAGAATATTACTCAATTCTAAGAAACAACAGCGAGCTAGCACCACTTATATTATCCTGGATTGAGCTTAAGCCCATTATCCAAAATAAGGTGACACAAAATCAGAATAATGGGTTCCACATGTATTCGCCATCAAATTGGTACTGACTGATTAACACTATGGTGCTCAAAGGGTGATGGTGTTCACCAGGTATTCGAAGGTTGGAGGAGTAGTCCCACATCTGAGGGATGTGGTGAGCATTGTGGAGGGGAAGGGCATACCTCTAACCCTTGCTAGGGAAAGACAAAGATATAAAATGTAACCAAAATGTAAAAAAAAAACACATTTATGGGGTGTCAGGTATGTGGAAGAGGGGAGGAAGGGATGGGTATTTACCTACATAGTGAGTGCAAAGCACACCATATGGGGGATGAACATGCTTGAAGCTCTGACTCAAGAGGGGAGGGGAGGCAAGGGCAATGTACATAACCTTAACATTTGCAACCCCATAATACGCTGAAATAAAAAAAAAAAACAAACAGAAATTTCCCTTACTACTAAACTAGGTTTACCTAACAGTTTCCAAAATGTTTTCACAAGAAAAAGAGAAACAAACACGGAAGACGTGTAGAACTGTTTAGCCACCAACTACGACTGATATAATAGTACAGATCCACTAAACATCTTAATCCTCTAAACATCTTTGCCAGTAGTACAACCACACCAGTCTGATCTCCTACCTGGGCCTAGGGATGGTGACTGAAACTAATTCACTCCTGTGGCCAAGGCTGCTGAGGCTACATTTTGTGGAAAGAAACAGGGACATGTGTAAATCCCACCTGAGCCTGAGGTACTGTAAGTGGCTTTTCTCTGAACCACTCACTCTATTCTCAGTAGGAAGGAGCCTCTACACACAAAATTATTTTGTTGATCCAATTTCAGTCCTATAAACATATCATGATAGCTCATTCCTGGGTCCCTGAGAATGCTTTTCCTGGGGGTTGCAGCTAAGTGTCTTCTGGTGATACTCACTTTCTTAGGGTAATACCTAATTCATGACAGGGCTGACAACAGCTCCAATTTCTTCCTATATCTTCCATGGTACCAGAAGCAAATATTCATTCACTTATTCATTAATTCGTTCAACAAATATTTAATGAGTGCCAATAGTGTGTGTGCATTATACTAGGTAGTGTATACACTAAATGGAGCACAGAAAGCAGAGTAAGAGCTCTAATAAAACCTCAGGCATGGACCAAAAAAAATCATTAAAGGTATCAAGGTAAATTAAATTTGTGGAATAATGAAACAAGGTATATATTATAAAATAGTTGCTACCTTTTTGGAAATAGGTGAATGAATTAAGTTAATTTTGGCTCTTACATCCTGAGAGATCCTGTGAGGCCAGAGGGTACCCTCTTACACTTCTCTGCCCACACATCCCTCTGCTACACCACATCTTGAGTGTCCTAGAATCAGCAATAGGTCTCTCTTCCTGATATAGTAGCTTTATAATGGCAAGACCAAATAGTGTTATTCATCCTTGAATTCCCAATGGTTGACATATAGGAGGGACCTCAATTAAAAAAAAAAAAAAAAACTGGTGAATTAATGAACAAATATTTGCCACCTGAAATATTAGCCAAAATCCAAAATAAAAGTTTAAAAATAAGTTTCATTATTGAATTTTCCCTTAATATACAGAAGTCATGCCTTAAGATGTTGATATATAATGCATGTTAACTTGATTACCAAATAGCTCTAAGGATTCTAAATGGTAAAGATTACTTTTTAAAAGGTACCTACAAAAGCTAGAGCTTTATATGAATTACTGGAAAAATTATTCCTACATGTAACTCAGGGTATGACAATTATTATATATTCAGGACTGATATTCAGCTAGCATGACCAATGACACTCTACCTGTTGTTTATATCTGGCAGCCATTCTGACTGATCAGTGCTCATTTCATACTAAATGTTAAATATATAAATATCATGCATTATATAAAAGGAAATTTTCTTACTGTAAAATGACAATTACATGTCAGTGGAAGAAGAAGGGCTATAAAAGCTTAACACTGTAAAAATGAAATTGTAGAAGGACATCTGAAAGCTATCAGTGAATTATACTTATACTATGATTAATCAAATAAGTATACCATGTTTCCCGGAAAATAAGACCTACCTATAAAATAAGCTCTAGCAGAATTTCTAAGTATTTGTGCAATATAAGCCCTACCCCGAAAATAAGACCTAGTGATGGGCGTGGCTACGCAGCCTATATGCACAACATATGCATTTTGTCGTGGAGCAGTAAACAAGCCGAGTAGCCCTTCTCATCTGCCCCATGAGAGCTCTATTGCTCCACATGGAGCTCTGTTGCTCCTATGGTTCTAAAGGAGATAGAGTTGCAAGAAATTCAGGATAGAATTCGGGGTTTGGAGAGTTATGATGATGTTCCAGAAGATGACAACTTAACTATATTTGAATAAATGTAGATAGTTGTACCATACTTAAAAAAAATAATACATCCCCTGAAAATAAGCCCTAGGGTGTCTTCTTGAAGAAAAATAAATATAAGACCCTGTCTTATTTTGGGGGAAACACGGTATTAATAAATAAAATAGTTGGATAATTTATTTTTGCATAATACCCTAGATTGAAACTCCCTAAAAGAGAAAAGCCTTCAAAAGAAAGCTGAAATGGTTATATTAAGATCAGAAAAAGTAAATTTCAGAGAAAATACTATTACCAGGGATAAAAAGCATCATTTCATAATGATAAAGGGATAACAGGTGGCATAACAATTCTAAACATTAACGTACCTAATGAGAGAGCTTCAAATACATAAAACAAAAGCTGATAGAACTTCAAAGAGGAATGGGAAAATTCACAATTGCAATTGGAGATTTCAATACCTTTCTCTCAATAATTGATAGGAAAAATATATATAAAATCAATAAAGACATAAAGATAAGATTTGAACAACACTAACAACCAACTGGACCTAATTTATATTTTAATCAATTAGGAGAGTCAATTGACTCTCCCAAATAACACCACATCACACATTCATTTCAAGTGCCCATGGAACATTTACCAAGACAGAGCATGATCATAAAGTATGTCTCAATAACTTTTAAAAGATTCAACTTATAAAACCATACTCTCTGACCACAATGGAATTACAGAAAGACATCTGGAAAATCCCCAAATATTTAGAAAACAAATAATATATTTCTAAATAATCTATGAGTCAAAAAGTCAAAAGATAAATGAGAAAGCACTTTTAAACTAATCAAAATAAACATACAACATATAAAATTCTTACACTGCTGATAAAAGCAGTACTCAAGAGAAAATTTATAGCACTGAACATCTATAAAAAAATGAAGAAATGTCTCAAATCAGTGGCTTCAGATTTCACCACAGGAAATTAGAAAAAGAAGAACACTAAGATGGTACACATAGAGAAACCCTAAAACTATGACATACATTTGATCATGGGCAAGCTATCCAGAGGATGAACTTCCTCAAAGATATCCCAAACCCTGGTAAATATCAACTCTCAGCCATTGAGGATGTATGCCCACAGTCACAGGATCTGATAAACACTGTGGGCAGCACTTGGCAGAAACAGCAAGTTCTTTTTAAAAGACCAAACAAATAAATTAAGAATTAGAAGAATGAATAGCACATACATACTGGATTTATTCATAGGAAGTAACCCTTGATAATCCAGTTTTTAACTAGATAACTCTTATATTTTAATTATGAGAATATTTAACTCTTACTACTATTGTAGGTAGCTTAAGGCTAACCCTTCATTCATATGAGTTAATGTTCATTAAACAACCAGTTTGAGCTATACAAGATTGCCATTTTTATAGGTCCAGAACTGTCAAATATTGGCAATTTCATATTGTTCAAGCTAATAACTAGAGACTGCAAAAGATACAATGTTAGAAAAGCAATAATATTGTAACTTTTCAAGTTTATTAAATTGACGTTAATGTACAAACTGTAGGATAATATTCTCTTCAACTTTTTTTTAATCTCTTACATCTCAGTTCTCAAACCATGACCCTTGTCATGACCTTCCTCATCAAAGGCACAATTTAATATCCAATATATCTAATAGGCCACTCCCAAATACCACCACACACATCTTTCTAGGGACACCCAGAGGCTTCATGTGATCATATAATATACATAAACATGTACATGTATGTGTGTGTATATATATTCTGTAATAATGAAAAGGCAGTTTTTGTTCCTAAGAAATTTATCCAAAGTTATGCAACATCAGTGAATCTCAATTTAAGAAGATGACATGTAAAAAAGAACCATCAAAGCATAAATTAAGTTGTGACTTCCCATTCATTTTATACATGAATTCCTTAAAAGTGATCAGGTTTCCAAGTGTGTCTTAAATCATTCCAATTACAAAATTCTATTTACATGTATGTTTCAGGAATAGGTCTGTCATATGATATAACATATAAGTTTGAATAAACACTAGATTAAATAACCCACTCAAGTGGAAGTTTCAAAGCATCATTTAAAGCATTTACATACTTACTTTATGTGTCAGATACTTGGAAACCAAAACTAAATTTGATACTTTACAATGCAGGTCAACACTGGAGTAAAAAAAGCAACAATACTGCCACATTTTATGTTGATTACACTGATATGGGTACAGACAGTAGTTTAAGTGAGGTTATTTGGACAAGAGTAGTGTGATTTTCATTTTAGTCTGAAAATAAAACTCAGATCCTATTAAGCAATTTAAAAATATATGAAAACCATATGTTCTGGAATACACTACGAGGCTTAACAATTTCTCCCACTGTTTCTCACAAATATAAAAGCCTGCCTTTTGAAACTAGAATAAGGACAATAAAACAGAAAATAGGAAGGTAAATTTTAAAATGACATTTTACTACATGCCAGATAAATCACATTTGTATGAACTCCCTCAGTCTCCCTAACATCCTAGAATCTAAGTACACTTGAGTAACAACAATATGAAGATTTTCATTTGGCATATCGTCTAGCTAGGGAGTGAAACATAGTGCCCACGGATACAGGCAAGCTGTGTGCAGCAGACGTGGTTAAGAATCTCATGCCCAACTCTGGAACTGAACAGTTTAATGACCTCTGTCAGTCTTACAAAGCATTCCACACAAACAACAGCCTACCTGAACTGCACAGCACGAAGAGTTCCAAAACGTAGTGGGGTCCTAAACAGGCTGCTGCAATTTCATGTCCCTCAACCAAGCCATTCGTTTCTGTCAGTTACTCCACCACCAACCAAGAGGTTGCAAGCAGAGCAGAGAAAGTTCAGATCTTGTAACTCAAGTCGATTTGGTTTTTAACCAGCTGTCACAGGTTAGTTAACCAGTTTTACAAACAGAGAACCTAAAACACAACATAAGACTTTCTTTCCATACCTGAGGGCCTAACTGCCTAGAGGCTTGTTGTGAACTGTAACTATAGTAAGGTTTCAAATCCTCAGTCACTCGGCTCCCGGACTGCTAACTGGAATTTCATTCCACATGTGCCCCTCACAATTAGCAGGGTTATTTTAAGGCACTGACCTAAGTTCTCAGAGAATGTAAACTGATGGCAAAGGGGTGTCTAATGTGTCAGTCGCTTGGTTATAATAGAAAGCTCATATGTGACACTTATAATCTGTGTGCAGTGTTTTCTCAACACCCCACTACCTGGGCTTTTACTTTAGCTAAGGAAAAAATCAAATTATACACATATCTTTAAATACCCACAGAGAGCTTAGACCCATCATGAATAAGCACAGAGCAGTTACAGCTTTGTTAGAGATACAGATTGCCAGAAAGTGTAGCTTTCAAGAGAGGCATGCAAGTGACTTGGACAGCTGTTTTATAAAACAATTTTAAATTCTGACTGGCAGTATCCAGACACATGGTGCCTCATTCCACAAAAAGTCCCAGTAAAAGTAAATTAACTGCCCAGAATCTCATCAAGATTATTCATCCCCCTCCCAAAAAAGATTATTCATTCCCTTCTAGGATCTCATAGAGAAAGCTATAAATACAAAAATACTCTAAACATTTTTCATAATTATGAAACTTTGTTTTCCTCTACAATTTGACACATACTACTAAAGCATGCTATTTCTAATAAAGTACTCCACCTACTGGCTAATATGATTGCTTTGTAGACACATATCTCAGAAGAGAAATAACCAAAAAAATTAACAATGGAAGGAAACTGCATAGTACCTGCTTACCAGTAAGTTCCTCCATGCCAGTGCTGAGCATTTGGACTCCAGAAGCAACATGAAATAAATTCACAAACCTTCCAACTTCCTCATCAACTCCCAACTCATGGTTTCCACAAAAGTCAGAATGCCAGGAGAGAATTTGAATTCTCAGGAGAGGGCAGACATAAGTTCAATATAGGGAAGAATTTCCTGGGTTGGAGATTTGCTGAAAACTACTTACAGAAAGAAATCAGTCAAACCTCATTGTCAGAGAAGTTTAAATAAAAGGGTGACTAATATCTGTTAGCTACGGTTAGCCATGGACTCCCAAAAGAGAGAGCACCAAAATGAATAAAGTCTGAAAGTCCCTTCTCCTTCATTGGCTACCACTCTCTCAATTTCTTGACAGTCAGCTCAGTGGTCACTTCCTTTGGAAGCCTCATGACTCTTCTTGCCTGGCTTAATGCTCCCTCCTCAGCGCTCCCAGGCTCTGCCTCTGCTTGACATCTTAATGGTCTCTTCTACCTCCTTCCTCACTCCCCAAACTGGGAACTCTAGTTGTCAGTTGCTGTGTCAGGTTCATCTCTGCAGAGCTGTTTTAAAACAGCACTGGGCCCTTAGCAAGTGTCAATGAATGTTTGCTGAATGAATGAATTCTGGAATGTTATAGAACTAATGGAGCATACATGGCCTCCTTCTGAATTTGACAAGCTACCCCCACATGACTTCTACTTTCCTGATATATTATTAGTTCAGCATGACCAGCAGCTCTGAGGTGACACAATGGATGTCATGTAGACTTCATTATAAAACACATTATAAAACTCAATGAATATCTGATGAAGGAGCAAACAAATGAACCAACCACATGTCAAATCTTTAGTAAGAGTATGCTTTAGAGCCCATTCCCAGCTCCAATCCCAAGCTAGGCTTGCTCTAGTCAGTTCCAGTGATAAATAAGAATCTATCTTCCCCCAGCCAAAAGGCTTTTTCACACAATCCCCTGTCTGTCATACAATTACCCTTTTTCTCCACCATCCCAGCTCCCACTTTCCATAAGCTGAGGTTCTTCCATTTGTGATAATAATACAGAAAGGGCCCAGCAGCCAAAGCCAACTCACAATGTGGATTAATCACAGATTACAATGATGGCATTTCATTGTTATGTGAAAACACCACCAGTTTTACATAAACTAGTGGCATTTTAGCCTTCAAAATCTTTCAAGAATAAGAAAAAAACATATGTTCTATTAGGGTAGTGAAAGTATTTGGACCACTGGCATATCTCTTAGTTATATTTTTCATCACTGGCTTTTATCCATATTTGATAGCATAGCTTGTGGTAATTTTTTTCAAGCGAGAGAGAAAGAGAGATACCCCAGTTCTGTGGTCAGTTATATCCTGGCAGGAAAGAAAAGGAACATGTACTTCACAGGATCCTATTTTTAATTCTCATTTAAATAGCTGTCAGCTCTTGCCAGCACAAAAGAAGAAAGATGACAAAATCAAGATGAGATTTTCTGACCAGAACCAAGTATTAACATCAGTCTGGAAAGCTATGCTATTTGAAAATTTACATATTTCTAAGAGAATTTTAAAAACATCCAAACATAATTTTCCATGAATCTACTACATACCAAAAGTTTATGTGTGTTTCTCTGTGTGTGTGTGTGTATATATATATATATATATATACTATATATATAGTATCCAGATTATATATATGTATATATATATATGTATATAGTATCCAAATAGAGGCATTTGACAAAGTTAACAAGAAGGAGGATTCTTCTAAGATACCTACAAAGGAAATCTATTTCTTTAATAGCTCTCATTGTGAAACATATTCATTAATTTAAATATAATTGTTCAATATCCATTATATTTTAGGCTCTGTGCACAGCTCTCAGAATTTTAAAAATGAGAAGAACAAAATCTCTGTCCTCAAGGAATCTAGAATCTAGAGAAACAGATAAGTAAAAAGTTACAATGTAGTTTGAAAAGCACAGGGCAGACGGTGTCATGAGAACAGGAAAAGGAGGAGGGGCACCTAACTCAGAATAAGACAGAGAAGCCAGTTAGAGGAGGTAAAGCAACAGCTGAGTTCTAAAGAACAAGTAAAAGAGAGCCAGACATGGGCTAGGGGAGAAAGCATTCTAGGAAGAAAAGAGTCACATGAGAAGACCTGAAAGGTTAGTATCAGGCACTTTTTCTGAGGGAGCTGAAAACACCTCAACACCTCAGCTTGAGAAAAGACTAACATGCAAGAGTGGGAATGAGCAGAAAGGCAAGAGATAGGACTGGAGAATAAAATAACCCTGCAAAGTTCAGGCCAGCCCAGAGGAAGGGATGCCTAGGATCATTGCTTGCATGTATCTTATCCTGAACAGCTTCTATGGGCCTTTTAGCAGTAAAGAACTTCAATTAAAACAGTTCAGATAAGTCTTGATTTAGATTGCCATTTGAATCATGAAATATGTGCAGATAAAATCAATTGTTGCTACATAAACATTACATAACTGATGTTTGATATTACTCTCTATATAATATTTACAACCTAATATCTTTATATAAACATAACCTTCATTTTTAAAAGTACACATAATACATTTTAAGGCAATGATTCAGAATCACAAAGTCATTGGAAGCTGGAAATCTTCTGGTTCAATTTCCTCTTATTGTAGAGAAAGAAACCAAGGTCCAGAGAGGTTGTCATTTGTTCCAGTCATATGCTAGAAAGGGGCAGCCCCTGAAGAAGGAAAGAAGTCTCTGAGTATCTTCCATCACATATTGCCTGCCTTTACCATTTACTACAGGGAAGGGGATGTATAACATACATAATTTTATCCTATGGGTTATAGAGATTCATTGTTGGATTTTAAGCACAATACTAAAAGTTTGAGTGAAATCTGTATTTTAGAGGCATCTTTCCTTGTTTCAACAGGAGAGTAAGCATAGGAGTATTTTAATAACTCAGACAAAGGATGATGATAACTCTAAGCAAAGGCAGCAGGGATGGAAAGGACTAAACAAATTATAGAAACTTTAAGGAGATAGAACAGAATTATTTGGTGATCAATTGGATATAGTGGGTCAACATGCAGAGAAGCTAAGGATGAGTAACTCCTCATTTCCTGACATGGATAACTGAATAATCCAGGAGGAAGCATATGGTGGGATGCACATGAAGCATTTAGGAAGAAAGTAGATCCCATGTAGCTTCTGCAATGATGAGAATTAACCTGAAATTGGTGGAGTGATAGCTGCCACAGCCAGATCACCTTCACAGACCTTGGGATACTAAATGGCTTTCTTGGTAGCCATTTTGTGGTAGCCTATGCTACCTTTGTTTCTTTTAGAGGGGTGCACATAAAATTATAATTACTATTCCCACCTAATACTACTATACCTTAACAGTATCTTAAATTGCCATTTTATATTATTTCTTGATTTCTACTTCTGGTCTTAGTAGACTAGCTTAAGCAGACCAACCACTTCACTGAGAGAAACTAGATAAGCTAGACAAACAAGAATCAGTCTGAAGACATCAGGGAGTTACTAAGTCAGCAGGGATTTGAGAGCCTAAGATCCTGCAGAGAATGGCAATCCAGAGAGGTAAGACATTTGGGGTGTTTCTGTGTTACTGGCAAAGTTCTATTTGTCTTTTAATCTAGGTAGCTGTAGGTTAGATGGTTGCTTTAAAGTTTTTCTAATTAAAAGACATTATATATACACATACATAGCAATTTAAAATCATGAAAAAGTAAATATATACTGATAGGAATAAAGGAAGACTTGAACATATAAAGAATAAAGAATACTATGTTCCAGATGAAAAGACTCAAGATTCTTCCTAAATTCAACTGTAAATGTGGCATAATCCTAATAAATATGCCAACAAAATTTTATTTGGTACTAGACAAGCTGATTATAAAATTTAAGAGGAAAAATAAGCTATAAAGTCACAAAACTTATAAGAGAAAAAAAATTGATAAACTCTACTACAGAAAAATTTTATATTCCTATCTGAAATATAAAATGCAATAAAATTAAGAGAAAAATGAAAAATTAAGAAAAGTATTTGCAGATATTTACATTATTGTCTATAAATCAACAAGTAAAACAACAACAACATAACAAGGTTTATGGACAAGGTATTAATATAAAGATTATGCAAAAGGGAATATAACTGTCTTTTAAATATATGAAAAGATATGCAACCTCACTCTAATTAAAAATTAAAACCACATTGAAATACCACATTTCACCCATCAGACTAGCAATATCAAAAACTGGTGAGGATGTGTTGAAGGAAGCATGTTCATATCTTACTGGAAGAGAATATAAATTAGTACAAGATTTATGGAAAACAGTTTGTAGGTATTTATCAAAATTACCATTACAAGTTTTATAAATATAGACAATTATTTGTATGTACCCTTTGACCGAGCAAATTACAATTCTAGAAATTTTTTGCCTATAGATATACTCATATAATAGAAGATGACATTACAAAGTTATTCACTGTAGCAATGGAAATAACATAAACATCCATTAAGAGAAAACTGATTAAATTGTGTTTATACATGTAGTAAAAAATTATGCAGTTATTAAAAAGAATAAGACATCTTTTTATATTCTGATTTGGGATGTTTTCTGAGATGTATTGTTAGATGGAAAAAACCTAACATGCAATATATTTATGTAAAAGATGCAACATTTACATGAAAAAGAAATAATTCATTCATTCATAAATATTACTTGAACATATTTTCTGTGCCAACCACTTTTTTTTTTTTTTTGAGACAGAGTCTCATTTTGTTGCCCAGGCTAGAGTAAGTACCATGGCGTCAGCCTAGCTCACAGCAACCTCAAACTCCTGGGTTCAAGCAATCCTCCTGTCTCAGCTTCCCAAGTAGCTGGGACTACAGGCATGCGCCACCATGCCCGGCTAATTTTTTCTATATATTTTTAGTTTGCCAAATTAATTTCTTTCTATTTATAGCAGAGACGGGGTCTCACTCTTGTTCAAGCTGGTTTTGAACTCCTGACCTTGAGCAATCTGCCTGCCTCGGCCTCCCAGAGTGCTAGGGCCAACCACTTTTCTAGGCCCGTGGAATATAGCAGAGAACAAAACAGGAAAAGATAGACAGTAGTAAATAAAATATAGTATATGTCAGAGTTAAGTGCTCTGAAGTAAAAGAAAAGCAGAATAGAGGAATAGAGAGCCCTAGGGCAGTAGTAAGGATGCTGCTTTATATGGAGTCCTCAGAAAAGATTCTCTGACATGGTGATATCTGAATAGAGACCTAAAGGAAATGAGGGTTAAGACAGGAGGATGTCTGGGGAAAGTGTATCCCAGGAAGTCAGGAGATAAAGTGCATATATTCAGGAATAGGAGTAGGCTCAGTATATTTAGGGAATGGGTAAACAGCTGAACAAAGGAGAATGTAGGGGATGCAGCCAGAAAGGCTGGCAGTGCGAAGAGAGGGACAGACCACATAGAGCTATTACAAGGACTTTAGGCTTTTATTCTGAGATTGGAAACCATCAGAGGATGTTGAAGGTTGGTTTCCTGGGAAGCAGACTCTAAAATGGAGATTAGTATGCAGGAAGTTTATTAGGGAGTGCTCTTAGGATGCCCTGCTAAAGGAGGGGAAGGACAGAAGCAAGCAGGGTTGGGGAAAGTTGGGTTGTAATGCAGTCTCAACTAACATACCAGTTCACCCATAGGGAAATCTGAAACTGGGATGGCCCTTCAAAATGTTCCAAGTTGGAATGATGGGGCCAGGCCTGCATAGCACCCATAAAAATGAATTCTTAAATATGGGATGAAAACTGAGAACACAGTGAGATCATCAGAGGGTAGGAAAAGAGGAATTAGAAATGGTAATTGGAGACAATTTTTCAAGGATTAGTGTCATAAGAGGAGCAAGGAAATTGGGTGGTAGCTGGAAAGGAATATACAAGTCAAGGAAGAGGTCCTTCTCCTTCATGCTGGGGGATATTACAACTTGTTGGCATACTGAAGAGACAGATGCCATTTGTATTTGCTCTGGAAAGGTATACATGAAATTGATAGCAGTGACTACCTCTGGAAAGAGGAACTGTGAGGCAGGAGAACAAGGGTAGGGGAAGGTGTCCTTTTCAGTGTTTACCATTTTATTTATGGTCTTTGAAACTTTGTATCTTTGCATGTATAATCTAATCACAAATTAATCAATAAATAAAACTTAACAGGTAAAGTAGATATATATATATATATATATATATATATATATATATATATATGCAAAAGAGATCCCAAAGTATGTGAAGAGAGTTGGTTACAAGATAGTAACCAACATATTTTTTAAATTATATAAATATCAATATAAATATAGACTAAAAGACTAAAAGAATATATACCAAGTTGTCAACAAAAGTTATCTCTAAAGAATATGAAAGGAGAATTCACATTTATCTGTTGTTTGATGTTTTTTACATTTTTATTAAATATATATCAGAAAAAAATGTTTCGTATTTTTAAAGTATCCTTACCATATATGATTTTGTAAATATGAACTAATTCTCTACGTGGTTTCCTGGTTGAAGCAGATACTTTCCTGGACCAGTAGGGTCTTCAGGCTTGGGTGGTTGGGGATGAGGGCCCAAGTAGAATAAGAATCAGTACTGGTCTGATTGAGTAAAAGTGCATTGAACTCTGGCTTCTGAGAGAGTATGTCTTGCATCACTTTACAAACAAAACCTTGCCTACTGCAGTGACACTTAAATTCAAACACATGACAAACGAAAATAGATTTTTAAAAAATCTTTGTGTACTACAAATCTTTTAGCTCCAGTCTGGTTTATACCAAATCACAAAACTGTTTGCTTCCTTCCCTCAGAATAGTTACATTAGTCACTTTACATAAATATCTACAAATCATGGAAAGAAATTCAACATCAGAAAGCATGACTGACCATGAATGGGTATCTTCATTATGACTAGGGCACAAATGTTTAAGAAGTATGTCCTTTAGATTCTGTGTATTATACTACTGTTTCAATCAATAGACTTCAGGGATTAACACAGATCTTTCTTTGATACAAGATCTTACGTAGAAGAATTTACTATTCAAGTCAATTGTGAATTTTTTTCCTCTTCACCTGTAACCCCAACATTCTCAGTTGGGGCTATGATTTTTCATCCAACTCTAAAGAATAGTTCAGCTACTCTTTCTTCTCAATATCTGACATAGTAGCCAATATTTATCTCTCAACCAAGTAGCTCCCTATCATTTGTTTGTATTATGAAATAGACATTTAGTCAAATACCTCAAAGAAAACTATTAAGAGACACAAGCCAGGTGTAGAGGTTCATGCCTGTAATCCCAGCTACTCAGAAGGCTGAGGCAGGAGGATCACTTGAGGCTAGCAGTTTGAGATCAGCCTGTGCAACATAGCAAGATCCCATCTGTAAAATAAATAAATAAAAATTATCCAGGTATGGTAGTGTATACCTGTAGTCTCAGCTACTTGAAGGCTGAGGGAGGAGAACTGCTTGAGCCTAGGAGTTCAAGGCTACAGTGAACTATGATCAAGCCACTGCCATCCAGCCTGGGTGACAGAGCAAGATACAGTCTCTGAAAATTAAAAAAATTAAAAGAGACACAAACCCCAACTCCAAGGTCCAATTCCCTTACATTTGCAGAAATACTGTTTTTTCCTTTCATAACTCAAGGCACCCTGCAAATCCCAAAATGGCTGCACAGCACGTAAACTGTCACACATCAGTATGAAGAACCTAAAGAACTCTACAACCTATAAACTGCGGAGCTTACAAAAAACAGAAATGTATTTCCCACAGTTCTAGAGGCTGGAAAGTTCAAGATTATAAGGTGCTGGTAGATTCAGTATCTGGTGAAGGTTCTTTCTCTGGTTCATAGATGGCAGCTTCTTGCTATGTCCTCACGTGATAGAAAGGCAAGTGGTCTTTCTCAGGCTTCCATTATAAGAGCATTAATCCCATTCATGAGGGCTCCACTCTTATGACCCGGTCACCTCCTAAAGGTCTCATCTCCTAATACCATCACCTTGGGGGTTCAGACTTCAACATACACATTGGGCGGGATGGGGGGGGGCACACACATTCAGACCTTAGCAAAACTCCATAGTAATTAGTAGAGATTTCCTAAGCACAAGAGTTGTGAGAAAAATAAATATATGGACCCATCTATACTACACACACAAAAAGTTTAGGATATATAATATTAAGTTAAACAAACAATGTATAAAATTGTGATGCAGTCTGAGTCTAATTTATCCATATATCCACAAATATATCTAATTTATCCATATATCCACAAAAACTAGAAAAAGTAAATAGTAATAGTAGGTCTCTCTAGTAGGTCATAGATGATTTTTATTTTCTCTTCATTTTTATAAGAATATATATTATTCATATAATCAGGGAAAAACAATAAAAGTGATTTTTAAAAGAAATTGTATATAATGCTTTTAAAAAGAAGTGGGTGTTTACTTGCACATGCCATATGTTCCTAAGGCTAAATCCACTGAGTCCATGGAATTTCTTCTCAGAAAGCATTCTCTCCATATTCCCAGGGGTCCTTTAACATATCAAATTCTCATAGAAATAGGAGTGGGCAGCTCCATCTTCTCCTCTATTCCCTCTAATTTGAGACTATCTTCCTCCTCTTCGATACTAATTTTATTCTAAGCCAAAGAAAACACATAGTAGAAATCAGGAATTCTTGGCCATTACACCGTTTATGCTTCTCTTCCATTTCCTATCTTAATGCAACCATTTTCTCTCCCTCTATCTGTGCAGCCAACCTCTGTCCATCCCATCTCCTGCCTATCAAACCATAATTGTCTTTCTTCATTTCTAATCATCACAATGTAGTTTATGTATTCTAGGTGAGCCCTATAAAATCAACTGAGATGTTCACCTTTCCCCTGACAGGCACCTATATTAAGGCTAAATCTAGTGTTTTACAAGTTGATTATCTATTTCTGGCATCAAATTACATTTTTGTGTATTTTCTTATGGTAGAGGTCTCCTCTGATGTGTCTTCTACCCCATTTGGCTTTCCCACATGCAGTCCATCTTTTATCTTTGTCACCCAGGGACTGTTAGCTTAGCTTCTGCTGTTTCACATCTTGACTCCAGCTGGAGCTTGGAATTTTCCTTCTCACTATTCACTTACTTAATCATCCAGTCATCTGTTTAACAGAAGGAACCTCATCTCCCTGATATCTAGTCCATAGTTTCACAGATCTGAGCATGAGGTCTTCCTGACACATTTGATGGCAATCACACAGGGACTTGGCTTGTTGGCACACTCATGAGTGTGTGTGTGTGTGATGCTTCTTAGCAACAACATTCACTGATGTTTGCTCTTAATCATTGAATAAGAACACTCAAAACTCCATACATGGCAAATGCTCAGCACATGCCTTTGCTCTGAGACAGAGTTTGCTTTCGGTGTTTAGGGCCAATACCCACTAGGTCTTTAAAGTATGTGAAAGATTGAGAGGGGAGGCTAAACCTCAGCCATGCAATGCCTATTGACAGGAGAATCTAAGACTCTTTCTTCATACTAGCTACATTTATAAAGTGTTTACTATGGACACGCATCATTCTAAGCATTTCACAAATACTATCCAATTTAATGCTCACTGCAGTCCTATGAGGTAGATGCTACCATCATGATTATCACTTTATAGAAGAGGAATATGAGGCACAGTCAGCTGTCTATGCAGCCATGTAAGAAGTACAGCTGGAACTGAACTCAGACAGTTGGGCTCCAAGACTCAACTCTCTTAACTACCACTCTAAATTGCCTCTCAGTTGTAGCAAGATCTCTATAAATAAAAATGCTTCATTGCTGAAAAGATCTGGCTAAATCTGATTCTGGGGTCCAAAGTAATAATTATGCTACAAGACATGTTTGCAAGTCTGTGATACAACACTAGTCTTGATATTACAGCACTAAATTAGTTTTTCAGGACAGACACTCACACACATATGGAAACTAAGTTGCTTAAGAGCTGAGGTTCAACCTGCCAGCCTCAGTCACTGCTAGGGAGAACTATGAACCCCACCCTCAGCTTCCCTCTTCATCTGCTTCTCCTTATAGAGTTTTCTCTCTCTCTCTCTCTATTATTTTTAACAATGATTCAGAAAGATCTTCAACTTGGGGCCCAGTATCTAAAAGTTTTAATCCTTATCTGGTACAAGTAAAATATGGCTAGATAAAAGTCAATGTATAAGAAATAAGTATAAAACCCACTAGGAGACTTGCATTGCTATAAAAATATCTTTGAGGATAATTTACACAAGTAAAGGTATACCTAAACCTCTTCCAGCCCCCATTTTGCTGTTTACTCTTGTCCGAGTGGGGTCTGAGATGACTTTGGGGGATCCTGAATAAGGAGACATTACGCATTTCTCCCTAGGCCTCTCAACTCTAAGAAATTGCTACTGTAAATACACCCTCCTGCCCTAGTCTTCTGTTGATAACCCTTTTAAAAATTAATCACTATGAAAATGTTAAGTGCACGAGGTCAGAAATTTTATCAGTTTTGTTCACTGCTATGGCAAGAACAGTGTCTGACATCTGGTATACACTCAATAAATATTTGTTGAATTGATAAATATAAGATCCTGTAACAGGAGAAATGGCCTGAAAATGGATAAAAATGCTTTCTGTCTTTCTAAAACTTCCCCCACTCCAGGTGGCGTGGGGGTTGGGGGGAGGATGGAGAAGGCGAGGTCATGAGATTATCTTAGCTGAAGATGGGATGACTCAGAACCATCAACTATATTTAAACAGCAATAGCCTGAAGCCAAAAACCTCCCCTTTAAAAGCTCTGTATCCCTGCACAGAGGCAGGACAGTGGTACTGTAAGATGGGAGTCTGCCAACCTCCGGATTTGCCAGCAAATTAATAAATCTCTCTTTCCTTCCCCTCAAACCACTTGTTCTTGTTCTTCTGATCCAGCCTTGGGGACAAGTGCCAAGCTTTTGGTAACAATACTAGGAAATATACCATAGAAATATGTTAAGAACAATATATTAAATGTTCATTTCTATATAGAAACAGAAAAATGTTAAGGCACCAAATAGGTAATAATTATAATATTGTATGAGTACTGCTAGTTAACAGTGGATTTAAAAATTTTTTATAGGTAGTCAAAAGAGGTGAAAACGATGTCTGGCTACAGATTCTGCTCATCAGATTAAGATGTCAGGATGCAGGTGAGTGGGTTGGTTGTATGGTACCAATCCTGCAAACAGAAGCTGGGGTTTTTCTTGGTTCTCCACATTGAGAAAATTCATGAGATACCGTGTTTCCCCAAAAATAAGACCTACCCATTAAATAAGCCCTAGCAGGATTTCTAAGCATTTGCACAATATAAGCCCTATCCCAAAAATAAGACCTAGTGATGGGCTTGACTACACAGCGTATCTGCACAACCCATGCATTTCATCACCAAGTGGTAAAGAAGATAAGCAGCCCTTCTCATCTGCCCCATCGTGACAGCTACTATCCCAGAGGTAACCGGAAAGGTGCGGGCAGCCCCACCAACAAGATCGGCTCCTCCTGGTCAGGTCCAGGCCATCCTGTGCATGCTGCAAGCTGAAGCTTTGAGGAGAAAATAACACATCCCCTGAAAATAAGCCCTATGGTGTCTTCTTGAGGAAAAATAAACATAAGACCCTGTCTTATTTTCGGGGAAACATGGTACTTCTTTTGAAGCTTTGCTCTTCATAGAGTTGTCAATATGCACCTACCATCAGTCTTTCAAGACACCTCGCCCAAATGTCACTTTCGAAACAAGAACAACACACATATTCACTTAAAAATGATGAATTGGGGGCCATGCCTGAATTAGTTGCAGTCAATTTGAAGGCTTAATGGTGAAGCAATTAAGATATCAGCAGGCTCTGTAGACAACCTGAAGGTGAGTCTTAGCATTACTAGTCATAACTGTGGGTCTTTGGAAGTGACCTCTGGGCCTCAGGTCACTCATTTGTTAAGTAAGTTAACTAGGACCCACAATCACTGGGTGAGTATGAAAATGTGATAGAGCATACAAAGTGCCTGACACATAGTAAGTGTTGAATAAAGGTTTGCTGTGACTATTATAGATTCATAAATCATTGAAAGTAAAGTGTAAAAAAAGCACTACACTGAGATGCCCATTCCTTTATACAAGGAATAGTCATCAGACTGTAGCTCTATGTGTTTATTTCTAGAGAGAAAATTTTTTAAAATATAGTTCCTGTGTCTCAAATAAAAATATAAAGTTGAGAACAAATGTGCTAGAGCTGTGGAAGCGAACATATGTACACCTCTTTCCAAAATGAATATAAGGTTAGAGTTTTCATCTGTTTTGCCAAGAAACTGATATTCTTCCTATTCTCCAAAGCAGAAAACATATAAACAAATTTACAGAAATTTAACAGAGATCTGGAATCGAACAAATTCAGGAAAATGAGTCAAGTGCAAATATCAAACAGAATTTCTAAAATAACTATGGGACCCAGTGAACTGGAAATATATTCCACAAAGGAAACTTAAATCCTCATCTCCCTTGGGGGGGGGGGGGTTGCTTGTTTCCTACAAAATGCAATTTCTATTTCTTTCATGTATCTGTTAATTGTAAGCCAACTTCACTTGGAATTTAATTTGGTTACAAATAATTTTGTTTACCTTGAAGCCTTTCTTCTTTCCTCAGAGAATTCGAAGGATGGTATTCAAAGTCACTCAGCTTTTTAACCAGAGAACTTGCTCATATATATATATATATATATATATATATATATATATATAGATTGAACCATGTGAAATTACCTATATTCAACTACATTTGACCTACAAAAACAACAATTTCATATGGTTCCACATCATTTATTATAACTTGTAAGTTGGATGGATGTGGTCTTGGGGAGTACTGGGGGGACAAGGAAGTGGATGGATAAGGAGAAGAGATTTATTCCTTGTAAATGAATTTTTACTTCCCCTCATCAAAGTTGTGTCATAAAAACCAAACACTTGTTAAGGAATGAGAACCACTTCATGTGGAAGGAATTAAATTTTAGCATTCATGAAAAAAGACAATGATGCTCACTTTGACAGCAGATTCATGACCCAACTGTACTGGTGTCAAGGAAGTGTAACTAATAACCAAGCGAAGTAAACAATGGCTTCCTGCCCAATGTGCTGGGATGAAAGCCACATATGTGGTGGTTGAACAAGTTATCTGAGAAACAAGACCAGACAATTACTTACTATCTAAGGCATTAGACTTTCAGTCCCCTCCCCTGAAATCCACACCCCTTCAAATGAACTTTGTCCAGGCAGGCTTACTAACAGTTGGAAAATGCTTGGATTATGAATCTACAGGAATGCAAGGAACAAGCAGCTTGCCCCAAGCTCTTCTTCCCTTTCTGTTTTGTAATTTTCATTAGAGTATGACATTTGATTTATTCTGAGAGCAAACACTATATTTTCTGGTTTTCCTAACTTGAAAACCAGATGGCCTCTTCATTGGCCCCAGGGAAGAGGGAAAACAAATTGTTTTCAACAATTTCATTTGGCTTTCACTTTTCATTTTTTAGTTTTCAGCTAGGCAACTCCATTATTACCTATAGTAGGTGCAACTCAGAGCCTTCATAGGGTGTAAGCAGCCTGCACAGCACACTTCCAGCACATCACTGCCTCTGAGGACCACCCTTCACTTTCTCCCAACTTCACCACGGTCGCCATCCCCAGTGCCACAAAAATCGACATAAGAAACAATCCTAAACTGTCTACCAAGTACAGTGGCTCACACCTATAATCCTAGCCCTTTCCAAGGCCGAGGCAGGAGGATCACTTGAGGCCAGGAGTTCAAGACCAGCCTGGGCAACATAGTGAGACCACATCTCTACAAAAAATTTAAAAATTAGCTGAGCATGGTGCATGTACCTGTGGTCCCAGCTACTCAGGAGGCTGAGGCAGGAGGATCAGGAGTTTGAGGAGTTTGAGGCCAGGAGTTTGAGGTTGCAGTGAGCTATGATCACACAACTGTACTCTAGCCTGGGTGACAGCAAGACTGTGTCTCAAAAAATAAATAAACACATACATAAAAATTTTTTTTAAAAAAGCTCTCACTAATGTTATATTGGAATTAGTGTTTCAAAATTTGTGCTAAGAAAGCTGAAGGTCAATCTTAGCGATCATACAGAATATATAAGCTATTTTCCACATTGCAGTTCTAACATTCCACAGGGATTTATATTTAGGCAAATATATGTATTTGGGTGAGATTCTGGGCTCAACTTTAATCATTCTGAGAGAGAAATAGTCCAGCCAGTTTAAACTGGATTCCACTCTTTGTAACCCATGTGGCATTCCAAACATTTCCAAGCATTAGGATTACATCACTTTCTTTTTCTTTCCTTTAATACAAACAGCCATTATATTCCATTTTCACGACCTTTAAGTTCCCAATATCAAATTACCCAGCTGTTGTTTCAATCTCTCTCAGTTGCTAAGAGATGGAGATGGTGGCAGACGAGACCAATTTTCTTCAACATAGAATTGCAAGTTGACATAAGAGGGAACTAAATTCAGCCAGAGCACAATAAGCCCAACAGTTGGCAGCCAGGCTGTGTGTCTTTTCACAGCTGCAGGAGACAGTTGGTTCAGAGAACCTCGTTGCTATCTCCCTGCCAACATCACTGCCATGTTTTCAAGCATTCTCCACAATGCCTCTCAGCAGTCTTGCCATTTGCATTACAGGATCAGTCTGCTGTAATATTGCCTCTCCTAGAATTAAGTTCCATGGCTAAAGACTGTGATCTTTCCTGGGCTCTTCTTTAATAATAATAATAGAAAAACTACTTGTAGTGAATGCTGTGAACAGCATTAATACTTTTCCTCCCCCTACCCTGCCTTCTGATCAAGGCACTTATTCCCCCAGCTGCCAGGAGAATTGGCTGCTGATTGCACTCAGCTGAGACCCTCCCTGGGAATTGCTCTCAGCTGCCTTACCCAAGGTCACGCCCTTCCCTGGGAGCTTTCCACATCCAATGCCTGCTCAATTGAGGAGGTATAAGTCCTAGGGGAGTAGGCGGAGCTACATCAGAATTCATGACAGGAATGACCCAGGCCTCTGTCACAGCTGTGGTTCAACTTCTCCCTCTGCTTGATTGACTTCCTCACCTCTCCTAAGTGCTTTTCCCAAGGGCTCAGCCCCCATAAACTTCCAGTATGCAGATTTCAGGGCCTTAGAATCTGCTTCCTGGGAACCCAATTTATGACAAAAAGTAAATTCTCAAACCTCTCATTTCTTTTAAGGAACAATCCACTAGGCTTCTATATATTAAAGTCTGAAAGAAATTTCATAAAGACTAGTTTTTTGTGGTTTACTCATAATTATCCCAGCATAAGTCATAACCCAGAATGCCTGACACACTGCACTACCTGTGCTTCCTTATTAGAGTCCAGTAACACAATGTCTACTGTCTCATTCTTAGCCAAACTCGAGTCTTGAAGAAATGTCAATAGAACTACTGTAGGGGGATGGGATGAGAAATTACCTAATGCCTACCATTAATACATACATATACTATTTGGGTAATGATTGTACAAAACACTCAGACTTCACCACTATGCAATACATCCATGTAACAAAACTGTACTTGTACCCCCTAAATCTATAAAAATAATTTTAAAAATAGAACTACTGTAAAATGCAGATATATAAGACAGATAATAAACTATAAAGACAGTTTTTATATCCTGGATGGAGATGCAGATTTCAATTAACACTGATTATGCAATGAAGACATTAGCTGTGGCCCTGGTAGGGGGTACAGAATTCCATCTACCCAAATTAGGTGAGAGACTGTTGGAAGAGTTTGCAATAAAAATTGAATAAAGGTAGAATACACTCAGGGGACAAAAGATGCACTGGGTTGTGAAACTAAGTCCTAGCTGATAGACTCATATTCCTCCACTAACAAGGAAGACCAGATATAATAAGGTTCAGCATGATAATCCACAGTTTACAAGTAACACGATGGTCTTGCTTTCTGGTCCATAGTGTCTTATTACTACACCTATCCATAAATGTGTTACAGAATTGGTCATAGATCAAACAGCTTCTGCTTTCTTCAGTTGTATGACTATGAAACACTAGAAAAATGTAGAAATACAGAGATAATGACATAAGCCTAATTCACAGTAATTTTTGCTAAATTTAGTAGTAAGTTTTACAATTGTAGAGATAATCTTGGTGTTCATTACTGAACATTTTTGAAATCTTTTAAAGGATCTGAAATATAATATTACCTTGAAGTTCTAATTTGAAATGTTTAATAACTACCAGCAATGATTTTAATAAAGGTAAGAATTTGATTCATTTTGTAATGTAAACGAACCTGTTTTACCATAGTTATAAATTTGGTTTATTACATTTTCAAAACTTGTCTAAGTTCATAGAAGTATTTGGCTTAGTTAGGCTTCTAAGTCTATCCTATTATGTATCTAAAGTATTTGTGATCATTAAATGGATTAAATGCTTAGGAAATTTAACTCAATTTTTGAATGACATTTATTTGTTAAACATTAACCAAAACATTAGCCAACTAATTAAACATTAACCAAAAAACAAATGGCTGTGACTTATCTTTTTGGTAAACTTACTAGATTTATAAATAGAAGAAAGAGATGGGTAAGATAAAATTAAAGTTTAAGAAAAATGAAGCTTTAAAATTTCCAACTTTAATAATGCAAGCTCTAAATGTTCCTTTCTACTTCAATTGCCAGGAATTATATAAGACTCACCTCCTACTGTCTGTTCAAACTATGATTCCATCACAGCAAACTTAAATATTTTGTTAGCGTTTACATACCCTAAAATTTCAGAGTTGGCAATTTTCCTCTCAGCTGCTTTAAATGGCTCCCTGATTATGTTTCCCCAGAGATGAGGCTGACAGATCTGGTAGGAAAGGACTGTGCCTTCTTTGTTCAGTCACTGATGTGAGTCCCAATAACAGTGATATAATTTACATGAAATAAGCCATGAGTTAGAGAAGATCACCTAACTTTTTCCAAGAATAAAATATTCTAAAAGCAAAATTGTAAGAAAAGACCTTAGTTTTGGTTTGACTGATGTTCAGTCTTTTTTTGGAGGGGAGTATAAGAAATGTCTAAATCTGTCTTTCTCAAATCTTAACATGCATCTGAATCACCTGAGGATCTTGTTAAAATGCAGGGAGTGGAGGAAGAGACAGATCCTGCATTCCTAACAGTTCCCAGGTGTTGCCTAAGTTCACAGACCACATTTTGGGTAGAAAACTTCTAAACATCAATACTCCAGTTGATGTTTTGTGGTCTTATTTAGTGGTGAAAATTCTGTCAGAAAGGGACAGAATTTTCATTATGTAAATGTTAACCCTGGATCTAATATGACATAATTTTATATTAGTAATTAAATTTGGAAGAATTGATGTTTTGCCATTTAAACATTTGTTCGTTGAAAGAGCAACTGAAGTGAAAGCAAATCAGTAATTTCCCAATATCTACATGCTATTTTATTAGGAAATATAAAGACATTAGATTTGAAAAGCAACAAAATCTGTCGCACATGCATGTCAATAAATGTCAATTCTGATATTTAGGTAACTGAATATGTAATCCTTCATTTTGGAAACAGATGTAATGCAATCTGTATTTCATAATTTGGAAACATCTCTGAGTAGCATTTCTTTGGCTGACAGGCCAAGATGATACTGTTTCTTTTATCTAGAAAGGCAAGGAAAGATAAAGCTATAAAAAGCTTGTTTCTCCATAAACACTAGGTGGTGCTACAATACAAGTAAATGATAAATATACAGCAACTACCTTCTCTTGCCAGGATTCAATTAATGATTTAATTAATCACTAAATCTTGCCTACTATCGTATAGATCTTAAGATTGAAACTGGACAGATTACTGGACATGTTTTAAAAGTTTCCTACTACTAAGAAACACTAGGGATCTATTGGTAGTTTAATATGTCACATAACCAATAGTTTCTTTTAATGTATAAACATCTGTGTGCATGTGTTTTTAAATTCTTCTTCTTAGATTACTAGGGGCAATATCAGTGGTAACAAAGTTTGTTATATACTTCCATACAAAGGCGGCTGTCAAAAACTCTTCTCTTGGAAATTGTTTAAAAGCAACACAAAATCCTCCATTGCTTTCACAGGCCTGCTTCAAAGCAAGTTGATGAACTTTACCAGACAATGCCTAGAAATTACTTCCTGGCACAAGATCTCATAGCAGGACAGAAAAGCACTTCCCCAAAGCTGCATTAGTTCTCACAGTAAACTCCATGAGTCAGGGAGGGGGATCAGCGAATTTTCTGATGGAATGTTTGGTTAATACCTCTTCCAAAAGCATCACATAGAGTTTAAGATAATGTTTTTACACATTCCAGTAAGCAGAGACTAATTTGGACTAAATCTGAATATTCTTCACATGTTATTAAGACTAACTTAAAACAAATGTTCTAAGATCAGCACCCTAGAAATAATGATGCTAATGGAAGTGATGTAAGATTGTTAGAGCAAAGGAGGCAAGTCCAATTAGAACGCAGGACATTTGAAGATTGGCAAGTCTTTGGAGGTGGTTGTGTTGATGGCATGCCTTTAATCAGGAGGAAACCACATGAAGGTAGAGAGTACCTGGGAGAGAGAATGAAGAGACAAAGATGGGAGTTGGGCTGACAAAAAACCCCAACAAAACAAAACAAAAGTCCTGTTTTGCTTTAACTCATGGTAGCACAGAGGTATGAACTAGCAGAGGGTCCTCCTAACACTTAATCTAACATCCTGCAATACCCTGTAATTTCAATGCCTAAGCACAGAGATCTAAACTTGAATCAACAAAGTCTCTAGCCTCAAGATGCTGCCAATCTAGTGTTTCTGTGCCACACTGACAGAGGTGGGCTAAGCTTCACTACCTGAAAGAGCAAGGCATTGTCACATAAAGCATTGGTGTATTCATTTCTTATATGTAGAAAGCAAGGCCATGCAGGGATGAAAACTAAGTCTTAACACCTCAAAAGACATATAGTAAGGAATATTTCTGGCATGAAACTAGCTCTTCTGAATGTGTCATTTCATTTCTTCTTCATTGATGCATTTAGTAAATATTAACAGAGTACCTACTGTGTTCAAGATGCCAGTGTTGCTCTCAATAATTTTTGAGTAGAAAAAAACAACTCTTTCTAGATTCTGAATGCTATTGTCTGGGTTCTTATCCTAGGACTTGCTTACATGCTTTCATTGTAATAACTCCCTTTGCTGTTTCAGTTTATCAAACTCACCTGAATCTAACTCTTTGAAGGGAGGCAATAATTAGTGTGAAAATGAGGGAGAGGGCTTGGAGTGGTGGCTCATTCCTGTAATCCTCCTAGCACTCAGGGAGGCTGAGGTGGGAGGACTGCTTGAGGTCAGGAGTTTGAGACCAGCCTGAGCAAGAGCAAGACCATGTCTCTACCAAAAATAGAAAAAGTTAGCCAGGTGTGGTGGTATGTGCCTATAGTCCCAGCTACTTTCGAGGCTAGGGCAGGAACAAGGATTGCTTAAACCTAGGAGTTTGGGATTGCAGTAAGCTATGATCACACCACTGCACTCTACCCAGGGTGACAGAGCAAGACTTTGTCTCAAAAAAAAACACCAAAAGAAAGAAAAGGAAAAGGAAATGAGGGAAAAGCAATAATATCTATAGCACAGCCAAGAAGAGAAAGGTGACTATAGGAGAAGTGGATGGGGGTGGGGGGAGGTGGTGAAAAAATAAGCCTTCTGAAAAAAAAAAACCAAAATAGAAACTAAAAACAAATAAAACCAGGAAAATTAACATGTAATGACAAAAGGAAAGAAATGGCGACGTTAACCCTGAATGTAAGCAGAGAAAAAGACTGGGTGTCTCATTGAAAAGTAGGTCAGGTGGACCCAGTGGCTCATCCCTGTAACCCCAGTTCAGAAGGCTGAGGCACATTCCCCTCTCCTTGGTTTCCTGGAAACTGACAGATCTAAAGACTTGATCATATTCGGTTTTCTTTTCTTTTGGCAAGACTAATTCATGCATGGTGTTGTGTGGTTTTGTTGAGTTGTACATGGTTGTCTTTATTTTTGTGATTTTCATCAGCCAATGATAATCACTGCCAGAAGTCCTTACATGGATGTTTCTCCAATCATTCTGATTACCTAACATATATTCTACAGGGGATTTCTTAGTAACTATTCATAAGAATAGTTACTGACTTCTTGTAAGTTTGTCTGTGGCCTTTATACTCAAAGTTCTATTAATATTTGGCTGAACCCTTAGCTCCCATTTTCCTAAATGGGAGTATCCTAAATATATTATTCTATTGTCTTCTAGAAAAAAAAAATCAGCTGACAAAAATTCTGGTGACGATCTGATGTTCTTTCCCTTATTAACGTAGTGCTTGTTCAGCCTGGATGATCATAGAATTTTTTTTCTTCTTTTATTTAGTTTTTCCTTTTTATAATCCAATGTTTTTTTTTTTCATTTTCCAGGTAGACTTTGTATAGTCTCTTTCCAGTATGTAATTTTAAATCACTTAAAAATTTATTTCAGGAAACTTTTCATGAAGTTAGAAAGGTTAATATGGTTCTATTCCACTGTTTTAGTTTTGTTTCTTGGGAATTCCTAATATGCATATGTTTAATCTTGGTAATCTGCCTGTATCTATCATTTTTCTCAAATCCTTATATCTTTATTTATTTTTTACTGAAGTGTAGTGAACACACAACAGAATTCATCCTCTAGAACATTTCCATCACCCCAGAAAGTTCTCTAATGCCTCTTTGCAGTCAATTGCTACCCCCTTACTCATGTATACATACTTCCATTTCTAGCAACCACTGATCTACTTTCTGTCCCCATATTTTGCTTTTTAGAATGTCATTTAAATGGAATCACACAGCATGTAGTCTTTCTTATTTCATGTAGCATAATGTTTTCTTGAGATTTATTCATGCAGTTACATGTACAAGTAGTTCATTGTTTTTATTGCCAAGTAGTATTCCTTTATGAATAAAATTTTCTTTATCTTTTCACCAACTAATGAGTATTTGGGTTGTTTCTAGTTTGGGGCTATTATGAATAAGTCTTTCTCCCTATCCATAGTCTATTTTTCTTAAGGTATTATCTGTTGTGTTTATTTGCCCTGTGTTCCTTCCTTCTAGCATAGTTTTCATTCCTGAAATTATTTTTCCTTTTATTCTAATTCTTTCCTGAGTTTTTTTACCTTTCTTTAAAAATATTCCTTCTCTTCAATTATATTTCTGAGTTTTTCTAATTCTGATTCATGCTTTTATATAATAGCTTCTATCATTTTCTTAATTGCTTTTGGCTCAGTTGAAAATACTAGATATCATTTTCACAAGTTCTGTGGGCATATCTTTCTGACATGTTTTCATTGTCTGTAAGGATATTATTCTGTTTCTCATTCTTTTCTTTAAAAAAAAAATCTTTATACAGTAACCAACCCTTTCTGTTGCTCATTTTCTTCATTACTATTGTGACTACTACTTTCAAGGACATCTGCATTTACAAATAATATAGGAAAACTTCCTAAGGAAAGAATATGTAAAACCAAGTATAACAACAGCAACACATATAATTATACAGCTTCTGTTATCTGTGGAAATTACTGTCCATGAATTTCATAAAGTCAGTATTTATCCTTACCTTACTGAAGAAGAAATTGATATTCCAAAATTTAAAATCTTCTTCAAGTTTATAGTGAGATAATATTATTACAACTCGAAGCTCCTAATTATCAGACTATGTGTAAACATGTACATCATTAGAACATAGATCACCACCCTAACCTGAAGAATTATCTTTTTAAAGTAGATTTTACTCTGCTTTAGGTTCCATTTTTTGAAAGCAAATTTGAAATATTTCTGACTGCTATTATAGCTCCAGGGTCATAAAAGACTTTCCATTCTGAACAACTTAACTTTCTTTTATATACTTACATATATTTGTCAAGGCTTTTCATTCACACTAATTTGCTATCAAGTAGGCAGATGTAATAATATATGACTTTGGTCATTAGAAAATATCTGTAGCATATTGTATCTGACAGAATCCCTAAATGGCAAAGTAAATAATTGTGAATTCCTGAAATGATGACCAGGTCAGTCTTGCAAAGTTAGGCAAGGAGGTCTCAAGCAAATGAACGAAAGAGAAATGTTTAAATTTTCTACTTTGGCATGATGTGGGTCCAAATTATATAATTAAGGCTTATGGCCTTTGAACAGAGATGAAAATGCCACCAGAACAATTCAGAAATTTCATGTTTGTGACATAGATGGAAAACATGTGGTCCAGAGACCAGGCCTTGTCTGTGCAGCTTCACCAGGCGCCTGAACTCTATCAGGATGTCAGCGCCAGCAGCACCCAAGGAAGAATTTCCAGTGTGGTCATTACACAAGTATCTTTCTGTTTGGTTTCACTCTCTCAGCTAGCACTGTGTTGAAGTCCTAAAGTTGATCCTAGATTAACAAGAAGCTTGAGATTTTTTTGAGCTCTGCCTGCCCAGCACATTGCTGGGTGTGATGGGAGAGGGAGTGCTCTCACCATATTTGCTGTCAGTTATCCAAAGCAAGGTTCTAATTCTGAGTTACCTGCACTCCACACAAGGGCCATTTGAGGGCCAAACAGTGAAGCAGATAAAATAGGGTTCAGAGTCATACCTAATATTGCTAAAAATGTCCACTGCCGAGGAAGCTTCAGGCCCTTCCACTTTCCCACTTGATCAATACTCTTCTATATTGTATTTCTTCAGGCCCCACTCAGTAGATAGCAAGGCCCTCTTGAATAGATTAATTCAGTAGTTGTCCAACCTTGTCATTACTAAGAAACCTTTTGTGTTAGCTTTCTCACTGTTAGCTTTTTGTTAGCTTTCTCACCTTTCCCTAGAGGTTTCCAGTCCTTTTAAACCCCATGCTTTGAAAGATTGAACAAACTAAATTTATTCAGAAATGATTAATTTATTTTTCTGTTTTTCCCATGTAATCAATGACAAATGTAACTGCTGCTCAGAGTTCCCTGGCTAATATGAGATAAGAAGTGTTAGTTACCTCATGGACTTGATATAATTTCAGACAGAGGGCAATAAAAAAAGTCAGTCTGTGAAGCCATATTTTGGATAAATGTACAATTTCCATCACATATTTTGAAGTTTTGAAAGTAGTTTGAAGATTATCACTTATTTGGGTATCACAGATTGAAGATCACTGATTTTTTCATATTAAATTATTGCTCCTAATGCATGTTATTGCCTCTTCTTGGGTAAGATAATATCTTTCTTTGATTAAAATACATATAATTATTAGCACTAAAAAAGTAGCAAGTCCATTAAGAGTTATATTTGAGGTCCATGGACAAGATCCAATTCTCTGACTCGAGTTATAACCAATTCTGCCTGCCACCCACAGATATGTGACAATTTACCTATTTTGAGACAGATATTTTGACCCAGCTATTTGATAAACTATTATTGAACCATAATATAAACTTCATTGACTGATATTTAACATCCACCAAAATTATTTGTTTCAATTTGATAGCACAATTCATTTTAAAAGGCTTGCTATCAGCCACATATTTTTGTTACTTTATAATGAAACAAAAATTTTTGCATGTTTACTTCTGAAAACAGTTGTATTTGGTGATTTAAGTAGTATTACAGCTTGGTACTCTATATTTTGGTTTTTATAAAAAGGATTTTGATATATTTTTGTTCTTTTTGAAGTCAATTCAACTATATTCTATAGCATAAAGACAATATTTCTACTTTTTTTCATTTTGAAAGACTTGCCAAATTAAATACAATGGAACTAATGACATTCAAAGTATCTTAAGACTGTGCAGCATTAATTAAATCATGGTGAATTTTGCTTTTTATATAAGCACTGTGATGTTTCAACCAATTTCAATGGATTCCATTGGCATTGGCACTATTATTATACTCGCTTTATAATCAAATATAGTCATGCATTTATCAAATCTTAACCACTTCTAAATTTTTGAAATGTATATATATCTGCTCTTTTCTACATATGCTCCTCCACCATTAAAAAAGCAGAAACTAAAAACAAAACAAAATACCTTCAGCTCTTAAAAAAAAAAATGCCAGGTAAAGGTTATAATAAAATCCCTCTCTCGATCCCTTATTCTCTCAAAGTGGCCACTCGGAATGTCTTCTTTGATCAATCACCTTCACTACCAACCCATCTTATCTAGACAGATAGACAGTCAGTCAGTACTTTCAGTCATTTGTTTAGCATTTACACTTCATGTACTTCCAAAGTAGGTTTAGGGCAGTTTGTAAGTAAGTATTATGTAATTTAAAAACAGGACAGAACTAATAAAAACAGATCAGAGTAGATTTAAAGGAGATAAAGGGAACAGGGACTACAAGGTTTACTATATTTTTTTTCCCCTAGCATCAACATCATAAAGGAAAATTTTGCTTCAAAAAAAAAAAAAAAAAAAGGAGAAGGCAAGCAAATTTATTTGCAGATTAATTTTCAAGCAAGAATTTCTTGATATTTTGAGTAAACCATGCTCGATGACAATTTGGCAACTACACTGAGACAATATTCTAGTGGATAATTCTCACATCCACATCATCACTATCCAATTGCATTAAGAAAAACACACAACCCAATTTTTAAATGAATAAAAGAAAGCAAAAAGAATTAAAATAAGGAAGCATTTATGTTGGGGAAAATAACCTTATTCATTCCAAATCTACAATTATATGCCTTTTAAACTATATATATAGCAAAAGGGAAATCTGAAATAAACAACTCTTTAAACACCTGAAAATGTATTATCTGCATCATTTTACTTCATATAAAAATCAAATTTTCACTGTAATTTATCTTCCTGTTGATTTGACCCAGCAAACTTTTAGTTCTTGCCTCATGTTACCTCATGTTCTATTGCTTTATAGTTGAAAATATCAGCAAGGGCGAGACCAAGTGTTCCCCATGTATATAAAGTCCTGTGGCATTGTAGTCAGGCATGGCCAAATGAGAAGTTGTATTTTGCCCAGAAACCTTGCAACCCTTTGGTTCCTGCAGAAGGACAAGCATTCTCATTGGCTGCACTCTAGAATATGATGTAGTGGAGGGAGTCTTCCCTTTCTAAATTTAAGAGTTCTCCTGTTTCAAGAGAAGATACAGATACAAAGAAATAGGAGGGCCATCAATCTTAATTTCTCTAAGTTATATATTGCTAGCAGCTATCAGACATTCAAAAATAATAAAAATAATAATACCAGTGAGAACAGATCCCAAGGGAGGCCACTGGGGATAGACACTCAGGGAAAGGACTTTGAGGCATGTTCAGTTGGTTCTCGGAGGGCTTAGCCAACTGGTTGGTTTTACAGGCTGATTGAAATTTCCTGTATAACTTTATGCTGTCCGTACTCATGTTTTCTTGTGTAAAGTCATAAAGTGAATTAAAGTTAAGACATGAGCTAAAGAGAGAAACTCGGAGAGTTTCTAAGGAATGCTGTATAACTTGAATGCCATTCAGGAGAAACAGATTTGACTTGTAATTTGGCTTAAAGAGTTAGTTTGAAAAATTCTATTATCATTACAGGAATTTCAAGTGGCTAATAAGAATTTGGCAGCCTGATTTTCAAATGGCCCAGTTAGCCTACACAAGTATTGATTTCAAGAATAAACTTCTAGATAACTATTATCTACAAAATTTACTATCCTTCATTTGAGGGATAGTAAAAATCCTGCCACCTCATGATTGCATCATTAGAGCGGTGGAATACAGAGGAAAGGACACTGCTTGGAAGGTCAGAAGGCTGGAGTCTAACTTAGATTCTGCCACATGTCAGCAGTGTAGACCTAAGAATTCATTTAACTTCTCTGGGCCTCTGCTTTCTCATTTGTAGAATGAGGAGTGAGTAGAGTTGGATGATATCTCACTCCATTTTTGTCCCATTCTAACATGAAAACAAGAAGTATCCCACTTCTCTAAATGTCCTTGTATGGAAAATCCTAATTTCATATTGGTGTGCTTATGTCAATAATAAATGATGTTTCCAAAGCCAGGGGTTTCATTTCTATGAGTAGGTCTTTAATGGTCATGTTCTTATTACCACCACTACCACCACCATTCCTTGAGTATTAAACTAGGTCACAGAGGATTCAGGGTCCCTAACTTCCATCCTTACAACTGAAAGATGGTTTAATGACATGAAAGTACCACTTTCCTTTAATTTAAAAAATATATATTAATATTATTATAATTAATAATATATTACTTTATTCGTATCTCTTAACTACCTAGAAAGGTAAGTGGTAGGTACTATTATTCCTATTTCAAATAGAAAAATTAAATGAGACTTAGAGAGGTTAGTGATTTGCCCCAGTACATGTGAATGTACTCTTGTAACCAACCAAGGAAAAGTTTATTGATATAGTCTCTGGAGGACAGTTTAGCAATACATACCAAAATGTAAAACATGCTAGTCTTTGATCAAGCAATTCCAATTTTAAAATATTTGAGACACATACACATAGTGTCTGTATGATAATAGTCACAATACTTTTTATAATAGGGAAAAATCAAAGCAATTTATATGTCTATCAATAGGAGACTAGGAGAATAAGTTAAAACACATCCAGGCAGGAGGATACTATGCAGCATTTAAAATGATAATACAGAGTTATAGTTAATAAAATAAAAATATGGCCACCACTTACCTTTGAGTTAGAGAAAAGAAGGTTAAAATATCAATCAGCACTATCCAGTAGAACTCTCTTCAATTATAGAAATGGTTTTCTTTGCTGTCCAATACAGTTGCCACTAAACACAATTAAAATGTGGCTAATCGGCCGGGCGCTGTGGCTCACGCCTGTAATCCTAGCTCTTGGGAGGCCGAGGCGGGCGGATTGCTCAAGGTCAGGAGTTCAAAACCAGCCTGAGCAAGAGCGAGACCCCGTCTCTACTATAAATAGAAAGAAATTAATTGGCCAACTGATATATATATAAAAAAAAATTAGCCGGGCATGGTGGCGCATGCCTGTAGTCCCAGCTACTCGGGAGGCTGAGGCAGGAGGATCGCTTGAGCCCAGGAGTTTGAGGTTGCTGTGAGCTAGGCTGACGCCACGGCACTCACTCTAGCCTGGACAACAAAGTGAGACTCTGTCTCAAAAAAAAAAAAAAAAAAAAAATGTGGCTAATGTAATTAAGGAATTGATTTTTTTCAGTTTTATTTATTTTAATCAAAAAGCCACATGTCACTAGTGGTAGCTACCACATTGGACAGTGAAGTAGACATATTATTTTGTGTGTCACTATATAATCAGAAAAGAATATTAAATGTTTTATTTAAACATCTACAACAAAATCAACCAACCTATGTCTGGGAGACGACGGGTATCTAGAAGATACAGGAATAAATTAGCCAACAGCAGCTTTACCTAAAGAGCCTACAACAGTGTATGTTTTATACGCACAGTTTATATACCTTGTGCTAATTTGGCAAGTTTCCTAGCTACTAGCAAATAAATAGCTTTATGCCATGAAAGCTATATCTTTTGTGCTAGCTCTGCAGAACAGACCAAAAAGAAAAAGTGATAAATGAAAGGAAGCAGAAAATGGAAGCTTTAGCATTGAAAGCAGGAACAGATTTTTTTAAAAGGATGATAAATTATTCAACTCATTAAATGAATTTGTAGTAATTAGGAAGATCATGTTTTCTACTTATAAATTTTTATTATATCAAAATGTACTGAAGCAACACATTTTATAAGCAAAATAACCTTATATCTCATAAGCAAAATATCTTATTTTTTTATATACCCGCCAGTATAAAATTTACTCTTAGGGAATCATGCAAACTAGCTAAAGGTTAATTTGACTTTTAAACCTGCACAAAGTGGGAAGGATGTTCGTTCACGGGTATTTCCAAACTCCAATCTGTTTGCAAACATAAAGCAAGAGAGCCGACCAATTTTTTCCACTACCAGATTATTAGATAGATGAAACATAACAATAAAACCACTTTCCTCATTTGTGTTATTCTAAGTATTTTGCTATTATAAATAATAGGTAGTAAACATATTCATATGGAAGGCTTTTTTCTATATTTGGAATTTAAGGAAGACTTCTTAAAGACTAAATTAATTGGCCCAAATTGTAGCATTCTTAACAGTAAAACTATAATTAACCAAGGTCCTCAATTAATTGGATCCCCTTTCATTTCACTTTTTAGTAAGAAAAAAATCCCAATTAGCCAAGCATGGTGGCATGTGCCTATAGTCCCAGCCACTCAGAAGGCTGAGTCAGGAGGTTCACATGAGCCCAGGAGTTTGAGGTTGCAGTGAGCTATGATCACACCACTATACTCTAGCCTGGGTGACAGAGCGAGACCCTGTCTCAAAAAAAAAGAAAAAAAAATCCCAACAAAAGATATTGAAGAAAGCAGCAAACTTTCAGTGTAAATCTCCTAATACATCTAAATCTATAATATTCTATTATGTGAAAATAATGTTCCACATGATAACTTCTAAAACTGCAATATCTTTAACCCTAAGAAAGCTTTAGGTATGCTCAGTACTATGTACTTGAAATTTGGAGAAGAAAGTGTACTAATACACAGTAAAAATTTTAAGTATGATGGAAAGTCAAATTTATTTTTTATTTCATTCTGTTAACTAAAAATTTCAAACAAAATATGCCCTGTCCCTTGCAGGCCTTGTTAATTAAGGCTATATTTTATTGCATTTTAATGACCAAAAGTAAATTATAGAAGAGCATATTATGATTGGTAATATATGTACTTGCCCAATACAAACACACACACACACACACACACATATCAGCTCATCCTAATATAGTCACAAAAGTAGCAAGCAGTGTTCAGACTGGGAAATAATCATAATTAGAACTACTAACATTTATGTAGCATCTGTGGGATTTCAAAATTCTTCTAAAGAATGATCTTACTTGATTTTTACAATAGCCTTTAGAGGTGAATATTTACAGCTAAGGAAATTACGGCTAAATCACTGAATTTCTTGGTGTCTGACTTCCAGTGGGTAGCAGAAACAGGAACAGAACCAGGCCTGCCATCTCCAAATCCTGAGGCTTTCAACTCTGCCTCACTCCTGGCACTGGCCAGCAGGGAAGGAGGAGGCAAAAGGGCAGCAATGACACAGCTGATTCTGGCTGATTTGAAGAACTCCCATTTCAGCCTTAAAGCTGGTTGATGCCAAAGAAGTATCAAGCTTTCATTGCTCCCAATGCGCTCCTGAAATCTCTGAGGCAGCTTGGACTAACTCAGCCATCATCAAGAAAGGGCCAGGACAACACAACATACCCTATAAATTCCAGAAGACGGCCACAGCCCAGTTTTAAGAACACCTTTAACTGTTTTAGCAGTTACAACATATGTGCTTGAAATCTAGTTTCTTCTACTTGAATTCTATTAGCAGTCCTCAAGCCATACGACTCAAATCAAGAACTGGCAGTTTATTGGCAAGATCTCTTTCTGAAGCCTGTCTCTTCCATCTCCCATTGATGGGACCAGAGCTTTCCTTTTCAACAAAAAACCTTTTCTAAGAAAGCCCCTGGTATTTATTCTTGGTGTGAATGTAAGCTAATGCATTACTTATCCCAATGACATTGATTTTTAATGCTTTATCTGTAATTACAGAAAGAAAGCCTCTGGGGAAGGTAAAGGAAATTTATGCTTTAAAGAGCAGACTAAGGAGTTGATTTTTCAAGGTGAAGATCTCTCCTGCAATCCCACCTTCTACCTAGGGACTGGGGGTTTCCCCAAAGCCCTTGACATTCAAGTATGTGAAGAAACCTAGCGCAAACAAAAATCCAGATGGCTCTTTTCTACTAAACACAAGACTGTGGAATCAAGTATGCATTTTTAATATCTATCTCTCTCTCTCAGAATCATCCATTATGAAATCAGGAAAAAGTGAACTGAAAAAGCAATATGATATAGTACACTATAGCTGTTAACTTGGAGTCCCCAGTGAATGAGTTTCAAAGAGTATCCTGAAATAGTATGCAAAATATTATAGACATATGTGTGCAATATCTTGAGAAGATGGTTTAGTGTTCATCAATCACATTCTCAAAGAAATTACTAATTTAAAAAAGGTTAACACAGAATGTAGGATTAGAAGACCTAGTTTTCACTCCTAGCTCTACTACTGTCTAGCTATATGACCTTAGGCAAGTCAATTAACCTCTCTGTGACTCAGGTCCCTTGCCAGAGGGCCAAGTATTATTGTAAAGATTAACTGGGATGATGCACGCACTTTGAGGAAAACAAAGATAAAGGCTAAGTAGCTGGTTAATATTATTACTAGAAGAGTAAAGGACTTCAGGTACTTTAAGAGGAAGAAAGAGTCCTCCTCACCAAGATGCAGAAAGAAGAGACTGGGGATCAAGGACACAAACTTGGCAGAATTGACACCAGGGACCAGTTTCATGGAAGACAGTTGTTCTATGGACGTAGGGTTGGCATAGTGGAGTGGGGGTGGGGATCACCTTTTTGGCTCCACCTCAGATCACCAGGCGTTGGATTCTCATAGGGAGCGTACAACCTGGATCCCTCACATGTGTAGTTTGCAGTGGGGTTTGTTCTCCTATTAGGGTCTGATGGGGTTTGTTCTCCTATTAGGGTCTCCCTCACAGATCTGATAGGGAGCAGGGCTCCAGGGAAGATGCCAGCGAGGGGGAACGGCTGTGGATGCAGATGGGGTTTCACTCACTCTCCCTTCTCTGCTTGCCTCCCGCTCTGGGGCCAGGTTCCATCCCAACCTAGGAGTTTGGGACTGCAGGCTTAGTGTATGCCTGGTTATCTTCATAAAGTGTTATGGCTAGAAGGTGCTCTTTAGTTCTGTTGCTTTACAAATGGAAGAAGCTGAGACACAGAAAAGGGAGGCATTGCCACATCATAAAATTAGTAACAAAACTTGGATGCCAGATTTTGGTTCAAGTCCAGGCAATTCAGAACAAAGAGAAGCTGCCATGAGGTATTGTTATCCAAGTACAAACAAAAATCTCTCAGCTCTGCCTGGTTTATAGATGTTTTTCCTCCTTGAAATAGGACCGTTGGTCCCAGGTATTATTAATCAAGATGTCACTGCATTTCATTTCTAGTCCTTCCCATTTGTTCTCCTTAGTACAGAGAAAGTAGTGTGCATGGTTAGATTTATGATTGATTTAAATATCTTAGTGTACCTGTTTTAACCTTTAATACCAAGACTCCCACAGTAGCAGCTATTAAGAGAGAATTCCATGAGTAAGCACATTCTCTCACTTGGATGGAGAATGGAAGTAAATGAATATTAAGCTGCCAACTGGTCCAAGATGGAGTTGGGATCACAGTTCCACTTTCTCTCAAATATTAATATGTCACACAATGAAAATTTTGAAGAATTGAATTCATAAAGGACTTTTATAGGGCTTTGAGATTTAATTTGGCTCAAACTTTGGGTTATATTAACTGGAGTCTGTTGTCTTTGAAGAAACTTAAGGCTCTTTAACACTCATTCTTATTACAAAAAATGTCAAATTTTGCTCTGAGTTAATTCAGGCAAAATTCTGTTTTTTCAGCCAAGCCCTAACCTCAAAGCTTCTATGAACAATAATACTAACTTTAAAATGCTTGTGAGTACACATTTTATTATTTCTCTGAAATATCCTTGGGAATTTATGGTTTCCCCAGCATGCTAATGCCACTTAGAAAGAGCAAAAAGAAAATTTTAAATGATATGTGAAGATCCAATCAATTCATTAACCAAAATAGTGTTTGCAATTTTATGTAAAGTAGTAGAAGAGCCTTCCCTTAAAAAGTTTTTAGACTTGTTTGAAGAAACTACAAAACAACATATGAAAAAAAATCAAATAAAAACGCCAGGTAGTAAACACTGATGGTAAATTATGAATCAAGATACTAGATGCTCATAGAGCAGTGTGTCTGAGCATACACCAAAGCTTTCCAGTAGAGAGAAGAGTGTTGCTAGGCATTATGTGACTAGTTTGAAGTCAGATGTGATGAGAATAATTGTAAGTGTAGAATTTATGCTGTGATGTCTAGCTGGGGTAGACATGATATAAGGAAAGAGAAATATAATCATCTTAAATAGTTTCAGTTTGGGATAAGAGTTTTTGGCTATCTTTGGCTAATAAATCTATAAAACATCAATAAAAGACCACAAACGAATAAAAAAGAATCAAGTTTGATGAGTGATAAAACATTTGCTTTTTAAAATAAAAGCAGAAACCTTAAAATTCTATTAAATAAATGCATAATCTTTATAAAGTTTTAATCTTTTAAGGTTCAATCAATTTGTTCTAGAAACCTGCAATGCATTTATGGAATTGCCTTTTAAAATATATAGTCGATTTTAGGATAACCACATTAAACAGGTATGAAATATTTATTCTTATATTTATGATCCTGTGACAAAAAAATATAATTGCTGTAGATGGGTAAGAGATGCTAATTATAACATTTCTGAAAACCTTAAACAATATCTAAATGGATGTCTGTCTTCTAGATCTGAGAAGATTCATCATTTCTAACAATATATTTTTACATATCTACAACTTAATTTATGAAATTTTCAAAAGAAATATTATTTTTAAAATATTGACACCTCAGGCTTATAACTAATAAGAAGAGATACATATACATGTAGAGCACAAAAAACAGAAAGAAGAAAAATGAAAGCATGAAATCACATGCATAAAAAATATCTTCTGTATTAATACATACAGAGTTTAGATTCTTTTTTATTTATCTAGCTCATTATTTATTGTAAAAGACATAATCCAACAGATATATATATATATATATATATATATATATATATATATATATATATATATATACTTAAGGGAGAACTACCAGAAGTAACACATTTGTACAGAATCCAGCAAATCAAGTCCACACAGGTATTTACCAATACTTTTTGCCATAATAAGGTAACTGTGTACCCACTTATACAAATCCTACATTTGTCTGTACAAAATATAGTACAGAAAAATTCAAATTAGCTAAAATAACCCATATCTTTGAATGCCTTCTTGAAGTAACCATTCTTTAATAAACTCAAGTTTTTTTAACCAATATGACTTACCTCTAAATATTCATTGATGTACTATTTTTGAAATTGCAAACAGAACTTTTGTGATGAGGATTTCTCCCCCAAGTCATATCCCTAAAGTGAAAAATGTCCAGGATGCCCTGTCCCAGGACAAACAAAATCAAAATAGGCACACACTAAGATTTACAGTGTAGATTGGGAACTAACTCTCCCTAAGGAAGATCTGCCAATTATTCACGCATCTAAGTCCATTAGTTTTCATTTGATCATTTCTTGTGTATTTAAAAAATGTAAAAGAATCACATGGCATAATACATTTAAGGTATATAGGCTAGTGTCTGGTATGTACTTAATTCCCTTACTTTCCTTTACTTGCACTGACTTTATGAAGTCACTTGAAAAACTGAAGAGGTTCAAACAAATCATGCAGAAGCCTTTGCTCCTAAAAAAGTGACTTTAAATCCCTGACTGTCTGGTTGGGAGGAAAGGGAGCATGAATGGAAAAAGCAAGATGTATCCAAAAACTCTCTGCTCAAAAGTCTCTCCTTCCATGGGTTATCGGCTTTGGCTGTGCAGTGAAATCACCTGGGGAGTTGTTAAAATACTGATGCTGAGTTCAAACCCAGATTCTGAGGTAGCTGGTCTAGAACAAGGCCAGAGCAATGAGTTTTTTAAAGTTTTCCAAGAGATTTTACCATATAGCCAAAGGTAAGAGCCAGGGTCTCTACACATCCCATACCTGGAAATCAATTGATTTGTTAATGTTTCTCGTTAAAGATGTTCATTTCTTGTTCCACCCACTTCCATGTTGGGATACTAGTAATTCACACCTGAGTACCATTTCACTTTAGATCAAATGCTTCCCTTCTTTTGAGATTTAAAATTTTGAAGAGGAAAGAGTGGGCAAGGTAGCAGGAAACAACAAAAAGAAGGAAATAAGTTCTCACCCTATTCAGGGTATGACACCCACTACTCAAACAGACCCCAGGACTTTATTTACATCCCTACTTCAAATTACTCACATTCTTGCTTGTGATGAATAAAAATACACACAGGTTGGATCCTCTTATTAATTAAAAAAAAATGAGCTCCCCCACCCTTGTACCATTCATCTTAACTGTCTAGTACAAGAAAACCAGAACTATTTTATTTTTGGTAAGAGATGGGATCTTGCTGTGTTGCCCAGGCTGGAATACAGGGACTATTCCAAGGTGTGATCTCACTACTGATATGCACAGAGAGTTCTGACCTGCTCTATTTCCAACCTGGACCAGTTCACCTCTCCTTAGGCAATTTGGTGTCTGCCTCTCTGGGGAGGCCACCATATTGATGCTGAACTTAGTGTGGACACCCAATCCACATAGTGCACTACAGTCCAGAATTACTGAGCTCAAATGACTCTGCCACTTCAGCCTCCTGAGTAGCTGAGACTACAGGCTCTTGTCACCATGCCTGGCATTACCTTATACTTGATAATGACTTAAATTTCTCATACCTGTAGAGGGGTATGAGGCCAATGCACTGAAGTAGAAAGAATGTTAGACTTGAGGCTCAAAAAGCAGGATGTGATGTCTAAGCTGATCACTTACTAACCTTTAAGACTCAATTTCCTCATCTCTAACATTGGGTTGTTGTGAGGATTAAATAAGATACTGTAAGTGAAACTCCTGGTATATATTAGGCACTCTATGAATGCTACTGAACTGAAAACTCTCTAGACAAGGAAAGGGTTAACTTATATTGTTTCTCTGGTGATTGCTCCTATAAACATCTAATCCCCTGAAACTACAAAAACAAATGGCTGTTGTTCAGTGATAGCTCATAGTATCTTATTAAACAAACATTTTTAAGTAACAATCCCCAATAACACTTCTTTCATCAAAATAATGCTTGTTTCTTCAGATTTTTCTCACTGGACTCATTTTCAAATCCTTTTATGATATTTATCACTTTTCTCTAAACTCTGTTTTCATCGTTTCTTTCAAATTGTGAAGTCTGTGATAATCCCCATTTTCCATGCTACTTTTGCTAATTAAAGACTACACAGCTTTAATCTGGTAGACTTGTTGAGCCATCTTGACAATTAATGCTTCCATTCTGAACTCTAAATACATTAATGCATATGCATTCCTGAATACTCAAAGATCTTCCACAATAGTATGTCAAAAACCACCAACATTAATTTTTCCAGGTTTCCTTTCCCATGTCTTAACCAAAGCATTCATATGTAGTACAAAAGAGGTGCTAGGTCTGAGACTTAGATCATATACCAAAATCATGATGAAAATGCATTAATCATTCAACAATCAAAAAGTATTTATTTAGCATTTAGCCTGTTTTCCAACATTGGAAAGTATGGGGGGAATAATTACTCAGTAATTATTTGAGACATTTTTTCCTTATAATTGGGTCTTCTAAATATCTAAAATTAGCCTTTCAAATATCAAACATTCTTTTTTCCAACTGTTTTTATTAGTGAATGATGCCAAATATTCTTACACAATCTAGGCACTAATTATAGGAAAAACTTTGCTACTATTAAGCACCATTATGAAACCATACTCCCAAGACACTTGTCTACTAATATCCAGCTTCCCTAAAAAGACACATTGTCAGTTGATTGAGCTGCTACAACAAAACACTTTAGCCTGGGTGTTTTATAAATAATAGAAATTTATTTCTCATAATTCTTGAGGCTGGGAAATCCAGGCTCAAGACACCAGCAGACTTGCTGTCTGGGGCAGGCTCGCTCTCTACATCTAAGGTGGCACCTTGCTGCTGCCTTAGCTCCCTCACATCTTTGTAGTGAGGTCACAAATCTCATTCATGAGAGTAGAGCCCTCTTACTCAGCTCCAAAGGGCCCCTCTTAACACTATCACATTGGTGATTAAGTTTCAACATATGAATTTTGAGGAGACACATCAAGACCATAGCACATATCAACCAAAAAAGAAAAAAAGAGATTACAGTCATACATTTGGGCTCTGAGAAAATAAAAATTTTTCACATCCTCATACCCACCAACAGATAAATCACCTTCATCTTCCAGTTTCCTGAGATTTGGCATATGTCTTTGGGGTTGCCAATTTAATGGGTATTTCATGTAAGTTATATTCCCATATAAGAACAAAAAAGAAAATGTTGTACACAATAGCACCAGATTACATTCACTTATGTGATATGTTCCAAAATTAAAGTATATCTTAAAGATACTGAGGAAAGTTGAGAATGGTCTACAGCATTAAGTACCAAACTACTCTGGCCTTTACTCTGAGAAAGACATAAATTTTACCAACATGACCAAGCACATATGTATCTATATAATTAAAACCAAGTTATACAACATAGCACTTATCCTTACTTTGTGTAATTCTTTTCCACTCGTTGTTTTAGCTCTTTAATTCACTAAATTGATTTCATAACCCACTAAATGGTTTGAGACCTGCTTCTAGAAAAATAATGGTCTACAGGAAAGAAAGGAAAGGAAAATACTCTTCCCAGAAAAGATATTTTGCCTTCAACCTTAAACTGATGCGTTGGAAACCACTCAAAGATGGTATAATTTTAATGCTTCAGGCTTTAACATACAGTCAAGCTAACATTAAGATCAGAATTCTCCAAGCCCCCAACTATTGATGTCAGAAGTTTAGTTCCACTGAGAGTTCCCTTTATTCACAAGAATTTCTGTGAATCCAAGGGTATGCTTTATATATGCCCTAGAATCAACCCTGGCTGTTGCTCACTGCCATGGCCGTCAGATCCTGGACTGTTATACCCATAGCTGTCATCTTGGTGCCACCAATGCCATCTCAGACAGAGCTCACTATTTAGGCTCCGACAGTGAGAGAAAGAGAACAATCTTTCCCTCTGTACCTGCCAAACAAGAGGAAAGTCAGTTTCAGCCAATCAGGAGGTCCTCAAAGTCACATCACAGCCTTTTCCTCTCCCTAGTTATCCACACTGCTTTGGTACCTGCTCAGGATGGGTTTCAGGGCTGGTAACATAGTGTACCACAACCCTTCACTCTCCTTTCTCTCCTCACACTGTATCAGACTCCTTGCCCCATGATGACCATGAATCCTCTAATAAGAGCCAAATTTTCCCTGGACTCCCATCATCTTCAGTCCATTAGGCACATCTGATGTGCCAAATCCCAGAAGTGGAGAAGATTCCACTCTTTTTCCAAGTAGGCCCTCACGACTCCCTGTGATAAGTCACTGGATATCTGCATTAACTTCAGATGTCAGGCACATTTCAGTCTGGGTACAGCCCAGTCAGAACACCTTGTAAACAAAGTCTCTGTTGAATGCTTTAACTTTGAGAAGCAGGCTTAAATCAAAGATACAGACACATATGTCATGTGGAGGTGATTTAGAGTAGAAATCTATCAAAAGTAGGTTTTTGGAAGGCCGATTCCAGCTAAGTCACTTCAAGACTTCTTTTTATTATCCAGCCATGTCATTTAACCTATGTTAGCTAGTCTAAGCCTTACTTCTTTCCTTCTATCATGTTTCCAGGAGTACAAATAATATTCTCCTCAAAAAGACTGTTAATCAGGAAGCAGATATGCCTACTTTGCCTGTTTAGCACCCCAATATAATACATTCATCCAGACCAGAGGTCTCAGTTACAGTCAAAACCTTTTAAGGCTTTTGGTCTGGTTTTCCTTGCACAGCACAGCTTCTGAATCCAAAGAGGGCGGGCCAGAGTTTCTAAAAATGGCTCAGCTGGTTTCTAAGACTTCTTACTAAAGAATATCTGGAAGCTAAGAAGCAAAATTTGTAGATTGCATTTCAGCTGAAAATATAATGGAAAAAAGTACTCAGTATATTTCATTGTTCCCATTTTTTAATCTTTGTTTTTATTCACTCTCAAGAACAATCACTCTACCATGAGAACTTTGTAACAGTGGTTTACAGTTCACTTTGGAGGTAACAGTAAAATTTCCCCTAAGAACTTGGAAATAAAGAAGAGTGGTCTCCGAGAAATAAACTTTAAGATCAACACAATGACCAAAAGATAAACAAAGCTACCTTTAAAGAAAAAGAGTGGCTCTGGGTCTAGAAGACCTGAGAGCACATATTAACCAAAATTAGGACCAAAGAAGGAATCATACAGAAAGGGCGGTGTGAAGGGGGCCAAGCACGGCCACCTACAGAAAGAAGAACAGACTCCTAGGCAGACTCTCCAGGCAAGATCTCCAGGACTTATGAACCACTCACAGATTCTCCCTAATGGGAGAGCAATGCCCAAAATATACTAAGGCCTTGATTCATCCACTGCTTTTCCCCTAATTCAGTCCTCACTGAGAAGTCTTCATTGTCTGACTTGCTGTGCAAGCCTGTCTACGAGGAGAGAAGGCAGATGTGAAATGAGTCCCCACTAAGTGCCTGGCCCTGTCCTAGGCAACAGAGATACAGTGGAGAATTAGACATTTGAAGTCCTTGGGGAAAACACAAACAATTAAAAAAAAATCAATAGATACACAGAAATCAGAGGCATTCATATACGCCAACAACAATCTAATTGAGAACCAAATCAAAGACTCAATTCCCTTCACAATAGCAACAAAGAAATTAAAGTACCTAGGAATATATTTAACCAAAGAGGTAAAAGACCTCTACAGGGAGAACTATGAAACACTGAGGAAGGAAATAGCAGAGGATGTAAACAGATGGAAATCCATACCATGCTCGTGGATCGGCAGACTCAATATCATCAAAATGTCTATACTACCCAAACTGATCTACAGATTCAATGCAATACCTATTAAAATCCCATCAGCATTCCTCACAGATATAGAAAAAATAATTTTACGCTTCGTATGGAACCAAAGAAGACCCCGAATATCAAGAGCAATTCTAGGCAACAAAAACAAAATGGGAGGCATTAATATGCCAGATATCAAACTATACTACAAAGCTGTAGTAATTAAAACAATATGGTATTGGCACAAAAACAGGAATATTGACCAGTGGAACAGATGTGAGAATCCTGATATAAAACCATCCTCATATAGCCATCTCATCTTTGACAAAGCAGACAAAAACATACGCTGGGGAAAAGAATCCCTCTTCAATAAATGGTGCTGGGAAAACTGGATAGCCACCTGTAGAAGGCTAAAACAGGACCCACACCTTTCACCTCTCACAAAAACCAACTCACGCTGGGTAACAGACTTAAACCTAAGATATGAAACTATTAGAACTCTAGAGGAAAAAGTTGGAAACACTCTCCTAGACATCGGCCTGGGCAAAGAGTTTATGAAGAAGTCCCCAAAGGCAATCACAGCAGCAACAAAAATAAATAAATGGGACATGATCAAGCTACAAAGCTTCTGCACAGCCAAAGAAATAGTCATGAAAGTAAACAGACAACCTACAGAATGGGAGAAAATTTTTGCATCCTATGCATCCGATAAGGGACTGATAACTAGAATATACTTAGAACTCACGAAAATTAGGAAGAAAAAATCAAATAACCCCATTAAAAAGTGGGCAAAAGACTTGAACAGAAATTTTTCTAAAGAAGACAGAAGAATGGCCAACAAACATATGAAGAAATGCTCAACATCTCTAATCATCAGGGAAATGCAAATCAAAACCACAATGAGATATCACTTAACCCCAGTGAGAATGGCCTTTATCAAAAAATCTCCAAACAATAAATGCTGGCGTGGTTGCGGAGAGAGAGGAACACTCCTACACTGCCGGTGGGACTGCAAACTAGTTCAACCTCTGTGGAAAGCAATATGGAGATACCTTAAAGCGATACAACTGAATCTACCATTTGATCCAGCAATCCCATTGCTGGGCATCTACCCAAATGATCCAGTGACACTCTACAAAAAAGACACCTGCACTCGAATGTTTATAGCAGCACAATTCATAATTGCAAGGCTGTGGAAACAGCCCAAGTGCCCATCAATCCAAGAATGGATTAATAAAATGTGGTATATGTATACCATGGAGTACTATTCAGCTCTAAGAAACAATGGTGATATAGCACATCTTATATTTTCCTGGTTAGAGCTGGAACCCATACTACTAAGTGAAGTATCCCAAGAATGGAAAAACAAGCACCAGATATATTCTCCAGAAAACTGGTATTAACTGACTAGCACCTAAGTGGACACATAGGTACTACAGTAATAGGGTATTGGGCAGGTGGGAGGGGGGAGGGGGGAGGGGGGTGGGTATATACATACATAATGAGTGAGATGTGCACCATCTGGGGGATGGTCATGATGGAGACTCAGACTTTTGGGGGGAGGGGGGAAATGGGCATTTATTGAAACCTTAAAATCTGTACCCCCATAATATGCCAAAATAAAAAAAAAATCAATAGAATAATTTCAGCTAGTGATAAGAGCCATCAAAAAAATAATAAAGCTGGATAATAGACTAGATAATGGCTAAGTAGTGGGTGTTTTAAGAATAGGGACCAGGAATGCTTGTTTGAGAAAGTGACATTTAACATAAGATCAGAGATAGAGCCTACCTATACTGAGCATATTCCAAATGCATATTTCAACTACATTTTTTGTGTGTTTTTTTTTCCTTTTATTTCACCATATTATGGAGGTACAAATATTGTTAGGGTTACAAATATTGCCCCTGCCCCTCCTCCCTCCCCCCGATGTGTCCAATCCCCTGGTGGTGTGCATCACACACGTTATGGAAGCATACTCCCCTTTCCTCCTCCCCACTCCCGCCTGCCCACCACCTGATAAAAAGTTTTGTTTGTTTGTTTTGACATTTTGGTTACATTGTATATCTTTGCCTTTCCCTAAGAAGGGTTAGAGTTATGCCTTTCCCCTCCAAAATGCTTGCCACATCCCTAATATTGGGTCCCCCCTCCCCCCGCCCTGAATCCCTGGTGAGCATTGCCACCATTTGAAAACCATAGTTTTAATCAGTCAGTACCAATTTGATGGCGAGTATATGTAGAGCCCATTTTCCATGTCTTGTGTTGCCTCACTTTGGATAACGGGCTTAAGCTTAATCCAGGATGGCACAAACGGTGCTAGCTCACAGTCATTTCTTAGGATTGAGTAATATTCCATTGTGAGCATATGCCACATTTTAATTATCCACTCATGAATTAATGGGCACTTGGGTTGTTTCCATGACCGTGCAATAGTGAATTGTGCTGCCATAAACATTCGGGTGCAGATGTCTTTATAATAGAATGTCTTATGCTCTTTTGGGTAGATGCCCAACAATGCTATTGCAGGGTCGAATGGTATTTCTATTTCTAGCTGTTTGAGGTATCTCCAAATTCTTTTCCACAAAGGTTGCACTAATTTGCAGTCCCACCAGCAGTGTAGGAGTGTTCCTGTCTCTCCACATCCTTGCCAGGATTTGCTGTTTTAGGATTTCTTGATATAGGCCATTCTTATTGGGGTTAGGTGGTATCTCACTGTGATTTTGATTTGCATTTCTCTAATAATTAGAGAAGTTGAGCATTTCTTTATATGTTTGCATGCCATTATTCTGTCTTCAACTACATTTTTTAAAAAGCTATACATTGACACAATGGTAGAGAAGACTTAGAGTATGCACTGTGAAATGGAGTGTGAGGTGTGTGAACAAATTAGGTAAAGGGCAGCTTCTATTTTTGTGCTTGCCCTTCACCACACACAGCACACCCCTACTTCCTCACTCCCAACCCCTTCCCAACCCTTTCCCGAGCTTGCACCTCCAGATGCTAGAACATGCCCGTGCCTCTGGCTGACAGTTTGATGAGGATCCAAAATCTACCATGTAACAATAGAGAAAGAGAGTTTCTAGGAGGAGGGAACCGGAAGAGCTGTGAGACAAGAACTACCCTAATATTTTTTTGGAACTTCCAATGTACCTGGAGGTTTATGAATAAAGGAAAAAGTAACAGGAGCCAGGGCTAGAGAAACAGGCAAGAGCGGAGTCACAGGAAAACATTTGCGTTTTATTTTAAGAACAATAAGAAGCAAGGGAGTGACATGACCTAATTTACATTTTTAAAAGATCCCATTTGCTACTGTGTGGAGAATAAACTATAAGGGTGATAAAGGTAAAAGTAGAGTGAGAAGATTAGTTAGGAGGCCCTAAAAGTATCGTAGGCAAGCAGTAATGTGACTTGAGTAGGGTGGCAACAGTAGTGTTCGGGAGAAATGAATGACTTTAGAGTATATTTTGGAAATGACTTCCTAGGACTTGTTGGTAAACATACATGTGGGGTAGAGAGTCATACTTTGGCTTGGCAGAGTGGTACCTTTTATTGAAGACTGGGGGAGATTAAGAGCTCTTTAATGGGCTTGAGATGCCCACTAGAGTTACAAGTGGAGATATAAATTAGGCAGCTGGGGCTCCTTAAAAACACTGAGATGAATACATAAATTTGAAAATTATCCACACCTAGATAGTCATTAAAGCAATGGGCATTCCTATCCCTGTGATGACTATTTTTCACCGTAAATGAATAAATTAGGTAGCTCATCAAGGGAGTGGGAGCCAAGCTGAGACGTCCTATAGCAGATGGCTGTCCTTGCCCAGGTGGGGCCTGTTCCTCTGCTTTGCCACAGGCCTCAACTGAGAGCTGCTTCTACAAGGTTGTTTTGTTGTGTTTCCACATGTAAAACATCGTGCCCAAGTTCCCCTTTATTCTTATGGATTGAAGGAAATCAGAAATATTTTATCCCAAAATATGGCATTTTGACATGCTGGACTGACTGAAGAAGCCTCAAGATCTCTCTGACCTTCCCACCTGTCCCCACCATTGGCATTCCCAAAAAAGTTAAAGTTTCTTCATCTTCCTAAGACCCAGAACCAGCTAGGAGAATAATTGTTCTTTTCTTCCCCTCCCTGTAAGACCAGGAATGTTTCTATACCTGAACAAACTCTTTAAGATAAGGTCCTGGCTCGCAAACTCATTCAAATTCCAAAAAGAACTATCTACCAGTTAATCTTTGTTCCCATCCATTCATTCTCCCTAGCAATCCTTCATTGCCACTCAACGAAATTCCTCATGTCTCCCCTCCCATAACCCATTTTACCAGAAAGACATATAAGCTTCTGAACCCCACTGGGGAGTTGAATCTCCATTCTGAGGGTTCCTGTGTATACATGTTAAAATAAATTTGTATCATTTTCCTCCTATTAATGAATCTGCCTCATGTCAGTGATTTTTCAGCAAAACTTTATAGGAACAGAGGACTTTGCTCCCTACAATTTGGCAAATCTTTGGGTGGGGCAGAGGCCTTTGTTCCCTATAGGATCAATGTGAAAATCTGAAAAAGTCGTGTGTATTTAAAATATTTTTGAGAAATGCATGAAAGTGTTTGTTTGGTTGAATAAAGAAATATTACAAAAATAAATGAGAAACTTGGCAAAGCAGATTAAGAGACAAACTAAACCCTTGTGTAGACTGTTTTACATGCTACATGCAATGACCAGAGCTCCTTCTCCGCTTTGAGTTGTATGTGGAAGGACTCTATTTTTACAGAATATTTGAGAATATTACAGAAAATGTTGATCAAGTAACTTAATGAAATTAGCACCAAAAAAAGTCATGATAGAAATCCTAAAATTAAATGAACATAAGATAATTTCAATTAATCCCTTTTAACAGTCAGTGATTGAGTAACTACTATGCGATTACTGAGTTGGCTTCATGCCCACCTGAGCCTCCTTTCTCAGCAGAGGAGATGGACCATATTGTTTGGTAGATAGTGGGGTCTCTGGTTCTCCTCACTGGGGGGAAAGCACCTTGCTTTAGATAACCACCAAGGCAGGAGGGAGGAGGAGCGTACTACCAATCAGAACTCAGCATGCTAACCACAAAAGGGGATTCCCTCAAATGGAATTCCCAGAAAGCCAAGTAGCACAGCTGTGGTAGTGTCTGGAAAGTGACCAAAAGTAACCTCAGGCCAATTACCATGTTATTAGCATAAATCTACACTGTGGTTTGGCCCCCCACCCCAGTGGGCTTTCAGAGAAGCTCAAAGGAAATTTGCATGTATGACAAGACTCAGGTTATATAAGTAACAGCTGTCTATCGAGGTGACACATAAGCCATGCCTACCTAGGAGGGTCCAACCCAAACAATATATTAATAATATAAAACTCTAGTTAACAGTCAGGGTCTCCTGTAGCAACAGGGGCCCCTTCGCTGTCTATGGAGAATGTATCTTGCTTTTGCTCAATAAACTTTGCCTCTTGATTGCTTAGATACTTGTGTGTCTCGTCATTCTTCAGTAAGAGCACACCAAGAACCGAGGGCAGACTGACAAACCTGACAATACTAAGGGATAGAATTGATGGAGGCAGATGTGAGATGCCTTTGGACCAATGTGATAACTTGATAGGCATTTCCAATGAGAAGAAGACAAGTCACTCTAGAGGTGATTTCTCAAACACTAAATATAATCCTATGGTAACTGCATAAAAACTTTATCTTTCTATTTGGTATTAAAATTTAAATTTTCATTTCCACATTATTGATAAAATTAAATGAAGTCAATTGATCCATTAATGTTTTCAAGAACCCTTAACATTTTTGGGGGGGTCTCCTAAAGATATTTCCATTTTGCCCCATTCTTCCTCATAATTTACCATCTTTTCTCCTTTTCTGTGTAAATCTGAAAGATTCTAGAGAGCAGTAGTGGACTTTCTTTACAAACTTAACCCTGTATGTACTCATGGGAGTCACATATAAGTGTAGCATTGGAGGGGACAGAGAAGGGGAGGGAGCAATGTAGAGCCTCCTAATTTCTGTTTTACTCTAACCCCATGGAGTTTGAGAATGTCTCCTCTGATTAAACGAACCACACACATTTCAGGGACTGAGTCACATCACTCCCAGCCGCCGTAGCAGGAAGCTGACTGGAGTTTACATTCTGTTGAAGCTGATGCCTAGCCATCTGTCTCCATTACACTTTTGTACTTTTTTTCCCAAGAACCTATAGAAAGGAAACACCAGGCCTGCTCAAGCTGGGAGAAACCCAGCCACCTTTCAGATTCTGGCTCTTTTGTTCTCTTTCCTCCCTCCTTGCTCCTTGCTCACTTGAACACTTTCTCTAATGTGGCAGCTGAGTCCAGGATACATTGAACCAGCCCGAGAAGGCTTAGCCAGATTTGCTCTAGGATTTGGGACATGCGCTTTCTTTTAACTGTCGATCTTTTCTTCTCACACTGATGGCTACAGCCTGTGAGCTATTTAAGTGTTAAGATCTAAGAATCTGTTTGGTCATTTGTTTCATATCATTTAGGATGAACCAGATTAGATGAAGGAATTTTTCTTAGGATCCTTTCTAATTGACTAGAAATTTACACTGGGGTTTGTGATCATTGCCCTCATTGGTTATAAACCTGCCTTGCTTTTCTGGTCATTGACCTGAGCATGCATTCCACGCAAGGACCTAGGAGAAACGGGTGGCTATGGAACAGCAAGATTCATGGTATTCTGAGGTACCCAGGCCAAAAACTACTAATAGTACTCTCTACTAGCACCTCCATTTCATTATTGCCAACAGTCAGGCTTTTTAAGGGCTCTAGAAGCCACAGACATTTTTTAAATGTCTTAACTATAGATGAGTTGTTATAAAAATCATCTTTGTTCTACATGATGCATTATACCTGGATGAAAGGATGCATTCTAAAAGGAGAATCCTGCCCTTTCCCACCATGCCAGAATCCACTGTTTGCCACAAAAGCAGCATCAGCTTCAACAGAAGATAATAATCATATACACATACTCACAATCACAGCTCAGTTTGATATTTTACATATGAGAGTCTTTTATTAAACCCTTTGTAATAGTCTTAAAAATACTTTTATTCTTTGTAACTGATTTCTATGACACGGCACAAAAATGCAGTGTCTCCCTTTCCCCACTTCACTGCACTATCCTCAAAGGCCAGTTTTATTCTAGATAATCAGCACATGAAGTAAAATCAGAAAAGAATTAATTCTGTCCACATTTGCCTACAAGGACAATGGTTTCAAACCTGTTACTCTGTTTTTCTTCCTGGACATTTCCTCAGTGGGAATTACAGAACTTAGGCTCCAGGTACCATAGTCTTTTGAAAAACTTCTGTCCTGAGAGGACCAGAGACCGACCTTACCTTTAGTTGAACTAGATGTACATCCACATGCTTGCTGTCCGAGTCCTGCTGGACTGAATAGGTTAGGTCCCGGACCCTCTCTGAGGTCATCCGGAGCCAGGTCTCAATTTCAGGTAAGTGGAGGACAATCTTCCAGTCAGCCCCTGTGTGGAGTGGAGGTGGCTTTTCGTACTGCTGGTCAGGGTCTGTGTCCTTCATTGCCTCTTCTCCATCACCCTGCTCCACAGTGGGTGTCACATTGATGGCCATGGGGGAAGCATCAGTAGCCATGGGATCCAGGTCCTGTGACCTCAGCGGGGAAAGTGTCACGCTCATGGTTAACATGAAAAAGTCTAAACCTTACTTCTTTCCAAAACAGCTAAAAGGCAAAAGGAAAGAAGAAAGCAAGAGTCAGTCAAGATTGCCAAATAAAGAAATGATGCTTCACAGAAGAAACAGGATTTCTAAATTAAGCCAGATTTCTAAATTAAGAAACCATAGCTCATAATAAAAACAGAAAGAGGTATTTTGATTTTCCACATGGTAGCCCCAAAAGCCAGCATATAATAGGAACAAAAAACCATAGTGGTATTGCCTACCTTAATATCCATTCTTCCCTCATTCTTTAGTAACAAAATCCTGATTGTTAGCTGTGCATATTCATGCCCAGAATTTAAAACTACACTCCTTATCTCCTTTTCAGCTAGGTGTGACCATATGGCTAATATCTGCCCAATGATATGTAAGTGGAATTGCTGTATAGAAATTCTGGAAGGGCTGCTTAAAGGGAGCTGAGTCAATTAGGAAGGGCCCCTTTCTGCCCTTATACTTTTCCCCTTGTTCCAGCCTATAACATGGACTTGATGGCTGGAGCTCCAGCTGCCAACTCAGACCCAGAGATGCTTCTGCATATGCTGGGTAGAGGATGGTGGAGCATGAGGATAGGAACATGAATCCCACATGAATAACAAGGAGCTGCTATATCAGTCCTGACTGCTGACCTAGACTTCTTTATGTCAGAGAAAAACAAATTTCTATCTTTTTAAGCCATGATTATTTTGGGCTTTCCTATTATAAGCATCCAAACATTGTTTTGACTATAACCAATATACTCAATACATGGGACAGGTTGAGAGAGAAGATGTTCTAACTAATAAAAACATTGTGCTGAATTCAGGAAATGTTGTTCCTTTCTATGATTTGTTAGGTACATAAATAACCTGTGGCAATTCTAAATCTTTACTTTCCTGAAAAGTATAAATCATGGATTATATTGAATAGATCTAATTAACTCTCAACCTAAATTACATTAATTTATTTATATTGAATTTTTTAGAGCTTCTGAAATTTCAAGAGTAATAAATTGCTCTGAAATACATAACAGTAAAATGTTAATCAAATATGTTTAAAATAACATGTGTAATTCATAATAAAATAAGGTTGCTTCTTAAGATAAAGTTAATCAGTTTAATGATCCAGCTATTAAATTTATCTTTCTTCTGAAATCAGTCTAGTATAAAATAACAACTTTTAGCTTCTTGTACTTTAAACATTTTAAATAGAAATTATTATTTTTATTCTTAAGAGCAGCTTCTTCTATTCAAGGCAATGGATTTCTTTTTCTTTCATACGTTTTTCTGGCTCTACACATTCAAGTGAGTTTGTAGCTTCATTCCTCCAAAGACAAAGGTGGCTGATCAAATGATCAGAATTTATGTGATTATAGCTCATATCTTTAGCAACACATATTCATTTAGAAACAAAAACAAAATTATTTTTTCCTACAAAAATAGGGAAGAAAAATTTTAAAAGCTCCCAGTTTGACTAGGAACATGTAACTTCCCATACAGGAATGGGCCCTGGGAATAAAAAGACTTGCTGAATTGACAATAGCCTTAAGACTAAGTTACTCCTATAACATTATTTCAGATTCCTTCCAAGGATATATATATAATCTTCCAAGATTATATTTCAGTATAATCTTCTTCCCTAATATCTGAGGCATCTAACTTTTAATTAAATGGTGATAATGTTTACAGTTGAATTTTTGAAAACAAAGTTATTTGCAAAAAGCAAAATGTATGTCATAAAGCAGATTTATCACTTTGATATCTGCCTTACAGAATGGCTTTAGGCTCAATTCAAAAGCTTTTTCTGCCTGATTGCAAGAGGAAGAAATCCACACCCCACATTTTTAACCATTCTTGCATTCAGTTTTAAAAATAGCAATAATACTAGACCTGGCTATTAAAAAAAACAATTATAAGATAACAAAATTTCACTGGGAGGGATAAAACCTTAGGAAGAGTGAGCTGGCATATCACTTCTTCATGTACCATATACCTCAGCCTCAGACAGGCTCTGATTCTGATTTCCTAGAACACTTTTAAATTATTAATTGGTTCACTGACCTCTGGGGGATCAATTTAGAATCACAATCCTAGAGACAGAATCTGATACACAAAGGTTAATAAAGGTGTCTTGTTCAAGGACGTAGAACTGGTTATAAATGAAGAAAACACTGTTGTCACAGTAGTTCCCTATTCTAAGAAACCAGATTCATCCAACCCAGAAAATTAAATGCTAGAGCAATGTACAATTGACTGTTTCACCTATACTCACTCACATCCGTTTGCCCCCAGAACCCTGCCCAAGAAAGAGCCCTGCAAAACTGAGAATCAATGCTTAGGCACTGTATTTTCTCTGAAATTCCTAAATCAAGGCAGAGCCTTCTCTGGAATATACATCCTACTATAAACTAAAAAACACACCAAAGAATTAGCTCAATGCAATTTATGCCCCAACCTATAGCATTTCCATATATCCCATCAGGCTATGCATCAAGTAAGCAAAATGAAGTTTTATATGATTTGGGACAAAATGCTTCACATTTCTGGGATTCAGTTTCCTCATCTGTAAAATGACAAAATTAAACTAGATGAACAGTAAGAACTCATCTGGCCCTAAGAATCTGTGATTGCCTAGAGTTGTTTCTCCAGAGATTTCAAAGCTTTCAGAAGCTTCCTGCCTATATTGAGAGCTGAGCAGCTACTAAATTATGGCCCTCCATTTTACCAGAGTACAAAAGCAGTAGCAATAGATTTTTCCTACTTAATGGAAAGAAAGAAATTGTTAGCATGAAAAAAATCATTTTGTAAATCATTATTTACACATTATATGTTGCTAACTCTTCCCAGAGGAACGAATATGGGAGATTCTCTCCTCTAGGAGTTTGCCATTTAAAACTGAAAACACAGATGTGGTTATATATGTAGAGACAAACAGAATAAAATAAAAAACATTAACAAAAAGTGTAGCTGGATAGGACAGGGTATACATCACACATGAGTAAAGGGCAAGGAAACTTCACATTCAAGCTGACTAAGCAAAATTTTCCTGCACCTATAAAATTTCAACCTGGAGGTGATTTTTCCACATTTAACTGATCAGACTGTATACAAGAGAATTTGTATAACCCAGAGAAGTAACTTCTGTTACTTTCCCTCACATATACCTTTGCCACTGGGAAAGGAATACCATATGTGTCATCATAGTATAGCAACTTGGGAAATGGCATAAAATGACTTAATTACCCATTTTCAAGGAAAGCAATTACTATAAACATTTAATTTTCAATTCTAGTACTTCACATTTAAATGTAGCACTCATGGATGACTATACTCTTTTTCTGATTTTCACAAAATCACATCTAATTTAAAAGATAAACAAATATATAATTCGAAGGAAAAAATGTTTCAAATTGTGGAGACCTATAATATCAATCTTTGTGAATATTTCTCTTGCCCTAATCATGACTATTCAAGCTTGCTTTGCTGTCAAATTAAATTATTCCATTTGAATGAAAACAAACAGTAGGAAAGTGAGCATAAGTCTATACTTTTAAATACTAAAAGTTTTGTATTCTTCCTTTACAAGTCATCTTGCAATAATATTTTTCTAATCACAGAGAAATTTTTTAAAAGCCACTAGACAACAACTTCTGACAATGAAACCGAAAGCATTAGAAAAAGTGCACACAGGTACCCACCGAGTTATAACTCTGGCTCCAAGACGGTGTGAGAGGAGTGATCAACCAGCTTTTTGGAACCCAATAACCCCTCCTATTCCTCCCCCTCATCAAATACTTGTCTGTGGCCACCTTTCCAGCATTAGAGATAATGCCACCTTTATCCCAGCTGCTGTTAAAAATAACATCCATCAAATCCTTTCCCTTACACAAATCCAAAGAAGAGGTAATAATTAAAGTACAAATGCTGAAAGTGGTAACAATTTTAAAGCTTTTTTAAAAAAATTGTGAAAGGATTTTTTCCACATTACTCTTTTTAACCTCCTATAGAAACAGAAGAAAACATGCCATGGATTGCTTACTAACAAGGACTGGTTCTGCTATCGTCCTGTCCACAAGGTTTGGGTTGAAGCCTGATGTTAGCAGAATGTATTCAACTTGAAAAAACAGACACATTTAAATCAGGAGAGTGTTCCTTTGGCCAAATCAGGAAGCAAAAAATCCAGCTACATAGCTATCAAAACTGCCCACCTTCTTCTCCTTCCTCCTATAATTTTCTCTTAATTAGAAGAACAGAAATGCCGGGTATCTGCCGACTGTACTCACTGTAAGTGCTTTTGTCCCTAATAGGGCCCTTCATGATTAAGCGTCTGGCTCCTCCTCTCTTCTCTCTGGTTCTCTTCTTGTGGCCAAACGATATAAAGGCTGGTGTTGGGGCTGCTCCATGCCAGCAGGACACTGTTGCCAGTAGGGCACCAGCTTCATATGCCCTTCGTGGCCTAAATCTCTTGCTAAGAGAAGGCTTTTACTGCTACACAGTCCCACTTTGGAAGCTAAAGTATAAGCTGCAGGACTGTGCAGTTATAGGCAGGCCTTTTGCAAACAAGCAGTGATAAGTGAGCTGAGAAAAAGGAGACAGTTGCCAAAACAAGGATCACTATGGAAAAGAATATTTGGGTGGACAGAGCACATCCAGTCACGGTTTAGATGAATAAGGACTATACTCTCAAAAAAAAACCAAGCAATCCTAAGGCAAGATAAATTAATAGTACTATGTTAACATGACCAGCTGACAAAGCCAACCTGAGCTAAACAGATTCAAGATCTTTCTCTTTTCTCAGGAAGAAACTGTTCTTTCCAAGTAAGAGCATTATCATCATTTGTACAGTTTGATAGGCAGTCTTGTCATCATGTAAAATCAACCCTTAGCCTAAATACTTATTCTCAATCTTTCTGTGCTATAAAAGCAAGTAATTAATACATAATTCAAGTCCAAATTAACAGATTTGCTTGCTACCCAGCACATAATACATACAAAACAGAGGTAGAGAAAATTTTGGTAGGCTTCACTAAGTGTCCTTTTTCTCTCCCTTTGTTTCTTTCTCACATATTCTCATAACCACTCTTCACAGAGCCTGTTCATACAAACATTGAATTTAGAAAGAAAAAATATTCTCTGAACTATTTCAATTTTTGTCTAAGGTTACCTCTCATGATTTTATTGCATTAAGGAAAAAGAAATAAACTCAAGAGGTACACCCTATATCCAACTCCAATATATCAGAAATGGGCTCTGCAAAGAAAAGAAAAAAACAAATTTAATAAATTGCTTCATTAAATGCTGCTGCCTAACCAGATGAATATCGATCTAATTTATCACCTAGTTTTAAATCTTGCTGCCTGCCTACCTGCCTGGCCTCTTGTTGGGTCAAGAGCTGGGAAACTTCAAACAGCTTTAAGCTCTTAAATAGGAGAGCCAAAGACTTGCTGCCAAGTATTAAGTTTAATTTGTACTTAGGGAAAAAAGGGAAAGTGGCTTCTGTAAAATGCTCCTAAGAAAATGTCTATGATTGAGGTCTAATGCCACCTTCTGCTTTGCCCTCTTTCCCTGCTGACCCCAATGCCCTCCAGCACTCACCTGGAGTAACACTGTTAAGTGAGATGATTGTGGTAACCCCAGATTAGTCCTCACCTTTTAATCCTCCTGCAATAACAGGCCAGCCTGAAAGTGGATGTAACTGAGAAGGACTTTAAGTGTACCAGCATGGAAATATCAATAGGGGAGAGCCTAGATGGATTTCCACAGTTTAAAAGATCCTCTTGGTATTATCATTGGTGTTTCCTCTCTCTTTCTTTTTTCACCTTTAATATTTCCTTTATGTACATCTGTGCTCCCAGGCACATGGCCAATTACATCCTGCTAATCACTTAGAGACCACTCATCTTCTCCCAGGTATTCCCTCAAATACCTACTAACTCCTTGCCCAGAACATAGCGTCATCTGTCAGCCATAATACACTTCATCTTCCTCCCTTAACCCTTCCTCCTACCCCTCTCCCCAATTATTAAGATCCTCCTCCTGTGGCAGGGATACCCAGATTGACTTGCTTAGTCACCATGCCTCCTGTGCTTTCTTTCCTCCACTATAGCAGTCAGTTCCTGTCACACAGAGATTCATTTGGCTGCTTCAACCAGTCAGCCACAATGGCACCGTGGTTATTAGCGTGTGGACCTAGATTCAGTGAACACTAATGAGTGTTCATACTTCTCACCCTCACCTCAAGTTGCTAAAAATCACCTTTAAATATTAGGCAGCCACCTTTCTATTGTTTAAGAAAAGGTCTTCAGAGACTAGATTTGCAAAATTCTAATATATAATTTGTACAATTTTATATACTATAATATATATGACTCATTATATTTACCCTCAAGGAAATTATAACTAATAGGGACAGTCTCCTTTTCTCTCTCTCTGTCTCTCTCTCTCTCTCTCTCTCTCATACACACACACACACACATACACACACATGCATATCCTCATTCCTACTGCACAGAAAGGCTATGGCAGAAAAAAAAAAAAAGCCCAGTGAGGCCCCAGTGGAGTGGCATTAATCCTGAGTGGAAGAAAGATAAGTGGGAGTCTTCACTGGAAAAGGTAACATTACAGGTGAGCTTATAAAAATGGGTCTGATTTAGATAGGCAGAGATAGAAAAGAGGTAATGAAGAATTCTAGGCTAGGGAAACTGCATGGACAAAGACACCTCTCAACACCAAGAATCAGGAAATAATTGAGTGTTGAAAGGAACTGGGAGCTTGTTGGGGTCCAGAACAGATGAGACTACAAGGTTAAGTTGCTGCCACAATATAAAAGGGCAGGGAACACCACGCTATGGAGTTTGGAATGAATCTCACAGGGAGCAGGAACTCTAAAAAGATTGTTTAAAAAAAAAAAAAAGAAAGAAAAGAAATTAAAGTTATATCCTAGAATGGTACAGAAAAGTCAGTACATGCCCTCTTATTTACTAAGAAAATGAAATGAGAAATCAGCATTATGGGAGGACCAACATCCATTTTTCCAGGCAAAGACTTCATTAATGCAAAATATAGTCTTAAAATCCTCTTTCTACCCAGAAAAGGGGGGGGAGTGCAGACAGAGAGAGAGAGACAGAGAGAGAGAGAGAGAGAGAGAGAGAGAGAAAATGAATACAAGTCTGACTTTTGGATCAGAATGATTAAAGGAGTTCTGTGCTCTGTCCTACCTACATTAAATATAAAAAGAATTCTCCATTTTTAGTTCTCCATGAACCCTACTTTACAATCTTAGCATCACAGATTTGAAGTGGAAAAATTTTAAGGATCACTTTATGCAATGTTTTTACTTTTTTCCTTGTTCCAAAATTATTTTTAATTAATTAAAAAGTAATATATATTAATTCAAACCTTGTAAAAATAGATAACATTGAAGATAAAGGTCCCTCTCTATCCCCACATTCTTATCCCTAGTCAACAAGTGATAAGAGGCTATTTTTATATTTTGTGACCTCAATACTTAAAGTAGAAAGGAAATGAGCCCTAAGGGAAGAGTCATCTTTAATGATTCTTAAGTCTAATTTAGTTATCTGTATTAATGCAGTAATATAGCAGTGTTTGCCAATCCAGTGCTTACCAGGTGTTAAATTGTCTTTCTACAAAAAGTTGCTACTGGAAAGAAATTGGGAGAGTGCTAGGCAATTTCTGAGTAGAGATAGCCAACTGAATACGCATATCTAATTTTTCTCCCTCCAGAAACCCTACTAACACTACTGAAAGGGGTTTTTTGTTAAGTATAAACACTCAAGAAAGGGAAGAGAAACAGTATTTTGGAAGCTTGAAATTAGATTAACAAGTGATAAGTCTAGGTAACTCAAAAAAACTAAATTTTCAGCCAGCAATGTAGAGAGAAAAGAACCAACATGATTTTCACATCAGAATCCTTAAAGTATGTTGAAATTGGTGGCACCATGTACCTCTGGAAGTGGAAGTAGAGGAAGGGGTATATAGGAAAGAATTAACTTTATCCAAAGACAAGTCTGGCATTTGTCCCTGGCTCCTAGGAGATAACCTCTAAAACCTTGGAGTTTCCCGAGTGTCAGGAATATCTTTGTTATTCATGATGGGGCCCTCAGACCACATGTGATAAGTGTATGTTAATGAGGGAACTCAGGATGGAGGCCAGATAGAAAGACCAACACTGTGATTAAAGTGTTGAGGCTTTGGGCAACACTTTTTTGCCCAACCATTGCCCAATCAATGCCCAATATTGCCCAACATTGCCCAACCATATGGGCAATGATTCAATCAATCATGCTTATGTAATGAAGCCCCAATAAAAACTATGGATGTTGAAGCTCAGGCAAGTTTCCCAAATTGGCAATACTTCATGTGTATTGTCACATCAATAATAGGAAGGCAATGCATCCCTGAGGACCTGGAAGCTTTGTCCTAGTCCCAGCTTTTTCCCTATGTGTTTCTTCCTTTGGCTGGTTCTTATTTGTATCCTTTTGCTATAATAAAACTATACTCATAAGTATAGCACTTTCCTGAGTTCTATGAGGTATTCTAATGTATTACTAAATCCAAGGAAGTCTGTGTGAACTCCCAAATTTATGGCCAACTGGTCTAAAGTGAGGATGGCCCTGGGGACCTACATCAAACTTGCAAACTTGCAGATTTGACAGTCTTGAAGGACTATGTACTTAACCTCAAGTATGGCCTAAGTCTAAATAAAGAGGCAATGGTATGTCAAGAAGATTAAACTTGATCAAAGAATGTTTAAAAATCAGTTAGAACTCCAGGTGTCTCCTTACTTTGTATTTGCTGGGTGGTTGCTCCTATCCCCAATTCAGACAAAAGACTGGAGATTTATTGCTTAGAAAGGATAATTTACAGGTTCTTTGGATTGGCAGATACCAGGAAGAGTTGAGGATAGGAGTATCCTGAAAGTAGGAGGATTAAGTGAATATAGGTATTCTGAGTGTTGAGATCCCCAGTACTCCTCCTGATTTGAATCCTCAAACACTGGCAATAATGCCTTCACTTTCTAGACAAGAAACTAGAAGTTTCCCTTCTAAAAGATCTGATCAGTTCAAGGAGACAAGAAGATATTTAAATTGGCACATCCATATCACCCTACAGTGACATTCAGTCCATAGGCGTACCCAGACATTCAGAGCATCCAATCAGCTTTTTAATCTCCTACTCCTAAATATGAGCAGGCAGTCAAGGATTAGCAAAGATTTACAGAAAACTTTAATAGGAATAACAGAGCCAAAGTAAGCAATAAAAATATTAAACCTGGAAGAAATACACTATACAGGATGAAAATGATTTATGTGAAAAAGAAAGATTATGAGAAATAAGATATTAGGTCCATGAAATAAAAATAGGATGCTATATTTTAAAAGAAACATTTGTAGAACAAAATAGCACTTTGGATAAATTAAAATATGATAGTAAAAATGAAAACCTCAATACATTAGCTTAAAACAAAGTTAAGAAAATCTCACAGAAAGTAAAGTAAAAACATAAATACATATAAATTAGGAGAGAAAAGGTAAAATAATGAGTGACTTATCCAGGAGGTGCAATATCTATATAATAGGAGGTCCTGAAGGCAGGAGGAAAGAAAAAGGAAGAAATCATCAATGAAATCTTTCAAGAAATGAAGGATGAGAGTTTCTAGATTTAAAATACTCAACCTAGTGTAACAGATACACACCAAAAACACATTATTTGAAATCTCAGGGAAACGGGCTTTGGGGTGGAGGTAGAGGCATCCACAAAGGGTCATAAATTAAATTGCTTCGGATGTCTCAGCAGAACACTGAAAGCCAGAAGACAATTGCTTTACTTAAGAAGGAAAAATAATTCTAGCCTAAAATTGTATACCAAGAATAATACAGACTGATAAACAATCAATGTGAGGGTAGAATAAAGATGTTTTCAGACACATATACACAAAAATCACCCCCAAATATCAATCTCCCACACACTAGGGATTTCAGAGGCTATACTCTACCAAAGGAGTAAACCAAGAAAGGAAATCATGCAGAAAATAGGAGGCCTAGCTCCCCAGGATGAAGGGGAAGGAAAATCCCAGGATGGCAGCTGTGTACCAGGCAACAAAGTCTTCCAGTCTGGACTACAATAGGTCAGAAGGCTCCTGGCAAGACTGCTTCAAAAAGATGACATGGAAAGAGAACCTGATGTGAATGAACTTAGCTAGAAGAGATTTTCTCAAGTGATGGAGAATTGGCAGTCAAATTGGAGATAAACACACAGAAAATTAAGCAAATAATAGACTCCAGAAAGAAACAAAAATTTGTACAAATAGAACAAGAATCATATTCCTCTGTGTGGTTTAGCTATAAATTACATTTATATATTCTAAATAATTTAAACATTAAATGTTGCTATAAATCAAATTGCTACATAATTTTACAGGCAGGATGGGGGAATGGAAATTGTGCATCTGTGCACACATGTGCACATGTACCCTTATGAGAAAGAGTAAGAGAGAGAGAGAGACAGGGTGCAGGAACAAGCTAAATAAATTCTCATTTTTCATGTTGAAAAGTCAATAGATAAAGCTAAGAAAAAAATGTTCAGGAAGTAGCCATACCATCCTATTGTTTCAAGATGGAGATAGTTACCAAAAGAATCAGCTAAAAGATGGAAATTAGTTGCCTCTGGAAAATGGGAGATGGAAAAGAAGAGGGCCTGGGAACTATTTTTTGTCTTAAGGAACCTCAGAACTACTGGACTTAACTACCTGTATGCAAACATAAAACTTAAAAATACCTAGATTAAAAAATTAAAGGGTTTCATTTTTTCAGGACAGGGCTTTAATACTCAGAGGTGCATTGAGCATTTCCAAGTAGTGGATAGGAACACAGGGTGCCATTAGTTTCCACACTTATTTTATTATGAAAAAGAAATATTTTTTTCTTTTGTTTTTTATAAAGACTGTCATAAGACTGGGTAGGGTACAACTCAGTTGATGCTAAATTTAAAATGCTAATTCAAAATTGTGCCTACCCCTTCGTAAAACACTGTATTTTTTAATACAAAATGCTCACTGTGACTCAATTCAATAATAAGGTTGTATTTGTTTCACCCAAATACTCCCTTTAAGAAAGGGCTTCCTATGAACTAAACCTGACCTCATGATGAAAACCATAGATGATTAAGTAATCAAGTTGAAGGTAAGGTTATTTCATTATTTGTCCCACGAGTAGCTCTATCATGGAGTGAATAACTTTTATTTTTGAAGACAACTGAATCAGGCTGAGATATCAAATAATGAATTAAGCCAAAGCTTTCAACTAACATTACCTTTTGCTTTTGCTTTCATGCTGTAACATGAGAACACATCAAATAACTACCCACACTGCTATTCTTTCATAAACAGAAGGCATTTTACGGGTGATGAACTCTCATAAAGACTGGGATTTTCAAAAGCATTATTCCTATTCACTATTATTTCCTACTCACCCTGAACTCCTAGACATGCAAAAAGAGTTTTCTTTAGAAGACTCTGCTCAGGTTAAAAAATACTAATGGGAGATGGCACGAGCTCTTAATATTTAAAGATCTGATGAGATCAGAGATCCTCCCTCTGAATGTTCTTTATTAGAAAAAGAATAAAAAAGACCTTATACCATGCTGAAACAATTTCAGTGATGTAGAACCTATTTTAAATATTTTACAATGGTTTTGCTTAAAATTCATCAAGTTCACTAAATAGTCAAGCATTTCAGCCCAATCAGCCATCTAAGGAGGGTATCTGATAAAGTATGACTTGTTCCCAAATGAATTGGTGTTTTGAAAAATAATCCCTAGAACAAATAAAATTTATATATCATGGGCCTTTAAAGAAAAATAAAATACACATTTTCTAGTGGAAAGTAGATAGTACAAGCACATAAGTATTTTTGTTCTGTTTGTGCTAGCAGATAAGAAAAGCATGAAACATGAACCAGCTTAGCATAAATTTACCTTCTTTGAAATTTTGCCTCTTTTTTAAATAATTATTTATTCTCTTGCTTAATGAAATAAATAGCAATAATGGGAAATGCTGAGTAAGAACTAATAACTTAAAAACCTCTAAAAAGAACCCAGCAAGATTTCTTATCAACCCTAGAAAATTAGTTATGGATTGATTATTACCAGATACTTTGCCAGGTTTTTCATTCAGCAAAGTCAGAAAAAAGATTTTATTTGTTTAAATTAAGGGCCTCCCTGAATCACAGGAATATAAGGGGCAAAATCCTGAACACCATAATAGGCCAAACCATATTCTCTCCCCTCTGCCATAAGAGTGCTAAGGCCTAAGTTAACAGCAAAAAATCCTTCATCCATTCAATTTTATCACTTACCACTAACCATGGTGTAGCTGTGGTGTGGAAGGAAGGAAACAGCAGTTTCTAAGAGATGTCATATTTCTGAGCCTTTTGCTTCTTGCTCTCCTTAGGTAAGGCTTGGTTAAGACTTCAACATCCAAGCACTTGAGCAGCTGGCTGCCATCCAAGAATGATTCAGATGGCTTGGAAACTGAGTGTGCCCTAAACTTTTTATTTTAATTTTTCATATCTTTCTTTTTGTTAGCAATAGTTTTACATAATCGATATTATACTTATAAACAATTGGTCCTTCTCAATAGGCTCTAGAAATCATCTGTTTACAATTTTTCAATTAATGCTTCACAATCATAGTCATCACATGACATGGCTACTTTTGGTCTTACTGAGTCATTTGCAGCCAAATACAAATAAATCTCAGTCAAATTCTGTTTGCCATAACCTCTATTCATTGTGCTCTTTGCCCTGATCCTATAATTATTAATAGTTCTGCATGATTCAGACATGAATTTGGATATTTAAGGTCCTTTGAGTTTCCTTAACAAGAAATGGTAGCTCATCTGCCTAAAAATGAATAATCTAGAATATTTCATTAACATTCAGTTGACTCAGTTTTAAATAAGAACATTTGGGATGACCTTTAATTAAGCTGGACTATATAAGGTGAGAGTTTTATTTTTCTGTTTTATTTTATTTTTGAACATTATGTAAAACACAAACAGCTGAGAGAATTTTTTTTCTCCACTTTAATGTGCAAAATAACATGAAAATTTAAAAGAAAACAAATGTAAACAGATTTATAGGGAGACAGAGGAATATACTGCCCTGACAGTTTTATGTATACTATAGCTTAATGTGAAAAAAGTTATTTATTGAGCATCTCACTACTTGTTTGGCATTCACTTGTTGTGTTCTGACAAACAAGTGAGTCAACATGTGTTGACCCTCCACCCGCCAGAAACTTCAAGTCCAGAAAAGGAGGAACTGGCAGCTTCTGTGTATATTTACTTTTCAACTGAACTGTAAAGAGAACTAGTTTGGAGAAAAACTAATCTTGAACGAAAAGAACAAGACTCTGTACTTTTAAACCAAGAAACCAAGTTTCTCAGCCTAATATTACCAAAAAAAAAAAGAAGAAAGAAAGAAAGAAAGAAAGAAAGAAAGAAAGAAAGAAAGAAAGAAAGAAAGAAAGAAAGAAAAAAAAAAAAAAAAAAAGGTATCTGCCTATCACTTCACAGGGATCTCGTTACACGGTTTATATTTAACCTTGTTAAAATATGACAAGATCTATATATATTTAAATATAACAAGGTTTATATTTTAACAGGATCTCAATGTTCAGACAAGATTACTACAAAATTTAGAATATTTATGTTTATGATGGCAGAACATTTTAAAATACCATCTTGAGTTCAGACTATGAAGCAGTCACTTATATTAAGTAACACTGGTTTTTATTATTCAAAAAGTAATCAAGAAAAAATAGACAAATTGGACTTCATGAAAATTTAAGAATTTTGTTCATCAAAAGACAATATCAACAGAGTAAAAAGACAACCCACAGAATAGGAGAAATATTTGCAAATCATATATCTATGAGAGATTAGTAACCAGAATGTATAGAAAATTTCTATAACTCAACAACAAAAAAACAAATAAACTAATTCAAAAATGTACAAAGGACTTGCATAAACATTTCTCCAAGGAAGATATATAAATGGCCAAGAAGCACATACAAAAAGATGCTCAACATCACTAATAATTAGAGAAATATAAATCAAAACCACAAGATACCACCTCATACCCATTAATGTGGCTACTATCAAAAAAGCCCAGAAAATAACAAGTGTTGGCAAGGATATGGAGAAATTGGAACCTAAATGGATCTGGAGAATGGGAACATAAAATGGTACAACCACTGTAGAAAATAGTATGCAGTTCCTCAAACAATTAGAGTTCCCATATGATCCAGCAATTCAACTTCTAGTTATATACTCAAAAGGATTGAAAACAGGGTCTTAAAGAGATATTTCTATACCCATGTTCATAGCAGCATTATTCACAATAACTAAAAAGTGGAAGCCACCCTAGTATACATTGAGAGATGAACGGATAAACAAATTGTGGTATTTTTATACAACAGAATATTATTCAGCCTTAAAAAGGAAGGAAATTCAAACATACACTACAACACAGATGAATATGAGGACATCACGCTAAGTGAAATAAGTCAGTCACAAAAAGTCAAATACTGTATGATTCCACTTACACAAGGTACTTAGAGCAGTCAAAGTCATATGGACAGTCAGTAAAATAGTGGTTGCCAGGGGTTAAGGGGAGAGTGAAATGGGGAATTATTGTAATGGCATAAACTTTCCATTTTACAAGATACAATGAGTTATAGAGGTGAATGGTGGTGATAGTTGCACAACACTGTGAATGTATTTAATGCCACTGAACTATACACTTGAAAACAGTTAAGATGATAAATTTTGTTAGATATTTTTACTACAATTTTTTAAAAATAGGGGGAAAAAGCTCTGGGAAGTAATTAAGGGAATGTTGTTAGTAACAGAAGTATGGATGGATCAAAATATTTGTAGGTCTAAACTTTATCAGCAAAGTTAACATCAGGTGTCAAGTTGATACATAAATTGATTTTAATTAAAAGACAATTCAGGATACAACTTTTAAAAAGGTAATTAAAAGTCTTAAGATAACAAAGGCAATTCCCAAATACTTATTGAGTATGTGCTCAATTAAGGCACTGGTATAGGCATACAAACACAAATTTTAAGAAATGCATGTGCATTGCCTATAATAACATTGTGGGATGACATCATCCAATGGCTTATTGAGGGTCTTCTGTACCCATATAATGTATTATATCTCCCAAAGAATTAATAATCATGCTAATTTAGCTCTCTCTTCTTTTTTTTTACTTTTTTCCATCAGTAACACCAGTTATGTCTGTGTCTATGAAATACTGAAGGAAAAAAATATTCAAAAATCTCATTGGATTATAATTGGATTCATTAGCTCTATTCAAAACTGACTAGAGGCCGGGCGCGGTGGCTCACGCCTGTAATCCTAGCACTTTGGGAGGCCGAGGCGGGAGGATTGCTCAAGGTCAGGAGTTCGAAACCAGCCTGAGCGAGACCCCGTCTCTACCAAAAATAGAAAGAAATTAATTGACCAACTAAAAATATATATACAAAAAAAAAAAAAATTAGCCGGGCATGGTGGCGCATGCCTGTAGTCCCAGCTACTTGGGAGGCTGAGGCAGGAGGATCGCTGAGCCCAGGAGATTGAGGTTGCTGTGAGCCAGGCTGACGCCACGGCACTCACTCTAGCCTGGGCAACAAAGTGAGACACTATCTCAAAAAAAAAAAAAAAAAACTGACTAGAGAGTTAAAAAATACATAATATAATTGCTTGTGCTTTGAAGTAAACATACATCTAATTTAGTTATCTGAACAAATGCAAGTTTAACCCAGTACATTAGTCTGGCAAGTTATTCAAGGTCATGCGCTCCTTATGGTAAAACTAAATAGAGATCTAAATTGTCTAGAAGCTTCAGTTTGGTCATTCTCTCTTTTTAACTTGGCTATAAAGTGGAGTAACTTCAAAATGTTTCCTTAATGTTTTGTGTCATCTTAATAAACACTACCTAAATAATAAGGGTAAAATATATTAATATAGATGAAAATATCTTCTCTGGGGTAGAGCTATGTCGAGCTACTTGAATGAGCTTTTTCTCACTCAAATGCAAACAAAAAGACTAATTCATTCAGCTGCAAAATTTCATAAGGTGGAGCTCTGACAACTAGCAGAACAAAATGTTATGACCAGATGATATGGAGATTCTAATGTGAATATAGATAATATTTAGAGCATCATTTCCCAAAACATGTTCTACATGATACTGGTCCGGCAAAGTACTTATAAGAAAATATTTAGAGGCTGACACTTCTGGGAAACACTGCTTACACACACACCCTATGGAAGATGCACAGCACACATTAGCTCCCAGGAGTTTTCAGAAAGAAACTTGTTAATTTTATATAATTCAGTCTTTTCCAAACATATTTTTCTGCATTAACAGAATCACTACTCCTTGGTACACACTTTAGGGAACGATACTCTAGAAAACTCCAAGTATTTTTTGTATATGAATACAAATGTAGTTTCTAGACTACATATAGTCAAAAGCAAGAGGCCTTTCTTACCCTGCCTCTGAGCCCTTTGACCTCAGCAGTCCCTACCCCTTCATGCCCAGGCTGACCCAGCCTCAAGCTACCAGAATAAAAGAAGAAAAGACTATAAGTTGTGCTGATTTCCCATTTTATTTGCCTTTTCATTTCAACTCTGAATATTTCATTCTGTTTTTGATAAGCTTGTGTCCCTTTCAACATTTTCTTCATTTCAGATGGGGACTCTATTTCTGGCATTCTAGATACTGGCTAGCAAAATCCATGACTACCTTTCAATACCAGCCTCTTTCATGCTCAGTGTCTAGCTTTTCCCTTTGATCCTGTGCATAGGCCTGTCAGTTCTGGTCTGTCTTTACTTTGGGATCATCCTTCTGCCTGTGATAAAATTAATAAAGGCAACTCCCAAACTGCAACAAGGAGGATGTGCTCTATAGAGACAGAGAAATCGAACAATGTTTCTTGCCACTTGGATTCACCCATCAATCAATGAAGAAATGCTCAAAGACCTCCTCCTCTCCTCAAGACATTATGCTAAGAGCTGTAGAAAAGTCAGCAAAAAGTATACTGGCAAGGCACTTCACTTTAGTTATGTTTTGGGGATCAACTGGCTCAGGAAGCAAGGGAAAAACTTGTGGTTCAATAACTGTGATGTTCCACCATTCCATGGCTATATGTTACAAGGATTTAAGAACTGTTTTCCCTGAATGCTTTCTTTTGTAAGACTATACTTTACCTGTTTAATGCTATTCTTACATAATATCTTTTGTTGATGAATACAATGAACTGCTAAGAAGAAAGGCAATTTAAACAGTATATCCACTCTTAAGGACCTCTGGATAGCCTCCACAGTAGAATCTAGGAGCCACTGTATATAAAAAGACATGTTGTGAGATTGATTACCTTATTTATAATGAAAACCTCCAATATCAAGAAGATTAAAGCAAAAGCACAATGTCTACACCTACTCTCAGCCCACCCAACCATCCTTTTTCTTTAATCAAAGACATTTGTAAGAAATACAGGTCAAGGCAGGTTGCTGCATCCATGGTGCATCTTACTGAAGATCTACTAGGTATATGGGCACACTGGCATATATTGATTCATTTCAGGGGGATCATTTCCTAGAGACTTGAACAGTGTGACTGTTGGAAGCTCCCTTGGAGTATTCAGCAATGAATTTTTAGATTCATTTCCAAAGAACTCAATAGAGCCACAAAGGAAAGTGAGTGGTAATATTCCTTTGGCTACAACATCTGATAAAGTAGAGTCCCTTCATAGAATGCATAATATCTACATTATTTTATGTAAACATAGCTTGCCCAAAGATGACCTTCAGAGTTAACATTATAAAAGGGGATAGTAGGGCCAAGCACAGTGGTTCATCCCAGCACGTTGGGAGGCCAAGACAGGAGGATTTCTTGGGGCCAGGAGTTCTAGACCAGACTGAGCAACATAGCAAGATGCTGTCAGCTACTCAGGAGGCTGAGGCAGGAGGACTGCTGGAGCTCAGGAGTTTGGTTATATCAACTAATCATCCTATACGTGCAGCCTTTCACCAGCATCATCCTCATCATGGATAAGAGAGCCCCACCCTTCACCAATATCCATTCACTAAGCCATGATCCTCATTCCCACTCCAAGGCCATCAGAGTAAAGGAACAAAGATGATCTTCCTTCCCTACATATACCTACTTGGAGGTATTTTAAACTACAGCAAAATAATAGCGCTGATTATAATAACAGACTAAAGTCAAGTTACACTCAATTTACTTATACTCTCAGGAAAAACTCCACAGCAGATACCTAAGTTCTCATTCTTATGCTTAGAGAGGTTCCTTATCTATCCATTGAAAATTAAATGAGCTCCCAATAGTTAAAGTCATCACCAAAAACAATCCTGTCTGTTACTCTAAACACTGAAAACATTTTTGTACAAATATTGTTGCTAATCTGAGCCTGATTCCTTTCTTTTAATCATTTTTAAGTCTCTAGCCCTATTGAGTCAGTCATTTCAAAGTTTAATTCACAAGTAATACAATGACTACTTTTATAAGATAATGCAACATTTGAAGACTCATTAAAATTTTTATTGTATCCCTCAACAGACTTTTGTTTTTTCCCCCTCCTTCCTGTTCATTTCCAGTTGAATAATCCTGGCTCTCAGCCAGCCAAAGTCTTGGAGAAGATCTTGCTCAGCCACCCACTCCTCACTGCTAGCCATGGTGTGCAGAACAGTAACTTTTACTCACATTGCGACAACTCCTATCTTCTTAGAAGTTTTTCAGCCTCCTCTGTTTTGTAGTTTTGGGGGAGTTAGTTACAAGGCCAATGATTTGTGTAGTTAACAGAGGATTCTGACATCCCCCGGAAAGAGCCTAATCATGTGGCACTTTTCTGCACATCACCTGGCAATAAACACCATCTGCAGTCCAGCAAGGAAACTCTTTGCTGGACCTGGGGGTTTTTCTGGTGCCTTACCTCCTATCAGGCATTAAAAACAATTATTTTAACAAGATGCATCCTACCTAGCAGTGTAGAAAACCTGTTTGCTCCAGGTCAGCAGCTCCCAATCCAGATCCCTTGGGAATTTTATTTGGTTTATGTGTGCTTATGGAGTTTAGTAATAAGAGATGGGTTTTATGCCATTGCTCTGAGATTACCTGGTACCATCTGTTAGAGAGCCATTAAATCTAAAGCTATGGGTTTCCTAAAAACCACTAGGAACTGGAATAAGATTGAAAGAGAAATCATAAAGTAAAACAAAGGAAGAAGTAGAAAAACTGAGAAAAATCTCAAACCATCTCACCAACATGAAGTGAATATCAGTTTTAAGAGCTCTGCTGCACCTCTGTTCAGATCAGCCTTCCCAGGTTCCTCTTAAGGCCTGGCTAAGTAGGCTCAGCCTCTGCCCCCACCTTCATTGCTCTGTCAAGGCTGAGGCTCCTTTCTGTGCCTATGTGGGGGACCTCCTCAGACACAGTTGGGCTGGAGAGCTGATGCAGCCCAGGCCTGAGAACAGTGGGGACTGGATGGTTTGTCTAATTCTCTGAACATAAACTTGGCAGGAGACTCGCTGAGTTACTAAGCAACTGAATATCTGACATGAAGCCTTTTAACAACCTTTTCCATAGATCACTAAAAGTTCCCAGAACAAATTCATGTCTGGTCTAGTGAAGAAAGAATAAGGAAACAGAGGTGGCCAAGAGGGGGATGGGGAGAAGAAAGCCAAGAGGGCAAAAGGAACCAGTATGTCCTTGTGACATGTGGAAGCAGGAAGAAGAAGGCACATAAATGGAGGTACTTGTATAAGAGTTGGAGGAACTCAGGGAAGGAGAATGTGAATAAAATATGGCACAAAATGATTCTAGAATGGCACTTGCTGTTAAGCTCTGGGAAACAGTCTTACAGAAAAAAGAAAAGAAATTCTAAGATTTTCATTTCTTATATAAAATTATGGGTCCTTCCTCCATTTTGTTATAATCATTCCCACTCAAGCACTCATCTCAAGTACATGGCTGTCACAAAATCTGTAAGGATGGGAAGCTAACAGCTTTGACAACTTCATAAAGACAGACAGGAGTGACTTGGAAAGTTCTCTCTATATAACAATGTCCTGGGCAAGCTGCCCCTCCAGGTTCACACTCTACCCTTCTTTACTCTGTTCTCTGCCCCTGGTACAGACAGTGAGGGGATGAACAGCTGGAGATTTTTAAAACAATAATAAACTGACCAAAAGTCAACCTGCTTTTTATTAACACCATGGCTAAAATTCTAAAACCAAGAATTGTAGTTTTTATAATACATATTAATATGCAGGCCTCAAATTATCTCTTTCTCTCTTTTTAAAATGTACTTTTTGAAAACATTGTATTCTTAAGAGAGCTTCCAGTTACACCATCAGCCCTGATACACAGAGCGTCAACTGCAAACACTCCTTTCCAGGATAAGTTCTAAGGGTCCAGAATCACTGAAGCTTGCTGCAGCAGTTTCTTCCTGTAGCTCCCAGAGTACTACTACATATCTCTTGTTTTATTAGAAACCGTGATAGACACAAGAGGAAGAACCAAAATTTGAGTTATATCAATTCTGTCATTCTGCATGGACACTTGGAATTTTTTTAAATTCATGTTTAAAATTTAAAGCAGTAAAACAGAATGTGAACTGCAATGTCTAATATTTTGGTAAATGCAAAATTTGCAAATTTTAGATCATACATGAAATATTTTACTGAATTTGAATAACTTTAACATTGTAATTAATCTCTTTATTTTTAATTACATGTTACAAAACTTAAGGATGAATCAAGAAAACAGAGATTATGACTGATTATTATTGAAAATAATTTTGTCCTATATGAGCAGAGGATGAGAGTCAAAAACACCACTGCCAGTATGGAGCAGGTGAATGGTCTCCTCTGCCCTCTGGCTTCAAATTAGGTTTATAGGGGACGACTGGCCCAAGATCAGGAAAGAAGAGTGAGGTTAAGGCATTTATCCGTTCCCCTCCCTATAGGCTTGCTCTGGTCTGGCAATATCCTTTGACTTTGACCAGAGGTCACAGCTCTTGTCAGAGGTTCTCTTCAGACAGCTAGTTCTCAATATTCATATTTATTTTCTCTCTCTCTTTCTCTCTCTCTCTCCCCCTCTCTCCTGAATTATAATAATTGCTTGCCCCTCTTGCCAGTTCAGACCCTTGGGTGGAAAGGCACTGCCCTCACCCCTTACTAGCCTAAGAATACTGCACTACTTCCTGTACTTTTCCTACACTCTGCCCACACCTTTGTAAATTTAGTTTCTAAATTCTGAAAATGACCCAATTTGTATGTATCAACGATTTCCTGCTGAGACCCTGACTAATATATATCCTTACTCCTCATAACCCCAATTTTCATCACTCTTCATTATCCTAAACCTCAAATGGAAAATTTTCTCCTCCTTAAATATGTATATTCTAATTCCATGGGTTCTTAGGATCATGTAAATTGAGCAGTTGATATTAATTGTTTAATTTCAGTTTTACTGTTCAGGGAAGGAAGGCAGAATATCACAGTATGTGCACTTAGCTAAGGAATCTCCTACAGCACAGCCTCTAAAAGTCACCCTCCCTTTTCAAATGCTAGCCAGTCAACTCATAAAAATACAATCTGACAAATTGTCTAATATAGCACATGCCACCCCCACAAAAATCACTTCAGTATTTTGCTGCTTCTCTAAAAAATGGGGACTAAGAGCATACAAGTCATACCATCTCTGCAAATTAAATTTATACATTCTAGGATTAATCAAACCTTTTATCATTTTAAAGTGGCTAATCTTACAGATAATGGAAAGAATTAATTCCAGGCAGTACTGACTTCCATCTGTCCAAATCGCCTACATTTCATTTCATCCTTTTCTATTTTTTTTTCCTTTTTTTTTTTGTATTTCAGCATAATATGGGGGTACAAATGTTAAGGTTACATACATTGCTATTGCCTTCCCTCTCCCCTCGAGTCAGAGCTTCAAGTATGTCCATCCCCCAACAATGCACATTTCACTTATAATGTATATATATAAGCCCATCCCCTCCCCCCCACCTGCCCGACACCTGATAAATGTTTTTTTGTTTGTTTGTTTTTTAACATTTTGGTTAGATTTTATAACTTTGCCTTTACCTAGCAAAGGTTAGAGGTATGCCCTTCCCCTCCACACTGTTCACCACATCCCTCAGATGTAGGTCTATCTCTAATTACAGAAATGCAAATCAAAACCACAATGAGATATCATCTAACCCCAGTGAGATTGGCCCATACCAAGAAATCCCAAAACAACAAATGCTGGTGAGAATGTGGAGAGACAGGAACATTCTTACACTGCTGGTGGGACTGCAAATTAGTGTACCCTTTGTGGAAAAGAATTTGGAAATACCTCAGACAGCTAAAAATAGAAATACCATTTGACCCAGCAATAGCATTATTAGGCATCTACCCAAAAGAGCATAATACATTTTATTATAAAGACATCTGCACCCGAATGTTTATGGCAGCACAATTCACTATTGCAAGGATGTGGAAACAACCCAAGTGCCCGTCAGTTCATGATTGGATTATTAAAATTTGGTATATGGTTACAATGGAATATTACTCAGTTCTAAGAAATGACAGCAAGCTAGCACTGCTTATATTATCCTGGATTGAGCTTAAGCCCATTATCCAAAATGAGGTGACACAAGATCAGAAAAATGGGTTCCACATGTACTCGCCATCACATTGGCACTGACCCATTTCATCCTTTTCTGAGGTAACTGCAACTATAATGATGACTAAACGACTCTACAAAAAATTTTTCTTAGACTAAAGAATATTTTTATTAATATTATTTCAAAAAATGTTTTATGGGCTAAAAAGGCACATTCATTGAAATTCAAAGGATATTGATTCTCTGGCCTGCTAATGTTTAACATGACTTAAGTAACTTCATAGTATGAGAACTTGACCTCAGAGTGCCAACCAAACTCAAGCAAGAAAACTTAGAATTATATGTAGCAAAAAATAAAACCATGTAATTTTTGCATTGACAAATAATTCGTCAATCTGATTTGACCCATATGTGATTACCCAGAAGAGAATTTGGTGGTGGGAAGGGCAGCAGAAGATACAATTACCATGGCTAATCTATATCGATAAAAATGAGAGCTACAGTTGAACAACAACAAAAGCAATAGCAATAGCAATAATAATAGTTAATACTTACATTATGTTTACTATGTATGTAAGGCACTCTTTTAAATGATTTTCATGCATTGATTCACTTAATCCTCAGAGCAATTTCAGAAGTTAGATCGCTATTACTGTTCCCATTTTACAGATGAAGAAACTGAGACTCAAGAGTTTAACTGCCAATGACTACAATCTAGAAAGCTAGTTAAGTAACAGAGCCCAGCGTTGGCTCTGGGCTCACACATCTAGTCACCATAATATACCATTTTTACTGGAACTTGGGAACACAGTCCTTTTAATGGTGTGCAATTTGAAAAAATACAATCGGCTTAATAACATGAATTCCATTTAATCTTTGTTTCTCTTTCAGGAACAACAACTAAAAATGGGAACTGAGGTATCCCAAGAGAATTCTTACTGTCATAACATTTTTGAGGTCATGAGAGCAGCATCAACATCTTGGGACCTAGTTTTGTCAAGAAGAAAAGAAAATCAATAACCTAGTTCAGTAATTCTCATCATTTGGGAGGAAATCAAGAACCCCTTTGTGATTCTGTTTACAGCTATGGTCCCTGTGTCCAGAAAATGTCTGCTTTGCATTTAATTTCAAAGAGTTTGCAGAAGCCTTGATGCCCATCCATAGGCCACAGGCCCTCTTCTTAGATGATTTCTGAATCTAAAATGCTGTATACTTAGAGGAAAAAAGAATCAACCACCTGACTAATATTAAGCAACTATCATGTACAAAACACTGTGCTGGATCTTGTGTGGAGAATACAAGAAAAGATATCATATAATCCTTACTTTCAAAGATCTTTATAATCTAGTTTGTAAAATAGGACAAAAGTAGGAATATTAACTTCTCCAGGTACTCAGAAGAAAGAAATATCACTGCTAACTTGAGTTGTCAAGCAAGGCTTCAAAAGAGGACGTGAAATATAAACTAAACTAAAGAAATAATTAAGATTGGAGAGAAAATAGGAAAAGACATTTGATATCAGGAAATATTATAATAGAATTCTTCATTTTAACACTTGACTAAATTTGTGAGCTGATAAATATAATTTTACGAAAAAAGCTATATGTCAACTATAATTAAGAATCTTATTTTCCTACCAGATAGTGTGCTTCATGCTATATCAGTACCAATTAGGTCACCTCAGTGTAGCTATCTGTGGGATAGCTGGGATATCCAGCTATCACACAACTAGAAGCCCTTGGCCTTCCCTCTCAGAAGCCAACTAGAATGTGCATTGCACTGTTAACCTTGATGAGAATATCTGTCAATAGAAATTGGCTTGAAGCTCTTAACTTATTTCCCTATGGCCAGAGGAGAGAACACATAGAAATTTATTTTGATTCCAAGGTGGCTTTGTATCTCATTAGCAATCCTAGGAGCCTCCACCCTTTTCATTCAACTGTCAACAGTTCTTGATATTCTGAATAAAGAAGCTGTCCAAACTGGGATTAAAAAGAAGAGGAACGAAAAAAAAAAAAAAAAAAAAACCACTGTTCCCTTTCTCAGATTCCATGTGAAGGTGCTGAGCTAGCTCAACTCCCTAGAGAGCTCCCTTTTTATTTTCTTTGTAATTCTGGTCACAATTCAGGGTTCAGGCATTTGCATCATGAGGCTTGATTCCTGCTGCAATTCTTTCCAACAAAATACAACACAGAAGGACAGGGTGTATTTGAAATTCTGATAGAGTCAATGTTGACTTGATTGGAAAATTCTAAAAATTAGAATTAAAGTCTGAAGGGAGACAGATTAAGTTACTAATTGGCTAGGGTTGCCAAAAAACAGCAATGTACAGAAATAGAATATGAGGAAGAAGACATCCAGCAAAATTGTTATCATGCATTCAACCAGAAATGGATCCTGTAGTCCCATGTGCAAATGAGATACAAGTGTGTAGTAGTTGCTTTCTTTCAAAAGATCCACAATTTTGAAGTGTTATAGCATATACCCAGAGGACTAGGTGAGATTGGGTGTGGATGGAGTAGAGAAGAAATTGTCACAGAAAATTAGTTCAAAATAAGAAATGAAAGCATAATTTGAAATGAACTCAAATACTAATACTTTGGCACTCTCTAGCTGGGGGTGGCAGGGAATAAGACTCAACATATCTCTATGATGGCTGCATCATTTACAATATCTGGGGCTACAAATAACATAAAACCCTGACTCAAATTGTATTTCAATTAAAAAATTTTTATTTTCATTTATATAGTGTCTCACATAATGAAATAACAGAGGTAAGGCAAGACTTAGCTAAGGAGGAGCTATCAGAATTCCAGCTCTACTGCCCTGGGATTCTCTTGGCTCCCTCTACCAAAGACCAGCTTCATTCACAGGATAAAGATAAAATGCCTGTGGCAGTTCTAGGCATCATGGCCTGACATGACAATGTCCAGAGGAAAAACAGAACTACTTTTTCCTATGTCCTTTTTTCAGGATTGAGGTAACCTTTCCTGGAAGCCTCCAGCAGACAGCCCCTCACACCTCCTTTTATCACATGCCCATTCCTAAACTAATTACCAGTGGGAAGAATAGGATTACCATGACTAATTCTTAAAGTGTGGTGCCCAGACCATCAGCAGCACCTGACAACAATGCAAACTATTAGGACCAACTCCAGATTTACTGAATCAGAATCTACAGAGTTGAAGCACAGCAATCTGTGTTTTAACAAGAATTTCAGGCAATTCAGATTGACTTAAGTTTGTGAACCACTGGTTTAGAGTAGAATTGAATGGATGTTGGAATCTCAACAACTGAAAGAGACCACAACCATTCAGATGACCAGGAAGACATACTCAACTAGCATTTTTGAATGTGTACTCCTTTCCTTTTTTTTTTTTTTTGCTAAAAGCAGACTAGATATCCTGAAATACTCCTGCCACCAAACACCTGGAAATGCTGCCTAAATATAACCAACAATCTTTTAAATGTATAGCCAAATTCTCAGGAATGAAAGTGAAACCCTCAAAGGTTTAAAACAAAGAGAAGTCTGAAAAATAGGCACTCAAGTTTCTGTTACTCTGAAGGTCACTGCTAATCTCAGTAACAAAGGGTCTTGTGTGTAAATGACACATGGGGGGGGTGGCCACAAGGTAGGACCATAGAACTGAGATTCTTATGTTGAGCCAGGGCCATCTAAAAACAGGTGGACTTGATAAAAATCCACTCACAGAAGGAGGCAACAAGGGACCTTTTTTAATCTTAAACTGAGTTCTGGGTGAGGGGGGAAAAAAACCTCCCCTGGAGAATTTATAACCACAGGCCTGCCCTCCTGTGGGTGTGAGATATGTGTTTACATTGCCTACTAGGGCAAGTAAACCCTAAGCAAAGAAATTAATATAAAAGTGGGTTCCCAGATGTCATTGCTGAGGTCCTAGCTGAAGAAAACAAGAAGCCTCTTGGTAAAAACATATCCTCAACTCAGGCCACACAGGATTCTCACAAATCCTGCAACAGCTTGCAAGTCTACATCACCAAACACTTAGGGAAGCATGTCACCACTATCAAGTCAGCAGAAACAATAAATATGAACTTCACATAATAGAATTATCAGGACAAGTTATAAGACAAATTGGTTTTAAACTATTTTTAAAAATAAAAGAAGAAATTAAAAACAGGAGAAAGAACAAGATACTAATAAAAAAAAAAAAAAAGAATCAAGCAGATTTCAAAAAGAGATAATAGGGAAATGTCCAGCTTCTATCATCCTGGACAAGAAATGTGTGACTTCAACAAGAAATAAGCCTGAGCTAGAACAGAAGTTTTCAGAGAAGCTAGGGAAGCTTGAAATTACTCCCATTACTTTATAAAATGTTTGATAATTTGGGTATCTAGGTGGGGATTCCCCCAGAATGCCCTGCTTTAGGTGGTATCCAATGCTTACCCCAACCATAACATGAAGAGATTTATCCCCATTCCCTGCTGTAACTTGGTAACAAACCAATAACAGATAAATGGTGATATTTTTGAGAGTACGTATGGAGCATCTGATTAAAAGTTTTGAGAAATCTCTTGCTCTACAGAACCACTTTATCATGTTTTAACCTTTCAGCTTAATTAATTATATTTTATGGTATTTCACAATAAAATTCAATATTTCAGAAAGTACCAAATTAAACTTAAATCTCTGCACATCTGAGTGAGTATTCTTTATTAAACTCTTGCTCTGACTTCCTAAATAAGAAGTATTTCCTTTAAAATTTATTTCCAATAACTTGTAGAAATATAAGAGCAAAATTGTAGTGTGCCAAGAGTGCCATCAATTTGTACCAAACCAAAATTCGATTCCAGTGTTGAAAAAAGAAAGGTCTATTGTTTGGTAATCATCATATATTTACTTATTCATGGAGACTGCCCTGCTGCCAACATCAAGCCTGGAACCAAGTGAGAGGCCTCAGTACATGGTATGGCTGGCTGGAAAGCACAGAAATGTGTCAAGCCACACCCATCAAATTTGATGTTTCTGTCTTAATCCATTGCTGGCTAGGAGAAATGCCACTCCTTCAGGTTCTTCTATTTCCAGCATAGCACTTGGCAAAACCTGATGTCAAAAGAAATGCAAAGGATGACTTAAAGCCAAGAAGCCCTTGCCTAACCCTGCCTCAGGGTGAACAAATACCTGCTTTACACAGAGGCTTGCAGGAAGCAGATCCAGCCAGGGAGAAGGCCTCACGCCTGCCAGTTTCCTTCCATCTTAGGTGAGAGGCAGAACCTCACTGCATTTGGGACCACTGTTTGCTGCTTGGAAGAAAGCATGGAAGTACTCCCAGCCCTTGTAAAACACCAATTATATTTCTTATTTAAGAAACAGTTATTTGTCTGAATAGAAACTACATAAAGGGTAAGAGGGGTTCTCTTCTCTTAGAAAGTGATAGTTTGTTATTTATCTGAAACACAGGTCTCCTCAAATATAATCTTGGAGCTGATTTGTCCACAGAGGGTGTAAATTCTTGAAAGCAAAAGCAACATCACCAAACTAGTAGAGCATTGTCAGATTTACTTTGTGGTTAGCAGGAAAAGTAGAAAGTGACAGGTGGTGGCAGTTTTTCTGTTCAGAAACCTAAGGCTTCGAAGGGGAGACCTCAGTTCTGCATTTTCCCTAAAGGAAAAGTTGCTGGAGCTTCTCAGCAATTAGGTGAGCTCATACTCATCCTGAGCTAGTTTTAGCCTTCCTTACATGCATACTTTCCCTTGCCTTAAAGCATCTGACCACAAAAGTTTAGAAGATAGCCCTCTCTTTCCAGCAAGTGTAACTGAGTACCTACAGTGTGCTTGGAGCTTTGTGTTAAATCCTACAGGGTACAAAGATGTTCAAGTCATAGACTCTCGTCTCATGGAACTTATGGTTTGTTTAAGACAATAAAAAGTATTTTCATAATTTACACTAACCATTACGTGGGTTTACCTGCCCAGCTTGCTTTGAGGGGTTCAACAGCTCCGCTAGTGAACAGCTAGAGCTCATTTCTTGGCACCATGGCCCTCCCCACCACCCTTGGCTATCTTGGCATAATAGGCAGCATGCCTGGAAGTCTAATGCAGTGGTTCTCAAAGTGTGGTCCCTGGACCAGCAGCATCAGCACCACTGGGGAACTTGCTAAAAATGCAAATTATGAGAACTTCCCAGTTATTATGAATTGAAAGCACTGGGGCTGAGCCACAGAAATTTGTGTTTTAGTAAGTACTGGTCTAAGAAAACCACTTTTTTGCTCTCCTACCTGCTAAATTGTCTTTCACTGTCCCTAGTTTCCACTTTCTAGCAACTCATAATTAGAAAAGTTGTTTTGCTTTTTCTTTAAAACAAGTTAGAACACTTTGGGCTGCAAGTCACAGCAGATACTTTACAAACTGGCTTAAACAATCAGAGCATTTATTGGCTCATGTAACTGGAAAACTAGCATAAGGGCAGGTTCCATGGTTGATCTACTCCACCAGTCCAGTCCTGGCTAGGTTTCACCCAAATTCTATTAATTCTGCCTTCTTCTGAGGGTTAACTTCACTCTCAGGCTGCCAGCAAGATGACAGTGACAGTTCAGTTTCACAAGTGCACACAAAGGAGAGCTCACTTCTGGAAACTTTCCCAAGAGTGAGAGAAAACTTTCCCAGAAGTACCCAGCACATCCTTCCTCTTTTATCACTGGGCCAAATTACAGCACATACTCATTCCTGAACCAATCGCTGGTAGGAAGAATGGGTTTGAGCAATCAGGTCCATAACCTGCAAATGAGGTGGAGTCAGCATCCACAGAGGCACCTGCTCTATGTAGAGCAGAGGGTGGATGCCAAACGCAATTCAGAGTTTGGCTAGGTAAGAGAAAGAAGGAATGACAGGTAGCTAAACACCTCCAAATCAACTAGTTTCCAACATGCTCCTAAGGAAGAAAATCATCTGCTCTCGACCTAGCAGTGAAAGCTAACACCTTGAGACTGGCAAGCCTAGAACACAAATCCTTAGCAGGGAATTGCAATTAGCCTAAAGTGAAATTTAACAAATTTCACAAACTCAGGTATCAAGTGAAAAAGGAGAACCAGTTCCTTTTTCTTTCTCCTCCTTTCTTTCTACCTCTTCTCCTACTCTATAACAATATAATTTTCTACTGAATAGTAGCAGCCTTTTGTCCATTTCTCTACTGATAAAAATACACATTATAGATAATTAACATCATGTTTCTCTCACAAATAATGTACCCTAGAACTAGTTCCACAGTTTCCCAGACATTAATTGGAACAGCAACTCTAAGCCAAGCACAGTGCTAAGCAAAGGATATACAATAATAAATAATGGTGGATCTTCATCCCTAAGACCCAAGGTATAACAAGGAGACAGACATGTGAACAAATGAAAACAAAGAAGTATGCAGTGGCCAATAATTGAAGTATGCCCACACTATAAATGTATTACAGATGTCAAAACAATGAACTCTATCAGGCATATGAGAAATGGAGGTGATACCCCAGGAAGCTTTTAAAGGATAAATAGGGGGAGAAAATAAGCATAAGTTTCTGGATAATCCTTAGAAATCAACATAGACAACATGACATATACAACATAATATTACATCTGCATAACACAGCAGGGGATCTGTCCCAGGGCAGGATGCTCCACTTCCATGTGGAGACTAAATGGCGATCTATTATGATATGTGTTGGAAGTAACTTGCTACTAATAATAAAATACTGAAATATGCAAATAATTCACCACTTAATAAATCAGAGCAGGTTCAAGGTTATCACTATAATCCTGTTATTATCATTTGTATTCTCCTGTGCTTTCAGAGGTGAAAGATAAAGGATATGGAATTATACTTAACCTCCTGGGAATTGAACATATTCCTGGATTTCCCATTATTGTGTATAAGGGGTATGAACAGGATCTATTCCAAGAGCCTGGTGGGAAAAGGTTAGGAGGGCAGCTTTAGGATAATGCCATGTTACCGCTTAATTCCTGAAGTCCACTCCTAACTTGTGGTAACCAAAGCCCCTGGAAAGGAAACCAGGGTGGCCCTGTGTTGTTCTAGGATCCACTCTACAATGAGTAATGCTATTTAGCAGACACAATTTTTTACATGCACAATTTGTTTTGCCCCACAATTTTTCAGAAACTGAGGTCCTTTTCCCTCCATTTCCTTTAGTTTCTAAGAATGGCAAATACATAATCTTTAATATAAGAATAAACCCATATCTATAGGTCAGGAACAACTTCTCCATCTAAATAAAAGAACCAAAATTAAGATAAAACTACATGCTTCCAGCTAGTAAAGGAACCAAAAGTCATATCAGCAGAAACAGACACATGCAACAAATACAGCACAACCAAATTCAGGAATAACTGTGTATATGTCTATCTATGCATGTGTGTGTACATTTAGGTGTAGAGAAGAGAAAGAGAAAAAGAACTATTTTGTGAGGTGAATATAAATTTCTCTAAGAGTAGGTGACCTTGAATGCTCTTTGGTCTATTTGCCATGGTGCATAAGTGATGCTACATTTCCTGAGCTCTACCACTTTTTATTTTATTATTTTTGAGACTCTGATTCTGATGTTCCATCTCACTCTGGAAAAGCACAAGATCAGAGGTTTTATTCTACTCCATCCCATAGTCCCAGCTTTGAATCTTTATCTCCCTGATGTAAAAATACTTGCCAGTCTCCTTTGGAATCCTAAATTTTTGGAAGCATAAAACATTTGCCTTAAGCAAATAGAGAACGTATCCCTTGTGAGTGACACACAACACATTTTGAATGTTCAGTAACCTTTATTGATGATGACAGTAGAAAATGACTTTCGAAGAAGAGCATCAGAAAAACTCATCCTGATAGACTACCACCAAACAGCTTTCAATTTCATACGCTACTCAATTCTCATCTTAATGAATGTTCTAGTACCAATTGTTAATTTTATACTCAAAAAAGAATTCATGCACTGGGGTAAGTATAATCATTTAACATGATTCTATAGATGAGAGTGTTTGATGGTTATTATTGATTTAAAATATGCAATAATTGAAGCCCAGGGAACCTAGTTGAAGGCAGATATTTTCTTTAAAAAATTATTCTTTCCTTTCCATTTAATTTCCATACCTTATTCTACTCTTATTCTATTATTTACTCATATTCAATTTTGCCAGTTAAAGTTAAAACAAATAACTTTAAATACATGGCAAATCTGAAGTGTTTATGAATGTATCTATTTCTTTAGAGGAGAATTTTCTTCTTTTTTTAAATCATTTTTGGTCGTGTCCAGAAATAATAACAACCAAGAAAGGAACTAGAACCTGTGTTTGTCCTTAGATCCCTCCCCACTATAATTTTTCTTCTTAATTTTAAAAAATTTTAACTTTTCATTTTGACTTATAAAAGAGTTGCAAAACAATACAAGAAGTCCCATAAACTACCTAGCTTCCCTGAATGTTACAACTTATACAACCACAGTATATTTGTCAAAACCAGGAAATAAACATGGATGATATTATAAACTAATCTACCAACTTTATGCAAATTTTGCCATCTATCTTACTAATGTTCTTTTTCTGGTCTAGAGTCCATTCAGGTTCATTCAATGAATTTATTTGTCATGTCTCCTTAGTCTCCTCCAATCTGGAATAGTTCTTCAGTCTTTCTTTGTCTTTTATGACCATGATAATTTTGAAGAATACTGGCCTGTTATTTTGTAGACTGTTCCTCAATTTAGATTTGTTTGATATTTGCTTGTTATTAAAATCAGGTTCTGTATTTTGGGCAAGAATATCACAGAAGTGATAAGAGGCACATGATGTCAATGTGTCCCATTATTGATGTTAACTTTGATCAATTGGTTAAGGGATGTCTGCCAGGATTCTCCACTATAAAGTTACTGTTTTTCCCTTTGAAATTAATAGGTATTTTATGGAGAGATGGTTTGAGACTACACAAATACTTTTATCCAATAGTTTCAGCAACCATTGATGATTCTTGCCTGTAATATTATTGTAGTATTTGATAAATAGTGATTTTTCTATTTCCATCATTTTTTCTACTTTTTTTTTTTTTTTTTGAGACAAGTTCTCAGTCTGTCACCCAGGCTTCAGGGCAATGGTGCTACCATAGCTCATTGCAACCTCCTGAGCTTAACCAATCCTCCTGTCTCAGCCTACCAAGTAGCTAGTTCTACAGACACATGCTACCATGTCCAGCTAATTTTTTTTAAGAGATGGGATCTCACTATGTTGCCCAGGCTGGTCTTGAACTCCTGGCCCCAAGTAATCCTCCAGCCTTGGCTTCCCAAAGTGCTGGGATTACAGGCATGAGCTACTGAGCCTAGCCTCTACATTTATTAATTTGAGTTCTCTTATAAGAAGGGACTTCCCTTCTCCCCATTTATTTATTCATTTTAACCCTATGAACTGATAGATATTTATCTTATTCTATGAATTATAATTCATTACTATCATAACTTATTTTGTTGCTCAGATTATCTTCAATTTGGCCAGTGGTAGCTCCTTCAACTTGGCTCCTCTTTCTGCTTCACATGTCCCAATCATTTCTTGAGCAGGTCACTATTTTCTGGCATAATAAGATGCTCTGGGATCATCTTAAACTTTCTCTGTCTCAGTCTTGGAATCAGCCACTTCTCCGAGGATCTAAAGTTCCTTTTATTTGGAAAAGATATTTAGAAACCAAGATCTGAGCTGGTAGTGCTCATGGCTGCTGGTTTTTCACTGCTTTTAGGCCCTCTGAGTGGACAGAACTAGAGAATACATATGTATACTAAGCCATGCATATACAAACATCTATATCTATTTTTTATATCATCATGTATATATTAAAAACCATGAGTTTATATTCATACCTCCAATTCCAATCCATCACAGGGGTCGTCCTAGCCTTTCTTCTCTATTTATTTGTATTTTCTTCCTTTGACAGGGAGAGACTTGGTTTTCACCTATATTTACTCATTTGCCTTAAAATGCACATAAAATCATTTCAAAATTGCTAACCAACACCTTTGTGAAAAACAACCTATTAACAAAAGAACATTATTAATATTTATATACAGTTCTTTTAGTCTTTCACCTTATATGATGAAAAACCGTTTTCCAAAGTTGCTTAAATGAATCCTTCACTTCCCCACCCCATTCACTGTTGCTATGTTATTCATGTGTAATAGTTAGGTTCATTTGTTACTATTTGCATTCTGTTTTGGGTTTCTCCACATCCTGGATGACTGTTTTGAGTAAGTGAAACATTAACAAGGTTCTAAAGTCAAAAGTATACAAAAAGGTATATCAGAGAAGGCTCCTTCCCCCTTCATGTCTTCTCCATTTCTATACCCCTCTACTTTTTCCCTTCTACCCTCTATATATAACCAGTCTTATTTGTTTCTTGTTTACCCATCCTGTATTTCTCTTTTCATGAATGTATACTCCTAATTTGCCTATCTTTCTTACATGAAAGGTGCCATAATATAGACAGTCATTTTTACTTTGCTTTTTTCACTTAACAACATATCAAGGAAACCATTCCATATCAGTTCATGGATATTATAATTTATTTTTAAGTGTTTTTGAGGATGAAATTTTCTTCAGATGGATGGAGGAAAATGATACGACAGCTTGTTCAGTTTCTGGAATATTTGAACTAATATTTCCCAGAAGAAAATGTTCCTAAAAACACCAGTGGCACAAATACACATACTTAAATTTGGCAGGATTCCACCTTTTATTGCAGAAAACAGCTCCTCATTCAACTATAATAAAGCATCTTACCTAGAACAATATTCAACATAGATTTTTAATTACTTTATCATTTCTACTATCTCTCTTTTGAGATATATTGTAACTACCTGACAATTTGATAAATAATTAATGAATATTGATGGAACACCTTCTGAATGCTTGTAACTGTGGCCTAAGATATTCTGTAGCTAGGAAGATAAGAAGTACAGTAAAATAGAAATATTAATGAATCTCTAAAGCCAGGCTAAACACCAGGAAAGTGGTTTTAAACATTCCCTGGAAATTCAAAGGTACACAGTCCTGCCCAATAAAATGGTTAGAGACACCAGTAAATTTATGTTTGTTACTAATATTACTAATGGTGGTAGTTGTTGTTGTTTTACTTAATGAAGTATTATAGGCCTGGGAAATAAGCTAAAAATAGAAAGCATTCATCTGTCATGGAATATAACAGATGATTCTAAATTCCAAACTACTACAACATCTCAATGGACTGTGATCTTGCTAATATATAATTTAACCATCACTGGGAAACAATGAAAAATAGCCACAAGAACCAACAGGCTATAAAGAAAACAAAAACACTAACAGCCTAGAAAGCAAAATGAAAGATATGAACAACTAAACTTCCACATAGTCAGCTTTTTTCCACAGTCTGATGATCATCAACACAGATAACACAGTGCTAGCAGAGGCAGTTTTCTGAATCCCTCAGGTCATACTATAGTTTTATCTCTTAAAAATGATCTTTCTCAGGCTGTGCACAGTGGCTCATGCCTGTAATTCTAGCACTTTGAGAGGCTGAGGCAGGAGGATTGCTTTAGGCCAAGAGTTCTAGACCAGCTTGAGCAACATTGCCAGACTTCATCTTTACAAAAATTAGAAAAATTAGTAGGGCATGGTGGTGTGTGTTTATAGTCCCAGCTATTCAGGAGACTGAGGAAGGAGGATCACTTGAGCCCAGGAGTTAGAGGTGCAATGAAGTCTGATGACTCCACTATACTCTAGCTGGGGTAACAGAGCAAGACTCTGTCTCAAAAAAAAAAAAAAAAAATTTCTTGGTTCTGGACTAGTGCTTCTCAAGCTTTTTTACATTATTGACACTCCTCAGCTGCTGCTTTAGATGAAATTTTTATAATTGCCTCTCATAGAATTTTAGTATCACAGATATACTACATATATACTATATGCATATCTGTGCTTTGTATATAAAAAGAATAGGATATTTTTGCCCTCCGAGAACCAATTTTCATCCATTCGGAGGTGATACTGACCTATTGAGATGGAAGCTCCTAATATTCTCCACGATACCATTTCCTATTTCAAAGTCTTTCATTTCCAAAATCAAAATGAAAAGACAGGAGAAATAATAAATGAGTATCAAACTACTGAGCAATAAGAGAAAAAAGTAGAAGCAAATAGCTAACCACTGAAAATAAGAAATAAACTATAATTCATGTATAAACCAAATATAAATGAAAACAGACTTTGAGCATTAATAAGACTTTATAGCAGCTGGAAATGACTACTTAGTAAAGTCAGCTATCTTTGCCAATGTTCAACCTCATATTTCACTATTAAAGAAAACTGTCTTCACTGATAAAACTGCAGTTGTACTTTCCAAGGGCAGAAAACACCAAATCTTCTAGCCTTGAATCACATTTAGCTATGTCACTCTTGCCCTTACTGTCAGAGAAAAGTTAACAAACAAGAAAATTAAGTCACCTTTTCAAGACAGCGTCCAGAAGAGACCCATTTTCTCAGCAATTGTAAGATTGGACATAATAAGGTAATCAGAGAGTGAATCACTCACTTTTTAAGAGAAGGCATGTTGGGGTTTTTTAAATTCTTATCATGAAATGAGATTCCCTTTGGCATTAGCCATGCTAAGTATAGGAGATATGGAGGGATTCAGGACAGTCTTTTCCCAATAAAGTTGGGGAGTGATATTGAGTCTTTCCCTCCATAATGCCCTGTCTCCCTAGAAACAAATGCTGGGAAAAAGCTCACATGATAGGTTTTTATGAAATTAAAATAAGAAAACACAATTGGAATAGGAGGGAAGCAATGTACATTGAGTACCATAAAATTTCATTAGGTTAATGAAAAACTAAACCACCCCATACAGTGATATTTCACTTAATTTTAAGACAGGAGGAATATATTGCTTAGAAAGGTGATCTGACTTTCCTCAGGGTCAGATCACTACTACATAATGGAACGTAGATTTAGATCCAGGTCTAACTCCAAAATTAATGTCCTTGTGCATTCATGGGTTGAGGACCTTGCCATAGTCACCTTCTGCCCTTCCTGACATTTTCATGCCATTTCTTCCTACATTTTCTTCATTGTTAAATTCTCAATATAAAGCAAATTTCTAAATGAAATTTTTTATGTATACTCACATATTTTATTTGCAGTGATACATTAATGTCACATCTGAGAAGACAACCCTTTTTAAGAAATGAGTTTTCTCCCATCCAGTACTAACCAGGCCCAACCCTGCTTAGCTTCTAAGATCAGACAAGACTGGGTGTGTTCGAGGTGGTATGGCCATAGATAAGAACTGAGTTTTCCTTCGAACAATTTCTTAGCTCCATCCACACAATGGAACATGAGGCAGTCATTTTAAAAGGTAGATGAATATCTAAATTCTCTGATATGGAAAGATGTTCATATCATATTGTTAAGTCAAATATGCAAAGAACAGGGAACTTTCACTTCTGGCACTTAGGCAGGATCCAGAATTACTCTCCTACCATAAACAACAAGAAAACTGAATAAAATATATGAACAACTGTTTTCAACAGGAACTAAGGGGGAAAAGTGTTTAGGGTGAAAAATTTAAGGAAGAATTCCTTTTTAAGGCTGACTCTGCATTTGTATGACCCTGAAAGTAAGTCCTTTATTAAATTTTATACCCTTGGTACCTTGCCTCACCCTAGTCTCAGCTCTAGTTTTTAGTCATTAGAAGGCAGGCAGCAGCATGACTGTGATTCCTGGAAAAAGGAAAAGAAATGAGATCCACCCTATAATAAATAAGGCCAGCTTTCTGCCTCAAGGCAAATTCCAGACCTTAGTACAGGGAGGGGGAACCCAAAGAGCTGATGATCTCACTGAATTGAGGAAACAAAACTTGGTTTTTGAAAAGAGTATGGCAGCTAGAATAAGCAAGGTAGAATACCAGAGAGGAAGGAGCTAGAGAAAGAAGTCAAGAAATATAAGTAGAAATCCCATTGAGTGTTTGTCAAGAGATAAATCAAATGATATAAATAGATAAAAAAATGATAGAGATGATGAAATTAGCAGATAAGAACAGATCTATCATAAATATGATCAACATACTAAAAAATTTAAAGAAAACTATGAAGATAATGAAAAGAGAAATGGAAAGCATTTTTTAAAAAGAACTTTAAAGCCAGGTATGGTGACATGTGCCGGTAGTCCCAGCTACTCTGGAAGCTGAGGCAAGGAGGATCACTTGAGCCCAAGAGTTTGAAGCTATAATGTACTATGATCACACCTGTGAATAGCCACTGCACTCCAGCCTGGGCAACATGGCGAGACCCCTATCTCTAAAAAAAAAAGAACTTTATATTACAAAATAAAATATCTTAAATAAAAATTTCACTGGATGAGATTAACAGCATATTACAAACTATAGAAGAAAAGATCAATAAACATGAATATAGTGCAATAAAAACTATCTAAAGTAAAGCACAGTCTATGGCCAGACCACCCTGAATGCGCCAGATCGCATCTCTAAAGTGAAGCACAGAGAGAAAAAAACCTGGGCAAAAGAATAAATATAATCCCAGTGACCTATGGAACAATATAAAGCAGTCTACAATCTAACATATGTATTTGGAGTCCCAGAAATGGTGGGAGATTAGAGAAAACATTTTTTAAAATAGTGAAAATTTGTTCTATCTCTTATGAAAAATAATATACCTGCAAATCCCAGATATTCAATGAACTCAAAGTAGGATAAACATAATGAAAATCACACAAAAGTAAAAAATCAAACTGCTGAAAGTCTGTGTTAAAGAATAAACTTAAAGCTGGGCATGGTGACACACACCTGTAGTGCCAGCTACTCAGGAGGCTAAGGTGGGAGAATTGCCTAAGCTGAGGAGGCTGTGGTGAGTGAGCTATGATTGCTGATTGCACCACTGCACTCCAGCCTGAGCAACACAGTGACTCTCCATCTCAAAAAACAAAAAGAATAAACTTAAAAGTAGTCAGGGAGGGGAAAAAGAATACTTTTGTAACAAGGAACAAATTAAAAATTATCACAGGTTTCTTGTCAGAAACTATGCAAAGCAGAAGACAACAAAATGACATTTTTAGTGTGCTGAAGGAAAAATACTGCCAATCTACAACTCTACATCCGGTGAAAATATCTTTCAAAGATAAATTCTTTTTTACACACAAAAAAAGCTGAGAAAATTTATCACAAGCAACCTTGTACTATAAGAATGTTAAAGAGAGTTTTAAGTAAAAGATAAATAATACACAATAGAAATGTGGATCTACACAAAAGAATGAAGAGCATTAAAATGGCAATTATGTGGATATACACATATATATAAAATATTTTTCCCATTAAAAATGTCTTTAAGAGAAAATTGACTATTTAGAGTAGAATAATAACAATGTATTGTGGGATTTACAATATATATAGAAATAAAATGTATGACAACCATAGCAAAATGGCCAGAAAGGGAGATATTCAAGGTTGTTAGAGTCTTACGTTATACATTAAATGATATAATATTATTTGAAGATAAATTGTGATAAGTTATAGATGTATTTTGTAAAGCTTAGAGCACCAAATCAGTATAGCATATATAGAGGATATAGAGTAGAAAAATAATAAATACTCAATGCTAAATAATACTAAAATAACAAATATTTAACCTAAAAGAAGTCAGGAAAAGAGGGAAAGGAGATCAAAGAATACATAGAACAAATACAAAACAATAGTAAGGTAGTAAGTTTAAATCCAACTATATAAATAATTATATTAAATATAAATTGGCTAAACATTCCTAATTAAAAGGCAGATGTTGGCCGGGCGCTGTGGCTCACGCCTGTAATCCTAGCTCTTGGGAGGCCGAGGCGGGCGGATTGCTCAAGGTCAGGAGTTCAAAACCAGCCTGAGCAAGAGCGAGACCCCGTCTCTACTATAAATAGAAAGAAATTAATTGGCCAACTGATATATATATATAAAATTAGCCGGGCATAGTGGCACATGCCTGTAGTCCCAGCTACTCGGGAGGCTGAGGCAGAAGGATCACTCGAGCCCAGGAGTTTGAGGTTGCTGTGAGCTAGGCTGACGCCACGGCACTCACTCTAGCCTGGACAACAAAGCGAGACTCTATCTCAAAAAAAAAATAAATAAATAAAAGGCAGATGTCAAGAGTTTAAAAAAAAAGACTCAACTACATGCTGTCTACAAGAAATTCACTTTAAATAGAAAGACACAATTATATCAAAAAGACACCTGCACTTGTATGTTTATCACAGCACAATTCCCAATTGCAAAGACACAGAATCAATCTAAGTGCCCATCATTGTTATACACACACACATACACACACATATAGAATACTATTCAGCTCTAAAAAAAAAAAAGAATGAAATCATGTCTTTTAGAGCAACATGGATGGAACTGGAGGCCATTATCCTAAGTAAAATAACTCAGGAACAGAAAAACAAATACTACATGTTGTAAGTAGAAGCTAAGCTATGGGTATGCATGATCATATAGAGTGTTACAATGGATGTTGGAGATTCAAAAGGGGGAGTGCATTAAGGCGTGCGGGATGAAAAATTACCTGCTGAGTATAATGCATACTATTCAGGTGATGAGTACACTAAAAGCCCAGACTTCCCTATATAATTCATCCATATAACAACAAAAATTTGTTCCCCCAAATCTATTGAAATAAAAATAAATAAATAAATAAAAATATACAGGTTAAAAGTAAAAGAATAGAAAAAGATACACCATAAGAAATCTAGAGAGTCTATATTGATATCAAACAAGTAGACCTCAGAACAAGAAATAGTACCAGTAACAAAAGGGACACATAATAATGATAATTGAATCAATTCATCAAGAAGATATAATAGAGTTTCAAATTCTTAAGGGATTTTTCAAAATACCTTGTAAAGTGTCCTTTCAAATCTTATGTCCATTGTCATTGTGTTGTTTGCTGTCTTATCATTGAATTGTATGAGTTCTCTATATTTTTCAAAACTCATTGAACTAAACATTTAAAATGAGCGTACTTTATTTAAAATATACTTTAATACAACTGATTGATAAAAGTAAAGCTTAAATCAGGGCATAGAGGATTAAGTTGTCACCTGCCTCAAAACTCAAATAAAGCAGACTTCCAAACATGATGTACAATATGACCTCATTTGTATAAAAATAGTGTTTGGGTATGCTTGTGTGAATATGCATAGATAGATACCAGGGATGAAGATCCCCTAGATATTCACATGAGTTGACCTCAGGTCTGAAATATGAATAAATTTTTCTTTGTGGATCATGCTTTTGTTAGTGTCAATCAACAACTCTATTAAGTTGTGTGCCAGCTGTTGCCCTACAAGTATACTTGGATGGCTTATACTTATCTGCATACAGCTGGCCAGCAAAGAATAAATACTAGATAAGACTAGAGAGTCAATATGACAAATCTCAGGCATCTCTAACATTTCCTTTCTCTGAAGTGCCTTCTCAGAGAAGATGCCTTGTGCTCTCCAACTCTTTGTTTTGTTTTGAGACAGAGTCTCACTCTGACACCCAGGCCAGAGTGCAGTGGTATCATCACAGCACACTGCAACCTCAAACTCTAAGGTCAAGTGATTCTCTTGGCTCAGCCTCCTGAGTAGCTAGGACTATAGGTGCACACCATTAGGCCCAGCTAGTTTTTCTATTTTTTTGTAGAGACTGGATCAAGATGGTCTTGAACTACTAGCCTCAAGCAATCTTCCCACCTTGGCCTCCCAGAGTGTTAGGATTTTACAGGTGTGAGCCACCATGCCTGGCCTCCAGCTCTTTAACTGTCCTTCCAGCCAGACAAGTCAAGATATGAATTATATCAGTTATGTATACTTATCATTCCTTTGGTGAGAAGAGATGGTATTTATTATTGCTCTCACCACAAACTGAAGGTCAATAGTCTATTCCTAACAGATGGCATCACTTCTCACCAGATTCCTCTTCCAGAACTAAGATCCTACTCTGCTCCATCATAGGCTTCCTGGAGAACTGTCCCTCAAAAATCTCCTTTATCACAATCTTATCCCTACTGCAGGACATGTCAGTCTCTCCTGCCTTCACCTCAAATTCAATTCCAACCTGTCCTTTTTTTCTGGACTCTCTCAGCTATTGTCAGTTTTTTGCCACATTTAATTTATGTACATGTGTCCAAGATGTAGTAGAAAGCCCACAGAATACAAGTCAGAAGAATTAGCTCAATCTTGTCTGATTTTGGAAGCTAAGCAGTGTCAGACCTGGTTAGTACTTAGATGGGAAAAGAATTGTGTCTAGGGAAAAAATGGTGGAGTAGGGCTGACCTCCTGGTTCCCTGCTCTCAGAGTGAGAAGTAAAGAAAGCAGACAACCACATGCAAGTGATCTGCACTTACACAGGATCAGCTTCGCAAGATTGCAGAGAGACACCGGGATACAGAAAACGTAGACTATAATTAAAGATAACAAAAGAAAGAGTAAATTCAGAGCCTAGCACAGTGTCTCCCACTTCAACCTAGTGGTTGATATCGGTCTTGATCTCACAAGAGTGAACGAACCCCTGGGTGTCTAAGCAAGGGGCCCAAACCCACTAAACTCTGTGGACAGAAGGTGAAGACATCAGGTCAAAGATAACCCAACAGGCTCAAACTCCTCTAAGATGATACAGGACCAGAGCACATATCCCCCAGCTGTTCCAAGGATCATTCCTTTGGAACCCCAGAACTCAGCTCATAATTAAGTCCCAGCATTTCTGGTCCTCAACAAAGTATCCAGATGAGGAAGAACCAGCGAAAGATAACAGGAATCATGAAAGATCAGAGAGAAATGTCACCTCCAAAAGAAAATACTCAATCTCCACCAACGTACATGATATGATTAAACTGACGGAGGAAGAATTCCGAATATGGATTGTTAGAAAACTCAATGAAATTGAAGAGAAAATAGAATACCAACATAGAGAAACCACAAGAACAATCCAGGAAATGAATGAAAAATTCTCCAAAGAAATTGAAGTAATTCAGAAAAACCAATCAGAAATTCTGGCAATGAAACAAACATTCAAGGAATTCCATAATACAGTGCAAAGCCTCAAAAACAGTATAGATCATGCAGAGGAAAGAATCTCAGAGCTTGAAAATTATGCCTACGCTAAACAAATCAGAGGAAGAAAGGGAGCACAGGAACAAGAGATAAGACCAAAGCTTAGAGGAAGTGTAGGATTATGTTAAAAAGTCGAATCTCAGATTGATTGGGATTCCAGAAGGATAAGAGGAACATTCACAAGGGTTAGAAAACTTATTTCACGGAATACTGGAGGAAAATATGCCAGGCCTGGCCAGATATCCAGATATCTTGATATCCAAATACAAGAAGCACACAGAACTCCTGGAAGACTCAACATAAATAGACAATCACCTCGTCATGTGGTTATTAAGCTGATCAAAGTAAATGTGAAAGAAGCAATCCTCCGTGCAGCAAGGCGAAAACAACAAATAACCTATAATGGAGAGCCTATCAGACTAACAGCAGACTTCTCATCTGAAACCTTATAAGCCAGGAGGGAGTGGGTGCCTATCCTTAATCTTCTAAAACAACATAAAGCCCAACCTAGGATTCTTTATCCAGCAAAATTAAGTTTCATCTATGAAGGAGAAATAAAGTTCTTTTCAGACAAGCAATTGCTGAAGGAATTTGCAAAGACCAGACAAGCCCTACAGGAAATTCTAAGACCTGCCTTCCACACCGAACAGGGCAATAGACACTCCTCAAAGTAAAATGCTCAAAGACCAGACCTTGAACATCATGATGGCTCAAGGAGTAAGACAAAGCAACAGGACTTCACCCAACAATACAAATGGAAATCTTCCTCCAATTTCAATCCTCTCAATAAATGTAAATGGCCTAAATTGTCCTCTGAAGAGGCACAGACTGGAAGAGTGGATAAAATTCCACAAGCCTAGTATCTGCTGTCTACAGGAAACACATCTAACCCACAAAGATGCCTCCCGGCTGAAGGTCAAGGGATGAAAAACTATCATCCAGGCAAACGGAAGTCAAAAGAAAGCAGGGGTAGCTATATTATTCGCAGACAACATAAGCTTTAAAATAGCAAAAGTAAAAAAGGATAAAGACAGCCACTTCATAGTGGTGAAAGGGAAGATCCAACAAGAATATTTAACACTGCTTAATATTTATGCACCCAATGCAGAAGCACCCAATTACATAAAGCAAACCTAGTGTCTGCTCTGCCCCTAACCAGCTAGTGATGTCTGGCAAAGTCACTTAATATCACTGTACTTCAGTTTCTGCTTCTGGGAAATAAAAAGCTACATTGAGATCTTTTCCAGATCTCTGATAGAATTCTAGAGATATTTTCTCCTCTTTAATGATATTCTAGAATACAGCCAAATTACTCCTATGGTATGTCTGAAAGTCTAGCACATACATTTGTCTTGAAAAACAAGTTGAAATCCATCATCTTCATTTTCAGAAACATTGTTGAATAATGGGGTCAATTACTAAATCACAGATTAACATAGTCTAGTGGACTATAAAGTCTCCTTTGTGATCTTCTCCTACCTTCAAACAGATATTCTCATTCATTCTCTCTCTCCTTCCCTCTCTTTCCCTATGCCCCCAATCTCCTGGCCCTTTCCTGCCCACAACCTATGCTTCTTCTTCCTTCTATCTCTCCTTCTCTCTCTCGTTCTCTCTCTCTCTCTTTCTCTCTCTCTCTCTCTCTCTCTCTCTCCCTCCCTCCCTCCCTTCCCGCCCACCCCCCGATCCCCTTCACAGATAGCATAAGTAAAGCAGAACAGTCTACAATCAGAAAGCTAATAAACATGCTGAGATGTATTTGGGAATGAGATTCATGATGAAGTCATTTGTATATGAACACTAATTTGTTCTGATTTAGCTCACCCAAAAATGGGTTGAAAAGTTTTCCTCAACCCCAGGTGACTACCATCAGGTCTATGTGGACACTTGCTGGTTGTAGCCCAGGCATTTTATACATAGATTCAGTGACTTCTATGAAGATGAGGAGGCTTTAGATCAGAGTCCACTGAGAGTGGACTTCCCAACCGGGTGGATCATACAGCTGCCCAGTGGTCAGGGAGGAACTCATTCTAAAGAACATGCTTTGGAGGAAAGCAAACTTCTTAATATGCTGTATGTGCACATATTTGTGCAGAACATGTAAGAATAGAGATCACTAGAGCCAAAAAGAGTATTAACTTCCAACTACTACTATTGAAAACACTGCAAGTTTTTCCCAGTTGGTAATAAAAACCTGGGAAGAGGGAAATAGAAAAAGAAAAGCAGAAGACCCAACACCAGGACATCAGAGAAGATGATCTAAATAAGACAAGAGAAGAGATACATAAACCAGGGAATTTTGCAACTTCCTGATCAGGAGACACTGAGACTGAATATGAGAATGATGTTGCATATCATTTGCCATTTTCTTTAAGTTAACATTTAGCCACTTGAGGTCCCTCCCACTTAATCCCTCAACTACTTTAACAAAGTTCTGAGTAAAGCACCTGGTCATGTGTCATTGAGGCACAACATCTGGGTCCTAGGGAAAAACTATAGATCCTATATCCATAGAACAGAGAAGCAGCCTCTTATACACTGGTGCCTAAATAAGATTTTAAACCTCTGCGTATGGCATGTGTTTCATAAGCAGCGAATACAACATTTAAAAAACAGAGGCCACCAGTTGCAAGTAAAAAATAATAATCTCAGTAAAATAAAACTCCCATTCAAACCAACGCTATCAAAAGAAAAGGGGAAGAATGCCTCTCTTTTTATGACCATGTGACCTGAACTCTGGGGCTTCAAAGCTTGAATCAGAGTAAAAACTTAATTAAATGCTTCCAATCTGCATAATCGCTGCTGCTTTTCTCCCCTCAGAAGATGTTTATTAGGCCCATCCTTTTTCCCAAGGCTTCCTGAGGCTACAGGAAGTTTCTTATTGAAAGTGAAATGAAAGCAAGACCAATGACAGAATCTTGACAGGTGAAGTACTGAGAAAGTAGTCTAGAGCCGTTTATGATTTCAAACTTGCTCCATTCAGATTTCCCTAATGCCAAACAGATCAAAGCATGGAATATTCATAAAACCCCCATTAATTCCATAAGCATCAATTACCATAAGTGGAATCAATTTGGGCAATTGTGGCTTTCATTATAAGCATCATCCATACCCCTTCACCCACCCTAACCCACCCCATTCTAATCCCTCCCCACCCTGGCACATAGAAGCACAAAATATTTTCAGAGTTTATGCATACTTGACACTTTGCCAGTTACAATTATGCCCCCAAAACCAAAATATGTAATAATGTGGACTTTGTTCTCCCCTTGTTCTCCCCGTCAATGAGCTCTCAGGGAGCTCACTGAAGGGTGGAGCTACCACAAAACAGGCTAAACCAGTTCCTATTAAACCAGTTCTTCAGAGACATTGTAACAGCTCAAGTAACACCAGCCTGGGGCCAGGAAACTGAGGTTCTGGTCCTAGTTCTGCCATATATTTTCACCTTAAACAAATCATTTCACCCCTCTAAAACTCAAGAAATAGGATTGAGATGCCCCACTCCCCTACCAAAATTCAATGATTCTATGACTTCTTGTAGGTAGCTATTATCAGCTATCCTTTGCTTCTCTCCTCCCCATATCACTAAGCAACAGTTATAAAACATGAGATGACAACCTTAGAATTTTCCAGATTTTAACCCCTACTCCCTTACGAGAATATGTCTAGTAGTATCAAGAATATCTTGAATACTCTGCAGATTAAGGCAATATAAGACATAGAATCTGTACCTATTGCTCTACTTATTGCTCTGGTACCATGAGAATTAACTTAAACTAGAAAGAAAGCCCTCCTCTCACTATTCTAGCAAAAATGAAACACAATGACCAAAGATTCTTTTGGGGCCTATAGCCTGGTTTCAAAAGTTAAGGGATTTTGCTCCTACATAGCATTTCCATAAACTTAAGTCTTTAGTTAGGTGCTAATCAGGTGCTCCTAATTCTGGCACTGAGCACCACATTACTGATGGCTGTTTGCTGGTCATGAATCCCATCAACAGCCTACCCCTGGTCACTTACATGCATGATGGCAAAAGAAGAAAACACTGGGTGGAGGGAGGGGTATGGAATGGCAGATATGAAAGGCAACTAGTGGTGGAGTGAGGAGCTGCATTTCATCAGGGCTTTAAGTTCATAAGGCAGCAGATACGGGAAAAGATGCTGACTTTGAAAATCATTCTTGAAAATCCATTAGAAGTTGATACTTGGCCTCTCAATAAAGCTGTTTTCCCATAGGTTTGGAAAAGATAATGACTCTTTCTTGAGTTAAGCAATAGATGAAAAAGCTTGCTTGCACTCAGGAGCCGTGTTTAAACACCAGAATCACCCTCAGCACAGGGAGATGCTCCCACAATGGGAGCCCCCAGGGAGCTGAGCTCTCCTAGCAAACCTAGGCTTATTGAGTAAACTGATATGCAGAATTACTCACAATAATTAAATTTCTTTCCAGATGCTCCCAGTTGAATTTGTATATGTTTAATGTCACCTAATGTAACTCCACTATAATGTCACCAGGCAAGCATACTGGATTTTTTGAGACTGGCCAAATTCAGATGTTTTGTTTCAGCCTCAGAGTATGTGATAAATGATAGCTTTCAGAGACTACAGTCATTCTAGAAAATAATACAGTCCTTGAAAGATAATTTATCCGCTTTTTCAGACTAGATTAGGAAATGACATAGTACCTTCTTGTATATACACATACAGACTCATACATAGTCAGTCCTGTCTTGTTTTCTGTTAAAAAGCATTGATCTATTACTGCGGCAAGTATGTAACATAACATTATTTTTGACAGTTAATTAGCAGATATTCTTTTAAAGTTCTTTTAAGGCAATTCTTTTTTTGCACACCTAAACATTTTGCTGATGCTCTAAAGCAGTTTTATCTTCAGTTCTCTAACTACTTTTCACTGGAAACAAAAACCTGAAATCTGCCTTCCTGATTAGAATCTCAAAATTCGACCTCTATTTCTAGAATGAAGGAAGCATTATCTTTCTAAAGCAGTATTTTTTATTTTATTTTTTTCTAAAGCAGGGGGTTGTAGGGCTCTGGTGCTCTTAGGAATTTCTGAGCTGGTATTTCTGAAATCCCCTTTTCACTGATAAGGGGTAAGGCTGGTGGAGATACCAAAAGCATGCAGGTGGTGGCAGCAGCACCCCTTTGTTGGCCCACTCTCCTCAGCCAGCTGCCACCACCTCTCTCCTATTCCAGGCAACCACATCCAAATCACCACATCCTTCCCTTGTACCCAGAGTTTCCTCCTGTTAACACATTTTTCTCTCCCATGAAAACTGAAGCCAGTACACACCTCCCCACTAACCTTCTACTACAGGCAGAGAAACCCAGAAAGCATCTATCAAGGATTTGCTCTGGACAGGCCACTGTAACAAGTACTTGAATCCTGCCAAACTTTCCTTCTGAGATGAGAAGATAAAGCTGGAGCATTGAAGACAAAGTGGCATTGGTCATAAAACACTCAACAAATTTTATAAATTCAAGTACTTACTAATGATAGCTAACATTTATTGAGCACTTACAATGTGCTGGGTATTATACTAAACACTGTTTATAAAGTAGCTCATTTAATGCTTATTACAATGCTATGAAGTAGAAATAAATATTATCCCAAAATGATAGATGAGGAAACCAGGCCACAAAGACAGCATGCAACCTGCCCAAAACTTACACAGTGAGTACATGATGGGATAAGGACTTAAATTTGTGATGCCTGACTCTGAAGCTGGTACAGAGATTTCAGAGCCTCCCTCTGAAACTCTACTCTCAAACACAGAGGTAGACTCCAGGCGGAATTCCAAAAGTAAATTCCCAGCAGATTGGTTTAGTTGGTGAGATGATTGAGAAGCACTGATATCAGCAGAGAAGTGAAGGAATGGAAACAGCAGGGAAAAGCAAAGGAGGACAGGGAAATGAGTATTTAAGGACCTGCTGAGTGATCTTGTAAGGCATATATTACTAATCCCCTTTTCACAGATAAGCGTACTGAGGCCCAGAAGGTCAATAACACACCAAAGATAAGTTAAGACTCCACTGAGGTAGAGATGAGCAGGTAGAAATTTTCATTCATCTAGAAAAAGAGAGGGAAGAGATGAGATCACACAACAAGTGGGACCATGGACCTGACGCAGCTGGAGGTTTAGGGGGAGAGGCTCAGTGAGAGACTGATTAGAAACCAAGACAAGAACCTGAGGAGCCTTAGGTAGACATGCCATCAGAGGACGGATTGGGCCAGATGACATGAATTAGAAAAAAAGGAAGGATAATGCAGTAGAAATCTAAAACAGAAGATTTATGAAGGAATAGAGGTAACTAAAGGAATAATCAAGGAAGTAGAAGACGTTGGCGTCTTCCTCCCTAACCTTTTGCTCTAATGTAAGGTTTGCTTTGTCTCCTAGTTCCCCCACAGCTCCGCCTCCAGAACTTAGTCTTATATTTTTATTTCCTTTAATGAACCAAACAATTGAACTGAAGTACACATTTATTTTATATATTTATTAAATAAAATGTTCTCATTAAATTTTTAAATTTGCTAAATAGATCTCTACCACTGCCCACAAACATCATTAAAATTAGAGCCAAGTTTATCATTTTAAGGAGACTCTATTAATATTTTAGTTTATTTTAAAATTTCTTGTTCATACCATAGATTAACTGCTTTGAGTGCATGTTTCTCCTACTGGATTATTATTTTTAAAAATAGGGCCTTGGAGATTTGTTTGGTTTATAATCCTACTGAAAACACTAAAGGGAAAAAAACTCTTTTGTAAGAGAGTCTTATCTGAAATCTTTGCTGAAATCTCAGAAATCTTGAGAAGTAGAAGCGCTGAAGCAGATGGCTGCTCTCTATACCTGACTATAAGTGGTTTTAATTATAGGGGTTGTATTTCTCCTGTAACAAGGACACTAACAGCAGATATTTCTGAAGGTGGTACAGAGGTTTAGGGGCATCATTAAGGTCCAGCACTTTCTATCCTTCTGCTGGGCCATCCTCAGCATGTTGGCATTATTTTCCCTTATGAGAGATGAAAGTTTTATATCTTTTCTATCTATATGCCTCTTAAAGAGAGAATGTGTTTCAAAAAAAAATTTTATTATCTGAACTACCTGCTTCAATAACATAAAACACATTTCAAGCTCATATATAGGTGAAAAGGACCTCTCAAAATATTCATTCATTCATTCATTCACCAGACATTTATTGATTGATACCTGATCTGAGGAATGCATTGGGATGGAGATTGAGAGAGAACCAAACGATAAAGTGCACTCTCCAGGAGCTTTCACTCTGGTACAAGAGACATGTAAAAACAGATCATCACAGGTCACCTGACCAAGTACTATAAATAAGGAAAGAACAGAGGGTGGAAAGCCCAGAGAAAGAGCAAATGACTACCTAAAGACACTGGAGAAGGCTTCATAGAAGAGATACTCCCTCTAGTCTTGAAGGACATGTAGACATTTGCTAAGTACATTTCCAATGCCAGGAGCAATAGGCTCATAGAATGGAAAAATTGTCAGAGAGTCAGATCAGATTATAAAAGGTTTTAGATCCTCAGCTGAGACAAACAGTGAGTTTTTAAGCCTGAGGCCGACATTGTCAGCTTTACATTTTAGGAAGAAAACTTGCAACAGTGTGAAGACAAGTTTATACAAAAGTGACCAGAAAGGTCGGGTGTGGTGGTTCACGCCTGTAATCCTAGCTCTCTGGGAGGCCCAGGCGGGTGGATTGCTCAGGGTTAGAAGTTCGAGACCAGCCTGAGCAAGAGTGAGACCCTATCTCTACTGAAAATAGAAAGAAATTAATTCGCCAACTAAAAATATATAGAAAAAAAAATTAGCCGGGCATGGTGGTGCATGCCTGTGGTCCCAGCTACTCGGGAGGCTGAGGCAGAAGGATTGCTTGAGCCCAGGAGTTTAAGGTTGCTGTGAGCTAGGCTGACGCCATGGCACTCTAGCCTGGGCAACAGAGTGAGACTCTGTCTCAAAAAAAAAAAAAAAAAGTAACCAGAGAGGAGACAGTTGTGGTCCTCCCCAAGATGTGATAAGAGACTAGACAAGATAGCGACAGGGAGGAGTGGAGATGGGCTGATCAATTTCTAAGGTGGATGTGACGGGGTTTGATACATGATTAGAAGTGAAGTGATGGAGAAGAGATGCTATCAAGGTCAATTCACAGATTATCAAGCTATATGGAGGCTAGTTGGAAGGTGATGCCACACAGAGAGATTAGAAATAAAGTTCTTGGCAGGAGCTGCTATGTTCAGTTTTGAAGTGTTGAGTTTGAGGTCTTGAGAGGCATCCAGGTCAAGATCCAATCAGAGATGCAGAGCCCAAGCCTGACACCAAAGTCCATGTGCCAAACACTAATGCAGGCACCCTCTGCTCATAGGATGGGCTGACATCAGGGAAGTGGATCAAAGGAGAAAGGAAAAGCAGCAGCAGGCCCAAGGAGAGAAGGAACAGAAAGTGAGGAACAGGACAAGATGAGAGGATAGAAAAAGGAAATGAGAGAGAAGGGACAGTTTTTATACTTTACCCTGAAGGAAAAGTATAAATCTACCTCATGCCTCCTGGCCATTCTTCAGGCTACTCTGTATAAGATAAAAGAGCAGAATAGCAACAGAGAACCAGTATCACAGAGGACAACTGACAGCAGCAAGAAGAAGCAGGACAAATGAAAGTAAACTTTCTACCTTGCTCCAAACCATTTAATGAGATTTAAAAAATAAGGCTGAGTAGTCTGAAGTAACTTCTTACAGAAGAAAATAATCCTATACTCTTCAATTGTTCTTAAAGGAATTATTCTATTAGATAATTATTAGTTTCAGTTATCTGGAAAATTCACGTAGGTAAAACAACATTTGTGAGAGTGTCAAGATAAAAGAATTATTTCTATTTATAAATAATATCCCCCTTAACCATTTGAACAAAAAATACTACCCTAAAAACAAGATACTAGTTTTGGTCATCTTAGTAGCTTTATAACACTAGGAAATAAATCAGACCAGTTTGAAAGTCACTTGGGTGTGGAGCCTAATAGATCAAGTGCATGAGGACAAGCACTAATATTTTCTGGTGATGATTATGCTGGTCCCTGTTCCCCAGAAGGCACCCAATCCTCAGCCACTTTCCTCCCTTCCAGGCACAAGCTCCCACTGACTTCAAAGGAAGCTTTAAAAATGGATTAAAGCAAAGATCATATATTGACTTCAAAGGGAGCTCTGAACACACAGAAAATATTTCATGGGGGAGGGGATGGAGATGGAAATTTTGTTCCTCTTATTATTTCATGCTGAATGAATACCATCAGCATTCCCTGTACATTCAGCCAAAAGTGTATTTTCTGCCCTTTGCAACACTTTCCATTTTGATGACATCATAATAGTTATTCATTCTAAAAAAAATCAAATACTTGCTCTAAATATTTCAGTGTTATTACAGTGATGCTAAATGTTGGTTTTCTCCCTATAGGATATGGAAGCCATGACAATAAAATTTTGTCATTATGCAAAATATTGCCATTTTAGTTGCATACTATAAAGTCACTATGGGAGATGATGAGAATTACTCTTGATAGTTTAATGTTCTTTTATTATACACAGCCAGATCTGATTCTCAGGACTCTCTTTCTCTCCCCAAATGTAAATAATTTAATATAATAAATTTACAACTTTCAGTATAAGTGTCCACCATGCCTGTTCCCTGTGTAAGATGATTATCAATGTGCCACCACCACCACTTTTACATATGCAAATTCAAATAACTTACATGACACTGAAGAGACTCTGAAAATAAGAAAATATACTCCAAGTAGGATTTGCCCTCCCATAAAAAATCCTTAGACTCATTCTAAAACAATAATTATGATTCATCAAGAACTCTTAAACAAGTATTATAAGTTAATAAAACTCCTACAGAGCCCTCTAAACTCACAAGGATTCTGGTGTTCTGCTCCAGAAGTAGGACATCCAGCTAACAAATAAGCAAACAAAACTTGAACACAGGTAGGGCTGATGTCTGTGTAGGAGGAATGCAGCCATTTTTGCCCAAATGCTCAGGCCTTTTCTGCAGATCTCCGTGCTCCCATGACTGCCAATGCTCATAGTTAGCCTTTTTCTCTCAGCATGACACACTCTGGTGGCTGCTGCTTCTCCTCCTCCTCCTTCTTTCTCTTTCCCTCTTTCTCTCCCCCTCACTCACACACACAAACACATACACATACGTGCTTGCACACATGCACACACACACATACATTTCTATATGATTTAACCACACTTGGGAGTTGTGAAGCACATGATGCAGAAGAGTGTGGAGGAGTCAGAGAAGGCTCTCCTCTATCCCTATGGGGAAAAGAGAGGAGGGCATAGCTAAATGTATCACACAATTCAAAGGAGAGAAAGATCAGACACAACATCACATTTGATTAAATTCCATATAAGGCCTCACGATTGAAAATGAAACCAGTGGGACTGCTGCCGATAGTAAGCCAGAATGAGCAATAGAAATAATTGCATCAAAGCAGTAAGAAAGGTTCAAAGGGTACAGGCATTCACTGATTTAGCTAAGAAATCCAGGTCTGACTTTAAATTATATGACAAGACCAGAACCACTCAGGAAAAGTGATGTTGCCAAGATCTAGTGGTATATCCCATATTTAGCAAGGACAGAAATAGACAGAATGTTGCCTTTCTTAATTTACTCTTCAACTGAACCCAGAAGAAAACACTTCAAATGAAAACAAAAACTCAAAACATACATTCTATTCTCAAATAAAAGCCTAGTTTGAGTCTAAATTTGCATCTACATTTTGAGCCAGATAAATTCTTTTAATAGAGAACTTAGAATTATTTAAAAGAAAAAATATTAATTTCTTGTTTTGTGCATTTTATTTATTCATTCAATAGGCATCAACTGAACAATTACTATATGAAAGCCAATGCACTAGGTCCTATGTAAGAACCCAAAATAAGAAATATGTGGACTCCATTTTCCTGGGGCTACAAATAGGGGTGCAGGGTGCAAATAACAATATTACAGGGAAGAATGTGTTCTACAGCCATTGAAAATAAGATGCAGATAAAGCTTAGTGTATCTCACTTAAAACCAACCAATGAAAAGTAAATACTAATTTCACTTAGAGTGTTTCAGAACCCTAGTTCTGAGAGAAGTTTATAGATTTTCTGAGTGTGTGTGTAGGGGTCTCAGGTCATATAAGTTTGAATAACTTTCAGAAACACTTGGTAGACAAAGTCAGAATAGGTTCTTTACTGCAGGATTTTTCAACACCTTTGATGAGCTAATATAACTTACAAATTTCCATAAGGAGAATAAAGTTGGCAGCATTTCTCAAACTAATTTGACCATAGAACACTTTTTTCCATAGAGTATCTCATGAAAGTAGTGATCTACAAAACACTTTGGGAAGCCTTAGTAGAGTTTGAGCTTGTGCAGAAGATATTGAGCATTCTAAGTTGACCAGTCTTGAGTAAATGAAGAAGACAAGGTTGGAAAGTAGGTTAGGGTCAGGTCATGGAGGACTGTGACCTTCTGACTACTCTCTCTTGGAAACTCCCTCTTTCCTTAGCCACCATGATAAGGCAAGCTCAAACAACTCCCGTTGAAAAACTGACTCTGCCACTTGCTTACTAATTTTACCACCTTCAGTAAATTACTTGACTTCTCTGTCCCTGAGTTTCCTTATTTCCTCATCTATAAAACAGGGTTGTTATTATTCAATGAGCCCATAAATATAAACTACATATGATGCCTGACGCATAATAAATGTTATCTATCTTTACATCTGGAGCCTGATTTCCTTTCCAGCCTTCTGAGTATTTCCTTCTGCCTCTCTTATTGGTACAGTATTTTCTTCAGGTTCCTTAAATATTGGCTTTCTTTAGAATTATTCCTTTAACCGTTTTTTTTTTTTTTTGCTTATGCTAAATGCCCTTCTTGAGTAATGGCTTCAACTTCCCTAGCCTGAAATATCTCACATCTACAAACCGAGCCCTAATATTTCTCCAGAACTCTACAGAGTATTTCTAAGCAACATCTAAACATATCCATCTGAAATGCCCCTACAGGCACTTTGAGCTCAACATGTTCAAAACTGTACTTAGTATCTTCTGTTCTACTTTCATACCTCTTTTCCTCTCTGTATTGTACATCTCATCATCAAACACCCAGTTGTATAGGCTAGAGAAACTTGAATTCATTTTTCATTTTTTCTACTCCCCCAACTCTGCCTTTCCCTTCCACTTCTTCCCTCCTCACATTCAGTTGGTCAACTGATCCACTGATTGTACTTCTAGATTAGTTCTTGAATTAATCAGGACCTCTTCATTCCTACTACAGGCTCTCATCACATTCTTTTTTTTTTCATGTTTCTTTAATTTTTAAAAAATTATTATGGGTACATCATAGTTGTATATCTTTATAGGGCATATGTGATGTTTTTATACAGGTATACATTATGAATTAATGAAAGCAGGGTAATTGGGATATCCATCACCTCAGGTATTTATCATTTCTTTGTGTTAGGAAGATTTCAATTCCATCCACTCTTTTAGTTAAAGCATACCATAACTTACTGATGATGGTCACTTTGCTGTGCTATCAAATATCATTCATTCTATCTATCTAACTATATTTTTGCACCCTATTAATCCTCCTCACTTTACTCTTTATCTCCCCCTCCCTGGTATCTTTCCCAGCCTCTGGTAATTATCATTCTACTCTCCGTTGCCATGAGATCAATGGTTTTTAATATTTAGCTCCCATATATGAGTGAGAACATGTGAGATTTGTCTTTCTGTGCTTTTTTGGCTTATTTCACTTAACATAATGTTCTCTAGTTCCATCCATGTTGTTACAAATGGCTGGATTTCATTCTTTTGGTTACTATATAATATTCCATTGTGTATATGTACCACAATTTCTTTATCCATCCATCCATTGATGGACACATAGGTTGATTACAAATCTTGGCTATTGTGAATAGTGCTGCAATAAACATGGAAGTACAGATAATCTTTTCAATATACTGATTTCCCCTGCTTTGGATATATACCCAGCAGTGGGATTACTGAGTCATATGGTAGTTCTATTTTCAGTTTTTTTAGGAACCTCCATATTGTTTTCCAGAGTGGTAGCACTAATTTACATTTCTATCAACAATATATAAGGGCTCACCTTTCTCTACATTCTCTCCAACATTCTTTATTGCCTGTCTTCTTCATAAAAGCCATTTTAACTGGCACAAGATGTTATTTCATTGTATTAATAGTTTTGATTTGCATTTCTCTGATGATTAATGATGCTGAACATTTATCCATATACCTGTTGGCCATTTGTATGTCTTCTTTTGAGAAATGTCTATTCAGATCCTTTGTCCATTTTTTAATCAGATTATTTGACTTCTTCCTATTGAGTTGTTGGAGCTCCTTATATATTCTAGTTACTAATCCCTTGTCAGATGGGTAGTTGGCAAATATTTTCTCCTATTCTGTGGATTGTCTCTACTTTTTGTTGATTGTTTCCTTTGCTGTGCAAAAGCTTGTTAGCTTGATATGATACCATTTGTCCAATTTTGTTTTGGTTGCAAAATTACTCAAGAAATCATTGCCCAGATCAATGTCCTGAAGCATTTCCCCAATGTCTTCTTTTAGTAGTTTCATAGTTTCAGGTACTAAAGTCTTGAATTCATTTATTTGATTTTTGTGTATGGTAGGAGATAAGGGTCTATTTTCATTCTTCTGCATATAGATATCCAGTTTTCCCAGCACCATTTATTGAAGAGACTATCCTTTCTCTACTGTATGTTCTTGGCAACTTTGTCAAAGACAGGTTCACTATAGATATGTGGATTTATTTCTGTGTTCTCTATTCTATTCCATTGGTCTACATATCTGTTTTTATGACAGTACTATGCTGTTTTGGTTACTACAACTTTGTATTATAGTATAACATAATTTGAAGTCAGGTAATGTGAGTCCTCCAGTTTTACTCTTTTTGCTCAGGATAGCTTTGGCTATTCTGGGTCTTTTGTGGTTCCATATAAATTTTAGGATTATTTTTTCTATTCCTGTGAAAAATGTCATTGGTATTTTGATGAGAATTCCATTGAATCTGAAGATTGCTTTGGGTGGTATGGACATTTTAATAATATTGGTACTTCTAATCCACAAGCATGAAATATCTTTCCATTTTTGTGTGTGTGCGTCCTCTTCAATTTTTTTCATTGATGTTTCACAGTTTTGATTATAGAGATCTTTAACTCCTTTGGTTAACTTTCTTTCTAAGTATTTTATTTTATTTGTAGCTATTATAAGTAGGATTACTTTCTTGGTTTCTTTTTTAGATTGTTTACTGTTGGCATATAGAAATGCTATTGATTTTTGAATATTGATTTTATAACCTGAAACTTTACTGAGTTTGTTTATAAGTTCCTTTAGTTTTTTGTGGAGTCCTCTGGTTTCTCTAGATATAAGATCATATCATCTGCAAACAAGGATAATTTGACTTCTTCCTTTCCAATTTGGATTCCTTTATTTCTCTCTCATCTGATTGTTCTAGCTATAGCTTCCAGTACTACATTGAATAACAGTGGTGAAAGTGAGCATCCTTGTCTTATTCCAGATCTTGGAGGAAAGGTTTTCAGTTTTTCCCCATTCAGTATGATACTTGCTGTGGGTCTGTAATATACAGCTTTTATCATATTGAGGTAAGTTCCTTTTACACTCAGTGTTTTGAGAGTTTTTATCATAAAAGGATGTTGAATTTTATCAAATGTTTTTCCAGCATCAATTGAAATGACCATATGGTTTTTGTCCTTCATTCTGTTGATATGATATATCACATTGATTTGCATATGTTGAGCTATGCTTGCATCCCTGGCATGAATCCCACTTGATCATAATGACTCATTTTTTTAATGTGCTCTTCAATTCAGTTTGCTAATATTTTGCTGAGGATTTTTGCATGTTTCATCAGAGAAATTGGCCAATAGTTTCCTTTTTTTGTTTTGTCGTTATCTGATTTTGATATCAGGGTGATACAGGCCTCATAGAATGAATTTGGGAGTATTCCCTCCTCCTCAATTTTTTGGAATAGTTTAAGTAGGATTGATATTAATTCTTAGAATACTTGGTAGAATTCAGGAGTGAAGCCATCAGGTCCTGGGCTTTTCTTTGATGGGAAACTTTTTACTACTGTTTCTGTCTCATTACTTATTGGTTTATTCAGGTTCTGGATGCCATCCCGGTTCAACCTGGGTAGGTTGTATATGTCTAGGAACTTATCCATTTTTTCTAGGTTTTCCAATTTATTGGCATATAGCTGCTCATAGTAGTCTCTAATGATTCTTTGGATTTCTACAGTATCAATTGTAATGTTTCCCTTTTTATCTCTGGTTTTATTTATTTGGATCTTCTCTCTTTTTTTCTTTGTCTGGCTAAAGGTATGCCAATTTTGTTCATCTTTTTAAAACACCAACTTTTTGTTTCATTGACCTTTTATATTGTTTTTTGTTGTTGTTGTTGTTCGTTTGCTTCAGTTTTATTTATTTTGTATTCTGATTTTTATTTCTTTTCTTATACTAATTTTGAGTTTGGTTTGCTCTTGTTTTTCTAGTTCTTTGACATACATCATTAGATTGTTTATTTGAACGTTTTCTACTTTTTTGATGTAGGCATTCATTGCTATAAACTTTTCTCTTATAACTGTTTTTGCTGTATCTCATAGGTTTTGATAGATTGTGTTTTCAAAATTTTTTTAAATTTCCTTCTTAATCTCTTCATTGATCCACTGATCATTCAGGAGCATATTGTTTAATTTCCATGTGTTTGTATATTTTCCAATGTCTCTCTTGTTATTGATTTCTAGTTTTATTCTATTATGGTTGGAGAATATACTTAGTATGATTTCAGTTTTTTGAATTTTTTTAAGACTTGTTTTGTGGCCTAACATATGGCTTATCCTTGAGCATGATCCATGAGCTGAAGAGAAGAATATGTATTCTGCAGCTGTTGGATGACACACACTATAAATATCTATCAGATCCATTTGGTCTATAGTGCAGATTAACTCTAAGGTTTCTTTGTTGATTTCCTGTCAGGATGATTTGGCAAGTGCTGAAAGTAGAGTGTTGAGGTCCTCAATAATTATTTTATTAGGTTCTATCTCTCTCTTTAGTTCTGACAATATTCTCCCTATATATCTGGGTGCTCCCGTGTTGGGTACATATATACTTAGAATTGTTATATCCTCTTGCTGAATTGACTCCTTTACCATCATATCATAACCTTCTTTGTCTCTTTTTATAGTTTTTGTCTTAGAATCTATTTTTTCCAATAGAAGTATAGCTATTCCTGCTCTTTTTCGATTTCTGTTTCCATGGAATATCTTTTTCTATCTATTTTCAGTTTATGTGTATCTTCATAGGTGAAATGTATTTCTTGCAGACAACATATAGCTGGCTCTTTTTTGTTCTCCTTCATGTTTGAAGGATATTTTTGCAGGATATAATGGTTTGGCTGCCATTGCCAGCATCTCACTGGCTCATGTGTACCCCAAGACCACTGCATATGGCCCAGCATAGCCACAGGAATTGCCCAAGGACTGCAACCTTTGGGGCCTGATTGCCTTATGAATTTAGTACAAGTCCCAGGCTATATTTTGTCAGCCAGTGGTGGGGGTAGGTGGAATGTGGGTTTTAGGGCAGAGGATTTCTCTCTGAATGGGCTGGTCTAAATGCTCCCTCAGTGGGCACCGGCACAATTCTGCCCTGTGCTGTGTTCCCCTGAGCCTGAGCAGTCTTGGATTTCAATGCAAAGTCCCACAATCACTTTCCTCTCCCTCCTCCAAGCACACAGATTTTTCTCTTCACTCAGGTGCTGGCACTGTCGCAGCACTGCTGAGGGATCGGGAAAGGGTAGCATAGGCAATGCAAGACTATCTTCTGCCCTCTTCCATGCCTTTCCTTGATATAATGTTAAAATGAGGTAGTATGATCGCTCACCTGATTTTTGGTTCTTCTGAAGGTGCTTGCTTGAACAGATAGCTATTAAATTTGGTGTTTGTGCAGAGGAACAATTGGTGGAAGTCTCTATTCGGCCATCTTGCTCCACTCTCTCTCTAATCACATTCTTATCATCTCTCATTTAGATTTATGAAGTAGGTTTCTAATTTGCTTCATTCTTCTAACCGTGACATTTTTTAAATACAAAATTTATTATTTTATTCTCATACTTTAAAACTTGTAAAGATTATAATATTTATATCAAATATCTAAATATACAATAAACTCTAGTTAATGATATTCATGCTGAAGTATTTAAAGAGGAATGTATGGAAGACTCCTCCATTATTTTTCTATCTGGCAAACGTCTAATCATTCTTAACAGAAACATGGGATGACTCCCCAGACAAAGTTAACTGATTGATATTTTTTCCCATCTCTCTCTCTCAATTGTACTATGGTACTTACTGTGTTGAGCTGTGGTCAGTGCTTATGTATGTGTTTCTCCCAACTGCACTAGTTGTTCCTTGACGATTGTCTCCCAATTTTTATATATATAATATCTACCGTGTTTCCCTGAAAATAAGACAGGGTCTTATATTTATTTTTCCTCAAGAAGACACCCTAGGGCTTATTTTCAGGAAATGTGTTATTTTTTTTAAGTAAGGTACAACAATCTACATTTATTCAAATATAGTTAAGTCATCTTCTTCTGGAACATCATCATAACTCTCCAAATCCCGAATTCCATCCTGAATTTCTTGCAACTCTATTTCCTTTAGAACAATTGGACCCAATCTCTCATGTCAAGCAATAGAGCTCTCATGGGGCAGATGAGAAGGGCTGCTCATCTTCTTTACCACTCCGCAATGAAATGCATGTGTTGTGTAGATACGCTGTGTAGCCATGCCCATCACTAGGTCTTATTTTCGGGGTAAGGCTTATATTGTGCAAATGCTTAGAAATCCTACTAGTGCTTATTTTATGGGTAGCTCTTATTTTCAGGGAAACACGGTAGCACAGTACCAATAAATTCTAGGCCCTCAATACATGTCTCTGAATTAAACTGAATACCAGACTAACAAGTGTGCTATTTCATATGCAAAGTTGTACATGGCTTCTCTGGGCCTTTTTACTTTGTTCAGTGTTAATCTGTCCTCTGTTGCATATGGCAGGTGTTCTCACTCTCTCTTATCTTTAACCAGGAATAGGTATAATATCAGCATGTATACCTGATGTATTTTAATCCAAATGGATTGTGTACATTTCAAATCTGTTTTCTATAATTATGGAGTAAGGATTTTTATTCCTATAAAGATTCTTTCTTCAATATGTAAGTGAGGAGAAGCTCACAACTAGCTAATGCTTGGTCTATTTCTAGAAGTACCAAAAGTGACCTTGTACCAAAAAAAAAAGTTTTTAAATAAAATTTTGTATTATAAAGAACTGGAATCATCAGACTCTGAAACATTGAAAAGTCCCTCAGAATTTCTGTCAAAGGTTGCATCTAATCTCATCTTTCCCTAAAGCAGGCAACAGTTAGCAATAACACTTCAACTTCTCATTTTACTTCCTTTTAGTCATTCCCTATGTTCTCAAAAGAAAGCTTCCAAAACTACCCAAAATTCCACAGCATGGACGCCCTCCTTTTTTTCCTCTTTCTTTCTCTCTCACTCTCTCTCACAGACACACACAGGCATATGTGAACATACACATATAGAGAAAGAAAAAGATGTGGAAGTGAAATGATATATACCTGTAGTCCCTAACCCCCAGGCTGCAGTTCGTGGCCTCTTAGGGAACAGGCTGCAGCACTCTGCCGCACCCACCTCTCCCCGTTCCATGGAAAAATTGTCTTCCATGAAACCAGTCCCTGGTACCAAAAAGGTTGGGGACTGCTGGTATATACAATTCATTCTTAAAAGGTAATGACATTGTGCTTTGGGGGCTCCTAATCCCTCCTTCTACGGTTTTCAGAAAAATTCTTGTCAATTAATAATTCAATGCTTGATTCCAAAATCTTGACAGTCCCTTTACTTTGTCTCTAGTTTCCAAAACCCAAAAATGTGAGTTTTAAGAATTGCATTTTTATATAGAAGTTGTACTCTTAAAAAAAAATGACTTTTTCAGGGTTCACTGTTATGGCATTGGATTTGGAAGACTAGTACTTCATATCCCTTGCAAACACTACATCTGATCCACTAAATTTACATTGGTCCAAGTTTCAATAAACTAAAACATCCCCTCGTCTTCCTGCTCATGGTGTATTTCTTTACAAAAATCTTAAATAATGACTCAAAAATTCTCTTCTGTTAGAGAAACCCACAAAGGACCCATCAGAGGTAAAAGAAAATGTTACAAAGTGGTTATAATTTTGATTTGCATAACAAGCCTTCCCTGACTCCTATTAGTCACTCCGTCCTCAAACTAGCCTCCTCAGGACTATGTACATCCTACTGTATGGCAATTTATGTGTTCATTTCTACAAGGATGGTGGGTAAGAGCATTCATTATCCCCAGAGCATAGTACAGTGCCAGGAATAAAGTAGGTATTTAGTAGACATGTGTAGGAAAAAAGAAAGGAAGAAAGGAAGGAAAGAAAGGAGGGAGGATGAAGGGAGGGAAGAGAGAAAAGAGAAATAGGGAATGAGAGAAATAGAAAGGAGTGAAAAGAATAATCTGCGTATCTTGCAGATAAGGAAACTAACTGCCCTTCCAGTCAAGTAAGTGATTTGCCTAAAGAACTTCCACTCAGTACTCAAATCTAGGTCTTTGACCCCAAGACATACCTTAGTTCCTTCTATTGCCACATTTAAAGTATACTCCTGACTCTTTCTGACTTGTTAGTTCTTTTTCATGAAGCTTTCTTCACCTATTTCAACCCCCAACAATCTTTCCCTCTACTGCAAACCAATGGCACCAATTCTTATATAATCATTTTAATACCTAAGTAAAAACAAATAGTAGTCTTCATGTGTACATTTTATTTATCTATCTATCCTTTTCTCAGAAAAGATTTTAAGGTAACTTTTTATACATGCATATTCTATCTCTCTAAAATCCATGTATATTCATTAGGGGTAGAAATTATAGCTATATATATGTCTTGCTTATGATGTCTTTTAGGTCAGAGAAAATAAGAAAATAATTTATTTTTAGGACTTAGTTACAATTTCTGGAGTTCTCTTCCCATTGTTTAATATACACTCTTCTACTTTTCAACATTACTATTTAAACTAACAAATAGCTTCCCTCAAAAGAAATCAACCAGAGTGAGTATAAACAGGATGATGTGTTGACTCCATTTTGTACCTTCAGGAATCTACTGAAATTAAAATCAGGAATCATCATGAGTCACTCCTCTTCCTCATACACAAGGGAAGAGGATGCAATTACGAAGGAGAGACACAAAGAATGAGGCAGATCCCTCCAGTACTAAAAGCTTTGCATGCCAGCAAACAGAAAATACAAACCCAAACAGATCTTTAATTACTTACTCATTTGTTTACATTTTGAGAGCCTTCATAAGAGTAATATGTTTGAGCTTCAATAGAATTACCCATCCCTCCATTGTTTACAATGAGGTAAAAGATTTCTTTTATGCAAGTTACTCAGTCCTTCTTCCATTTCACCAGTACTATTAAAGCCACTGGCTTCCTCCCTGATCAATAAGTTATTTATGGCTAAGCCTCAGGACTGCAATAAAAGACACTGCAGAGCTCTGCTAATGGCCCCACATTGGGAACAACAGTTCTAGATTGTAGGGGATCAAACTCAGTCATTATTTGGGTTCACTTCTAGTAATTAAGCATTAATAGCACTCTGCACATCTGGCATTCAACAACCACTTTTATAAACATTCCTCGTAAGAACCTGGAGCCCCACTCTCAATAGCCCCACTATCAATAGCACTATTTTTATAAGGTACAAACTGATGGTGGCCACAGACTAAGAAAGCCTCTCCCTTCCATGTGAAGGTGATGTCATTCCCCTGAGAGCAAGCACCAAGTTTCTTTTCCAACAGCAGTTTCTGGTTTATGCTGATTTGTCCACAGTCTTTCAGTCTTATACTAGGTTCTCTTTTGACAGATGGCAGACGTTTCAGAACCTCTGACCTTGTCCTGTAAATGCCATGCATCATATGATCTGCGACCAAAGTGGAACAATAATGGTCATGTAATGACCCCATGTTAAGCTGCTCTAGGGGGTTATGATTTAAGGGGAACTTACATGTTTGGGTTTTTTTTAATCATGGAGAATAATAAAAAAAGAACTGTTATTTATATTTGGAGCAAGTCAACTACTAAAGGGATAAACTCAATGCTTAAAATGGATTGTTCATTCCCTCACTTGTTAAGGAAAAGATTCTTTTTGTTTATTTGTTTGTTTGCTTGTTTTTTAGATCCCATAAACAAGGTAAGAAAGGAAAAGATTATTTAAATCAATTTGTGAACTAACCATAAGTCAGCACTTGAAAGAAAGGAAACAGTGATCCAAGATCAAGAGGACATTTACTGTGAATAAGTCATGTCAGGCTAACCTCCCCCTACTTTCTTTTTAAACAGGTTTGTTGGACAAGCAGTTCAGAAAATGCAATCAGTGTGTATACTCTTTAAGTTGGTCATGATGTGGACAAAACAGGACAATAAGAAATCAGTAACAGATCTAATGATCTTGTCAAACAGTTACTAGTTTTTGAGTCCTTACTGGTTTGGGAGGAAGTTTTTGGTGCCACACTGCATTAACTGTCCTTTGGCTATTTTGGACAACAGGTTTCTCCTCTAAGTGCTTCTCAGATCCATCCACTTTTCTCCATCTCACTGTACATCTTGGTACCAGTCCTGGCTATCTTTCAGCTGAGTCCTTGCAATGGCCAATCTCTGCCTCCAGTCTTTCTTCCCTCCAGTCTTTTCCCACATTTTAAAAGGATGCCTATCTTCTTTGCTTTGCCCAGTTTACACCTGTTTCCAAGAATAATTATTAATAAAGCCTCTTTCATTCTCAAAAGTGCTCCCATTGAGTAAAATTATATCCCTAACTTTAAACGGTCTGATTCTATCCACATCACTCCCCCATTTAACCCTCTCAGTGGCTTCCCCCTGCCCTTAGTTTAAAGCCCAAATTTCTTCTGCGTGGTTTTTTAACTTCTTAATATCCACTAATCTATAAGTTCCATGAGGACAGGGATTTTCATTGTTGTTAACTGCCATAACTCCACTTCCCTGAACTTTGCCTAGTACATAGGAGGTGTCCAAACACATGTTGAATGATAAGCTTTTAACAGGCCCATGGTTTGGGCACTGTCTACCTATCCAACTTCATCCCTGCCTTCTCCCATTCACAGTCTAATCTTCAGATTGTACTATGTTCAGTTCCTTTCCCACCTCTAGGCCTTTATATATGTTCTACCTTCTGCCTGGTACATTTTTCTCCTTTTCCTACCTCTACCTCTTTCATTCCTCTAATCTCTTGCCTTATTCCTTTAAGGTCCAGCTTTAAAGTCCAGCTTTAAAATCACTTCCTTTAGGAGGCCTTCCTAATTCTCTAGCTAGGAAATGTCCTCCCACTATGTATGCCCATACCAGCCCGTGCTACTCCTAGATTATATACCATCATACTTTATAGTCAATGATTTTTAGTCTCTCTCTATGCTAGTCTGTTCTCTCTGTCATAGTGCTTATACATACTCCACACACCCAGGCACCTAGTACAATATCCATCATCTAAGAAGCAATTAGTAAATAAGTGTTGAATTAATGAAAATATGCTAATGTGATCTTAAAGGTACAGTATAAGATGAAATGGGATGATAGGCCTGCCTTATTCTGCAATGGATTGTGTTCAGTCCTGGGTTTTGAGTCCTTATTGGTTTGGGAGGAAGTTTTTGGTGCCACACTGCATTAACTGTCCTTTGGCTATTTTGGACAACAGGTTTCTCCTCTAAGTGCTTCTCAGATCCATCCACTTTTCTCCATGTGGAGCAATCAGGAGGGTTATTAAAATGAAAAACAGAAACTGAGATAGTTCAGCTAAGGAAAGAGAGGGAGAGAAAGAAGAAATGAAGTATATCAGAGAACTGCCTTCAAATTTCTAGAAAAAAGATTAAACATGTCTTTGTATGGCCCTGGTGGGACCAATGGAAGGAAATTAGAAGCAACAAATTTGGGCTTTTTAGCAGTCAAAGCTTATTTACTTGAAATAAATGTGGTATCTGTGAGGCCCTGACCTTCCCATCTTGAGGGACATTCATGATAGGCCAAATTGCAAGCTGGTAGAGATGTACGGTTGGACTAGGTTATTTTTAGTAGTAAGTAGCAGAGAAGAAAAGTAGTAAAGATTGAAGTAGCTAAGCAATTTGGTCACATTGGAAAGGAGGTCCAAAAAGGCCCTAGTGTATATCTCACTGAGGTAGCTGGGAATTCATCCCTGTCCCCATTCCACATGTCTGTAAAGGAAAATAGGCTGGATCAGTAGGATAAAAAGGAAGGCTTAATGAACAGGATACTAAAGGTAATACAGTCACTGAAGAGAAAATTAAAATCATAAAAATAGAGTTGATGGCAATCCATTCCAACCCATGAAAATATACAAATAGATATTGTAATCAGTAGCCAACTTTTAATAAAAACAAAGAAAAACAACAATCTGTTCACTTTAATTTTAGGTGAAGAGAAAGAAAGATCTAATCTTTTTCAAAATGAGTATTTGGCAATGCTTATGTTTATAACAATTGACAATTGAACAATTAACAATTTAAACAATAAACAAGCAAGGAGATGGAGTTGATGACCACTTAATTCCATGAGTATGAACACTTCTGTCCACTTTGTATTCCCAACTCACACTTTTTGTCACTGGTACAGAAGTGCACATATCATCTGGCTCTGGGATAAGACTCCAGGTGACAAACTCATGACACGGATTTATGTTTTGGAGGCTCTGTTGTTTTGTTGACTTAGTGGTGCAGGAAAGAAATATCTGGCTGCCAAGTCTGAAGAAGTAGTTGGGCCTCTCTCATTCATCGGAGCCAGTCCCAGGGAGTGGGACCACTGTTCCCAGGAAGGCTTCCAAAAGACCTTCTAAATAATTCATGGTCTGAGTTGGAGCAGCCCATTGCAAGGAATTTTACAATGCCCCTATGTTTGACTACCATGTATTCCCCTTTCAAGAACCTATTCTGTAGCTTCATGAAGAGAGAGGTCGGCTGGTTTATAAAGCACCCTGGAGTGTGCCCTGGAACTTATTTCCCCCAGCCTCCTCTGAGCTGTGCTATGACCTTGCACAAGTCTTTCTTTCTCCTAGGGGACAAGTCTGAGATTTGAACACCTCAATTTTCATAATTAACATTTTGGCTAAACAAATTAAATATAAACAGAAATGCTTTTTACAGCTTTGATGACCATACTACTTTCCACCATTACTCCCCAACATGCACACACAAAGACACACTCAGCATTTTCAAATCCAAATGTAAAGAGAGAAAGATTTCACTCTCTAGCTAGAAAAGAAACACAGCAAGAGATAAAATATGCAATGCCAGTTAAAGTCAACATTGTAAAAATTAAAGGGCAACTTGGTTCTCAGGACAGATTGTCTTGGACTCACAATGGTTTTCTAAAGACCTTGGCCTGAAGTCAGAGTATATCTGCCAAGGACCACAGCCCTCCCCAGTCCCCACCCACAGTCACTCTCAGCCACTGGGTGGTGAAGGAGACAGGCTGTCAGCACAGTCTGACACCTCATCTGGAAGAGACTTTGACCCCATAAGGGACTGCTTCTCCACAAATAATTAACTCCTAAGGATCATTAGCATCAAGTTTAATTCAAGGAAGGATGGGAGAAAAAGTAAATGGTGACGAGGAGAAGCCGGAACCAGTAGATTGCTGTTTACTGTGTGGTTTTGCTTATATGTTTGTTTATTTTAATGGGAGGGATTATGAGAGTGTTTACATCCTAAGGGGAAGGACCAATGAGGAGTGAAAGAGAGGTCTGAAGAAACAGGGAATAGAGAAGGTTTTGACCAGTGGACAAGAACCCCAGGACTCAGGAAAGGGGTGAAGGGCAGATAGGGCAGGGGCACCTACCCCTTGAGGAAAGATGAAATGGTAGGTACAAAATGACAGTAAGCAGGCCTGGGACAGCCAGGAAGCTGAGGTGTTTTCAACCTATGATTAATAGCTTCTTAGTGAAGTAGGGGGCATGGTCTTCTTCCAAGAGAGAGGGAAGGTGAGGTAGTGGGGAGGAGTTTAAAGTAAAAGTATGAACTGACTGCTGGGATAAAAGGAGAAAAGCTGACCAGGACTGCCTGGTGGCCCAGAGGCCCTTCTGACAGTTGGCCTGGGTACAAGTGCCCCAGGAGTAGCACCCATGGGGGATTACAGGAGAGAACAGGGTCCCTAGGGGCCAGGGCAGCTGAGGGAAGCTGTTCAGAGGAGGTTACACAAGTAGGAAAGGATTATGATCAGTAGTCAAGAAGATTAACCGAACATACAAGGCACACATTATATGGTCAGATTCTAAACGAATGCTTGACAAGTCCTGGGGTTGTCAGTAAGTCCTGGTGAGACATCAGACACCCTGATGGCAGGTGTCCCATCAGTACTCTAAAAAAAGGAGAGACCAGGGTTCCAGCATGAAGAAACAATGTAGAAATGCCTTCTGGGTTGCAGAAAACTTCTGACTAGAGAATCTCTCTTCTTTGTCTGCTATGACTTAATCATTAGATGAGTAACTTTATTGCCCAGACATGACTCACTTGACACAGTTACTGCCGTCCTATAGCTTAGGAAAGCTTGGAGAGATAGGAGCAACTCTGGAAGCAGTCAGGGAATGTGTACTATGTCCTGTCATCTGTAGTATCTGTCTGGCAGTGAGAGAGTGCAGGTAGGGACTCAGTGAGAGTCTACCTTGGCTTGATGTACTAACTTGGGCACACAGATTAGACTCTTTGAGTGTTAGTGTCTTTGTGTGTAAAGTAAGGGGGCTGGTTTAGGATCTGGATAATTTCTAAGCTGCTCCTTTTATAATTCCAATGTTAACTCTACTTAGGAATTACATGCCTGCTCCCAGATTACAGTATCTCTGGTGACCTAAATCTACCAGTTAATAACAAATAAAACAAACATTCTGACTGAGACCCCAGTGTGGCTGTCATAATTTGCTATTCATGTTGTCAAATATCATCTACAAAGGCAGTCTTCCCAGTTGGGACTTCTGAAATATAAATTGTGAGAAATTATTCAAAAAGTCCTCTCCTCACTTTTTCTTTGGAGTAAAACTCTTACACCCTTTCCTTTATATATCTGTATTTTGGTGGGGGTGATGAGAGGCTGAGATGGGAAATGGATAGTATTGGAGTAGAGAGGGAGGATATGGTCTAAATAAATAAAAGGTTGAAAAATACCTCCAGTGTGAAAGATCAAAAGAAATTATGACCATTTACCTTAGACAAAGGGACAAGTTTTTTCTGAGGGAGCAGATGGACAGAGTCTCACTTTGTTGCCTGTGCTAGAGTGCTGTGGTGTCAGCCTAGCTCACAGCAACCTCAGACTCCTAGGCTCAAGGGATCCTCCTCCTGCCTCAGCCTCCCAAGTAGCTGGGACTATAGGCACATGCCACAATGCCCAGCCAATTTTTTTCCATTTTTAGTTGCCCAGCTAATTTTTTCTATTTTAGTAGAGACAGGGTCCTCACTCTTGCTCAGGCTGGTCTTGAACTCCTGACCTCAAGCAATCCTCTTGCCTCAGCATCCCAGAGTGCTAGGATTACAGGCGTGAGCCATCGTGCCCAGCCTAAGAGGCAAGCATTAATAGTTACTTAGATTATTCACTTAAATAATCCCACTCCCTCCTACCACCACCACCCCTTCAACACATAGAGTGGGGGTTTGTAGAGCAGCACTGATATTACAGCTGCAAACCTACAGTTAGATAGACAACTCTGCCTCTGCCCACCAGGCAGCAACTGCAGTCTGCAATCCAATCAGATCTTTCAAGGGCCCTGTGTTGTGGTAAAATGTAAGGGGAGGTTGCAACAGAAACCTCTCTGATATCTAGAAGAATCCTCATCGATATCTAGAAGAATCCGAGAGTACTGAAATGAACTAGCACAAATCAATTTCATTGTTCCACATCAATATATTTTCTCCCAAAACCTGCCAGCCACCTTCTTTCTCACACCTTCCTTTTCCTGTTCAGCTTTTACAAAGAAAAATCCAGATTCATTGTCTCTACCCCCTCACCCTCACCCCATTGTAAAGCAGTTTCCCACCTCACTCCTGCTTCTCCTGTTCTCTCTCCTATACTCAGACTGGAGATATGATGCTGAGGAAGACAGACATGGCCCCTGCCCTCCCCCTACTTACAATTTAATGAAGGGAACCAGCTGATAGCTTTACAATCGATTTTCTTGTTTTATTTTGTTTTGATTTGTTTTTTTAGACAGAGTTTCACTCTCTTGCCTGGGCTAGAGTGCCGTGGCATTAGTTTAGCTTACTGCAACCTCAAACTTCTAGGCTTAAGTAATCCTTCTGCCTCAGCCTCCCAAGTAGCTGGGACTACAGGCATGTGCCACCATGCCTGGTTAATTTTTTCCATATAATTTTTAGTTGTCTAGCTAATTTCTTTTTTTATTTTTAAGCAGAGATGGGGTCTCACTCTTGCTCAGGCTGGTCTCAAACTCCTGAACTCCAACGATCCGCCTGCCTTGGCCTCCCAGAGTGCTTGGATTACAAATGTGAGCTACCGAGCCCAGCCACAATCCATCTGTTTTTATTACTTTCTTACCTATGCAAATGTTAGTCCCTCACCATGGAATGAATTCCCACTTTCTCCCTAGCAAACACTTATTCATGTTTTTAGTCAAAGCTCAGATGGCACCTCCACTTCAAAGCCTTCCTCTACTCTCCCAAGTGGATTTAAATGCTTGTTTTTCTGTATTCCCACAGAACTTAGTACATAATCAACCTGTTATAGGTAGGGGTTTTATTTGTTGATTTGTTTTTGTGCATCTGCCTACTCACTAGGGTAGTAAATTCTAGAAGAGAGGGAACCATGTATTTTCTCTCTGTAGCTCTAGTACCCACAAGAGCAAGCTACAAACCTTACAGTCATCTTTGGCTCATCCTTTTCCTCTCCTCCTTTACTTCATCAAAGTCTTGACACATAACTCAAAAATACTGGCATGCTCTCCAACTCCATAGTCACCTCATGCCAGCCCTTATCTTTTCTCACCTGGCCTATAACAACAATCTACTCACCACTTTCATTCCTCCTCCCACTTACTGATCTTTCAAGTTGTTGAAAAAGTGATTTTCTAAAACAAGGATCTGATTATATAACTTCCCCTTTTCAAAAAGATAAAGTCTTAACACCTTAGGATGGCTCCTGTCCCATGTCCTACCTCCCCTCTGTGACTTGCATGTCCCCACTAGTCATTTACTCACCTTATACCTGAGTCACATTAACTGGTACATGCCATGTTTGTTCATGTTTCCATGTCTTTGTACTGGTGTTCACCCTACCTGGAACACCCACCACCAGTCTCTTACCTCTCCTCCCCAAAAAGTACATACAAGTGCACACACACACACACACACACACACACACACACACACACACACTTTCCTGGCAAATTTCTATTTGGGATTAGAGTCCAGCTCAAATGTCAACTTCTTTCTGAAGCCCTTCCTGAGTCTGGCAGAGTTCATTTGCTTCTTCCATACTGTAACTACATTATTTTGTTTTAATGCACTGAATTTTAATTCTGCCTACACAGCTGTGTCCCTTACAATACAATAAACTCCCTGATGTCCATGACATTTCCTATTCATCTTTGTAATATGCACAAGTCATATAGTACTGACTTACAGGATGTTCTTAATTAATGTTTTTACCACTGCTAAAGATGATTGTGGAGTCCACATGCCTGGAAATATTAAAAAAGAAAATATAAAACATTTAACCTGAAGGCTGGGGCCACTCTCTGGTCTATAGGGATAGGGACAGAATAGATGATCCTTCAAGGACTCTCTCAGTTCTCATCTGATTCTTACAGCATTTACTGAGTACTTATAATAGGCCAACTACTGTGCTAGGTAATTTTAAAAAATCAATCATCTTAATCATTTCTTACAACAAACCTGTGAGTTAGGCAAATTATTTGCATTTCAGCACTGAAGAAAAAGACTCAAATAAAGGACTTGCCCAAGCTCCTACACTCATCCAACAGCAGAACTCCTTACTGATACACAATTCAACAATGAGCCTACAAAATAGGAAGTGAGTCTTCTTTAAGCATTGAAGAATAGCAACACCCAACTGGCTCTCAATGAATGAGAAAGAGCAACCATCTAACAATAAATGAACAAACAGAAGTCAAATTATATTCCCTATAGCCTAAGTGAGCCCTGGTCTCTGTTGAGATCAAGCCTTATAAAGTATAAAGCAACTTTTACAAAAGCCCGTAAGAATCCAATCCTTATCATAACTGTAGGTGGAAATATCCCCTGCAGGAAGGAAAAATATTTCAGAGGCAACAAAGAAAACTCTAATTAGCCCCTCACATCATGCATTACTGAGCAGAATCTAAAATGAAAACCTAGATGGCCTCCCTTTAAATGTTCCAGTGATTCATTAGTTACTGTGCTTTGAAATAGCTACCAACTTGGCTGCTTGCTGCCTCCATTCCAGCACTGGCCTCCTGGCCTGTTTGTCACCACCACAACCCCCATTCCCCTCATCCTCTGCCATTTACATATAGCACAGCCTAACATTGATTCCTTGATCTCACCAAGTTCCTCCCCTACCAGGTCATTGCTCACAATGACCTTCCCCAGGTTCTCAAAAATATACATTCAGTGGCCAAAACTGGAACTATTTGAAAATGTAATAAATAACCATAGTATTAGATTATAATCCAAAGAATAAGTTAAATATCCATGAGTCTATATTGATGTAAATGATTGAATAAATAACTAAATGCAGAAGTGATAAAAATTCCTTACAGACAAATTTTCATTTAATAAATGTAGAGGAAGAAGGGAAATAGAATATCACCATTATGACACCACAGTAATAATTGCTACAGGCAAGATCTGCTACAATCAGTGGGAAAAATTTCAAAGAAAAAGGATATTCCAAAATATTTCCCCCCTAGATTTACTAATGACTGTCGTGCTTTTAATATACACCCACAGATTCTCAGATGGATCTCCCTCTAAGAGGTGGAACTCAATTTCTCTCCAGTTGAGTGTGGCTGAACTTGTAAATTGCTTCTAAGGAATGGAGCATAGAAAGGGAAAAACAGTACTTTTACTAGCAAACACCACCTTAATTATGTGATCAGAGTTAAAATCACCAGTAATCTGTTGTGTGGATATTATAAACCCTCTAATATGATGATGTGATGAGAAAAAAAAACACATCACATCTGTGGTATCAGATGTGATGTGCCAAAATCCACAACCTCAGCCTATTTAGGAGGAAACACCAGACAGACTCAAATTGAGGGACATTTTGAAAATTATCTGACCACTAGTCTTCAAAAGTGTCAAAGACATAAAAGACAAAGATAGAGAAACTGTCATAAACTGGAAGACTAAGGAGATATGATGACTAAATGTAATATGGGATCCTGGATTGGATATTGAACAGAAAAGAGGGCATTAATGGGGGGAAAGTCTACACAGTAGCTTCACTAATAGTACATTAGCAATATTAATTTCATAGTTTTGATAAATCTACCATGGTTGTATCAAATGTTAACATTAGAGTAACCTTGGGTATATAAGGGATCATTCTATATTATCTTTGCAACTCTTTTGTAAACCTAAAATTATTTCAAAATAAAGTTTTTAAAAGTATGTCATTTCTTTTTCCTACTTTATATACATACATATATATATATATATATATATATATATATATATATATAGTATTTCTTTTTTTAAATGAGCACGTTCCTTGAAAAAATCAGAAATATTCATTTTTAAAGACCAACTTCTTGGAGAAATCTCTTCTCAGGAGGATAAATTGCTCCTTATCCTGCACTCCAAAATTTCGTCTGTTCAGAAACTCCACTTTAGCACACAATTTATCTTACTTTATTTTATAATTGTTATGTGTCTCTCTTTTTGGCAGCTCTACAGAGGCAAGGGCCCTTTTAATCCCACCCAGTGGTTAGAATATAATGAGTGTCAGCTGAGTTATTGTCAAGTAAGAATGCCTCCATCCATCTCAGGCCAATCCTGAGCCAACCCTAGCTTTGAGACCAGCCTGCCAGCTGCTCTCTTCTCCAGAACTCCTCTGCACCTGGGACCTCAGCAGGTGTCTGCTCTGATGCAACATTATACCAGAGCTCTGAGTCCAATCAGCCCCAAGATGATTTAAATCTCTACCATTCCTGCTCAACACTGAAAATACAGCTTGTATGATCATTGATTCTTACCCAGTGGGCTTCTCATGCTGATCCAGGTATCTTTTCATCTGACCCACATCCTATAGTTTTCCTCCCTTCCCACTATCCCCTGAGGAACCCCACCTACCACCCGAGCTCCAAAGTAAGTAAGCCTATCTACAACCTGTACCTATCCTCAGAATGTTCTGTCCACCTCCCAGTTTTACTGGAATTGTGCTCTCTTATTTTGACAGTCCTCGGGAGAGGTTAAAAAACAAAATACACGTAAATTGCTCTGGCTACCCCCTACCCCCAACACATAGGTCAGAAATCATTCATAAAGGAAAGAAAACAAGGAAAACAAAGTATATCCAAATTGTCATAGAAGCAAAATGTCTTTCTTTATGAGAAAATAAGCAAGGGTTCATTTTTATTCAAGGAATAGTTTCCTGTCTTCATATGTTGAACATCAACCACAGGATTTGCACAGGAACAGGGATTCTAAGTTCTAGACCAAGGATGTGTAAGAAGTGCCAAAGACCAAATTCTAGCCATAACTTTTGGTGCTTTACCATAGTCCTAAAATTTGTAGTTGGAAATCTATCCCAGAGTTCTAAAATAGGAAGTTGAGAGCTCTGTGAAGCCATAGCTAATGCACATGATGTTTCAGAACTCTTGAGGCTATAATACTTTTCAAGACAGGTAAGCAACAGCCTAAAACCAGTGCTCTTGGGTGACCTATTTCAATTCTGTAGAAGTCAATGGTGTGGATGTGGTTTCAGGGTCACTTGGATGTGCTGAAAGCTGCTTCTCGCTCTCAGGAAAGTGCAGCTGGCACTTTTTCTTTTTCATCTGCAAACCATCAACATCTTTTGAATAATAGGTAACTGGCAGCAAAACCACACACAAGGAGAAAATGCTAAATAGAATTCCACAGCTAAGGCTGCCATATATGCCACAAGGCAGGCTGCGCATTACACAAGGGCACCACTTCTAAAGGATATCCTTCATGTCACAGATACCATAGATTTGCATATTTATTAGTGTGGATTTCCAGAAGATGGCAGTTGAAATTACTCTCTTCTAATTAAATCAATCTACTATGACAAATTCCTAAAGGTGAAAAGTGTTTTAAGAAAGGGACATCTTTTTTCTAATTTGTATAAAGGTACCATATGGGCTAGTAGCAGCCATGATTTAATTGCATGCTGTAAGATTGTTTTCTGTTCAGTAATTCTATCTCTAAATTTTTAAACATCAGTCCACAGTAAGGACCCACAAATATTCCTGAATTTTTTGCCTATTTCTCTAAGAGTTGCCACTTGCAGTAAATCTAACCTGAACTCAAATAAACATTTATAGATGTGGGAGAAAAGAACAAAATAATAATAAATCGAGCTAAAAGAGTATCTTAAAAAAAGACATGGTTGGCTGAGCTTTTATATATAGAAACTCATACCAGCTCTTTAAATGTCTACAATTTCATTTTCCCTGCACAGCAACAGTTACTTGACCTACTTTCTCCACTAGAGGGGTCCAAGTATGTTACACAATGAAGCTAAAATATTATCCTAAAGTTACAACGGAAGAGACTCATTAATTTGCTCTCATACCTTAAAACAAACTTACCCTCTGTGTCAATCACATTATAGTGATTTTTTTTAGTTACACTAAATATGTCAGCAAATATGTGTTGGGAAAATGACTATATGGTAAGACCTCCTATCATACTAAGAATTGGAAATACACAAATGAATAAAATATGGTCCTTTTCCTCAAGAACTTTAGTGGCAAATAGAAATACAGGAATATATGATTGTAATTCAGTGTAATGTGAGTTTTACTAGAGGCATATGTCAAGTTAAAGCATATAAAGGAGGTGAGATGGGTCAACTAAATGTGAGGCATCAAAGAAGATTCCCTAGAAGTCATCTAGGCCCATCTAGAAGTAGCAGGCAGACAAGGCTAGGCTGTGCAGAGGTTCAGGGGATAAGAAATCAAGGGACATTCAGGAAATTCCAAATATGTGTATATGGTTAAAGCAAATTGTACAGGCAGAAGGTAGAGAGTAAAGGAAGGATGGAGAGAGGAAAGTGGTAAGAGATGAAATCTGTGACATTGCCTGTGGAGGGCTTTTCACAACAAGCAAAGAACTTTAAATTTCAGTGTATGGGCAAAGGGGAATCTTATGCACGAAGTGATATGCTCAGATTTTAGAGCATATCAGCTTTTTAGAATTATCATTTTGGCAGCAGTGTGGAAGCTGTATTGAAGGAAATAATACTGGACTTTAACCACAGAGCAGATGAAAGATGAGAAACCTGCAGGAAGAAGAAAACGTATAAAAAGGAAACTCTGGTATAGTCATATAGAAGGGAGCTGCTTATGGGCCACACAAAGGAAGGTCTCTGGATATAGAAATCCACACTGAGAATATATATCTGTGAGCCCTCAAGATATGGATAGTAGGAATAAGCATTGTCATGGATGAGAACCCCTAGGCAGAGGACTTAGGCAGAGATTCTTCACCTGAGTCCTTGGACTTCTGAGGGTTCTGTGGATAGAATTCAAAGAGTCCAAGAACTTGAATGGGAAAAATTACACTCTTGTTTTTACAAACTGAAATTTCTCTCAATTATAAATATAGGTGACAAGTCACAGAAGTATTAGCAGTACTTGTGATAAAAATCACAATACCTGTGATCACCAACAGAAATCTCAGATCTCTTAAATCATATTATAGTTATTAAAGATATCTTGAAATAGCATTTACATTCATTACTACTTCAAAATTATGGTAGTTGTTAGACCTACCACAAGATCTTGTTATTTAGTGTATTACTAGGAAAGCACACATCCTACTATATCACAGTTTTTAGAAATATTTTTCTAATTACATTTCAGTATAATTCATTTCCTTTTTAAGCTTATGTATTTTGTTCCATGTATTTAGAAACATTATGCTGAGAAGGGATTTATAGGCCTTCCCCTCCTGCCACAGGATCTGTGGCACAATTCAAGAATCCCTAGGTCAGTGTGAGACCAAAACCAAGAGAGAAAACCTGGGAAAAAAACATTTAAGTAGTGGGGCTTGGAATAGGGTAGAACTGAGAATAATCAGGACAAGGTAAGAGAAAAACTAGGACAGTGCGTCATTGCAAGATTTGTAAGTACAGAAAGTTTCAAGGACAAAGTGGCCAACAGTGTCAGAAAACAAATTATAAATGTACTGAAATGTTTTTTTTTTTTTTTTTTTTGCAATAGGAAACCACAGGAAAAGAAATGTTTTTTTTTTAATTTACCAATTAAGACTTGTATCAGTTAGAATTCTTTTAATGTAAGCAATAGAACCAACTGAAAGAAATATATTGAAGGAATATAAGACAGATCACAGACTCCAAGGAAAAATCGAAGCATTAGTCCATAAAAAGGACAAGAAATCAGAATGTCCAGAGGAATTAGGGTAGCAAGACAGAAATGTCACCATCTGTCATCCCCCTGACTTGCCTGTCTGCTTGGCCTGACTTGGGGTCTTATGTCCACCCCTGGGCTGGGAGAGAGCAGGGCACCTGAACTGACAGTTACACTAAAATCCACAAAGGAGGGCAGGTCCTCAAGATGGCACACTGTTAGAAGGAAAAATGATGCTAGGAAGCAAAAGCACATGTCCGGGAGAAAATTTTTTCATCCTACGCATCCAATAAGGGGCTGATAACTAGAATATACTTAGAACTCACGAAAATCAGCAAGAAAAAAATCAAATAACCCTATTAAAAAGTGGGCAAAGGACTTGAACAGAAACTTTTCTAAAGAAGACAGAAGAATGGCCAACAAACATATGAAAAAATGCTCAACATCTCTAATCATCAGGGAAATGCAAATCAAAACCACAATGAGATATCACTTAACTCCAGTGAGAATGGCCTTTATCAAAAAGTCTCCAAATAACAAATGCTGGTGTGGATGTGAAGAGAGAGGAACACTCCTACACTGCTGGTGGGACTGCAAACTAGTTCAACCTCTGTGGAAAGCAATATGGAGATACCTTAAAGCGATACAAGTGGATCTACCATTTGATCCAGCAATCCCATTACTAGGCATCTACCCAAAAGATCCAATGACACTCTACAAAAACGACACCTGCACTCGAATGTTTATAGCAGCTCAATTCATAATTGCAAGGCTGTGGAAACAGCCCAAGTGCCCATCAATCCAAGAATGAATTAATAAAATGTGGTATATGTATACCATGGAGTACTATTCAGCTCTAAGAAACAACGGTGATATAGCACATCTTATATTTTCCTGGTTAGAGCTGGAACCCATACTACTAAGTGAAGTTTCCCAAGAATGGAAAAACAAGCACCAGATATATTCTCCAGCAAACTGGTATTAACTGAGTAGCACCTAAGTGGTCACATAGGTACTGCAGTAATAGGGTATTGGGCAGGGGGGAGGAGGTGGGTATATACATACATAATGAGTGAGATGTGCACCATCTGGGGGATGGTCATGCTGGAAACTCAGACTTGTGGGGGGAGGGGAGGAAAAGGGCATTTATTGAAACCTTAAAATCTGTACCCCCATAATATGCCGAAATAAAAAAAAAATTCATGAGTGGATTAACAAAATGTGGTATATGGATATCACGGAATACTACTCAGCCATAAAAAGGATGAATGAATGCCTTTTGCAACAATTTGTATGGAACTGGATATCATTATCCTAAGTGAAGTATCTAAAGAATGGAAAACAAACACCACAAAAAAAAAAAAAAAAAAAAAGCACATGTCCACTTCAGGGAGTCTTCCTGACGACCTTAGTGATAGTTTCAGTTTAAGGGGGCACAGAATCTAGATTGCTTTAGTCTAAGAGCTGACTTAAAGTGAAACAGAGTATCCTACTCTCTTACTCTGTAAAAAACCTTGGCTTTGAGAAACAAGAAAAAGAATAACAATAAAAAGTGAAGGCAAGATCAAGGGAGGGTTTTTTGTTTCTATTTATTTCTAACCTAGAAGATATTTGAGCATATTTATAGATAGAAGAAAGAGCCAGAGCATAGGAAAAGTTTAAGTTCTGGATAAGCCCTGGAAGATGAGTTAACTGTGAACAGAAAGAAGTTACTATTGACATTTGCAATACCGGGCACTTACTGTGCCAGATACTATGTTAAACAGACTTCACCTGCATTATCTTTCAATACTGCTATGTAGGTACTATATCCCCACTTCACAGGATGGGAAATTGAGTATTAACAAATTTTAAGTAAATCACCCAAAATCACATAGCTACAGTGGCAGGGCAGGGAGCAGATACATTTCTTTCTGATTCCCAAACTCATACTTTTAACAGTATTTTGCCTCTTTCTATAAAACCCAGAGAAAGGAGCTCAAGAGAGGTGTTCCCACTTATAGGTCTGTACCAGGGAGGCAGAACATGGAGGGATTCCTATTACTTAGCTTCACTTTTCTCTACAAGGAAGTGTCAGCCATTGTTTGACAAATGGGAGGTTGGCGCCCCAATTAGAATGGCTATTATCAAAAAAACAAAAAATAACAAATGCTGGCACAGATGTGGAGAAAGGGAACCCTTATACACTATTAGGAGGAAATGTAAATTAGCATAGCCATTATGGAAAACAGTATGGAAGTGCCTTAAAAAATTAAAAGTCAAACTGCAGTATGATCCAGCAATCTCACTATAGGTTATTCATCCAAAGAAAATGAAATCAGTATGTCAAAGAGATAAATGCACTCCAATGTTTACTGCCATCATTATTCACAATAGCCAAGATATGGAATCAACGTAAGTGTCCATCAACAGATATATGGGTAAAGAAAATGTGCTATTTTTATACAATGGAATACTATTCTGCCATTTTAAAAAATGAAATCCTGTCATTTGTGGCAACATGGATGAACATGGAAGACATTATGTTAAGTGACATAAGCCAGGCCCAGAAAGACAAATATTGCATAATCTCACGCATTTGTGGAATCTGAAAAACCTGATCCCATATAAGTACAGAGTAGAATCATTATTTTCAGAGGCTGGGGAGGGTAAGGATAAAGGGGAAATAGGGAGAGATTTGTCAGTGATATAAAATTACAATTAGATAAGAGGAGTAAGTTCTGGTGTTCTATTCCACAGTAGGGTGATTATAGTTAGCAATATTGTATATTTCAAAGTAACTAGAAGAGAAGATTTTGAATGTTCTCACCACAATGAAATGATAAATGTTTGAAGTGACAGAAGTGACATTAAATACCCTGATTTAATCATGTATCAAACATCACACTGAACCACATAAATATGAACAATTGTGTCAATTAAAAATAGAATGAAACTAAAAAAAAAAAAGAAATACAAGGTTGACAAAGGCACAGTGAGGCTAACCAGTGAAGAACTATTACAACCTGGGTTGGGAAATTGACTATGATAGGAGAAATGGCCTGAGGAACATGCTGAGAACGCTATCCTGTCACACACCCTACACACAACTCAACCCCCGCTGGCCAACACACAGTCTGCCAAGATTGCACAGAAACTAATGCCCACAGCTGTGGAACTCTATACAGCGTCTACTGCAGGGCTACCCCATAGGGGTAAGAGGAGTGTAGACAGACCCCAGGTCAAACCTAGCTCTTACTGTTACAAAGAGAGATGAAAAAAAGCTCTGAGCTCAGATAATCAGAGGATACTATTCTTATCCTATCTAAACTAACAGGAAAGTACCAAGTAAAAAGTAATGCCTTTAAATTTTATGAATAGATATAATTGTGTGTATGTATGTATACACATACACATATACAAACACATACAAACATATATTTAATTTCTGTCACTAACAACTTCAGCTAGCATACATCAAAAAAGTTATGACCTAACTGTGGTCAACTAGAAATACCTTTCATACTTCTACTTTTTTTAATGATTAATAAATTTCTTAGTTTTTTTTTTTTCCTGAAAACTCCGTAAGTCCAAATTTTTAAAGCAGAACAAGTAATAGCCTTGGGCAGTAATATTACAAAAATTTAGAAGTGTCTAAATTATTCTTTTAGGCTTCTAGGTTAGAAGAAGAAAAAAGGAAAAATTATTTAATGACTATAAGAAGTACATTTAAAAGGCTTAAAAACAAAGACGTAGACCCAACAATTTAATACTTTTATGGAAGCAATATTCTCTCACAAACAAAACTGTAGTGTTTAGTAGACACAAGTCTATTAAATAAGTAATAGGCCAGAATGAAAATCAAGGTTCCAGTTATACATCTTTAAAGTATATACCTATGGATCATAGAAAATATCTGGAAAAGTTTATGCCAAATAGTTATTTACCTGTGCGATTAGAATGAGGTGGGCTTGGAGTTCCTACTCAGAGAAGAAAGAAATTTCTACGTATAAAAGGAACATGTATAAAAACTATAAAACTGATCTGGGTATGTTACCATTAATTAAATTCCAGACTTTATTTGGATTTCACCAGTTTTTCCATCAATGTCCTCTTGCAGTCCCTAATGGGGGTTATGGATATTTGGGAAGAATACCACAGAGGTGAAATATGCTTCTCATCACATCGTACTAGAAGTGCACAATATCCACATAACATTAACCCTCATCACTTGGCTAAAGTCATGTTTACCAGTTTTACCACTGTAAAGTTACCACTTTTCCCTTTCCGTAGTGTGTTCTTTGAAAGCAAGTCACCATGCCTAACTCACCCTCAGGAATGGGTTAAGCTCTTCCTCTTAAAGATGGAAGTATTTACATACATTATTTGGAATTTTTTCTGTAAGGAAGATCTGTCTCTTCTCCCTGTTTATTTATTTATTCAATCATTTATGTATATTACTATGTATTCATGTATATTGATTTTATACTTTAAGTTATAACTCAATACTATATTGTTTCTTAGATATGGCCAACAGAAACTCAGCTTGGCTCCTGTGCCTCTTTGACATGCCCCATCCTTTTGTTTCTTGAGCACTTCCTTACTTTCCTGAACTATGTGATGCTCATGTTCATCTTAAATTTTTCCCTGCCCCAGCCCTATTATTAGCCATTTCTCCAAGAAGAAAATCTTTTACTGAGGAACAGTGTATAGAAACCAAGATCTGGGCATTAGTGTTTTCCTTCAATTACCCTTTAATAAATTTGTTGAGAATTTGAGTTAGAGTATATACAGTACTTCTTGACATAGGAGCCTGATACATAGTAAGCACTCAATATATGAAATAAGCCATTATTGTTGTCATTGTTATTACTATGCATATTTTATAATAAATCTGGAACTTCTAAATCCTAATCTAAAATTGTACCTCATTAAGTCATTGCATCAAGCCCTAACAAGCCCACAGATCTTTCCCTATTTCTGAGGCTCAGGACCATACAAGGCTAAGAGATAGACACTTCTCCACCCTCAAGCCAAAAATCTGCATTCTTTGGCCATAAAACTTTTTTCATCTTTTCCCAGCATCTACACAGAACCATAAAATCAAAAGGCTTTACTGGTAAAGATCTCCTCTGATTTATAAATTTTAAGTTCAAATTAAACATTTTGAAGGGCATTAAAAAAAAAACACTTCTATATACAAGCCAAATTCACTTTAGTATCAATAGAATGCAGTTTTGAATTCCTGCCCAAAATAGCTGTTGTTTTGAAATACTGCAATGTCATCCTTTTGGAAATGGCTGTTGTCCTATAGATCTGTAAAAAGTCCCTTCAATTCTTATTTTTCATACAGCAAAGTCATTGTTCTTATTGAGTAAAAGGTACTAGAGAGTCCCTTTTATGAATTATAAACCAATCCCAAGGGTCCTAAGGGGGGAACTTAAGGATACCCCTACCTCTAACTGGTTAGAGTGGCTGAAGGAATCCCTTGGCATGATAATCAGACAGAAGTCCTGTAAGTATCTATGAAGAGGACCCTGGGACCAATGGGCTGGCCTCAGGACACAAGAACAGGAATGACTAAAAAAATCTAGTGCCACTCACACCTTTCAAGAGTGATCTGGGCCTTGCAGAGTTATTGGCTGGGGAACACTGTGGAAAACTCACCCTGGTTTAGGATATATCAGAAGCCTGGAGAGTCCAGAGCAAAAGCATTGCAAGAGAAACACTAGGAGATAAAAGGAAACAGAAGTTCCTTGATCAGACAAAAGTCTTCTGAGGTTTTCAGTATCCACATACTTCTTATTAAAGATTCAGCTTCTATTTGTTTCTGGATATCTTTTTGCTCTTGGTATCTTTGAATGTGTTAATTTTATTTTTGGTTATTCTCGCTCTGTACCAAAACCTACATTCTCCTAGGTAAGGCCAGCTGATCCCTAACAGAGGCTGTAGCCTTTAAAATTCCCTGGTACCTATCTAGAATATTTCTGGTCTGGCCCATCTTGAACTTCTTGCTTTAGCTCCTGGCATGATCCCACCTAGCTGTGTCCCCCAGGTCCTTGACCTGCCCAGCCCATCATCACATATCTGTTCAGAGCAGCCCCTGCCCTTGGGTCATGGCCCTCAAGGACCATGTGCCTTCACACAAATGTTCTCCAGGGCCTAGAAAATGTATCCCAATTTCGTTGAGGAAAAGAATTATAAGAACCAGCAACCAAAGTAAGCTTTTGGGAATCTAAGGAAAATCTTATAACTCTAGTGAAGATTGTTTTTCCTTTTCTACAGTAGGAACCAGGCCAACAGAAGAGGCAGACTCCTTAATTTTAACACTGGCCTATTACTATTAACTAAATTTTAGATTTTATTAAGAAGTGGCCAAGGGACAGAGTGCTTCAAGAGCCAGAGTGGCCATATAGTCAGGTGCATCAATATTATGAAGAAAGAAAGCATGAGATTGAGGATCATTTACACCTGGATTTAGTTTCTTACTCTCTGCTTACCACTTGAAAGACTTTGGGCAAATCATAGATCATAGCTTCAATGTCTGTAAAATAGTAACACAATATTAAAGATCTGTAATTTACTTTAAAATACTTCAGATGCATGACAATTAATTTAAGTTTCATTTCTAGGCCAAGTCAGCTAAAACAATCTCTGAAATGTACAGTCCAGAAGTAGGGGTATATGCCAGGCAGCATTACCACAGAAAGGGGGTGGACTCATTCCTACCTTAATCAATAACCATTTCTTTGCCATTTATTTAATAGTAAGCTGAAAGTTAGAAATGGGTTTTACTTGGTGAAATTAAAGGTATTCAAGACATGTGGGTTAGCTAAAATAATTTAGGAACACTTGCAGGAAAAAGAATAAGAATCCAATGATGCCTCAACTTTGCACCCCTTAGTGATGTTGTGTGAGGCCCAATTCCTAATCTCTCCTTATCTCTAACCAGTGGTTTAGAATGATTTCTGATTGCATGATTATCATGCATACTAAAGGATACAGAATCCTACCTCAAGTAAAGCTGCTTTTTTTTTTTTTTACTCAATATATAGTTAGAGTACCTAAAAGGAAATAGAGCTGGGAATCCATTAGCTTACCAAACAGGTTGTATGAAATATTTTGTGCCTATTTTGCTAATGAATGCTAGTTTAATACATATCTCTGTGTGTGTTGAAGATTTGGGCCTGAGGCTTGCATTCATTGCAACTTGTTATTATGACTGGGGAAGAGTAATTGTCACCACCTCAAACTTCTTGGATAGCTACTATGATTTCCACAAAGAGCCTAAAATTTGGGTGTGATCAAATTGGTTTAAGGAAATTCTCAATTTCCATCCTTCATATCCCACACAATTGTTGAGATGTTACATGTAAAAGTGGTTGGTAAACTCTAAAATGCAGTACAAACACATAGTCTCAGAAATATTTTTGATTTATGCAACTCAAGTTTCCCTAGGCTCACCAGTCTGGAGGTTTAAATGAAGTCACATTTTGCCCTATGATTTTCTGCATCTTTCTCTTACCTGCCTCCCCAGAGTCAAGCTCCCTGAAAAGAGGGCCCTAAGAAGAATTTCCTGAGGTTCCAGCGTGAGTCTCACATGTGTGCATATTCATTGCATCATAGGTACCTTTACCAGGAAGAGCTGCTATTTCTGAGCATCATCATGTCCCACCCATTGATGCTCTAGAGCAGTGGCCTCCATAACACAGGCTCACCATGAAGGTGGATGCAAGGCAAACCTTTGAGGGTATGAAGAAAATATCAGAACTTCTGTCTAATTTTTATTTTATTCTTAAAAATTTTACTTCCATATATATTTTATAAAATATATAGGATATTAACACATGAGAGGGCCTAGACACTTTTTAACAGATAAAAATGTCAATCAAAAGAGTTCAGAAACCTCTGGTTTAGAGCATCTGTGGATAGAGGGAATATGCCTTTCTACCACTTCTACAATATACTCTGCTGAAAGCTACTGAAACAGTGGTATTGTGCTCAAATAACATACAGATTATATAGTGGAATAGCTCTTATGTACAGCTCACTCACCCCTCCCTAGATTTTCTAGGACTGAGTCCTGAGTCCAGGGAGTGGCTGAAACAAGACACTTCCTCATGAGCCACATCAAACTGGCCTTAGAATCACCCCACTCTCTGGTGATTAGAGCTTATCGTGGCTGACCCCACCTCTCTTAGATGCATTCTCTCCAGAAAACTTTTTTGACCATAGTGCAACATACTGATGGGATAGACCACAACTCATCTCAGACACAGGGCAGACATTCAACAGGTATACCCAGATATGTCTGAAGCTCAGTGATGGAGACAATTCAAGCTGAGATGCTACTGGCTACACCACAGCTGACAGCCTAAAGGGAGTATTAACCCTTCATAGCTAAGTCACATAATCGTTTCCAAAGCAATGCTTTACTCATTCCTAGGAAAAGCCCATAGGCAATTGTGTTCCCTGAGAGTTACCCCTGTGTCTGCTTATGTCTCCAATCTCTGTGGGGAAAATGTGAAATGAACTATATAGAACATTTTAATACCTGGGTATACAACACTGTGGGAATTGAATCTGTATTATTAAATACACATTTTAAAATGCAGAATTTCTCTTGACAATATTGAGTTTTAACTGTTTTATTATTCATTGGCCCCAAATGATTTTCTATGAAAACATTTTTCTCCAAATTAGAAAAGAAGCATAAGAAAAATCAAATGTGATATATAAATATTCATTTTACACAGCCATTTTATGAAAAGCCCTTCTGATCCCAATCAATCCTTCTGAGCCTCATTCCAAACACTCTCTTTACCATCGTTTTCCTTATACATACTCTTAAAATCTGCTTGCTTAACATGGGGGGGGCCACTCATACTCAGAAATGCCCTTATCTCCATCCAGCTGGGACCCTAGTAGCTCCTCAAGGCTCACCGCACTTGCCACACTGGATACTTGAGGCTGTCATAGACACGGGCTTTCACCAGACCTGGAAAAGGCTTAGAGAGCCGCTAGAAAGAGCATGGAGATGGGAGAGACTTCCATGAGAGAATGTCTAATAGTATCTATGGTCTATAGTTTAGAAAAAGGGAAGCCAGGAGATGAGGGAGCATAATCTAAATTTATCACATAATAAAAAATTTATAGGGTGACCCTAAGCTTATTTTCATCAAATCTCAGAGACTTAGAAACAAGACAGGACTTGGTGACTCAACAGGATTTGGGTGAGGAGAAAGATAGAACAGAGGTCTGAGGATGACTCCCAGTCTCCACCCCGAGGGATGGGATTGAAGACAATGCTTTATTCCAGACAGAAAGGATGAGATCATTTGAGGTATGTAGAGTGAAAAGTGTCTGTGGAAGATTCAGTAAAAGACATATAGAAAGCAGGAGAAATATAAGTCTGAATCTCAGGAAAAATAAGCAGAGGCCAGATATCTGAATTTATGAGTCATCAGCACATGGCTATAGGAGAAGCCATCAACAAGCATAGATCATCCAGAGAAAAGGAAGAGAGTCAAAGATTTGTCCCTTCTGGTCTGGTCCCAGACTCATGCTCTCATGACAGTTATTTTAGACTAAATAAAACATTAAACTTGTTTACCTAGTAGGCATTAATAGAACACTTATGAATATTTAACCTTAGTGACGTTTTTAGCTCAAAGGACTTTACAGAAAAAAACTTGAAATCTATTTGCTATAAATACATACAATCTAATAGTCTGTAGTTTTCTTAATAGGAGTTTGTTATTGTTTCTCTTCTCTCTCTTTCTCTCTCTCTCTCTCTCTCTACATATATATATATATATATATATACATATATATATGAGAAGAGTTGAAGTAAATTTGTAGATGTCAGATGAATTATGGAATTACTGCTCTAGAAAGTTACTTGAGGATGACATAAAAGATAACCTTCCCATTCACCCCAAAAATGTCCCTTGGAAACCCTGTCAAAAGCATACACTGCTCTAGCAGATATGATACTGAGCTGTAATACCAGGAAGAATTCCTTTTCCTAGTAATCTTCACTTTCTTATAACTACTTCTCTTCTAATCTATTAAGGTAGCTAAACATTTACATATTTATGATTGAGGGGTACTAGCAACAGTATCATGACCATTTACTGAGTACCAAGCATCTAACAGGCATCATTCTGGGAGCCACAGGAATTCTTCTCAGCAAGCTTGAGAGGCAGGCATTATCATTTCCATTTCACAAACAAGGATACTAGAAGCCAACGAAGCTGAACAACTTGCTCATGGTCACAATGTGGGTAGCAGAAAAGCAGAATTCAAGTCCAGATATATCTTTTACCAAGGCCCCTGTATGCACTTTACACTACTTTACTAACCCATTTCAGGACTGGCTTTTATAACTGAGTTATAAAACTAATAAAGACTAACACTGTTATGATAATGAACAAATTATTGGATTGAACCACACGAAACTGCTGATATTTGGCCATTTTTACAACAAAATGGGAATTCCATATGGTTTGATCTAATAAAAGCACATTCACTTGTATTTTATATGAATGTCTGGAGCAGAATTTCTAAAGAGATTCTATACCAGAGAACCAAATATTTTACCCAGCTCATTAACAACAAATATATGTTGTGGCTAAAAAGAGAAAGGATAAATAGAAACACAAATATGCAAAATAAGGAAACGCTAAAAACAATTTTCTTGTAAGAGACAATAACTTGTTAAGTTTAAGTGAAACTTTAGGTGTTGACTATAAGTTGACCACCAAGCATAATCTGAAATACAAGCTAATGAAATACACAAATGTGAAATATAAATGGTATATAAAAACTACTGTCTGAATGTTTGTCTCCTCCCAAAAATTATATGTTGAAATCTTAACCCCCAAAGTAATGGTATTAGGATGTAGGGCCTTTTAAAGGTGATTAGGTTATGGGGATAGAGGCCTTATAAAGGAGGATCAGGAGAGACTCCTGTCCCTTCCACCACATGAGGACACAGCTAGAAGGTGCTATCTATGAACCAAAAATGGGGCACTCACCAGACACCAAATCCATGGTGCCTTGATCTTGGACCCGCCATCCTCCAGAATTGTGAGCAATAAATTTCTATTGTTTATAAGCTACCCAGCTTATGGTATTTTTTCATAGCAGTCCAAACAGACTACAATAATTAATTAAAATATGTTTTCATCTACCTGAGGGCACTAAGCAAATTTAAAATATTCTATTGAACATCTTTTTGGAAAATCACAAAACTGAACAACTGAAAAATATGGAGAACCTGGTAAGTGAGGCATAAAATATTAGAGCTATCAGGAAACAAAAATCATTTAAATTTAACCCTTGTGTTTTACTGTGGAGAAAACCAAGGTTCAAGATTATCTAAAACTCAGGTTCATTACTACCAGTCCAGTGTTCTCTGAAGTAGATTAGAATAAAATGCTATTTGAACATAATAACATCCTTGTGTATTGCATCCATGTCATCTATTATAGATGTAAGAAAATTTTCATGAGGTATGAAAATTTTGATCTTATAGTATGATGAGGTTGTAAAAATAAATATATTAAATATGTTTTATGATCATAACATAAAAACACTGAGTTTTAAATTTTAACAGCATTATTTTTTCTTATTCAACCTGTTATTATTATGGTATAACTGAAACCCTACCTTCTCCCAGGATGTTTTCCTAATTGCTTTTGGATATTGTTTGTCTTTCTAAAGAGGAAGGCATTCTAAAAATAGGATGCTGTCAAAATGGTTTGAAAGAAAAGAAAAAAAAACTCACACCTGTTCCCTGAGAAATAAATACTCAGTTCAAAAGCATGACATTTAGAATATGCCTATGGTACAAAATTCAGCTGTAAATATCCACTGCTAAAAGATAGTTTGCCTCTAATTCAAAATAAATAGCAGAAATAGGCTATCTTCATTATTTCCTTCATTTATAAGGCTGTATGTTCTTTTGGCCAAACAACCGTATCATTATGTTTCTGCACTTTCCTTACTTCTCATTAGAGCATTTTTAATAGCAACAGGGAAGGGCTGACTGCCATGGCTTATCATTCTCTTCATCAGGTACTTTCATCGAAGATTCTTTCAAAATCCAACAATATATCAATCTGAGATTTACAGCTAAGGACTCATGACTTAAAGTAGAATAAATAACTCTTTTTCTGAAGGAGACTCAAATTCACTAAAGAGAGAAAGAAAAAGACAACCACTAGTAGAAGAATCGATACATCTTTCAAATGACCTATGAAACCTCAGCTCCCTCATAGAAACGCTGTAGAAAGGAGAACATCAGACCTGTCCAGGCAATATTCCTGCTTTCAATAGAAGAGTTTAGAATAATTGAATGGTACATGATGCCCTAACCATCAGCCACAGGGTTTTCTGGCATGCTATCTGGAATAGCAAGAATAACTCAAGGATATTTAGTAACTTAACAAGGATCACTGCAAAAGAGAATTTTCTATATACTGAATATAATTTTCTATATACTGAATATAATCATGTTCCTTCTCTCATAAGGTCATATGGATTCATTCACTCTAACAATAAATATTCATATTTACTGAGCACCTACCATATGCCAGGCACTATTCTAGGAGCTAAAGAAACATCATTGAACAAAATAGACAAAAATTGCTGCTCTTGTACAATTTATATTATACTAGGGGGAAACAAACAAGTAATAAATAAGCAAAATGTTTAGTTTTCAGATGGTGATAAGTGTTATGAAGAAAAATTAAGCAGGAAAAAGAAATTAAATGAGGATAATATATGTGTTTTATGCAGTATAAGCATTTAAAATACATTATAGGGTTCTTTCCATTAATAAAAGCTCTAAAAATGATTTCCTTGATATTAGGGTTGGCATTGAGAAGAAATGGCATTTTCTTCTTAGGGGAGTAATAATCTTATCTCACTATTTCTAAATAGTAAAATAATAACTTTCATTTATCAAATGCTCACTTTGTGCCAATAATTTTACACAAAATACTTCATTTCATCCTGTAAAATGGATATTCTCCTTATTTTATATATGGAGAAAATAAGACTCCAAGAACCTCAAGATCATAGATCTAATAATTTTATGGTAGCTCTAAGATTCAAAGGTAAATATACCTAGCTCCAAAATCCACCCTGCCAGGCTCTGTTTTTGTTCAGTGTTTAGGTACAGGGTGTCAGGAGATGGAGTGAATCAAAAAAAAGCAGCATGACTATTGCTCACACAGTACCACCCACCTCCTACTTACCTTCCCCACCACTAATCTCCTACTCAGAGAATATCAGTATGTGTACATATGTATAAATTATTGGATTTTAGGAATCCAAAATACAAAATGTAAACCTCCCACAAGCTAGTGCAAAAAATCACTTTAGGTTTGGTAATGTGACATTTCCATCACCATTTGAGGCTCCAGACAAAAATGGTTTCTCCTCAAGCCAGTTGACAGCACTCAACTAACTACTTCTTGTTTGAGTATCTGAACATATATGGTATTTAGACAAGGATGTTATTAAGATCTAAGAACCAGAGAAAAACATCATGCCAGAGACTATGATTTCTGATATTTTCTGATATTTTTTAATGATTTCTTAAAAGTAAAATAAAATATATGAGTTTATTCACCTTCACAACAAATAAACCAAATGATACTAACCAGAGCAAAGAACAAAAGGAAAAGCTCTCTAAACAAGCAATAAGGTGAAATGTGTCTCTTCTTAGGCTGGTTGTGTTATCTTCTTCTTGGTCCTCTGTCTCTCAATCTATTCCTTTTCAGTTTAGTTGGTCAAAATTCAAATGTTTAAAAATCCTGTTATCAATTATTTATTACTAAATTAGTACCATAATATCTTAACTCACCAGTCTGATTCTTTATTAGTTCTCAGAGCAATCACATCTATTTTGTGGTTGTTTTTAGTTTTACCTTTGTTTTCAGAACTGTCCCTTTTTCTTGGAGCAGCTTCCCTTCTGAGCAGCTCCCCTTCCCCTATAGTGTTCTAGAAGCTGAGTGCCACTGTTAGCCAAGGATGAAGAAATTTTAACTATTAAAAGCTAACAGCTTCTTGCTGTGCTACCCACCTTCTCATCACCACCCCCCTTATTTTTATTTATTTTTAATTAAAAATGAAATGTAGTAATAACATTAAGGGATAATTTTTTTAACTATGCTTGCACACCTGTTTTCATTTTTGAGTCTAGTCTTCTACCACATGTGGCCCTACTGTTTCAGTTACTTCTAGCTGACTCCCCACATAGACTGCCTGAAAGAATGACTAACATGAGTTTTAAAGAGTCATTCCCTTTCAATTCATACAAATACACAAAAAAGGTTAAATATAGGGCAGTATTTGAATTAACTATTAAAAGCTAAATGCAAATGGATTACTTCCAAGAGGTATATCAGAATGTTAGTGTCATTTGATTTAACACATTAACCACCATGTGAGTTATATTAATGCTAGTTTTGTGCCCAGGACCTCCTGAAGCAAAACCTGAGCAAAACCCTACAGTTGGTTGATGAAAATCTTACTTGTTGATATTCTTATTGTCATAATTCATACTGACAAATTAATTCTAAAAACATGGATTAAATGAATAGAAGTCAATAAATTTCATTTTTCATTAAATTAGAAAGGATCATTTTGTTTTCGAAGTTTCTATTCTATTTTCATAATAAAACACCATGGCCCCAAGGAAAAATTTTCTTTTTCTAGTGTGGCAGTCAATGTGTTAAGATGGGTCATTTTATGCTACTGTAATGGGAATAAACAGTGGCAGGAAGATGAGGGCCTGGGGGCTACTGGTGGGGAGGATTGTGCTGGGTTCAGAACTGTTCCATAGCGGGAGTGGGGAAGTAGATAAAACTGATGGTAATAGAAGACTGGATCAGGTAGAAATAAACTATGAACACTAAGGATTGAGAAAGCTGAGAGGAGGCTTGGAATCAATGATTTTGAGTGGGCCAGCAACAGTAACAAATTATCAGAAAAGCATTTACATCAAGAAACTGAATGAGGATAACAGAAGATGAGAAGGCACCCACAGTTATGCCTGGAGCTCCTTTTCAGGGTATGTCCCACAAGTAATATACATGTGTGTGCCCATGGTCAGCTTTATTTATAAAATGCTTGTTCCATTAGCACATGATCTTGTACATCCTAGACATTTGATGCATTTGTCAATTGACTACTGATGAAATTATCTGAAACAGCTGGTTTTATGGCTTGGACAATGGTGGATATGGTGAGCATCAGGTTATTCAGGGGTACAGAGCAAGTCCATGAGTTCCGGGGACTTGATCCTTGAAGAAGACTCTACTCTTAGGCTTCCACAAGGTTACCAGAGCCCCTTACAGATTTATCAGCTTCCTGTTTACTCACAAGGTCAAAAGAAAAAAAAATTATCTCTTTCCTTTGTAGCAAGTGCCATCACTCATATTAATTCTCTAACAACTCTATGTAAATCTGTAGATTAATAGATTAGCACAGCCACTTCTCACTGGACATGATGGGTGGGAATGCCTCACCTAGCATAAGGTATAGGAGTTGGTCACTAGGATCTCATTATAAAGAGCAATGGTGGATCTGGACTTCTGAATATTAGCATGGCTGGAACTGCCTTGCTGGAGAAGGGTTCATTATCAATTTTGACTATGTAATTCTCTTTTTAATTAAAAAAAAAACTCTTCTTGTAGCAATATAACCTCAAATTACAGGTCCTCAGCCTCCTGGAGAGAGAGAATTAAAAGAAAAAGAAAGAAAAAAAGAAAGGATAGTACTAAAAAAAATATCCAGCCAGCATAAATACTTTGGGTAACTTAAATGAGAGTTAAACAAAGAAGGTGATAAAAGTAATCAAGTAGTAAACAAAGGGCAGAAGAATTAATATAAATATTGAAACAACCGGATGGTTAATTAGCTTGCTTTGCAAAGAAGCCTTGATTTCTCCCCTGAAAGCAATGGTTGTGACAAATAAATCTGACCTACGAAATATCTTCAGGTATAATGTAATATATCCCCCATTGCCTATAAAAGAAATGCCACTAAATTACTGTGAATGTCACTAAACTCCAGAGCTTTGCTCTGGGTTGTTTGGGTAACAATGGTCCCTAGTTTTCTAAGCTCTACAATTTCTATTTGAATTGTTCCAGAGTGGGAGGAAGTCTCAAACTCAAACAACTACAGGGTTCAGGTAGTACCAAAAGGGCCAAACCAGACTGGTTACAGAACTTACAGGTTCAGTGTAAAATGAAAATGCATAGCCCCTTGTACTAAAATTATTAAGAATTTCAAGATGGCAACGCCAAAGTATTAAACTAAGTGTGGACCCTTCTAAGTGTAGAGCCCTATTCAACTGCACAGGTCATACATCCACGAAGCCTGCCCTAGAGCCATGCAAAACAAGCTGCGGGCCAGGTTCAGCTCATGCATTAGCTAGTTTGAGACCCTGTTCCAAAGGTTCCACATTCTCTCCATGGTTCCCCTTGTTACTCAAAACACACAGTTGCAAGATAGCTGGAAGTGTTTGGAGCATGCCTTAGAGCTGCACAGAGAAAAACATGGCTAGTGGTTTATAAATGAAACAAAGTCTCTCCTTTATCTTCACCAAGTCTTAAAACCAACTCAAGGATTCGGATGCTGACAGGTATGTGCTTGTGGAGAAGAAACTTTATGTCTTAATATTAATAATTCAAAATACATTTGTCCCCCCTTATCCCCAGGGAATATGTTATAAGACCCTCTAATGAATGCCTGAAACCTCAGATAGTACCAAACTGTATATATACTATGTTTTTTTTTCCCTATACATACCTACCTACTACAAAGTTTAATTTATAAATTAGGCACAGTAAGAGATTAACAATAATAACTAATAATAAAGTAGAATAATTATAACAATATGCCAACATCACTAATCTTAAGCTTTGGGTCCATTATTAAGTAAAATAGTGTTATGTAAACACAAGCATTGTTGATACCACAACAGTCAATCTGATAACCAAGATGGCTCCTACATGACAAACAGGCAGGTAGCATATACAGAGTAGATATGTTGAACAAAAGGATGATTCACATCCTGGGCAGGACAAAGAAGATGGTGTGAGATTTCATCAAGCTACTCAGAACAGCGTACAATTTAAAACTTATTAATTGCTTACTTTTGGAATTTTCCATTTAGTATTTTCAGACTGCTGTTGACTGTTGATAACTGAAACCACAAAAAGCAAAAGCACAGCAGAGAATACTATACACAAAACTCTGTTGTCAGGCCAAAGTCCTAGAAAAAGTGATATTCCTCTGAAAAATCTTCTCACAGCTTATTTACAGAGTTGGATAGGTGCAACTGCCATCAAAGAGAACAACCAATCAATATGCAAGTGTTTTTTTGTTGTTGTTTTCTTCTGTTTGGACATAAGCTGAATATACCTTACATATGAATGAATGTGCACCTGAAAATTTTCATGAAAATACAATCTTACTTTTAACTACATTAGTTAATATGATTGTTTACAGCAGGCGTCCTCAAACTACGGCCCTTGGGCCACATGCAGCCCGCTAAGGACATTTATCCAGCCTGCTGAGTGTTTTTTGCCACTGCTGCCTGTCCTGCTTAGCAGCCGACTTCTCCCAGGCCCACAGTGCGCATGTGTGGAATGTGTGCCACACTCTCCAAAGGCCCTCTAACAGTCTGAGGGACAGTGAACTGGCCCCTGTTTAAAAAGTTTAAGGACCCCTGGTTTAGAGAAATGTTTCTCATTTGAAGTGATATTTGTAAGGTACAGTAGGGTGAATAAACAAAACTGAAAGTGACTGGTATACCTACTCCTGTGTCACACATACCTCCATCAGCAGGCTGGCTGGGATGTTCAATTATTATTATTTTTTTTTAGACTGAGTCTCGCATTGTTGTCCGGGCTAGAGTGAGTGCTGTGGTGTCAGCCTAGCTTACAGCAACCTCAAACTCCTGGGCTCCAGCGATCTTCCTGCCTCAGCTTCCGGGGCAGCTGAGACTACAGATGCAAGCAACCACACCCAGCTAATTTTTTGTTTCTATTTTTAGTTGACTGGCTATTTTTTCTATTTTTTAGTAGAGATGGGTTTTGCTCTTGCTGAGGTTGGTCTTGAATTCCTGACCTCAAACAATCCTCCTGCCTTAGTTTCCCAGAATGCTAGAATTACAGGTGTGAGCCACCGTGCCCAGCTGAGATGTTCAATTCAAAGAGCTCTCTGGAAAAACAGTTTTTAAAGATGAGAAATATCTTTTATAAAAATGGAAATATCTCTCCTTAATCTGTCATATACATTTCATATTTACACATGTTGGGTTTGTCAATTGAGACAGACATGTACTTTTTGACTAATTATAATTACATTTCTGAGATTAAGTCATACCAAAAAAATGCTAATTAACCCATTGGCCTTGTCCACACTTGGCAAGATTTTAATACAAACTCAAGCAGGAAAAAAAGCTATTATTTAATGCAGTGGGTTCACCTCTACATATACACCATATACATATATGCACCTATACAAATGTGCAGAGATAATGGGTTTGTCTATTAGCACATGGAATAGAACATAAATAGAAATAGTACTGCAGTATCATAGGGGATAAATTATTATACTACAAATTCATCTATTTATTTTTATCTCCCCCTCTAGAATGTAGTGGGGGAAGAGATTTACATCTGTCTTACTCGTTGTTATGTTCCCTGAAAATGCCTAGCACATGGAAGATACTCAATAAATATTTGTTGAATTGAATTAAATCCAC